>NW_026944354.1:1483838-2099991 GCF_022695815.1 Exophiala viscosa | reverse complement strand
GAAAGGTTCGTACAAGTCGAAGTACACATAATCGTAATAGCCTTGCCGTTCCATCACTGACTCGAAAACGATACACGCGTCGTTCTTGTTGGTCATAATCCGTGAGATGGCTTCGACGACCTTTGCACCTTGTTCTGGATTGGAACTTTTGATATCTATGTCTGCCAAATGCTGTATCACATTTGCTGCAGCATACTCCTGGACTTTATGGGAGATTGGAGACAGATCTTCGGCATTGGCGTTGCAAAGGACGTCGCAGAGGACCTGGAAAATGCCAATCTTCTCTTGAAGAGCATCTTCGATCATGCCGTTGTCACCTCTTTCCAGGTATTCTCTTACTGCAGGCTGCCGAAAAGAGATGAGATCAGCGGTCACCTTGGGGGCGGGTATACTGTCAGGTCCATCCTGATCCTCTGATGTTGTCTTGCTGAATAGCAAACTGTGGCACAGTGTCAACAATCAACTTGCTTCATCCATTGAACTGTCGAGCGGACGCCAACGCATACCGCGACTATTACGTACCTTGAAGACTTGCCTTGAAGAATCTCCTTGCCTACGTCGAAATTGGCCAAGGAGGCATCAAGAGCCGTGAGGTGAGAAAGCTGCTGGACACTGAGGGGTTCTTTGGCAAAAGTACACCACGAGTATATTCTTTCAACACTTCTCCGATCGTCGTCACTTCTCTGTTCCTTGACAATCTTTATCATGGTTTCATACAGCCACACAGGTGACCCCAGGTATTCCATAT
Source organism: Exophiala viscosa (assembly GCF_022695815.1). NCBI lineage: Eukaryota > Fungi > Ascomycota > Eurotiomycetes > Chaetothyriales > Herpotrichiellaceae > Exophiala > Exophiala viscosa. The sequence goes on along the minus strand of NW_026944354.1, from coordinate 2,099,243 downwards.
ACTGCAGGGTCTTCGTCTGGTCGGCTTCACTTTGCTCAACGAGCGTCAAGAGGAGATCGATCGACGACATGATACCTATCCAGCCATGTCAGTACGATGCTACCTATTCGAAAGGTGTTGACACTCACTGTCTTTCCCTTGTTTGAACCTGTCTTTAATCTTTGCATGCAACTCGGATCCTAGGCTCTTCAAGTGGTCGGAGCGTGCGATTCGATGATCAATCACCTTAGAGATGTCGTCCGCCTGTCTTGTCTTCTCATCCAGATCAATGATGGACAATGATTTTAGAACAATCTTGTCGCGCGTCCCGGGAGGCCCGGTCATCAGGACGCGTATAGAATGCTTGTCACTACCCAAAGCTTTGAATGGTTCCAGCATCCTCTCAAAAGCGCTTTCCCTCATCTGGTCAATGCCGTCGAGGAGAACGTAGAGTGCCCTCGGCGACTCTGAAGACCGTTCAAACTTCTTCAGGATCAGGCTTTGCCACAAAAACGTGGCTATGCCTTCCTCGTCGTTTGCTGGGCACTTTTTCAGTTCTTGTGCCATAGAATCACCCAGCCTGGGATCTTGCTCAGCGATCTGCAGAACAAGTGAGGCGAGTACATTCTTGAAAGACTGGGCGTCCTCATGACGACTGGAAGTAAAATCTTCTTTGCCTGGTTCGAAGAGAAAGCAAGTAACGCACGAGGCTTGTCGTGGTCGATCAGGTTCCATCATTCCAGTAATAGCGATGGACTTGGATAGTTCCTGGAGGAAGCGGTAGCACTTATTCGCAAAATAAGTTTTACCCGCTCCCGAAGAGCCGGAGACGAAGATGAATGGAGATGACCCCTTGGACCACGCCGTAAAGCCTGTGTCTTCGTTGACCCAGGAAAAGGTGCCTGGGACAAACCGCTCTTCAATGACTGTCATTTGCTTCTCCATGTTTGATCGAGCTTCCACATTCACGTTACGCTTTTTGAAATCCTCCGTGATGACCTTCACCGATGACGACTTCTTTTGGAATTCGAAATCTGACGGTTTGAGCTTGGCCGTTCGGATCGCCGCCACCAGGCTATACGGCAACTCGTCAAATCTCTTTGGCAAGTCGCCGAGTCTTTCATTCGAGTCGAGAGCGATGTCAAGGGCTTTGATCTGGGCGGTGTCCCTAAATAACAAGATAGCTTTCTGGACACTGTCACACTTTTGGTTGACCTTGTCATTGCGTCCCTTCATCAAAGCCCGAACAAACATTCTTTTTCGACTGTACTCTCTGAAGACCTTAGTAGTGTAGCCACAGAAATCGAACATGGCGAGGAATATCTCCATCAGGCGGCTGGTGAAGTGATCATCCTTGAATGAGTGGGCCGCAAGGATATCAATATCTCGAACAGCATTATGAATGCTTTCAAACGTTTGCTCGATTAGATCGAAGTCTGCTGTCATGTTTTTCGCTGCCTTGATCATGTACGAGACTGTTCCAGCAACGATCTTTGCAGGTGTTCCGTACCCGTCGGGGACCGCATCTGCAATCAAGCCAACGGCCTTGTCCAACCAGTCGAGGCATCCACCGACCGCTATGACGATCTTGTCGGCTTGGTCTTTTGGGTGCCGGGCTCTCTTAAACAGTTCGGCGGCTTTCGCAACGCCAGTACTTGCTTCTGCGACATCGCCGGCCTGCTCCAATTGCTCAAGGTTGACATTATTTTCCCGGATGAAGTTATCGATAGCATTTGCCCAGAGTTTGCCCAGCGTTGTCTTCGCTGGGCTTTCCTTGACGTGGACACCAGGCTTTCCTTCAGCCTTTGTTTTGGTGATTACCGCCATGTCCTACTGGGCTGCAGTAAAGCATCGAGGAGGACCGAAAAAGGAAGGTCGGCCACTGGCATCTTTCGTTCCTCAAGTGGTTTGTGGAGGGAGATATATCCCTGGCTGACGCTGACCGAGAGGCGCACATCATGTTCCACGCAGTGTAGCCGCTATCCAGTTGCAGCTGGGGTGAAACTGGACCTTGGGTTGATTGGAGCCGCGTCACCATTTTCCTAGCATAGAAATAGCTTGGTTAGACCCATCCAGCCCAGGGCTAGCATTTGGACTGCAGATTGGGGGCCAAAGGCAGTGTGCTACTGTAAGCCTCACTAGCCTTGAACGTAGAATAGCTTCTTGAAAGTTTCATGGGGCCAGGACGTTTCGTGTAAGTGTAACCTCGACCCATGCTAGGAAGCTGTGCATGGATCTTCTGGACAGACGCCTTGAAGCGCCAGCTAGCAAGGACTTCCATGTCGCGGGGATGGATGTCAGTCGAACAATGGATCATTGGACTGGTGGTTTGAGTTATCATAGGATATCTGAAGTCTAGAGATTGGGGAAAGACGTTAAGATACTGTTTAGTCGCGCTTGCAGTAACTTCGGGGCGTCCCTCTGCGCCGCCTTCCGCCAAGCTACTTAGTTTAGGCAGGAAGCACCCATATCTTAAACACACCAGCACCTATTCACGGGGGCTGGTCCGCTCATCAGGCCTTCCATCAGATTGACGTTATGCAGATATTTGACAGCCATTTCTAACTTAGTAGTTCATCTACACCAACGCTGAGAGTTTGTCGTTTGTCAGCCTTCACACCCACTCACAATGAGTTGCCTATCAAGTTGAGAAGGCTTCCTCGACATGAGTATTGCATCATGGCCAGTGGTATGTCACCAGCATTCCACGTTGTCACATTGCATCATCCCATCACTCCGCAACCTTCAACGTTGAGCCTCTTCTCGTTGCTTGTCTCCTCACACTCATCCTTGACCACTTCTTCTTTCACTCTCTTCTTTGCGCCCGGTGCCTTTGCTCCCCAGAACTGCTCACTCGCACTTGACAACTCGGAATTTTTCTCCATCATTTTGAGCTGGTTGATCCTCGCCCTCAAAACCTCAACCACAGTTTCGCGATCCCAAACCCGGAGACACTCTGGACACTTGTTCTTGCCTTTTCCTATTTGCGCACACTGGCAAGCGATATGCATAGGCTTCTTGCAGTGCGGACAAAGCACAGGACTGTGAGCTCTGGCACCCTCGATTTCGCACTCCGGAGCGCCGCCCATGTTGCCTGTGCAGATGATGCATGGACTATCTTCTGACACGACGACCACCTGCCTCAGTTTGATTTCATGCTTCTTTGCCATGCCAGAGCCAGCCTGCGTACCCGCCAGGAGACTAGATACCATTTCATGGACGTCCAAGGATCTGTGTGCTTCCTCCAAAGGAGCTTGCGTTACCGCTTGCTTGAAACGGAGTCGAGCTTCCGTGCGTTGGAGTTGCATGACCGCCGCACGCAGGGCTGATTTGCCCACAGCTTGAGCTTCGATGGTCTCAAGACGTGCTTCAACGGCTCCTATGAGTTCTTTTGCCACCGCATATCGAGCTCCTACTGTCGCAATGGTGGAAACTGAGAATGTCTGCCTAAGATCGAAACGGTTGTGTATGAGAGCATGATCGACGTTGTCCAGGACTTTGCCGTGGGCTTTCTTTTGCTTGTCAGTCAATGTTGGATGGCACTCGATAATCTTTTCCAGCTTGTCCTTGTAATCCCTCAATAAAGCGGTAAGTCTGAGAAGATCCTTTGTTGCTCGCTCGGCTTGCCACTCAATGGTATCGGCAACGGTGGTTTCAGTGGAAGCCGATGACAGCGAAGCGTTCCGGGACTTTGGTTCAGCGTTCGTTTCGTTCACACCGGGTACTTGCGACATTGCTCGTTGGTGGGTGGTTTGCTGAGCAATGTTGATCATCAGAAGTACTAACGGGGGAAACACCCCAAGAGCAGCCATGAGAAGTCATACCTTCCGAGCAGTCCACACTGCCTCATTGCTCAACTTTGCTCAAAAGGCATGGGGTACTACTACGCTCCACTGCTTCCGTGAGACAGTGCTGCAATCGACGAGAGAACATCCGACTATTCAACGTCAGGAGCCAGTGCATGGTCAGGCAGTCAAGAAAGGTCTTGTCAACACGTTTGCACAGCCCTTGACTCTATTCAATTGCCATAGAAGTGAGGCAGTCTCTTCGGGACCCTCTTGTGCACTGCATAGTAAAGATACGTAACAGCTAAACTCAACGCAAATTCCACATACCCCGCGAGACACTTCAAGCTCTCGAGATGATATTCAGTATATGTTTGCTATGCCGAGGACTTCCTAAGGTAGTCTCTCCATTTATTTGTTCCAGCATCCCCTTCCCACAAGGCTGAACCCGCCAGGGGCCGCCTATCGACCCGTGCCGCCGTCCACCCTTCCCACCAATCAAACACCTAAGCTTAGGTGCTCACCCCCAGAGCCTCACACGCGCGTGTCCAATAAGCCTCCCTCTCTCCATTCACCGTCGTAACCACACACTCACTTACAAAAGCCTGCCACCCTGTCAACCCTTCATGCCTAACACTTTCCTTCACCCCCTCCCCACACTGTGTACTGTAATACCACGCCGCACTGGCAAACGAATATTCATCTGGTTGCACCAGCGCCAGTATTCTCCCAACATCTCCTCCCGCGGCATCCACCTGCGTGCTCAACGTGTCAATACTCGATGCGTACTCGAGAACATAATTCGGCATCATCATATTTCGTGTCCCCTGGCCTGGACGACCCGGTGCGGGATAGTGGTCGGTGTTATATTTCCATGCACCACTCTCGTATGCCATCCAAGATAGCAGCGCTGCTTGTTCCGGCGCCGTGGTGACGTTATATTTCGCGAAACTAATGACAATTGCTTCAGCGATAGCTTCGGATGAGGCGACGCATTCTGCGGGAAACTCAGCGCCCGAGCAACTGGCTGATGTGGGTGCTATGTAGAGAAGGTCAGAGACTGCGTCGCCACGGCGGTCGTGCTTGTGTTGGAGACTGGTGGGTCTATGCAAGTAGTTGTGGCTGTCAGTATGAGTGTAACTGTGCGGCAGAGTCAGGGCTATGGCCACGCTTGCCCACAAGACGAGGCTGATGGATGGTAACATCTTGTATGATCTGTGTTTCTGCTTGTTCGTAGCTTCGTATCGGATCTGATATTCTGTATTGGGTGGAAACTTTCGTCGACTCGTCAAGGATTTTCTTTGTTTAGATGCACATAAAATGGTACGTGCAGCACTAAAGATCTGTAGAAGAAGCAGGAACTTTGTACTGACTGCCTAGAACAAACGGAAGTACTAGAGACAAAGAGGGAGTTACCAAGGACAAAGCGTGAGGGAACGAAACAAAGCGCTGAATGACACGACCATAATCACAAAGAGCCTCAACGTGCGATAGATGAGATCCGCAGTCAGAAACGACACTCGAGACACAGTGATACACATTGTTGTTGTCGATCTGGGAGGAGAGCATCGGTGAGGTCAAATCGTTCAATTTTCCTTTTAGCAACTCAAAACTATGAAATGGGTATCATTATATCCCGATACCATGGTAGACAATGGTATCTCATTACGTCCAGACGCTCCTTCACTCCAGTCTCCAAGTGCATATCCATCTCCATTTTGTCCCTCCATTCTCATGATGTTGAAAACACAAGGTCAGTAAGTACACATGACTCCTCAAAAGCAATGACCCAGGTATACGCGATGGAAATATAGAGATGTCCATAGGCCGGTCAGTGTGTCGTTCAATCGTCCTCGGCCTCAGCATCAGCATCGATGTCTTCGTCAGAGTCTTCGTCCTCTTCACTTTTGACATTGCGCCCAGCGTCGACATCGCTGTCGTTCTCAAGTTTTTGAAGAGGCACGGCGGCATGCCTGACCTCAATACTCTCCTCGTCATCCGAGTCCTGCTCCTCCTTCTTCACGGCGTTGGCAACCCTTCCGCTCCTCCTCCTTCCAGTCGGCGTCCTCTCCCTGGGCCTTTCGGGTGGCAAGCTGGTAAGCACGTACTCGCCCTTCCTCCTCCCAGCTCTCACGACATCATGGGCCAAAGCCCACTGCCGCAACCCCTCGTCCACGGTCTCACGGTCAGCCGTGAACCCTTCCCGTTCAAAGTGCCGGCCAACATGTTCCATACGCTGGTCCCATGCACTCACCGAGCCAGTGTCTGCCCCATCGACGAACTCCTTTCGACAGAACCCGCACTGACTCCTGGCTGGGGCTTCCCTGCTATCTACCCAACATCGCGCCCTTATATTGTCCAACTGTTTCTCAAAGGATTCCTTTTCTTTCTTGGTCACGTCCTTCTCATTCTTCCTCTGGTCCACCCAAGGCGCGTGCATCCGTCGGCAATGCTGTGTGAATAGGTCTTTGCGGTTGAAGTCATTGCAACCCCGTTGTTGACCGCGCACATCGTCCTGCGAGCACGATCCCATGTCACAGCGGAAGAATCCGAGCTGAAGATGCTGCGACGCCACATGGCGCTTCCACTCATTTTTGCTGGCAAACGTGGCGATGCAGCCATAGTGATGGAACGTGCAAGGGAACATCTTGGAGCCTTGCTCCTTTTTCTTGTTTGTCGCGACTCTTTTGGACTTTGACCGCGAGCTCGACACTACACCGGTGTGGTTGTGCGAAGCCGACGATGATTTATGCACTCGTGAGTTGGGATCGATGATGCCTTTGGGGGCCTGCTGGCGCGGTGCGCGGAGCGAGTGCCGTGAGACTGCAGGGTTTCGCCGGCCTGGTCCTCCCGCAGGACAGAAGTCAGAGTCACTGTCGCTCTGCATGACGGCGGAGATCTCTTCAGCCTCTTGAAGGGTATCGTAGTCATGGTCGAGTGCCGACTCAGGTGGGCTTGCCAGTTGTTCGGATATCTCCAGCTCCTCCGGGAGGTGGATCTTGGCATGGAGAGCGTCTGCCGAGTCATCGACAAAGTCTTCGTCAGATTCGGGATCTGGAGTCATCTGGAAATCCCGCATGCTCAATGCGGCGTGTCTGGTTGGCGTCGTCGCAATAGGAGCCTGCATGACTGTAGACTGTGTGGTCCAGGGGTGGTGTGAGACGATCGGCAAGCTCATGTACGCGGCCGAGGATGGCGGACTGTTTTGAACAAAGTAAAAGTCTTGGGCGCTTCTGGTGATATCTGGGCTAAGGGCGTATTCACTGACAGAGGATGTAGTACTTGGCAAGCTGAATGCCGAGGGATCACTTGGCGACAGATATCGAAGCTGTCGATATTGTGTAACATCTCGATCCCAAGGATCCAATGCTTCGAGTTGACATGGCACGCTTCGTCCATCGTACCGGCTATCATGGCCGAAGCCATGGTCAGTAGGGTCGTACGCAGAGAAGCAATGTTGGGTATGGATGTTTTGGCGAGCATGGAGGTTTGAGTAGGGAAACTCATGCTGAAGAGATGGCAGCAAAGGGTTGATGCAAGACAAGTCGCTCTGATCCTCCCAGTGTGGAGGACCTTGGTCGTATGGGTAGCTGCCAGGGAAGTATTCGACACCTTCACTTCCGAGCAGGTCCAGGTTGAGCGGATGCGGATGCATAATGCTCATATTCAGAGTGAGCAGCGCAGCAATCAAAGGGAACACAAGCAGCACCAGACGTTGCTGCTGTGGAGGAATGTGATCATGGAGGACTCAGCTTCCGCCAAGGTGGGAAAGTTTGCAGCTTGTATAGAATTACAAGTGGAACTTGGGGGCATGTCTATTAGACAAGCGTTGGTGGGTCAGGCTGGACAAACAGCAAATCAACACAATAAAACAAAAAACACATCTTCAAGCGATAACAAAAGGGAGCCAGAATCGTTAGTATCAAGAAGATAGAGAAATCCTGGTAAGGATAGTCATCGACATGCCTCGATGCATCCAGTGGCTGCCCATCGGGGCCAGGTAGGAGACAGGCTCTCACAGCAGGTGAATGCGCGCAGAGCCGCATGCTATCCAGAACGGGTCTAAGCAAGAGCTGTACCCTGGTCAAGATTAGCCTGTCACGCTGGAGCGAACAGAACCGGGGGTGGATGGGATGCCTTGCCAGACCACCGTGTACCACCAGCCAGTGTTCGAGGTGTGAGTGGGTGGGTTGATAAAGGCCAGTGACCAGAATGCCGGTTCAAGCGAAGGATATTCTGATTGGCAGAACAGAACCGGTCTGTAGCGCCAACCGAAGGCGGCGAGACATTTTCCACTCCTCAAAATGGTTGCCCTTCAGGACTACTCAGCCCAGTGCCCTCGATGCGCTATGCAAAACGCCCGAATCCACGCCTGTTATTATGGTGGCTCATGCCAGAATCAGAAAAGCCCTGCTGGAAATCTGTCTTCGTTATTGGAATGGGCAACAGCCCCAGCCCCTGCATGGTAACAGCAAGGCCACGGTCGAAACATGGAAGCGCTTTCCCGCCGGTGTGGGGTTTGTTGTGCATTGACATGTCTCGTGGTCAAGGTCAATTGAGTTAGTGGCTGAAATGGTCGAAAGACTTCTGCTTCAGGTAGCAGCTTTCGGGATTCAGAGCGAGAATTGCAAGGGTTATTGTCGAATTCGGAGGGGATAGTCAGAAAAAGACCTTCATCAAGCGAGTGCGATGGAGTTAGTGACTTAGTTGGGACCTAGCTGGGTCGAGATCTCATGAGATTACCGATAAAGGACGGGATAGACTTGTCTGGGTCATATGAACTAACAAAAGACCCAAATATCGTAGTGGAGACGGCCCTAACAGAGGTTAGGAGGAACAAGCGTGCGCAGGAGGGCCGGCTCGAGACCGGGTAACTCGCCATGGTGACGGCCGTAGGGAAGGAGAACACATAGTAATGGTAGGAAGCTTTTGGTGTATCTGTATCCGGCACTAGAGTCAACTCCGATTTCTCGCGAACTAATCGGTTAGCCTGACAAATGAACAGCGAACCCAATGCAGAGCTAAAGGAGACAGCCTCCATGGGCACCAAAAGAATGCTTCGAGGTTACCAGGATGTTGCTGGAAAACATCAGGGGGAAAGGGCAGCATTGGATCAAAAGTGCCGTCTGGAATGTGTCTTGTGCTACCTGGGCTGGTCAGTGGCGTTTTCAGATGGCCGAACACTTTGCACTCCGGGTTACAAAGTGCCATGCACCATGTCATATCTTGTGAAGGTAGAAGTTGACAGCAGGCCTTTAGCGAGAGTGGTTCGAATGCTAGTGCCAATGCGGATGTCGATGCATCAGAAAAGGCAACTTGGAATTTTGGACGGTTCAGCTGGAGTGGCCGATCTTGGTATAGAAAGGCAACCACAAGCTTCAGTGACCGGGGTATGGCGCGGAGAAGGAGATTTTAGTGGCACGGAGTACCTGGAAGGTTGCTTGAAAGGCAGACTTGGGCAGGGATGACGCCGCATCGACTCTAGAAGCGCTGGCACATCTGTCAATTGCGAATGATGGTGCTATCCTACCACACATGTTCTGTTTTGGTGTTGACCATGGTGGTGTTGTTGCAGCTGGCGTAGTGGACCATGTAGATTGATGATTTGCAAAAGGTACTGCTACCTAGGTAGGCTTTCGTGAGAGCCAAGAAAAGGCTGCAGGCAAATGTTTCGAAGAGCGATCGGAATTTCCCAATGACAAGCCATGTCATGGTGTGATAGATGTCGGGAGGAAAAGCCAGTATCGTATGAACCATGCAGTGGAAAGGAGAGATGGAAAAGGAGATGGGAAAAAAGTGGATAGGATTCCTTAGAAGTGAAGGAAGTCTGATGCGCACAGTATCAGACTGTAGCAGCCCCCACACCACACCTAACGTAAAACCCCGTTGTTACCGTCTACAAGTCTTTCCGGACCGAACGGCAGCTGCCAGTGTGCAGTTCCTTAGCCCCTAGGGAGCCCATATGCGGGTCACGGCTGCTTCCATTTCATGCAAGAGTTGGGTGTGTGTGTGTGTGTGTGTGTGTGTGTGTGTGTGTGTGTGTGTGTGTGTGTGTGTGTGTGTGTGGGTGTCGCTGGGGTTGATTTTTGACAACTCATTTGGGTTGCTAGGATCGGCCGTCAAAATGCTCTTGTACTTGTACTTTCGACACTTGTATCGCCTCCACGTAAACTCAATCTTTACGACAAGACAGCACACCGTCTATAAGCATACTACAATGACACAGATAGGCCAGTGAGGCCAAGACGAAAACCCCTTAATGCTAGGTACTGATACAGCAATTCAGTAAACGTCAATTCCCATAGCAATCACGACACACCATGGCATTCATTTCATCAATCCCTGCTCGGGTGCCTTTGACATCCATGCTCGGATCGTGCATAGAAAGTCTTGATTCTTGACCCTGCAGAAAGAGGGGGTAACTCTAGGGGGGGAGCCTTTTAGCGCTTGCTGCCTACGGCTATGCTTGCCATTTCATCCTTCCGCCCATTCTCCTCGTATTCAGCTGCTATTCCTATCTGTCTGCCCCCAGTCAGTTTGCCTTGTCCCTCCCAGCCACCTTCATTCATCATCGTCATCCGCTGAGGCGTTCTGATCGAAGATGGCTCCAGGTGATTCGCGTGTGTAGATTCCTGAGTACACTGACTGGCTCTCTACTTGTTGAAACCTGCAAGTTTATCACCTTAATCCATGCATAGCGCCTGTCTGTCTCGCGTCCGATAATGTCGGCAGCCGTATTCAAATCACGCAAGTGTCGAAAACTCGCTTCTCCTTGCAAGCCACCCTCGCTAGCTTGAGCATTAGCCTGGCCTCGATCTTCTGTTACCCACGTGGCCTCCTTGTACGGAGATATCTTCTTCTCCCAGGCTCCGCTCTCCTGGGACTACCAACCGAACTTTGGCAGCCAAAGCGGACAAACCCTGCTAAGACTGCTCGTCTGGTACAAGGGCCCAGAATTTACGTGACCCAGTACCCATACCCCGAATCAAAAAGGCAAAAGGAAATAGTTTTTCACCACGAATTCAAATTGGGGTCGTCGTATCCTCACTGTCCAAACCACTGGCACCCGGCAGACTTGGCATCCAATGCTTGATACCCGTCTCCCCCAGCACTCTCCCGTGTACCTTGCACCATCTTTTCACAGCACAACCAGCACTCAGCACTCTTCAAGCTCGGCAGGCAACCTCCTTCTGGTTAATATCAGTCGCTAAGAGAGTGACTTGCGGCCTCCTGCATAATGCCACGTCACCATCTTCAAATCTCGCGCACGCGCACTCGCATTCCTTCATCATCGTACCAGTGGTAGTCTTCAGCTCGAGGTCGACTTCCGTGCCTCTCGATGACTGTCAACTCGTCCCCGGGCCGTAAGAGGCTTGACTCTGCGCCCTCGTATTCCCACGTTCGAGACCTTGAGCGCCGATGGTGACGCCTTCCTGATCTAGTTTCGTGGCGTTCATCTCCGTCCAAATCTGGCTTTGCCAAGTAACCCATCGAGGATGAGCGAATCGGTGGTGGGCTGGGTGCATGGTATAACCGACGCTCATGCTCTTCTCGACGATGTCTATCTTGATGTCTTGACTCGTCGAAGTGGGCACGTGGTTGGAAGATATCCTGGTCCCGCACCGCCATGACATGTGTCTGGTGATGACCTACACTCCAGTCCTCATTTTGGCCAGGTGCTTGTGTGGATCGAGATCGGCGCCGTCGGCGATCCTTCGAATGGTGTCTCCTATATTGATCGTTTTCTTCAGCGTGACTGGGAGGATAGTCAGGAGCTTGAAGCTGTGCGGGGTCAGGGCCGACTCCGTGAGACAGGCTCCGGCCTCGCTGAGGAGAATATTGCCGTCCGTGACTTACAGCTGGGGGCCCTTGGAAATATACATGTGGCTCTGCAATGTATGCGTTGGCATGAGGCAGTACGCAGGGAGGTACAACCTGTTCTTGACGACGAGCTCGTGGTATGGGTGTTTGGGCCCGCGATGCTGAGCGCACACTGTCATCATTAGTGATCCAGGCCGACGCAATTGGAGTTGTAGGTATGTTACTTACCGTCTTCGTGTCTCGTACTCATAAACATCACTGTCGGACTCTCCATCTTGGTGACGTTGTCCTTCCCGTCGTTCATCTTCAAAGTGAATCCTCCGTTGCTCCACAGGAGACAGCCGCAATCTGCGGGTGTGTCTCACCACTTCCTCGTGTATTGAACTTGGCTGCCGACTTCTCCTATCTCGATCTTTGTAGTGTCTATCTGAGGAGCTGGGGGACGTAGAGTCGGAGTAATATTGCTCCGTATAACGGGCACGGCCGTTGTCAAGCAACTGAAGCCGTCGACCCGACTGAGTTCGGTGTCGAGAAGCATCTCGCTTCTGGCGGTGCGATGACGCATTCCTAGATCTGTCGTGACGAGCACGATGCTGTCTTCTGGTCGATCGCGAGCTTCCTGAACTGGTCTCCTCTTCGCTGTCCGTTGCCTCATCTCGACATCTTCGACAAACTGTTTTGCCCGGCAGCTGACCAGGTGGAATAGGATGCTTGTAATGGTATCGGGTAGACCTAAATCGTCCGCACACTTCACACTTGTACCTTAGGTCGCCCTGAGCCATGACACGCTGCGGTGGAAGGTTCGGTGGTCCAGCAAGTTGGTTCTGCAAAGGCATTGTGGGTGGAACCGCTCCAGGAGGAGCACCGGGAAATGGCTGTGGTGGAACCGTGAAAGGCAGTGGTTGTGGAAACGGCGGTATTGGGTAAGCCGCCCCTGGAATAGGCTGCATGGGAAAAGCAGGTGGAGGAAGACCAGCGAAAAATGTCTGTGGTGGTTGAGGCATTCCGTTCGAGTTTCGGGCAAACTTGTCCTTGTCTTTGGATCTGGAACGATCACGCTTTTGCTGGGGCGGAACCAGGTACATATTGACCGGCAGCGGTTGAGCGTACGAGGTAGGATCAATCGGTGGAGGATTCGTTGTCTGTGCAGGTTGAGGAGTAGGGGATCGGGGTGCAGGCAACGCAAGCGGTCTCTCGGACGGGTCGTACTGGACGTGGTTGTTCTGACGCGAGTCTCTGGAGGTAAACAGTGAGCGAGAGCTTCGAGGGAGCAATGCTTCAGTAAGAAGTTGCCAGGTAGAAGGCTGTTTGGATTTCCTTCGAACATAGTATGGACGGCCATTGGGACCACGTTCGATCCAAAGTGAAGGGGAAGTCATGATGTTGAAGTGCTGTCACTGTGTTGGCGGAGTGCATGGTGTAGAAGGAGTGAAAAAGGTTTACTGACCTTGGTGAAGAGTTGTTCTCGTCTCGAAACCCGAAATATGCGTCGTATGAAGCATATAATGTCCGACCGTTGACATTGATGGCACCCTGGTGGCCATGTGGTGGTTGCCACATTTTGAGGCCGACGAGGGGAACGTATGGCAGGTGCGTTGAGTGAAGCTCAAAGGAGCAATATCAAAAAGTGACAACTTCGGCTACATCGCGATTTCTTCGTGGGTTAGGTGCGGCAATCAGATATGTCCTGTCGCTGTAACATGATTGTAAAATCGCATGTTTCGCGTGCATCGTAGCTTTTCGTTCCAAACCAACGTAAGCATTCAGAGGGCAATGATATAGGGATGAGGTTCTTCAGATGAAAGCGACCTGGACATCGGAACAGACACCCAATGATGCCTCAGAGGCTCCATCGATATTGTTGCCATTCACCTTTGTCTTCATATATATCATGGGCGACGTTGGATGGCTCTAGAAATACTGATCTCCTCCATGGTCTTTCGATATTCGACATGAAGTGAGAGCTTACCGGTCCTTACATGGCAGCATGGGACAAGGCGGCTATACTTGACCGTCACTTTGTCAGTCAAACCTACCTCCAGAAGCTGAATTTATATCATCTCTTCTCTCAGGGTTCCAGAATATCTCCTTCATCTTCTGCGGTCTCAAATCGTCGCTCTGGTCCATACATTGGTACTTTCGGAACAGGCCCCAAAGTTTGCCGTTGATACTACATTTTGGTGGTCAAGTACTTCAGATATCGCCGCAGCCGAGTGCTAACCTGACCACCATTGTAATGCGGTGCCCGAATGATACACGGAGAAGGGATGTTGTTGTCCTGACTTGAGAAGCTTACGAAACGTGGCTCAACGGCCCTTGGCCCATATCATCGTGCATTGCTCCGCCGATTGGAGATCTGCCCAACTAACTTACTCCATACTACGACTCCAAAAAAAGTTGACAGACAGACCAACGTGTACATTGGATCACAACCTGGGGACAAAATCCTAGAGATCGCATCAGTCCACTCTCCTCTACGGTGTGTGCACAACGTTCGTGGAACCCATAAGCATGTCGTTTGGCCTAGTCTAAACCCAACATTGTCGGCTGTGTCATATTTACCGCCCGTCGCTGTCCTCACTCGAGGCACTTCAACTCACAATGCCTCCCTTCAACTCCGCCGACACTACAACCTACCGCAAAGATGTCGCATCTGGCGGTCGCGCACTTACTGTCGTTGAGCGTGAACGGCTCCTCCAGCAATACCTCCCAGCAGCCCCCGTACAACATCCTTCCAACATGAACACCCGATCCTCAACGACCACAACCAGCCAGAAACCGCGTGGCCACAAACGGCGATTGCGCCCTTACCTGAAAGCCAGGCTCCATTTCCTCATCTTCTTCCTCATTCAATTCGTCTTTGGCGTCTACATCCGTCTGCGTCAATTCTACCATAGCGTCCTCGACCGACTGCTGGCAATCCGGCACTACCACCACCGCACGCCAGAATACATACAGCGCGACGTCAAGAGCCTGGATCGTATACCCGAGCACCTCAGCGTGATCTTGAAGTTCAAGTCGGAGGAAGACGGCGGCCTCGAAGCCCTGTTAGACGAGGTGGCCGAGCTGAGTGCCTGGGCAGCCTCCGCAGGCATACCGCTGCTAAGCGTGTACGAAAAGTCAGGTATCCTGAAGACATACATCACTTCTCTTCAAGATCTGGTCAACCAGAAGCTCGCCTCATACTTCGGTCCGGCCCCCAAGGCACCGAGTCTAAGGGTTTTCGCTCCCAACCATCCATCCACAACTGCCTCACCGCAGATTCTTGCGCAGACACCCAATAAAGCATTATCTACGACGTCAGAACGACCGCACCTCGATTTGCTCCTGCTCTCCGCAACAGACGGTCGAGACACGCTCGTCGACCTGACCAGAACTCTAGCCGAGATGGCGCAGGCACAGAAAATCAGCCCTAAAGACATCACCTCCAACCTCATCAACACCGAGATCAGTGCTACCACGGCCATTGCGGATTCCAAAACCGTCAACGGCAGGGGCACACCGAAGTCACAGAAGGAGGTTGGTGCAGGTGAGCCCGATCTTGTCATCGTATTCGGCCCATATGTCAAGCTTGATGGCTACCCACCATGGCAAATCCGATTGAGCGAGATATACTGCGTGGGCGATCCCAGCCGTGATTCCTCTGGTGGCGCAAGCACGAGAGTCGAGTACCAGGCTTTTCTCAGGGGTCTGTGGAAATATGCCGGCGCAGAGATGAGGTTTGGCCGATGAACATCTTGTTTGTTACACCCAAGTACGGGTTCATGTTGTAGAATGAGCGCTCGTGTGGTATAGCAAGCTCTTAGCGATATGCGTAGGGTTGAGTGTGTAACAAAACAATTCTCGGCAGTGTAATACTGCCACACGTGGCAGTGCGCTTTCAGCTTTGTACTGGTAGGCATGTCGAACTACTTCATCGTGTAGATATGACAACGAGCTGACTTCAGCTTGAGTGACCTGTCCTATGCTCAAGAGGACTGCCCATTCAATTCCTGAGCTCAATAGTCATTGGAACCCATCCCCTGCGCACACAGACAACCTTTCTCACGTCCAAGAGAGAGTACTGTCGGTTGAAGCTTTCCGGCAGAGTCCTAAGCCGATCGGTGTTCGCTACTTTTGTAACATACTATCATGTTGTAAGTCTCGCGGGGTAGGTAGGGCCAGAATGCAGCGACTTGGTCTACCACCAGACCATGCTGATTTAGCACATTGGCTCCCGACTCGCATGTTTTGGCGTCTTCTTGTACCGAGCAGCATCGGGATCCTAAATATGTCAGCAGTGTTCGGTCTCCGACAATGGAAATCCGCAAAAAAAAAACATACGCAGCGATCTTCCGCACAAGATGCACCGTTGTGCTCCAGGCCATCGCCAGCATGGCAACCTGCGAGAGTAGAAGTTCCTCCATGCACTTTCTGGTAACTTCAATATGCCCGTCCACAAGTATTGTGTGGAGATAGGTATTGGAAAATGGTATACGGCAAGAGCCAAAAGAAAAAGTTTCGCTTATCGTCTGCTCAAGTCTCAGTCATCATCATCATCATCGTCATAGGGAGTGTATATCTCCCACATCTCGTCATTCCGGTCTGTGTCGATAAGAGCATGAAGAACACGTTCATAGGTCCACATCGTTACAGCAGAGGCTGGGGCCGCCTATGGACTGTCAGCATGTGATGTTAATAGCAAAGGCAGTAAAGATTTACCTTTATCAGACTGACCGTGAGTCCACGGTACCAGCCTCGATATCCTTCTCGTTGCCAGATAGTTGCAAGGCCTCGTATGACACCGTTGTATTCGGGAATATTCGTGTGAATGTACCTTGTTCTGGTGGGTCCTTGAACTTGAAGCCTCTTCCTCACAAGGTCGAGTGGAAAGACCGCAGTCTTTGCGAAAATGCTTGCGAACACCCCGGCCGTTGCATCGCCAGACCCGAACGGCAGTGTTTTGCCGCCAATATACTGGTGCAGGAACTCATAGCCCGTGAAGAACAAACCCATGTACGGCACAATCTGACCAATAGCAGCGCTCAGGCCTCGAAAGAACCCACGAGGTCCTTCATGCCGGCTAATGTCCCGTACAGCGCCGAGTAGACCTTGGTAGATGCGATGTGATCCTTGGGCGGCGAATCTCGTCCGCAGAAGGTCCAAGGGATATGTTGCTGTAGTGGCAGCTGCTCCGGCAGCGGCACCACTAATGAAAGACTCGACTGACGGTGGCGGCCGTGTTGGTAGCAGACTCTGAGCTTGGGTGACAGAGCGATAGGTGGTGAACTGAATCCCACCATAACAGACATACATCAACTCAGCGGGCACGTTGCCCTTCCATAGCGCACGAACGCCCTCCTCCCTAACGATCGACCGGAGGGTGGAGAATGCTCCCTTGTAAACGGGACCTTTGATACCATCAAGCGACAAAGGATCGGATAATGAATGCGGCTGAAGTTGTAGTCTGATCTTGACCACGTCGAGTGGCGCAATGCAGAATCTGGAAACGAGGCCTGCGACCGCTCCGGATATGATGACTTGTAGTCTCGTGCCCTGGATGAGCGATAAGCTACATAGATCCGTGGTTACTTTGATGTGGTCCACTTACCTCGTCTTTGAGCCGCTCTACTTCCGCCGACATTCGTCTTGCTTCGTCGCCTGCTGGCCGTTGCAGGTATGACGGCCGGTAGAGGACGATAGAAAGAAATGTCGGCGGGAAGTGTGAAACTTGGTTCGTTATCTGGGGTGAACCGTCACGAACGCCTGGAAAACTTTAGGCGTGGTGAACAGTGACATCGTCAGTGGCGGCAGCACGTGATGGCGCGTTCACGGACGCGTGTTTCTCTAAAGCGACTTTAAGTGGTAATGAGACAACGTTCAACAGATATTTACAACTGTGGTGATTACCTGGTATCTATCCCAAGGCTACTAGGCCTCTTGTTGCAGATGATGGCATGGAAAAGGCCAACGGTTGGCTGTTGCGAGACACATTCTCATATGAGCCGGTGGTCTTTTTGTGCCGCCACCAAAGGTAGATGCCACTTTTCTGCCCTCGGCCAGTCCATGCCTCGCAGCGTCTGCCCAAGAAGCTACGGCGGAACGGGATGGGACTCATTGACTGTCGTTCTACACCTCCTTGGCCATCTCTTAGTGCAATTTAGGTGCGGCGATATGAGATGTTGGTGAGATTTGATAGTGCAGAGATATCTAGCTGCTTCATAACCAGACGAGAGAAATGCTGCATTGTATAGATCACCAGCAACGGGGCTGTAGCTACCCTAGTTTGGTGTCATTTGATCTCCTAGCCACGATCAGCATCAATGCCGACGTTTTTGTGAAGTGAAGAGATGGCAGAGTGATACAGTATAGACAATTTTGTCGCGCTAGGCTCGGCATTGACCCCAAAAATCAATTAAGCCGCTCCTAATGCGCGTCATGGGCGCAAAAGTGGTCTTGACAGTGCTTGACTCAACTGCGCATCCACACTCTCTTCGACCCGTTACAAAGTCCTCCTTTGTTGCACACGACCATGCTCGATGCAGTGGCACTACGGCCATGTTCAGGAATCCTCGAGAAAATGCCGATCTAGACATCCTCAAAGCCCTGCCGTCGACCGGTCGGCCACCTACTCCGCCTCCGAATGGTAGCCACACGCAGCAGACCAACTCCTCTCCATACCTTCCTCCAGCTGGCGCAACGCCGAGTAACAAGGCACCGATGAACAAAACTCCGGTTCTCGGCCGTCAGCCACCCTCCAGGATACCCAGCTCAAAGAAGGGTGGCTCTCGTCCGAACCAGAGTATCCTCACATTCTTCGGGAAGGCCGACAAGAATGAGCAGAATGCGGTTGATACCAAGGCCAACGCTCCCTTGTTCTTCAAAGATGCGCATCAGTCCGTCGAAGAGCCAGTCTTAGCGGGGCGGAGTTCACCAAGAGTGGCAGAGGAATCGCCTACGAGGTACAATGAGGATGACGGCCCTGTCAAGAGGAGACGGACTGTGGAAGACGAAGGCGAATTCATGATTCGAACACCTTCTCCCGAACGCAGGAGCTCGACCCATGTGGATGACACAGGCAACCCTTCAGAGGTTCAGAAGAAGGATGCGAAGCCAAGTAAGCACCGAGGTGGCTTTCTGGACGATTCAAGCGACGAGGAAGACGAAAATTGGGGCGCTACCGTTAACACAGTCGCGGAACCCCCTGATGCTGATGATCAAATGGAACAAGACGACTCTGGTGCATTAAACAATGTTGATGTCGCGGCAGGATCCACAACATCCAAAGTACCATTGAAGCCGCCTGACATGAGCAACAATGAAACAACAGAACACGACCAGCATCCACGGACAGTAGGCGAGGGTGGGGCTATACCGGCGCTTGCGCGTGAAGGCACCAGCATGTTCAACGCTGGGGATTTCGGCGACGAAGAGTTTGAAGACGATGAATTCTTCGAGGGTGGGGAGGAGTTCATGGAGCGGCGGTGGATGGAAGAGCAACGCGAAATGGGTTTGGATTTTGACGAGGATTCGAAGTCCGAAGCCGACAGCGTGAGAACTCCCCGCAGCAATTTCGAAGATGATGCACAACTCGAGATAGAACAAGGAGATGGAGTCTCTATGTGTCCAATCTGTAGCGGCAGCATGAAGGGACTTTCCGAACAGCAGGCATCATCGCATGTCAATGCATGTCTTGACGGCAAGGCTGAGCCCTTGCTGACAGAGACTCAATCGAGACCGTCATCTCCAAAGCCAATGCCCAAATCAACTGGCCCGAATGGTTCCGAAGGTCCAATGCCAAAGCGCTTTCAACGAGCAGCGATCCCTCGCCCTGCCCAGTCGAACCCTTTTGCCGTGGGCGGAAACAAAGGTGGGTCAGCTTTCAGTCGGCTGATGTCTGGACACGCAGAAGACGCGGCCTGGGCAGAAGCCGCGTCAAACGAAATGCAGTCTCGGGGGAAGCCTGCATATCAGAGGACGTGCCCGTTCTACAAAATCATGCCGGGGCTCTACATCTGCGTCGACGCATTCCGGTATGGAAAAGTCGAGGGTCAAAATGCCTACTTTCTCAGCCATTTTCACAGCGACCACTACATCGGCCTCACGTCGTCTTGGAGCCACGGTCCGATATATGCCAGCAAAGTCACCTGCAACCTTATGCTTCAGCAACTGAGAGTCGATCCCAAGTGGGTCATTCCGCTCGAATTCGAGAAGAAGGTCGAAGTACCGAACACGAACGGGGTCTTCGTCACCATGATCCCTGCCAACCATTGCCCCGGGTCCTCGTTGTACCTCTTTGAAAAGGTCACAGGCAAGAACCGTGACGGCTCACCTAAGTCGACTCGGATCCTGCATTGTGGCGACTTCCGAGCCTGTCCAGCTCATGTCAGTCACCCGCTGTTGAGACCCGATGTGGTGGACAGTATCTCTGGGCAGGTCAAACAGCAGACCATCGACACTTGCTACCTTGACACGACCTACTTGACGCCCAAATATGCATTTCCAAGCCAGCACGACGTCATTGACGCCTGCGCTCAAATGTGCGTGAGTCTGTCGAAAGAGATAGCAGACCCGAATGACAGCTGGGAAAAGACCAAGCTGGAACGAGCCGGCAGCACAATGAAGAAATTTCTCGAGCAGGGCGAATCCAGTCCGGTCAAAGACGAAGAGGACCCGGACAAGAAAGTCAAAAAGCGAGGCCGGTTGCTCGTTGTGATTGGGACGTACTCGATCGGCAAGGAGAGGATATGCTTGGGCATTGCTAGGGCCTTGGGATCGAAAATATACGCACCGCCGTCAAAGATGCGGATATGTCAGTGCTTGGAGGACGACGAGCTCAATTCGCTGCTGACTAGAAACCCGCTGGAGGCGCAGGTGCATATGCAGACGTTGATGGAGATACGGGCGGAGACGCTGCACGACTACATGATGACTTATAAGGGTCATTTTGGGAGGGTTGTCGGGTTCAGGCCGACGGGTTGGTCGTATCGACCACCTACGTCGCGGTTTACCGAGAACCCGGCTGTGAATACGGTGTTGACGTCGGAGGGTTGGAAATCTCGGTACACCATGCGCGACCTCGCTCCTCAGCGTGGGAGTACGCGGGAGTCCAATTGCTTTGGTGTGCCGTACTCGGAGCACAGCTCGTTCAGGGAGTTGACTATGTTTTGTTGCGCATTGAGGATCAATCGGATTGTGCCGACTGTGAACGTGGGTAGTGCAAGAAGCAGAGAAAAGATGAAAAGCTGGATAGAGAAGTGGGATGCTGAGAAGCGCAAAAACGGACTTTTCAAGGTTGAGGTTGGCGCGGATGGATGGGGTAGTGGTGATGGGAAGCTACGATATGGGGTGTAGAAAGTGACATTAACACTGCGCCATCGAACGTTTGTGGCCTATTGGCAGTCTGGCTCAAAGCGCATGTATATTTGATGATACACGTCGCGAGAAACCGTCATCATCGCGACTTTGCTGCTCTCGTAGTATTGATGAGAAGGTCCCCATCGCCTCTGCCAGCCATTCCTGGTCTCATCAAATCACAGATTCATCAGGGCAGTGCCACTATAAGGCTGTTTCTCCTCCGGCAACTGCAACGTGACCAAGCCGTAGTACACTCAGGAGGGAACTCAACACTGGCGGTTCATTGCCTCCCTGTCCACCAGATCTTTCCGTCAACCGTCTCCGTTTAGTCGCAACCGTTTCTTTTCTGGGGGGCTGGACGGCTCATCAGAAGGCACTCGACGACGGCTGGTCGATCCAACTGCTGCCAGGGCTCCAAGTCCTACCGACTCTCCACGCTGGAATATCCTGGGGCCTGTGGCTAAGACTATGGATGCGTGATTCGTTTGACGCTTGGCAAGTGCGATACAATGGCGACCTTGCACATTTTGATCCGTGCAGTTCGAAAGGTACGGTGGTTGTTCCTCCTAAGCAGCCTTTCCCTTCTGCGCCACGGCTTCTCTTCTACACGCATCCTCCAACAAACCGCGGTCGACCTTGTCCGGTGGGAGGTGTACGTATCTGACGACCGAGCCTCGAATGAAGATGTTCTTGACGGAACTGAGGTGGGGGTATTTCAATTCGTCTAGGACGACGATGTCGTCTAGCTTGATGTTGAGGTATTGATCGACAGATTTCAGGGTGCCGCGGATAGAGATGTCGTTCTTCAGTTCGACCGTGACGGTCTGCTGGGTGAGCGTTTTAAAGAAGCTGTGAGGCAGGCACGGTTAGTATGGATGTCTTGTGAGGGAGAATCTCTGCAAATTCCATACCTAAAGAAGAGCATTTTCGCGGTATGGGAGCGAATACGGCTGCGACTTCAAGAAATCTATTAGTGTT
The DNA here is from genome assembly GCF_022695815.1 of Exophiala viscosa. Lineage (NCBI taxonomy): Eukaryota > Fungi > Ascomycota > Eurotiomycetes > Chaetothyriales > Herpotrichiellaceae > Exophiala > Exophiala viscosa. Next base: position 2,077,344 of record NW_026944354.1, on the reverse strand, counting down.
GTGCTGCAGACCACGCCCGAGAATATGGACCTCTGTACGTGGGTTGATTGAGATCTCTAGATGCAGTCAAGTAAATTGTGGATGTAGACTGGTTCGAGCCAAAATTGACGCTGCCTTTACTGCTCTTGTTCAAGCTGGCCTGACATGATGCTTGGCAGGACTCGGGGGTCAATTTTAGGACTTTTGAAACAAGCCTCTGTAGATAGAGATATTTTTCGTCAGACTCACTGTCAAGTGCAGGCGCATCTCTCAAGCCTAGGATGCCGTGATGCATGCTCCCTCTCTTTTAAAGTCAACATGCCAGGTATTCCACCAACGGTGAGACGCAATCAGCCACAAATTTGAGGCTTAGTTCTCAAGCTCGGTCGCTTGTGCCGATATCCAAGATGGAACCCAGATGGAACCAGGATGGAAGCGAGCCTCCATCTGCAACCACTATTCGCTGGTACCAAGTCGAGGGGTTGCGCTATCTACAAGTTGGCTTGTGCCTATGGATTCGCTTTTGAGCGTCACCGATGATGTCGTCTCCCAGCTCTTATGGCCATGTCAACAGCCCACAATTGGTAGGTCGATAGATAGTGGCCACGCAGGGTCAATCGTCAAAAATGTCCAAAACATTCCTTTCAGCTGTCCCTGCCATGATCAACGGGGTTCCACCTACAGCCATGGCCCAAACTTCCAACCAGTCTGATGCACTGCGCAATCTAAGATTCATTGCCCTGGTCCCTGGACGATGTCTTCCTTCCAGGCTTGATGTTCAAACATGTGCTATCCCCTCGCTAACGGTCGTCGCCTTTCTAGAGTCCTTTTGTTTCCTCATTCTCCATTACTCCTGCTCATAATTCATTCGAACACTCTGCCTTTGTTGAAACGCCCCTGTGTCTGCTGATATGGTGCAGTCTATACTCCTTGCGCCTCTCCATACCCCTTGAAAACTGTGGTTGCCACAAAAAAAGTCAATGACATAAACCATAAACAAACAGCCCTGCAACCACATACATGTCGCAAACACAACTGCGCTCCCGCGCCCACGCTGCGGTTGACTATGAGCAACAAGCCGAAAAATTGTCGCTCGACTCTGGCAGCAATGCTGCTGACGAGAACTCCCATGGTGTCGCCGTCAAGGCGACCTTTATCACACCTTTAGATCCTGTCATCGAAACCAGTGATGGGAACAGACTGCCTTCTGTACCCGTGCCAGAAGCACACAGGATCAATTTGCTGAAGGAAAGGGCTGAAGGCCGGCAATACCGCCCAACGAAACCTAGGGGGCTGAGTAGATTTGACATCAAAACCGAGGAGGATGCTGTGGATAAACAAGAGCTACTACGAGGGGATCAAGAGAGCGAAAGGAGTCGCCTCGAGGACGCAATACCACAATCGCATACACATCCACTATTTCCTCCCTTACCCTTATACGGCCCTCCGACATTTCTTCGCGACGTACAGTGTGCCATCCTCCGGACGACATCTGCTTTCCTCTCTACGGGCTTTCTGGCAGTCATTGTCCTGGGAGCGCTGTTCACGTCAATACCACACTTCTTCAAGTATATTTGGGTGTGGATGACATTTCGAGATCCTGACAAGAAGAGACCCTTTTACGAGGAAGAACGAAGAAGAGCACATATTCGCAAAGAGAAAGAAACGGAGTGGCTGGATAAGAAATCCAGGCGTGGCCGCGAAGTCGAAACAAATGGAGAGAAATCGGGGGATCCTGCAACAGACAACTATGAGCCCCTCGAGGGTGGGCCCGACAGAATCATCTGCGACATACGATACTATGCACGCCGAGTTGGTTTGGACGCCGAGGAGTTCAGAGTGCAGACCGAGGATGGCTTCATCATTACCCTGTGGCACATCTACAACCCCAAGGAATACAAACCGACCTCCGAGGCACATCGACGACAAAAATCTCCGGACGTCTTCTTAGAACAGAATGGAGACGAAGCACATGTCCAAAGACAGTACCCTGACGGCGAGAAGAGATACCCTGTATTGCTGGTTCACGGTCTCCTGCAGAGTGCTGGTGCATACTGTGTAAATGATGATGACAGCCTGGCTTTCCTCCTTTGCAAAGCAGGCTATGATGTCTGGCTGGGGAACAACCGATGTGGCTTCAAGCCTGAGCACCGTCTGCTTCGGTATAATGATCCACGCATGTGGGCTTGGAATCTGCGTCAAATGGGGGTTATGGACTTGCCCGCATTTGTGTCCAGAGTGCTCGAAGAGACAGGCTTCGAGAAGCTCGGTTTAGTCTGTCACAGCCAGGGAACAACACAAACCTTTGTCGCGCTTGCAAAAGAACAGCGACCCGAGCTTGGTGACAAGATCAGCGTGTTTTGTGCCCTCGCTCCAGCGGTATATGCCGGGCCTCTGATCGACAAAATGTATCTCAAGTTCATGCGAGTTATATCACCGCCAATGTTTCGGCTCTTCTTTGGCATTCACAGTTTCATACCTCTCATGATGACCATGCATCGGACATTGCCTGGCAAAATGTACGGCGCCATGGGGTATCTGGTTTTCTCCTTCCTGTTCAATTGGACTGATACACGGTGGGATCGTGGAATACGAGACCGCCTATTTCAGTTCTCGCCGGTATACGTCAGTGCAGAAAGTATGAGGTGGTGGCTGGGCCGGGAATGTTTTGCAAAACACAGGTGCGTTTTAGCAACCTTTGAAGCGGGACAGAAAGAGGAGGTGGAGGATGAGTCAGATGAAGAACAAAAAGAGAAGGCCATGGCCAACAGCTCTGATCGAGGACGATCAGCCTGGTATGATGAACGTGTGCCTCCAATGGCTCTATGGATTGCCGGAAGTGATGATCTGGTGGATGGTCACCGACTGTTGAGAAGATTTGAGAGAGGACGCGAACCGCATGTCAAGGTCGTTCACAGCAAGGTCATACCTGAGTATGAGCATCTCGACGTCATTTGGGCACTTGATGCGGCAGAAAAGGTCGGCAAAGAAGTCCGCGATGTGCTGTGGAAGACGATGCCTGATGAAGCCAGACGCGTATGCAGGAAGATTACTGGCGTTGATGAGGAATTGCAGGCAGATGGTAAATAACAACATCAGGTTGGTGGTTTGCGCGAGTGGTGAGCGTTATCTGCGATTTTGAGAAGTAATGGACATGCATAGACGTCTTGTGTTTTTATACTGGCGTAGATACCCCTTTGTACATTACCCTACCCAATATGACAGCGATAGGTCATCGCAAGCCAGACTTTTCAAGATACACCTTTGATGCACTTTGTGCTTATCGAGAACGGCTCACTTGGCTTCCAACTCTACAACCTCGGTTAGTTGACATCGGCTAGGATTGTTCAGGCAGTCCGCTTATGCCCCTATCTTCTTCTTAGTTAGATCTGTACGAACCAAGGCCTCCCAGCATGCCTGTGATACGAGTATGTCCCTTGAACATGCTGACGGACTGACGAGTAGCTGGGGCGGGATCGACATGCACATGCAGCCCGACATATATAGTAGTCAGCTGTGACGACAAAGACGGACGAAATACAACTTCCCGTGGCCTTGAGAGCAGTTCTCAATTCCCTCCATGGCACCTTCTGCAGTGGTTTTCAGCTTAAGTAGCCGTGTGTTCTGCCAACATCTGACAACCTGCATGTCTGCCACCCGGTGCTTCTGTCCCTAGGTGACTGTCCACCAAGCGGTCGGACAACAGAATATCTACGCGATCCTCAAAACGGTGTGTAGAACGACCACCGGACTCTCACAGGCCATAGCGATTGAGCACCTCACCGTCATGCTCACGGCAGGAGCAAGCCCATTACCCGAAAGCGGCACAAATTCCAAAGCCAAACAGAAGAAATTCCATCACAAGAGTTTCACAGGTTGTGCTACATGCGTAAGTGTATCTTTTCTGCCCCGTCCCACCCTGCAGGTCTTGACCAAGTCCGCTTCACTGATCTCCTCGACCTCTGGAAGGGCGCTTTGCCTCTCGGTCATTACTCTCCGAAAGGCTGGCACCGGCTGATTGATGCTACAGAGGTACGCTTATACAGTCATTGTTAGAATGGTCTGATCTAAAACAGCAATCAAGGGCTCGTCGAGTAAAATGTACCGAGGAAAGACCGCAATGCTCCAGATGCATCACGCATGGCACTCCATGCCCAGGGTACGTCAACCGAGTGTGGACATTTGGGTCCGGAAGATCCTCCGTCAGGACTGCCAGAGAGAGCGGAGATGAGAGTCTGATGGACCGGACCTGGGACGAAGCAGGAGTTCACCAACCGCACATTCCCGCAGCGGTGCTTTGGAGACTTCCTTACCATGAATCACGGTATGCATCCAATCTGGAGGTGCCATTTGAAGCGACACCTCAGCACGATGGCCTACATAAGACAGACGGTACAAAGCGTTGGAAACGAGCCATCCCAAGGGACGCAAATACGCGGAGCGAGCTCTGTCCAGCGCCACACTCCATCAAAGTGATACCGAGAAGCATGTCCGAGCCAGGATCTGACAGCTTCATGCTGCGGTCATTCCAATACTTCCGGGAAAATTCGATTCCAGCGTTTCTGTACGTCAATCCGAGCCCTGGTGCCTGTCATGTCTTTCGGAGTCTTATACCCCGAGCCTACTTCACACAGCCAGCGCTCAAGCACTCCATTATAGCAGTGGCCAATGTCCAGGAGTCTATGGCCAGTCTGGAAGACGGCTGCCGTCTCAGGGCACTGGCGTTGAGCGAGTATTCGAAGACTTTGAAACTCCTGAGCGACGAAGCCTCGCAACCAACGAGCCTTGTCATGCTTCTTGCATGCCTTCAGTGTGTCGCATTCGAAACGCTTCAGAATGCACCGAAGAACGCAACTTTGCATCTCCAGAATGGGCTCCGGGTCCTGCGACAGTGGAAACGATCACGCCAACTTGATAAGCGTACCTTGCACGGAGACGACCATATCATTAGCATGTACTTGGAGCCTGTCTTTGCCCACATTGAGACTGTTTTTGTGAGGTCGGCCGCCGAGGATATGGATGCCCCAGGTGATCTGACTTACAATCCACCGGTATCTCCGGAGAAATTCCAGAGTCTGCTGGAAGCAAGGGCGAAAATGTTTGAGCTCTGGATGTACTTCTTAAGCACGCACACTCCGGACTCAATCAACACGCAGGAACAATTGTTAGTTCTCCCGATATGGCAGGATTGGTACGCAAAGCTGTTGCTGTGTATGCGTGATATGCCCAAATGGCCCATACGCCAGCAGATCAACGCCCGCATTCTGCGCTTGCAGTACGATGCGAGCATTTCAGCATTACTTTGCCAACGCAGCCGGGGCGAAATGGTGTGGGACGAAGAGCTGGACAAATATCAGAGTATACTGACCGAATGCGCTGAGATTTGTTATACTCCGGGGGCTTATGATCCCGTCCGAGACACCAATGGTATGAACTTCGCCATCATCCCGGGAATTCTACCGCCGTTGTGGCTGATAGGTATGACCTGTCGGGACCGGGCAACTCGACGCCGTGCTTTGGAGCTTCTTCGTTTACAACATCGGAGATGCGGACATATTGATGAGTGCTCGACTGCTGTGCTTGTTGAGACGATTTCTCGACTGGAAGAGGAAGGATTACCACCAACTGCAACAAAGTGCAGTGATATCCCTGAAAGCAGACGTATACGTGCTCTGGAGTCTGATTTGACGAAAGCTGGGAAGTTGGTACTGACCTTTGCGAGGGCACCGCACTACACGACTCGCGAGACGATCGAGGTGCCTTATACGTCTACCACTGCATTGCCAAAATGCAAGTATAGATTGTGGCCGATTGTGGCTTCAATGAACCTGATTGGCTACCAAGGGCTTGTTCGGCCACATGTTGTTTCTTGTGTCTGCAAGGCATATGGACAATGAAGTGGTCTGGGGCTGTGGTACTGTGAAGAAACCGGGGGTCTGACCACTGATTCGAATATGCTTTGAACCTTATACAACACTGGTGCCCACTTATGATGTTGGGTGGACAGATCGATCAGCAACTTCACCCGTACGAGAATTGGCAGGGACTACGGCCACAGGCTGGACTCGCGGTGCATAGAGGCAGATACATATCGAAGGGCGGAGATGTACTTAGTTCAATTCATGCTGTACCTAGCCGAGGATCCTTGGGCCCTAACGAGGCTGAAGTTGATTGTCTGCCTTATCAGCGGCACGGAGAGATCCGCCCCTTTGAACCCCGGACATCACCACCCCAAAGACATGAACATATCGACGTCTATCGACACGACGTGGTCTTGATGATAGTCTTTCATGACCTGCTCACTCAAACAAAACCACACTGGAAGGAACTTGTGCCGTCCACGACTTGAAACACCACCACCTTGATCAATCTGGTACTGGGCCTAAATCGGGAGACTGCAACAACAATGTCCTTCCCCATCATCGATATCTCGGGTATCGACGACCCCAACCACCAAGTGTCCATCGCCAACGAAGTTACCGAAGCCTGCAAGAAATGGGGCTTCCTCTTACTTCGAGGTCACCCGATTCCCACGGGCGAAATCGACGAAATGTTCGATCTTGGCAGATCCTTCTTCCATCTCAATGAATCCGAGAAAGCACCCTACCCAATCACGAAAAAATCCATTGGCTACATCGGCAGTTTCCAAGACCGCGGCAAGGACGACAAGATGTCAATGTGGTTTGGTGGCGTACCAGGTGCTCTTGACTCGGAAAAGGACACACTGCCGCCTTTCTGGCGCGAACGTACTCAACGAGTCGAGCAATTCAAGCACAAATGCCATGACCTGGTGGTGAAGTTGCTCGAGTGTTTCGCGCTGTCTCTGCGTCTAGAGGATAGACGATTCTTCGCGTCAGCGCACAGGGAGGACGCAGGTAATGGGAACGCGCTACGAATGTTGATGTACCCTGGTCGATCCGCGCCAGAGGACATGACTGGCCGAGGCAGCCGTATGGCACCGCACACGGACTCAGGCAGCGTGACGCTCTTGTTTCAGCGCGCGGCTGGCCTGGAAGTTGAGTCTCCGAGCGGTGAATGGGTAAAGGCGCCGCATATTCAAGACTGTATTCTCGTGAATCTGGGCGATGCGCTGAGTTTCTGGTCCGGCGGAATGCTGAAGGCGACGTTGCATCGGGTCACGTTTGACGGGGTGCCCTTCGATCAGGAACGGCAGTCTATGGCGTACTTTGGCCAGGCAAGCCCGGAGACCGTGCTCCAGCCTATCACTGGCGGAGTGGTCGAGAAGTATGTGTCGAATGGCCTTGTGTTGACGCCGGGCGTGACGGTGGGAGAGCTGAGTAAGATGATCATGAGTGGCATTTATGGCACGGCGTTTCAGGAGAAAGAGACGGAGAAAGACACGAAGCCACCAATGGCTGCACCTACAGCTACAGCGGCGGTTGTGTAGGACAGACACGAGAAAAAAAGGTGCGGTTTGTAGCAAGCTCTGTTTATAGCGTAGCATACCAGGTAGCCAACTTATCGTGCGCTCCTCAGAAACTCGACGATGCCCCTTGTGTACCCGACTAATTGGCCAAGTCTCTTTTCCTCAGTCTCCATTGTCGTGCGCCACTCGAGCACGGCCTGGTTCAGACCGGGTACTTCTGTGACGAAGTCGCCGTGGAGCTTTAAAAACACGCTCATCCATGTGTTGACCAGCTCAAAAGATTTTCGCGACTTGACCTGTTCGGTCAATGCGCGGACAAAGACTGGCATTTCGGTCAAGGTCAAAGAGCGGATCTCGAGGTCAGCTGCAGATGGTGGAAGTAAGGTCAGGTGTTCAGACAGTGGGGATGGATTGTGCTGAGGGTCCGCGTTGAAATTGTCTAGCACATCGGAGAGTTGTGAGTTTGGTCCGGTCTGGGATGTGAGGGCAAGGCGAGATATTCGTGAACGGTCGGCGTCCTCAATCGTTTTGTTGTCGGAAGCGGTCACATTGCTGTCATGGTCTTTGCTGCCATTGGTAAGGGCCGACCCAAGAAAGAATGGTGCAGCTTTCGGCTTCTCTGGAGGCTGAAGCGGCTTGTTTCGTTCACGGATGCTGTCGAGATTGAGCAACGTTTGCCATCGTGACTGGGGCATGATCGAGAGCGTCAAAAGGCTTTGGTCTAATTGGTCGATGTCAACGGCACTGTCTACGCCATCGACATGCTCGTCCTCCTCAGTGCTGCTTTCCGTGATGGTGAGTTGACTAGCGGCCTGGAATGTAGCATTCTCGGTCAGATCAATGACTCCATTAACCTCATCAATCTGCCTCGTTGATATCCGAGTAAAGAGAGCCTTGTTGGTCCAAATATTGATCCCGGCGCTGCCTGCGTGGGTTGTGGCGAGGAACTCCCCAGTATTCGAAAAGGCAATGCTTGTGCAGGTCGCCGTCCGGAAAGCATCGATAAGATGGCCGGTAGCAAGATCAAACACTCGTACCACAGAGTCCATTGAACAAGCCACAACCCATCGGCCATCGTGCGAGAAACAATAATCGTATATTTGACCGACACAACCCCACAGTTCACGGACGATCTTTCGGGTTTCAATGTCGAGAATGCGGATGCATAGATCATCGCAAGACAATGCTAACAAGCCGGACACTGGATTGTATCGGATCGAAGTGACGACGGCCTCGAGGTCTTTTCGCCGCTCTATGGTCTTGCCTGTGGAGAAGTTCCAGAAGATGATCGTCCCATCCAGACTTGTGGAGACCATGGTCTGGTTGAGGTTGTCCACGACGATACCTGTGATTGCATCACGATGCCCCAGCGGGATATTCACCCTTTGCTCTTGCGCTTCTTGTAATTTCAGCTGCTTCGCTTGTGACGGCGTGATTCGAGGAGGATAACGTTGGCGATGAACGCCGGACTGCAGGTTGAACATGTCCAGACTGCCACCAGCAGAACCGACGATTGCGAAGGTGCCGCAAGTAGTCATGGCTACGCTTGTAACAGGCTTATGATCACCCGTTTCAAAAGCCCATCTGCCCGCCTTCTTTCTACCCCAAGACCAGGTCCTAGCAAATTTGTCGTCGGCATGAGCAGTAACGATGCTTTCCCAGCCAGTGGTACTTGTCTCCTCTGCTTTGGCATCCTTCGAGTTGGCCCAAACGCGGCCACCTACGGCACCCATCCCACCATCGCGGTTCAGTGAACATGCCATGTCGATAATTGGTGCAGCTTTGAATGCCTCGACTCCAGCTGCATCATCGCTGAGCAAGCCCTGTTTTCGAGCCTTGGACGTAACTGCGCCCTGACTCAATTCTGTGCTCTGCCCGTCTCTACGCAGACTGAAGCCCCAAAGACTTCGATCACGACCTGCAGACAACAACCACTTTCCGCTGGCATCGGATCCGTCCGAAGCCGCGGGCAAGAATTTGAGTTTCGTTACTGATGCCGCATGTCCGCTTCTTGAATGCAGAGGACGCGGAGTCGGAGAAAAGGGGTTTTCGTCAAAGACCCAGGACCTCAGAGCATTGTCGAGCCCGGAAGAGATCAAGACTGGTTGTCCTGGCAAGAACTCAACCTTGTTAACCCCGGTCGCTTGACCAAGGCTAGAAGTCTCGTGAGCTCCTCTTACCACTCCAATCACTTTACCACCACGGTTGAGGTCCCAAAGCGTGATGTCGCCGCTTTCGGTACTGGATGTTGCCATGACACCAGATTTGCGTCCGTCTTCGCCTGCGCCCATTCCATCGGTCCGGAAACTTATTGACGTTATTGGCTTCTTGGTGTTTCTTTGGTGCAATTCCAGAACTCGTTCATCCGATTCGACATCGGTGATGATCAGGGAGCCATCGGCATGAGCAACCGCTAACAGACATACAGCCGGTGCTGGGGCAAGGGCCGTGACTGGGCCAGAGCTAGCTGACGGAGCAAGGATTGTATGGACGAGTCTGCCGGTGCTGACGTTATACACTTCGACGATTCCTTCTTTTCTTCCGACGAAAATTTTGTTTAGTATAGTAGGTAGGGTGCAGATTTGGCCGGAAAAGATTGCTCGACCGTGGGTCGAGGTAGACGGTGTTGAGGGATGAATGGTGGTATAGTGCTCATAAGAGTCTGTTTTCCAGACCTCAATAGCTTCATTCCCACATCCCACAATCCAGGATCCGAACACCAGTATTTGTCCAATCTTTTGCGGATGTGTACCATCTATATCCAATTCTGCGATGAGTTGCCCTCGCTTGAACACCCACATCCCTCTTCGATCATTGGGCTGCGCCCCGCCCCAGGCAACCACGACTCGATCACGGTATGCATATGTTGCAGTCATCTGACCTGGACATAGAGGTCGACTGAGAAAGACAAGGTTAAGACCTCTTCGCAGGTCGTACGTTTGCAAGGCATTGCCAACTGAAGTGGTGATCTGGAAGGTCGTCTTCCCTAGAGGTACTGAGGTGAAAGGAACATTCGTAGGGGAAACCAAGCCGAGCGTCTGTGGTTCAAACAGTCAGTTTCGCGACTTGGGTACAACATCAACAGCGACATACTCTGAATGGAGAGAACAACCGTGAACTCGCCGGAGGCTTCTGGTTGGAATCGTCGTTGTCCTCACGTCGCTGCCGTTTGGCGACAGGGAACTCAACAGCATCATCCATTTGAGGCATCACAATACACTCAGCGGCCCCTTGAAGTCTGTCGACAGCGTTAATCCATTGCCATTGCTTCAAATCATCACTGGGTGTTGCAGTTTGTTGATCGTCGGAGACTCCAATTAATTTATTTTTTTCTTTGGTCTGCGATTCGTCGGCGAGAAATGACGTCGGCTTAAGTAATTATTTTACTGGAGGCACAGACTCTTCTCTATCTGCCCCTCGCTTCCTCTATACGTTCATCTTCAGACTCGCTTCTTTCGACATATAGAACATTGGGGGATCTCATTCGGTATCAGCTGTAATCTTTACGTCTCTTTCTTCCTTTGGTCTCCTCTCGTCTCTCATTCCAATCATCGACTTACAGGATGCGTTGAGGCTATACAGGCATGCGAGTTGATCGAGGAGGAATTCACCTTTCCATGCTGGTCACGTCCCTACGCACATTACTGGAAACACCATGGACTCTCATTCTCCTCTCCGTCGGGTCCCGACCAACACGTCTGATACCGCGATTGATGACCATTCGGCTTCTTCATCAGCCACTTCTTCACGACCTTACTTTCCGACTGGACGGACACCATCGACCCATTCTTTGTTGGGTTCCCATAAGAATGCAGATGTGCGAAAGGCTGCCCAGACGGGGACCTCCAGTGCTTCAGCCGACCGCTCCAGCATAAGTATGCCACCTCCTATGACCAAACCGAGCGCAGAGAGAAGGTTGTCTACGTCGCTTTCTTCTAATCGGCCGCATCGAAGATCAGAGGACATGGCCAGAAGTCCACCAGCGTCTGTCAAGAGCTTAGATGGCGACAGTTCTGCCTTTGGTTCCTCTCCTACCGCTCAGAGGTCTACAACAGCTCATGACTCTACCGTGGTCACAACTGGCTCTACTCCCAATAACCCTGGTCTGCCGGTGCTATCACCTCCCGCCCTCAATCCAAGCATGCGTAATCAGGATGGTCTAGCATCAACAGTGCACTCACTGATCACATCCCCAACTTCTGCTCCTAAGGTCGATACGTCTGTGCCGGCTGGACAAACCCTACCAACCCCAGTCAAACCTGATGGCTCCGAGACTGCTTTGCCCAGCAGGCCAGGTCGAGCTATCAAGCCCCGCTCAATTTCTTCGAGTCGACGACTCAGTGGTACGGCTTCATCGAAGAACGACAGCATTATCTCCGAGAAACCGGAGCCGATAGGAAGGATTGGAGTCTGTGCGCTCGACGTTAAAGCCCGAAGTCGACCTAGTCGACAGATCTTGACTCGTCTTCAAGGAGAGGGAGAATTTGAGGTTATTGTTTTTGGTGACAAGGCAATCCTTGACGAAGAAGTGGAAAACTGGCCCATATGTGATTATCTGATATCGTTCTTCTCGGAAGGCTTCCCACTGGATAAAGCAATCGCTTACGTCAAGTTGCGAAAGCCTTTCGTTGTCAACGATTTGCCCATGCAGAAGATCCTCTGGGATCGAAGACTATGCCTGAAAATCCTGGATCAGATGCATATCCCGACGCCCAAGCGTATCGAAGTGAATCGGGATGGCGGGCCAATATTGGAATCTCCTGAACTTGCTCAGCACGTTGTTAATATGACAGGAGTGGTTTTGGAAGGCCCTGAAGACGGTACTGGCGGTGGCACACCCCTAACACAGTCGGTGGAGTTAACCGACGATGGTGACACATTGGTCGTGGATGGAAAACCCTTCAAGAAACCTTTTGTGGAAAAGCCGGTCAGTGGAGAAGACCACAATGTCATCATCTATTTCCCCAAGGACCAGGAAGGTGGCGCACGAAGGCTTTTCCGGAAGATTGGCAACAAGTCTTCGGAGTACGACCCTGAGCTGATAGTACCTCGGTCTGTCGCAGAGCCCGATAGCAGCTACATCTACGAACAGTTCCTAAGGACGGAAAATGCCGAAGACGTCAAAGCCTACACTGTCGGCCCCAACTACTGTCATGCAGAGACCAGAAAGTCACCTGTTGTCGACGGCTTGGTGCGACGAAACACCCACGGAAAAGAACTTAGATACGTGACAAAACTCAACGAAGCCGAGCGAGAAATGGCTTCAAAGGTCGCAATAGCCTTTGGTCAACGCATTTGTGGTTTCGATCTGTTGCGGACCGGCAACTCAAGTTACATCATCGACGTCAACGGATGGAGTTTCGTCAAGGACAACGAAGACTATTACAACGACTGCGCGAAGATTCTGAGAGGCATGTTCCTTGCTGAGAAGTTCAGAATCGAAAACGGCCTGTCGGATGAGCAGGTGCCAGATTCAAACGGTGAGCTCCACTCACGACAACAAAGTACGAGCCACCCACATCGGGCGGCGCTCAGAACAATTCTGAAATCGCCAAGTATGAGTAAACTATCCCAGCACCTACCTCATCCATCTCGACATCATGCTTCCACTGCCGTCAACTCACCAAGATCCTCCTCCATGACGACACCATTGAGTTCGCCGCCTAGTGTTGAACGGAACATGAACGGTCCTGTGATGCCAGCCAGGATCGACAACACTGAAGTTCTCCCACCACCAGTCATAGACACGACAGCCGTCAATGGCACTGCGTCAGATGCGGTAGTGTCTGCCAAAGAGCCAGAGGCACAAGTTCCTCTCCCAAGTTCGAAGCACTCCTGGAAGTTGAAGGGCTTCGTCACAGTTATCAGACACGCTGACAGGACACCAAAGCAGAAGATCAAGTTTACAGCTCACTCCCAGGTCTTTGCTGACCTTTTGAAAGGCCATCACGAAGAAGTGCTGCTGAAAGGTGAGGCTGCTTTGGCAAGTGTCGAAGCAGCAGTGAAAATCGCGCAACGAGACCGTCTTGAGGATCCGGAGAAGTTGCACAACCTGCGGATAGCCCTCTCCAAAAAGGGGTCACAGCCTGGAACAAAGGTCCAGATCAAGCCCATGTTCCGGAAAAGGAAGCCCGAAGAGATGTCCTCGGCAGAGAACGAGCAAGCTACCAGTCCAACCGGTCTTTTCCTATCTGAAGAGGACCAACCTTTGTCAGAGTCACCTCGGGGCGGGAGATCGAGCTCCGTGACCGAGTCCAACAAGCTGCGCAAGCTTGGGACTAGAAGCGATTCTATATCCGGCGCAACATTTTCACGATTTTCTGCGGCAGAAAATGACCTCGTCCTGGACAAATTGCAGCTGGTCATGAAATGGGGAGGAGAGCCGACACATGCTGCACGCTATCAGTCGCAGGACCTGGGAAGCAACATGCGAGATGACTTCAAACTGCTCAATAGAGAGGTGCTGAATGATGTCCGGATTTTTACGAGTTCAGAGAAACGTGTCAAGACTAGTGCGCAAATCTGGGCTGCTGCATTTTGTGACCGCCAGGATATTCCCGAAGACTTCATTACAGTGCGAAAGGACCTCTTGGATGACTCCAATGCAGCAAAGGACGTCATGGACAAGGTCAAGAAGAAGCTCAAGCACCTTCTCCGCGAAGGGACTGTTCCTGAAGCATTTGCATGGCCTAAGGATGCTCCAGAGCCATACGCTGTGATGCAAAATGTTGTTGACCTTCTCAAATTCCACCGAAGAGTCATGAGACATAACTTCAAGAAACTTGCCACTGGCGCTGCTGCTTCGCTTGCTGCCCTGAATGGCGTGGGTGAGACCAAGGACGCCAACAACAAGGAAGCTGTCTCGGTGGCCTCGATACAATCCCGGTGGTGTACCGGTGAAGATCCAGAGCTGTTCAAGGAACGGTGGGAGAAGCTGTTTACCGAGTTTTGTGATACTGAAAAAGCGGACCCCAGTAAGATCTCTGAATTATACGACACGATGAAGTACGATGCACTCCATAACAAGCAGTTTCTGGAATGGATCTTCACGCCCAGCCAAGCCTTCCTCGACGAACTCGCTAAGGAGGAAGGCCTCGCATCGGGCAGTGTTCTTTCTGAACAAGAGCAAGCTGATGAGTCGATTTCCACTTCCCCTGGCAGCAAGAACCGTCATGATAGCACCCTTTCAACGTCAGCCAGCAGTACCGACAAGCATTCTTTTGCTCAGAAGATTGGATTGAGGCGGCAGTCTATCCTTAAGCCCACACCGCCTGCTCCGCCACTGAACACATGGGAACAGGGAGCTTCCTACTTCAAGCTTTTCAGTGGCTCTCCTGAAAACAAAACGAGTCTTGACCAGCGACTGGGCCGACTGAGAGAATTGTTTCGCTACAGTAAGATCTTGTTTGACTACATTGGGCCGCAAGAGTATGGTATCAGCGACGAGGAGAAACTTGAGATTGGCCTACTGACGTCTCTTCCCTTGCTTCGTGAGATTGTCGATGATCTGGAAGAGTTGCAGGCCTCGGGTGATGCCAAGTCATTCATCTACTTCACGAAGGAGTCTCACATTTACACACTCCTTAACTGCATCATGGAAGGAGGCATCCATACCAAAATCAAGCGATCGACCATTCCCGAGCTCGACTACCTGTCACAAATCTGCTTCGAACTCTATGAGGCTAAGGATGCCGACACTGAGGAGTCGACCTATTCGATCCGCATCTCCATTTCTCCAGGTTGTCACACCGTGGACCCTCTCGACGTGTCCCTTGACTCTAAGCACGCCATTGGGTCCGCGCCGAGACGGTCGTTGACCAATCACCAAGATTGGAAGGAGGTATTATCGACGCTCAAGGCCAAATTCAACACAGTCCAATTACCGAAGAGTTTCCTGGCGATAAACGTGAGCGACAAGCACGAAGAAGAAGCCGAGCGAAGAGCTAGCTACCTGCAGAGCGAGGCTGCAAGGGAAAAGTATGAACGTGGTCAAGATGGCGAGGGAGACGCCGCTATATCGAACCAACAGGAGGGCCCTAATGGCGTTCAAGACGTGAACGCCGTCTCAGACACCGAGCCACTGCCGCCGCGGGATGTGACTGCTGCAGACTCGACCGGAGTCGAGCTAGGAGGAGCGTGAGGTAGATTCCTACTTTTGGCCGCACCAAGTTGAACTGCACAAAAGAAATGATGCACGAGTGGTGGCAGTGCACCTTGTTTAGAGGTGGGGATTTGTCTCACGTGTGGTTTCCTGTTCAGCTTGCCTCGAAGATCCAGCCTCTGCTTTTTGGAACTCCAATCAGTAGCAAAGACGTGGGCCAGACACGAGAAGGGATGGTGATGAGGCGTCTATGTTTGGAGGCTACAGTCTAGTATTGTTCATAGAGAGATTACTTCATGTACATATATCTCGCACACGCACCGTTCAGTCGAGTTTTCTCAAAGCCTGCGCATTTACCCCTTGCCTTGGTCGGACAGGAACATCTATCTCCCGAACCCGTCTTCCTGCTCGGTCTCATCCACGATTACCTTTCCGCGACGGTCTCCTCTAACAGACCTGTCTCATTCGGTTCTGCATTCCTTCTCCTGTGAGCATGCCACTGAATACATATTCCCATGTCATCTCTGACTCAGGCGCTGCCGGAGGTATTTGAGTTGATCTTGCACCACGATCGGAGCGTTCGGCCATCTGTAACTTGGGGTGTTTCAGAGTTCAGTCTCTGACAGCTTCGACCCAGAAACATCCACAGATTTCTGCGACCATGCCTGTGTGACGAACTGCGATGCTCCCCCGATCAATCTAGAATGCAGCGGTCACCGGATTGAGCCAATCCTGAGAGTGCCTGGTTGCTCAATCTGAGGTTTCAACGTCGCGTGAGGCCGATCAAACACCGCTTGCTCGAAAACATGCCCGTTGAACCCACAACTGTCACAAAGCATGAACTTTGAAGCACGTAATGCTTTGCAGGTCAATTCCTCTCTGACTGCCGAAACTGGGGAAAAGAAGCAACAAGGCAGAGAGGGAGTTACTGTGCCGTGAGGTAAGTGCAAAGCCTGTGTCAAGCCTTCTCATTATTCACCTCCCGACTTCTTCGTGCTTTCCTCTGCTGCATCGCTGGTCGACTTCAATAGCACGATTGCTGCGTTCATTCTAGCCATTCTTCTCTAGGGGGCTGGTCCCATTGTCGTTCTTTCTATGTTGTGTTTTCCCATCATCGCATAACGGCACTCTCGTCTTGACGGCGGTGGGCTGGATCGCTGCCTCCAAATCTACCAGAGTGCAATCATGCCTAACACCAATGCAGTCGACCATTTCAACAGACGCCGATCTATTCATCTTACCACTGAAGATAGACAAAAGTTTTATTTCTTACGCAGGTCGATATTATCACGACGACAGACTTCTTCCGTTCCAGCCCCGGTTCCATCAACGACGACTGCCGTGAACTTACCACCGGGGTTACCTCATAATATCTTTGGCAAAGAAACAAAACATCACAATGACAACAGCAACGGCAATGGGAATGGGAATGGAGACGGCAACGGCAACGGCAATAACAACGACAGCGACGATGATTCATCCGATGACGGCAATATGGACGACCATTCCAACAACAACAACAATCCCTTTGCTCCCAGTACTACACCGCAGGCACACGGAAATGGACAAATGTCTTCCATGAATATAATGGCTGCCAGCACATCTCTTCCTGAATCGACCGTAACGTTAACAATCAGTCCTTCGTCTGCAACCTTACTTTTGACTTCAACTTCAACCTCAACCTCGACAACTATTCCCTTGGATTCAGCAACCATCACTTCGACAATCTCATTTCGTCCAACTTCTGTCACGTCTACGGCTTTCGCAGCCAACACGATGCTAACATTTTCTTCGACTTCGTCCCAAACGACCACAACAGATGCACCGAGCGCGGAATCGACAGTCACGCCCGCTCCAAGTGTCCAGGTCCACAAGGCTTCGATTTCTGCGCCAACTATAGCTGCAGCTGTAGTTGCTTCATTGGTAGGAGCACTGGCAGTGTTTGCGTTCGGGTATTTGCTTTTCCGCTACTGTACACCCCTGAAGGGCAAAGTTTTTGCATATCGTGGACGCAGGGGTCAGAGGCTACCGGGTGAAGAAGATGGCGGGCCTATTGGAAGAGATAATGCGCCCGACATGTCCGAGGTCAATTATTCTTCAGAGGCAGGAGCGACAGTAGGAGCAACCACGTTGCGCCAGTCTGTGGTACGCCAGTCTGTGGTCCGTCAGTCAACGGCAGCCAGGACGTCAGCTGTCAACAACGCTGCTCCGGACTATCCCGCGGACCTTGCAAACGTGCCTTTCCAGAGGGAAAAGAATCAGGATCCGGAAGACCACCCGTTCAGCAACCAAGTGCCCCTCGCGGCAAGCGAAGTTGGCGGCAACCACATTCCCAGCCTCCGACAAAGTATCATTGTGGGCTTGGTTATGGGCAGCACGATAGGCAGCATTCCCGACTCCAGACCGCCAACCTACATGACTCACGCGAGCGAGACTGATCCCGTCAGCACCATTATCAACGAGTACGCTGGTCCGTCGCGATCAGCAAGTACCAGCATTGCCTCTTTTGGCATTCATCCGATGGGCTTGTCTGCTAATCCGCCAACGCCGGTGATCTCGAGGAATAGTGCTCGCTCTGGCCTGGAGACTGCTTCTCCTAGGCAGCCAAGCGTCACCGCATCTTCGTTCTTGATGCCGTCAACGCCCACTCCAGCTTACTTTTCTGCCCCAACACCACCGGCGTCGGTGATCGGACTCTCGCCTAGCACGAACCATGTGCGCGCATCAGTCACACCTTCGGAGAGCGCTTCTAATGCACCTTCGTCGCCATTACCGCTTCCTCCGCGGTTGCCGCTCAATGCCTCCTTGCCGAATGTGCCAGCTCTGTCGCGGTTCAGCTGGAATTCCTCAAGTATTGCCGTCGGTTCTAGAAACCGTATGTCAAGCGCCCAGCGATTCGCGACTAGCGGTGCGGGTGCCAGTCCTCATGCTGTTGGGGTTCCGTCAATATCAGCACCCCCACCGTTGCCACCGTTGACACTGCCATCGCCGTTGGCAGTCAAGAGGTCGAGTGCGGCGTCATCGATTATGTCTGCAGGCAATGATCGAAGGGCCTCACTAAGGGATATGACTTCGTAGATGGGCCCTGTACTTACTTGACCTTGTTGGAAGTTCATCAGCGGCTCGTCAGCATTTTCTGCAAGACACTTCTATATGAGTGCTATGTGGAGGACTTTGGGTTTTTTGTTTTCAAAAGTTGGTTAGAGATGAATTTGGTGTGGACATGATGACGATAGTATACGCCTTTCTTCTGTGGGAAAGCGAGTGACGGACAGTAATTCTTCAGGAAACTTGCAACAATTAGAAATCAATGAAATATTTGAGCATTGTAATCGTGTTGTTTTTGTTGTATCTCACATCCAAAGTTCATGGTCATGTACGGAGTTACTCCATCATAAATGACATGGGCCCAGACTCATATCGAATCTGACATTGACATCCCTCGACCCGATTCAGCATATGTCACGCACACCTCAAGTGTATCAGGCTCGACCTTCTGGCCGACTCTTAAGCACTTCAACATGGCGTATCCAGCATCTATTTCAAACCATTCTTCTCCTTGAAAGCCGCCAGTAGACCGGCGGTCGAAGAGTCGTGGTCGGCACCAGCGCCGTCCGTCTCGAGCTCCTTCTGAATCTTCTTGGCCAGGACCTTGCCGAGCTCGACACCCCACTGGTCGAAGCTGTTGATGTTCCAGATAACTCCCTCAGTGAAGACCATGTGCTCGTAGTATGCGATCAGAGCACCAAGTGTGCCGGGTGTGATCTGCTCGGCCAAGATGTTGGTTGTGGGTCGGTTACCGAGGAAGGTCTTGTGGGCAACGAGGTCGTCGGGTGCACCCTCGGCCTTGACCTCGTCAGGTGTCTTGCCGACCATAAGCGCCTCGGCCTGGGCGAGGAAGTTGGACGCCAGCATGCGCTGATGCAGGCCTCCTTCGACGGGGTTGTGGGATTTGGCGGCCATGATGAAGTCCGTTGGGATGAGTTTTGTGCCTTGATGCACCAGCTGGAAGAACGAGTGCTGGGCGTTGGTGGCGGGTTCGCCGAAGAAGATCGAGCCAGTCGTGTACTTGACGTAGTCGCCTGAGCGGGTCACGGCCTTGCCGTTGGACTCCATGGTCAATTGCTGGAGGTAGGCTGGGAATCGGTGCATGTACTGGTCGAATGGGGCGACGAGGTGGGTCTGGGCGCCGAAGAAGTCTGAGTACCATACGCTCAGGAGGCCGGCGATGACTGGGATGTTCTCGTGCAGAGGGGTGCTCTTGAAGTGCTGGTCCATGGCGTGACCGCCGGCCAGGAATTGGTGGAAGTTCTCGTATCCGATGTACAGGCACACGGACAGGCCGATGGCGGACCAGACGGAGTACCGTCCGCCTACCCAGCTTTCGAAGCCGAACATGTTCTTGGTGTCGATGCCGAATTTGGAGACTTCTTCGGAGTTGGTGGAGAGGGCGACGAAGTGCTTTGCGACATCGGATTCCGACGCGGATTGTAGGAACCATTTCTTGGCTGTGGTGGCGTTGGTGGTGGTCTCGGCCGTGGTGAAGGTCTTGGAAGCGATCAGGAAGAGGGTGGTCTCTGGGTCGGAGTCTTTCAGGGCTTCGGCGATATGAGTGCCGTCGATGTTGGAGACGAAATGCAGTTTCATGGCTCTGTCGCCATATGGTTTCAGGGCTTCGGAAACCATGACTGGACCGCTGGAGATTGTGTCAGTGGACCGACGTGAGCTTCGGGTTAGCGACTTACAGGTCAGACCCGCCGATACCGATGTTGACGATGGTGGTCAATCTCTTGCCAGTATATCCCTTCCATTCACCGCTTCGGATTTGTTCTGAGAACTCCTTCATGTGTTCCAGGACGGAGTTGGTCTCTTCGACGACACTCTTGCCGTCAACGGCCATGGGCTGGTTTGTGACATTTCGTAGGGCAACGTGGTAAACAGCTCGCTTCTCAGTGAAGTTGATCTTCTCGCCGGCAAACATGGCATCTCGTAGCTCTTCTAGGTTGGCCTCTTTGGCGAGGTTGACGAGGAGGTCGAGGGTTTCTTCAGTCAAAAAGTTCTTGGAGAAGTCGAACAGGACTTCAGTGTTGTCTGCGTTGTTCTTGAAGACTCGCTTGAACTTCTCGAACCGTTGAGGGTCTTTCTGGAAGTATTCCTTGAGGACAATGTTGCGGCCGACGGCATTGTGGTGCTCGACCAGAGCTTGCCATGCTTTGAGCTCGGTGGCTTGCGAAAAGCCCGGCATTGTGCAGGATATGTGCTTTAGGATTCGGCGAAAAAGATTTCTAAAGGTGCTCGAGGTCAGTGAGTTGAGCCACGAGCAGAAAACTTGAGCGATATTCGAGTCCAAGTCGGTGAAACTCGAGATGTCACGGAACTGTCGGATTGTGTCGGCAGTGTGATTGATGGCTTCGAGGATACTTACAAGGACAAGAACTCCGGATGCGATATAGGTTGTCTGGACGATGTGCAGGCACGTTCAGCAGGAGTATGTCGGAGTAGTGACGGTGAAGCTGAAAAGCTGTTGGATGGACCTCTTTTTTACAATGATCCGCGCTGGCAGAAAATGGAGGGGCAGAGCCGGAGAAACTCTTGTGAAACCAAACAATGATGCAACATGCGGCAACCACTGGACGAGCTTGTTACAGCTCACGTTATGAGTAAAGATTTGTCTATGTAATCCTCCTGCCCCACCATTCACCCGGGCTTTAGATGACGCTTTTGGTCGTCAGCATGCTAAGGATGATTAAGCGACCAACACAGGAAGCAGCAAGACACATTCTGCTGCAAGTGATCAAGACATTTCTAGCTTTGTTCGTACTCATATCATTGCATGGCAACTCCTCCTCGATTATGTAATCCAGGCAGACACCTGCAGTTCACCAGCCCTTCCGATGCACTTTTGATAGGTCCTCGTAACTCCAGTATCCGTGCATATACCCAGTCCTTCAGAGATTCTTACAACAGCAAAGCCGACATGAACAGCAGACATCCGAGAGCAAAGAGAGAAGCCGAAGCCTGGCCTTGAAGACCAGAAGCAGCTCCTGTATACCCAGTGATTGGAGGGCTGATCGCGGCCGATGTTCTGGTGGCGTTGATTGGGTTGGTGGTAGGGAGAACCGCGGTAGCATTTGCCAGTGACAAGGTTGAAGTAGTGGTATTCAGAGCGACAGCAGTGGTAGTGTTGCCATACAGAGCAGAATCCGTGATAGGTAGTCCGGTGGTTGCGGCACTCAAATCGCAAGACGAGGTCGTAGCGTTCACTGTATAGGTATTGGTGGTCGTCGAAGTAATGGTTGTTGTAGTCGTGGTAGTATTGACCGCAGTGCCGTTAAAGCCTTCATCACCAATACGGCAGCTTGAAGCACGACGCCGGTACCCGTCCGGGATGCAAAAGCTGGTGCCGTTCGAGGCGCAGCTGAAATTGGCAGGGCATGCATCTGCTGAGGGTCAGAGAAAAGGACAAGATCATCAGGGGCAAGCAGTCTTACAATCATTGGAGCAGCAAGTCTCGTTGGCTTTTGGATTGTAGCAGGCGTCCGCACCACATTCGACATAATCAGCACCACATCCAGCACAGCCTCCACTTTGGCCTGGAGTACAATCTTCATAACGAGGGAGGATGGCGAAATTCTGTTCTTGGTCCGCTGAACACTGGACTGCAACAGCCAGCAGTGCGACAGTAACGAGTGTAGCGATTGAGCGCATGTTTGTCGTGATTAGTAGCAGTCCGTCGGTGGAAATGCTTGAGAGACAAGGAATGTTATGAAAAGCAACTTGAAAACGAGTGTCTCGGGCAATAGCTCCGTGCAAAGAAGAACATGAAAGCATAGAGGATACATGGCCGTGTCGACATACTATAAATATATGGTAGCAGAACTCTTTGTACCGTTATTGGAAGCATCGACAAAGGAATACTGCATGGCTAATGGCGAGAGCCGTTTGCATGGGTGGCCGCTTGTGATACAACAAAGAATCCGATGCAGGACGAAGTCGTGGAACCTCTCAATCTCCGACAATCAGTCTGGTTTTGAAGAAATGAGGTTCGAGAGTGTACATGGAAGCATTGATCCGTTTTCTGGGATTTCTGGAAAAGAGCCTGCAGAACGTTCTTGTAGCAGTTCATTCTGAGCACAGGACACTGATGCCAGTGGAGGCCACGAGCGTAGCCAAGGCCAAAGAGAGAATCGGCAGACTCGAAACGCATAGAGGCAACCAAGACCGATCAAGGCCAAATGCGCGTATCGGGCCCTGTGCACACGTTACAGGCAACGGGAATGCTGGTTGAGATGAAGATGGAATACCAACCGTGTTCTTCGGAGATGATGTTGTTTGTTTGCTGTTCCCGGCGACGCTGGTGATGAAATATCTTTGCTTATGTAAGGATACAAATGCGGCAAAGTTGGTGTTTCAGATGGCACGCGACAAGCCGCTAAGACTTTCCAATTGAGCCTCGTATCATTGGTTCACCTCCTTTCGCTTCTCTTCTCCAGTTCTCAATAATCTCACTTGATCTCACTCTTTTTTCATGCACCTTTTCTTTCCATATCAACTTCAAGCCTTCATCTTAATTACCTCCAAGTCCTTGACCGGCTACAAAGCTGATGAATGAATGCCACCCTCTGAAATATCCTCAACCTATCGTGTGCCCAGTCAGTCATCTTCTTATCTAGCGTCCAAGCTCGAAGTCAACTGCCGATTTACTTTGAAGGCTCGAGTCTAGACCTAATAATGTCAAGGTCAGCATTGATTGACCTATCATGCCGCCGACTTCAGCACCCTATCTCAATTAGCCCATCACGAGGGCTTGGTTGATCCTCGTATTCTTGAACCCAGTTGGCTTTCGCCTCAACCTCCCCTCTTGCCGTCTTCTTGATTCCTTTTGACATAGGAGGCTAGTTCCCTACCTTTTAGGCGCGGCGATATGCGAAATCCCCGACGATGCAACCCAGGGCGCTATGTTCACGCGACCCATTATGATTGTGCTTGATGTCCCTCCGCTGTTCTTTGTCGGACGTTTCACCGACACCTCGAATTCTATGATCTTGGTTGAATCATCTCCTTCACTCTCCTCCTGTTGCGCGTTTTTCTTCAAGCCCTTCACGTCGTTACCATCATTGGATGGCTCGTGCGATATAGGACACGCCAGCCTTTTTTGGAAGTGAAGAGATGCGGTGACACAGCCGAGCCACTGGCCCGTAGCTGTCTGCTTGCATGCTCGGTCATCCCTTCTCCCACGAATAGGCGATTCTGCGATCATGACCGGGCCAGCTCTCCATTTCAATGGGAAGAGACCGAGCCGTCGGCGTCTCATCATTGCCGTCGTCATATTCTTTGTGACCGCCGTCTCTATTGCAATTTTCACATTCGCACGACAAAACTACCATGGCGAGCTCCAATTCCCGTCACCTGAATCTGCCTCGGGTTTCGCCAAGGACCTTCGCGTTGAACAATTCATAAAGCCAGAAGGCATCAAGATCATTGGTCTCGTTTTCTTTGGCAGAAAGAACAGAGTCGAAAACCTGCGGTGCTTCCTCGAGGTATGTTTGCATTCGTTCGTGACCAGCCTGGAAGGTCCTAATTGACGTCCTCAGCGCAACCTGGTCGATAATGGCGGCTGGCTTGACGAGATCCACTGGATAAAGAACACCGACAAGCCCAAGGATCTCGAATACCTTGACGAAATTCTTGCCTCTTCGCCTCGCTACAAGAAGATCGAGCTGGAAGGAGTCGGCTTCGTCGGCTACGGTTATGCTTGGACCCATCTCGAACCGGGCCAGCTGTACGTTAAGATCGACGACGACGTCGTCTGGTTCGCAGACGACACCATCCCTCGTGTGGTCACTTCGAAAATTGCCCATCCCGAATACCTATTGGTCAGTGCAAATCTCATAAATTCACCTTTGATGGGCTGGGTGCATTATCATATGGGTGCATGGCATCCGTACCTACCTGAGTTCGACGTGTACGATCCTCCACTGCTCGACGCCGTTACCTCGCTTCCCACCCGTAAGCCCTGGCGTTATACGGCATACCCCAATTGGACCGGTCCGGACGACTACTACTTCGATGCATTCCAGGATCCACCATACGACGGTCACCGCTGGCTTCGTCTGCAAAACGATTCGGAGATCCATCGTACGCCAGTCAATGACATCGAATACAAAACTTGGGGGAATGCTGTCCAGTCGTGGGCCATTGCGGCACAGGGGCATTACTCGTTTCTTGAGAATCTGGCCGACGGCCGTCTGGATCGCTACAAGATGGGGAAAGCCTGGCTCACTGACTACCGGCGTTTGAGTATCAATTTCATCGCCATCATGGCGGATGATGTCCTGAAGAATTTGCCTATGGATACCGTGGACGAGGAGTGGCTGACCGTCGAGCTCCCCAAAACTCTGGGTCGTAGTATTGCCGTTGAGACGGATGCGTTGGCTGTGCACTTCACGTTTGGAGGCCAGGGCAAAATGCAACAGACGGACTTGTTAGCCCGGTATCACGATTATGCCCTCGAAAATGCATGTGCTCGGAGGGTGTGAAAGCGAATGCGCATGGGTGACGAGATACCTTGCGTTACATAGCGATGGAGTTGGGACTACTTGTCACAGTTCCATAGCGCTTGACGACTTTTTGTATGAGTACTTTTATTGACAATGGTATCAAAGTTCAAGTTATAGTGAACATGTCTCGATGCTCTGGGGGAGCAGAGGAAACTGCAGGAGACCAAGAGCGCATATGCGGAAACTTAATGCAACATCATAAACAACAAGATACTGTACTCCGCCAACATGAGGCGTGGCGGCGGCGGAGGAGGGACACCTACCTGTACGTGTGAAGGAAGCGACGACGAGGTCCTTCGAAGCATTACATGCTGGGTTGCGGCGGATCGAGTGGACAGTCACCCAGATACCTCGTCCTAGCACCGATATCTGTCCTCTTAATTCTGTATCTCAGGCAATTCTGTCATCTGTACCTCACGGTAGTCTGGGTGGCAAATTTCTTAATTCTGTATCTGAAGGAATTCTGTATTCTGTACCTGACGGTAGTCTGGGTGGCAAATTCTGGTGATTCTGTATCTCGGGAAGTCTGTATTCTGTACCTGACGGTAGTCTAGGTGGTGAATCTCCTCAAGCAGATGGCCGAGAGGAGGCTGCTTGGTATTGAACTCTAGGACAAGCTTCCTCTATGGCGCGATCATATCACCTTTGATGGATTGTGCTCATCGTTTTTATTTATCTCTTCTCCTTTGCTACTGACGATCGAGCACAAGTAACGGTCAACAGAGCATGGAGACACCTTGGAGTGTGTTATTGAACAGTGATCGATGAATGAAACCATCGTAGACATAGCCGCCGGCAGTCGCCGCACTTTTGCAACTCTAGCCGTGCTTATCTAAGCACAGGACTGTATCGGTCGGCCTCCCGCTGACACTGCAGTACGGAGCATCCTCAAGCAAGCTGGATCTCTTGCAGCATTGAGCAGGATCACCCGGACTTCTGTGAGGTGGCCGTTTCACGATTTCAGACCGGTCATAGTGGCCGCCACATATCATCGACTTGCCAACCATGGCGACAGGGTCGAAAGATCCTCTACCTCCCCATCTCTCCCCAGGACGTGAAATACACGTGGTCATATCAATACTCTCTGGCCGTCATCAAGCCCAAGAGCACTATGATACGGAAGTCAAACCGCTTCTCGATAGCTACGGGATCGAATACAGAACTCACACCACGACGTCAGCAAAGTCGATCATCACACTAACCAAATCACTATTCTTGATGAATGCCACCAAAGGTGTCAAACAAACTATAATCCTCCTCTCGGGAGATGGCGGCGTTGTTGACATCGTGGACACCCTCACAGGCATACTCAATCGAGGACATACCTCAATATTCTTCAAGCCTGCCATCGTTCTCATCCCCATGGGCACGGCCAATGCTTTAGCATGGAGTTCCAAAGTGGCACAAGATCCATTGAAGGTCATGATGACAGGGACTCCCAAACCCTTGCCGTCATTCCAAGTGCATTTCAGTCCTGGTGCAAGGCTCGTCACCGACGAAGGACAAGACCGAGAAGCTCTGGCAGAGAAAGAAGAAGATGAAAGTGTCATGTATGGCGCGGTAGTCTTCAGTTGGGGTCTACACGCGAGTTTGGTAGCTATGAGTGACACGACGGAATACCGCCAACATGGTATAAAGAGATTCGGCATGGCAGCTGAGCAACTTTTGAAAGATGAACATGTATACAAAGGGAGGATCAAATGGAGAAACGGAGGCTCGGAGCAGGTTGAGATACCCACCAACGAACACTCTTATATCCTCGCCGTCTTGGTCTCCAACTTGGAAGAACACTTTCAAATTTCCCCTGCAACGGAGCCGGTTGACGGCGCTCTACGACTTGTTTATATTGGTTCAGAGCCTGGATCTGAGATTATGCGCATACTCGGACTGGCTTATCAGGCTGGAAAGCACGTCGAAGATCCAAAGGTCGTCTACGAGGACATCGAGAGTCTCAGGATTGAGTTCGAGGAAGACGACGAGCAGTTCAGGCTGGTTTGCGTGGACGGGAAGATTGTCGCTGTGGCCAGGGGTGGGTGGGCTGAGGTTACGAGGCTGCCAGGAACAGGTGTCGAGGCGAGACGGGTCGTCGATCTAGTGTGTTGATATAGAAGGACACGCCAATGCACGGAGACACCGCCGTGAATTCCCAAAGGATACCATGTCTGTCCCGTGCGTATGTCGTTCATAATGGTAATCAGGTACAACAGCCTTGCAAGACCAGGAAGACATTCCTTAGTCAGCTTCTTTCACGTGTCGTGCGGGGGCCAGCGCAGCTTCCGCCTGATGCCCCTGGCGCTGACACCCGCTGACGTCCCCCCGAAGCCAGCAGCATTTCGTCTCTGTAGCCTCACCATCCAGGAAACCCGAAACTGGCGCAACAACTTTTCATCAAGTCGCTTTTCGTGTTCTGCGAACTACTGATCTCCTCGACTGCGTTCGTTTCTTGTCAACTCTCCCACGGCCATTAAATCCTGCCGCACAGCGCGCAGTCAGCCGGCACATCTGCAAAAGGACAATGACAGCCTAAAGTCCAGCTGCGATTACATGTAACGACCTATACCGCGTGATCGAACATCGTGACTAGAGTTCAGACGGAGCCATAAGGTCACTAGGACAGTTCCCGCAACCAACGCGCAACCATGAGTGGTTGGGGTACGTACAACAAGTCACCTTCGTGATGGAAATATCCTAACCGACAATTCTAGGCTGGTTCTTCCTCCTTCTCATTCTCCTCATCGTTTTCGGCGTCGGCGGCTGGGCCATATACACACAAGTCAACGCGAGAAGACAAGGCCTGCCCGCGCCGTCACTGAAATCATGGAAAACATACGTCCCATTCATGAACAGACAAGGCTCCACCAACTACCCTGCACCACGACGCTCAGGACCCTTCGAATGGGTTCGCGACCAGATCTCGAAACTCGGCAACAAGCGCACCGCGAGAGGAGCGTATGAGGAGGCTGGTGGTGAGGCAGGGTACAGCGGTGTCGGCGCTAGACGAGGCCGCGGCGTCGAGGACGATGCTTGGGATACGAGAGTTGGCAACGAAGATCCCTATGCTTCGGGACCCGGATACGCGGGCTATGAGGAGCAAGAGCTTGGTCTTGCGCCGACGCCTGGTGTGCAGAGTGGACCGTATGGTGAAAGCAGCGGCGTCGGAGGCGGAGGTGGAGGTGGAGGTGACTACCTGTCTGCTGGGAGAGGATATACGGACGGAAACAGAGGTCGTCCTGGATCGCGAGGTGCGGATCCTTTCGGTGATCAGAATGAGGCGCCGAGTCTGAGGAGTGTGAGTCCGCGACCGGTCGGACATACCAAGAACAACGAGAGTCTGGACACCCAGGGAAGTGGGGATGGGAACACCAGTCCCATCAGTACCAGGAAGAGTGTGTTCAGGGAACAGATGTCGTGAGTGATGATACATTGAAGTCAGAGTGCAGGAAAAGAAATCCGTTGCGCCAATGTCAGCGTCTATGCAACGGTCAATTTGCGTTGCGCAAAAGTCACGATTCATCACCATCATCACTACCACCACCCTTACTGTCATACAATCGCTTCAGTCAACGCAAACATCAGCGCGTTATTGGACAGATGCCAAACAGGATTTTACGAGACTTTTTGTCTGTGGGGAGCTTCATATCATGTGCTTTAGTTCAAGTCAAGCGGTGTCTTTTCTGGGAGCATCTGGACCGCTTTGTTGTAATTTCAGGCGAAGGTCAATAAAATTGAAGACCGAGGTGTCTTACTATTACCACATCAACGATGGATGACTTTGTCAAGAAACGTAGGAAGCAGGACCTCACATTGATGACAGCTTTTGAGATGATTCTACATTGTATACGAGACTTATAAGATGACCGTTTGGGGCTTGTTGTACAGCCTCTCTGTGGTCTGGTAGGTCAGCGCTGCGTTGATCATATAGCCCCCCTGCCTGGCGCCGCCCCATAGCCTCGTCCAAAGCAGTGCTCTTATGTCCGCGACAAGGGCTTGGATCCCTAGCGTCCAGAGCGGAATGTCGACCAGCTCGGTCAACGGTATACGGTGACTAGCCGGAGTGGCAGCAGGCTTTTTGTATGCGGTTTGGAGGAATTCTTCAAAGAATTTCTGGCTGTCGTCCCACCACACTGCCTCTTTACCGTGACCGGAGTGAACGTGGCCGAAAGCATGTAAGGTGGGCTTCACGCGCCAGACCTCCTGTAGTTCGAACTCGTCGCCCAGGCCGCCGCTTTCGGGAAGATCGAGGTGCCATTTGGGCGGGTTATGCGTGACTAGCACATCGACGTCGTCCGGTACGGTGTCCGTCCAGGCGTCTTGGCCTCTGTTATACTGGAATGCGAATTCTTTACCGCCGCACTTGGGGATGTGAGGGGCGCCGTAGACTTTCAGGCGTCGGTCGTCGGGGAATGGGAGGGTCACCGCTGAGTGTTGTAGGTATATGATCTTGCCCCAGTCGAGTTTGCGTCCTCCGTTTCTTTTGTCGTGGGCACTGCGGCTGCGCTCGTCGAAGTAGCTGTCGTGATTGCCGGCTACTACGATAATATACCGGAAGCCATCTGAGGAGCCGTACCATGGTTTCTGCAGGGTCTTGAGCCAGTCTATTGATTGTTGTATTGATGAGAGGGTGCCTTTATCGGTGAGGTCGCCGCAGTGGATGAGGAGGTCGCCTTTCGGGAGGGCTTTGGGAGGAATCTTGGAGTGGGTGTCGGATATGCAGACGACTCGTATGGGAATTCTGTTCTTGGGCCGGACGTATGACGGGCCCCGCAGGTAGACGAAGAGGTGGTGGAAAAAGGTGAAGCATGTCGTTAGTGGGTGGAAGATGAGTTGGTACAGGAATGAGGGAGGTGCAAATGGGGAGTCTGGTGGTGATAGCAGTCCCATCCTTGCTTGTTGATTCTGTCCTCAGTTTGAGTTGCAAGGTAGTCTTTCCTCGTCCTCGAACAAAGATGTCCTTCAATCACAATTAATTAGAGTCACCGCGATGGTAAGGACTGCTCAATTGGAAACGGCAAGCTCATGACCGGCTGCTTGCTTCTTGTTAGTTCTGCGATCGCATGGTCTTCTGTTATTAATAGCTAAGCTTATAGCAAGTACAGTTTCTGTGTCTACACAACAGACGCGTCGAAGTTGTTGCACACCCACAAGTAACTTAGTCAAAGTGGATAGAGCATTTTTCGCATTGGAAGTTCCGACACCAACCGTGAATGGCGCAGGTGGCGCCTCTCATCATATGTCATCATGTTAGGTTTGGGAACAGCTCATCGTGCGGTGCCGTGAGTGCTCAATACTGCCGCTTGATTGTAGATCCGTCACCGTCACAATCTCGGAATACGAAGGAAGAGAAACTGGGAGAGGTCTGTTCGCATGACGAATATAGGAACAGTAGAAAGAGAAATGCTGAAGCCTTCCTTTGTAGCTTTCATCTTTAATCCATAGCTACCAACGAGTACCTGTATACACATCACCAGCACCAAAGACTCAAGAAACCAGGAACCCCACCACTGGCAGTCAATTATCACATTGACATATTCAGGTTTCGATACCAATAAACCTACCGCCGGGAATCCATAATTGATATCACTGTCGCCGTCACAACTCGACCTGTCCCGCGTTTGCTATTATTGCAGCACTGTCCTAATCGCATTTCCAACAATCCCATCTGGTCTTTTCTGTTCCTCTTCTTGAAACAACTTACACCGGGGTACCTGCCTCGCCTTTTCAATCTGTGATCATCAGACCTCCAGACTTCATGATCCACCTTCAAATATCGTCCAGTATTCAGTCCTCGATGCCCTCGATCTGATAGCCGCCGCCGCCCGTTGGTTGGATTCCCTCCCCTGGCCCACGAATCACATTCATCATCCTGCTTGCGTGCAGCGCACACTCACAGACATTGTTCACCCACCAAAATCCGCATCATACCGAAGCGCAACGGCTCGCATTTCCCTCAAAAGCCTACTTTTTGACAGTGCGAGATAAGATTAGTGTCAAAGAGGAACAAATAACCCCAGGACACACAAAAGATACGCCCGCTTGTTATCCGCGTCAGCATCCTAAAAAACAAGTGGTCCGACTATCCGGAAGCGATCAGATCCCAAAAGGTCCACCCACCATCGTCAAGCTTGGAGCCAGTTTGTGCCAGGCTCTGACGCCGCTCGCAGGCGAGGCCAACTGCGGTCTACTGCGCCCCGAATCATCCCCTTCGCACCTTAATTGAACACCTGAACAATCCTTCACAATTCCTCCCCGATATCAAGCTGGCCCTGCAAAGGGACCAGTCTCTGTGCACCCTAACACCTTGTTGGCCGCCAACGCCGCTGTCTACGCCATGATGAACGGTACTGACCTCAAGAATGCCGTTCTGAACCCGGCAAAGAAAGTAGCGACAACCGCAGCCCTCGCAGCCAACAGCAACGGTCAAAAGAAGCGACGGAAAGGCGACAACCTCAAACCCATCATCACCACAGAGAACGCGTCCTCGAGTCTTCACGAAAGCCCCACCCAAGTAGAACCAGAGTAAGTCCAAGAGGTCTCATGTTATTCGCGAAGCGCTTTGTCATGCATCTCAGCTTTCGCTTCGCACTCGATAATCGCATTCTGTTCCTATTTTGCCTTAACTCTCACTCAGCCACACCGAACTGATCATCATCCCTCAGAACCATGGATTCTCCTCTAAATCACGCCAAAGTGTCAGCAAATAACTCACATTCTCATAGATCACCCTCATCATCCACCTCAGAAGAGGACCCTGCCGAAACCACGGCCGACGAAGAAGACTCCGAAGACTACTGCAAGGGCGGCTATCATCCCGTCCATGTGGGAGAGACATATAACAACGGCAAATATGTTGTTGTGAGGAAGTTGGGATGGGGCCACTTTTCGACGGTTTGGCTATCAAGAGATACAACCACCGGCAAACATGTCGCCCTGAAGGTTGTTAGATCAGCAGCGCATTACACGGAGACGGCCATTGACGAGATCAAACTATTGAATAAGGTCAACCAAGCAAATCCTAAGCATCCCGGTCGCCGATACGTCGTCAGCCTTCTCGATTCCTTCGAACATAAAGGTCCCAATGGTGTTCATGTGTGTATGGTCTTTGAGGTTCTGGGCGAAAATCTTCTGGGCTTAATTAAGAGATGGAATCATCGAGGCATCCCCATGCCTCTGGTCAAACAGATCACGAAACAAGTCTTGCTCGGACTGGATTATATGCACCGCGAATGCGGAATCATCCACACCGATCTGAAGCCGGAGAACGTCCTTATCGAGATCGGCGATGTGGAACAGATTGTCAAAGCCTTCGTAAAAGATGAAAAAGAGTCAAGTAAAGACGACAACAGAAACGGTCGGAGACGGAGACGGACCCTCATCACCGGCAGTCAGCCTTTACCGAGTCCACTCAATGCCAGCTTCACGAATTTGGACAAACTCGGAAACAGTCATCAACACCAGGCGAGCAGCTTGAACCAAGTCATCAATGAGTCCGTCAACAACTCTTCAGAAGGCCTGTCTATGATCGAGCAGTTGAGACTGAAGAATCAATCGAAAGACGGCGACGAACCCGGGAAGACCAGAGAAGGTACAGCTGATCCTTTGGAGAAAGACTTGGCTGGGGTCACACTCGAGAACAAGAATGCTGAGAAGGTGTGGAAAGCGGCAAAGAATCAAGACGATCCTCTAAGTGAGATCATCTCTGTCAAGATTGCTGATCTCGGAAATGCCTGTTGGGTGAACCATCATTTTACCAATGATATTCAAACTCGGCAGTACCGATCGCCAGAAGTGATTCTGGGCGCGAAATGGGGTGCCAGCACGGATGTCTGGAGTATGGCTTGCATGGTACGGTAACCTGGCTGATCGTAAAACGTCAGAAGCTAACAACGCGCAGGTTTTCGAGCTCATCACCGGAGATTATCTCTTTGATCCTCAATCGGGCACGAAATACGGAAAAGATGACGACCACATTGCACAGATTATCGAACTCCTCGGTCCTTTTCCCAAGTCATTATGTCTTTCTGGCAAATGGTCTCAAGAGATCTTCAACAGGAAAGGCGAACTACGCAACATTCACCGATTACGACATTGGGCGCTCCCAGACGTTCTCAGGGAAAAGTATCATTTCTCGGTTGAGGAAGCCAAGAGAATTGGAGATTTCCTGCTCCCAATGCTGGAGTTGACGCCAGAAGCACGAGCAAATGCTGGCGGCATGTCCAATTCTGAGTTTCTCAAGGCCACCAAGGGCATGGAATCTGTCACCGTAGATATTCCGATGGGCACCAAGGGGGATGGCATCGAAGGGTGGTCTACGGAGATCAAGAAACGATGATATGTGTTTTCAGTTGTGTGAATGACAGGGGACATACATGTCACGTACCGAATAAATGACCTTGAGGCGGATGGCAGGATGTCTTTATGAATGAATCACGAATCTTGCCCCTGTAGGGGATTTGTTCTTGTCTTCTTCATGATCACTTGACATGAGGATGTGGATATAGAAGTGGCCACCATTTATATTTGTGTGAGCTTGACCTCTCAAATGGTGAGGAATGTTATACAAGGGAAGCTGATGTGCCTGTTCGGTGGGTAGTGTTTCTGATTGCTCAGCGGTACATGTTTTTGAGGTTTCCTTCCACAATGCCCCTTCCCTTGCGACTGTCTCGGGCCCTGGTGGGAGGCTGACACAATATTTGAAGTTTCAAGCAGCACCAGGAACGGAAGACGCTGAAATCGTATCCTCAGTCTAGCTTCAGCCGTCCTTTCAATGCCCAACAGGTAAACATCCCCAGCACGTTCTGACAATACAGTAATGCTGACTCAATTCTATTGCTTCGCAGCATTCGATGTCAACCGCGACCTCCGAACTGAACAACGCGCGTCCGAATCAAGACAGTGCGACCCTTTCCCTGATGTTCCAGAAAGAACATTGTGTGAACTTCTTGCTTGTCTCTTCACCGACAACTGGGTATCAGGCCGACTGCCAATCGAGGCACGCGGCTGGATTTTATGGGCTTAAGCCATGCCTGTGTTCTAAAGTCTGCCATGTACGAGCGCGAAGACTGTTCCTCGTGGAAGCTTCCAACAATCGTCTGAAAGCAAAATTCACAGCTTTGCCCGTGACTGTATCCCTTGAGCCTTCTTTACTACTGCTTCAGCACATCTCAAGCCGATCAGATATGCATTGACTTGAGTGTGGTTGCAAGTCAAGATTGGACAGACACTCATGTCCGCTACCCGCAGACCCGTGACGCCCACGACTTCGAATTCATTGTTAACCACACGTCGAGGGCCTTCACTGCGACCCATTACACATGTTCCCATACTGTGGAATCCTTGGGTCAAAGTCTCACGAATGAAATCTTCAAGATGCCTCTCAGAATCTCCTTCTGGTGCCAGGAGAGGCGTCTGGATGATCTTGGACAAAGCATCCGTACGGCTGAGACGCAGTATCTCGCGAAGTGTTTCGACCGCAACGCGTCTGTCGAGTGGATGCGTCAAGTATCGTGGATCAACCAATGGCAGGTCATAAGGGTCACGGCTTCGGAGCTTTAGGCTGCCTTCGCTGAGGCAATTCTGGTTGAGACCTTCGATGACCAGAATACTCGCGTCAGTCGGGCAGGGTCCAGTGTAAAAGAGCGGCCCAGAATGCATCCAGATCTCGGTGCTTGGTCTGGTGGGCTTCTCCAGAAAAGCCTGTGTGCTCTCGTCCAGTTGAGCAAACTCGGGCGACGACAACACGGCCTTGAGACGAGGAAAGATCAATGCTGCACTCGCACCAAACACAGACATTGGCCCCGACTTGCTGAGCGCGTACTCCTGTTGGGCCGCTTCCAACAATTCCGGCGAGTTCAGCAGCTGGTTGTGGCCTGCAATATCTGGCGACACGACGTACTCGCATGCGAAGGCGCTGTGATCGCGGATCCTCTTACCAACTCCTGGAATATCAGCAACGACGGGTATTGAAAGCGCCTTCAGGTCGGATTTGGGACCTATGCCCGACAGCAGAAGGAGCTGAGCCGACTGAAAAGTCCCTGCGGTCAAAATGACCTCCTGACTGACCGCGACCCGAACAGAACCTCCCAGTGATGCCGAGAGCTTCGACGGTATGAGCTCAACACCTGAAGCCTTGTTGTCGCCGAACAAGACTCGCGAGCATAGTGTGTCCGGGACTATGGTCAGATTCGTCAAGGCTCGTCGTTGGGATAGACCAAGGAAGGCATTGGCACTGGTCACTCGTACACCGTCACCGACACTGAATTGAGCCACAGCAAAGCCAACAGGATTTCCATCGTTGTTGTCAGCATTCAGGAGGTGGCCAGCTTGTTGAGATGCTTCCAGGCAATGGAAGATGAGGTCTTGCCAGACTAGAGGGAACTGAACAGCAATGGGCCTATGGCAGGACTTCGTCAGAGGCTGGACAGGTCAATGTCTGCAGACTTACCCATTCTTCCCATGAGCACCAGGTGTTGCCTTCGCATACTTCTCCATTCCTGCTGGGCAGCCAGGTCGAAAGTCCTCCAGCTGTTATTGAGCATCGCGTCAGCTTATTTGCATGGACCAGAGGCATGGTCACGAATCTCACCTTGTTAAGGATCTGCTTGACGTTGTCCCAGCGCCACCAAGGGTCATCGACCAGGTCAGCCCAATCATCATAGTCAGCAGATGGTCCTTTCACCCATGCCATGAAGTTGTTGGCTCTTCAGACACTTAGCATCTCCGCCGCTTTCACTACAGTCATCACTTCACTCACGAACTCCCACCCAAACCTCGTCCTCGAGGATACACAATTTCTCGACCCCTCAACTCTTGCTGTGGAGCCGTCTGGTAAAGCCAATTCCCGTCCTTGCTCCCAAACTTCCCCTTCGTCAGTCCTGGCACGAGGTTGTCTGAATCGGCTGAATCATCGGGGCCTGCCTCGACCAGCAAGATGCGCTGATCCGGAAGCTCCAAGGCCAGCCTTGCAGCGACAAGACAACCGGAAGTGCCCCCTGCATAGTTCAGCCTTGTTCAATTTGGTGCCAAGCGCCTTACCTCCGACGACGACATAGTCGAATTGTGCGCCATCCAAGGCTCTAAGATGGGCCATAGCGACGTTCGTTTATCGGACAGACCGCAATACGGCTCGCCTTTGTATCAGATTCATGACACACCATAATTGGCCTTTCACTGTCCCAAACCGGGGAATTATATTACCAACCTTTAGACCTTATCTGAGGCCTTTTCTCAGATCGACAGACACTTTTACTTGTCTACCGCCCTTGAGTACCGAGATAATGGACCAGGTAGGTGGTCGAAACACGGGCAAGGAACTCTATCAGGTACCTAGATCCGCCGAAGTTCCCGCAGCACGGGCCATGATCCTGAACAAGCCAGCCTACAAGGCTACAACTGTTCCACGAGAGTCGCCCGGAGCGACTAGTGGGTTTGTTGGTGATCGTTATCTGCAGCTTTGATGGCAAAAGTGGAACATAGAGCCCAAGAATCAAAAGGTGGGGGATGTTCTCCGCTCCATCATTGGCCGTTGTCTCTCAGATAACCGGCACGGACTCCAGCCAATACTACGACGACGGATTGATAAATGGATTAAGACGAATTGTCATACACAGTATGTCCCTACGATATTGGAAGTATTTGTAGGGTCGCGTTTCCATCTCGTCTTCTAGCCCCGGAGACAATCGGCAACCTTCCTTTGCTTGCAAACTTTGTACATTATACTTATACCATCACTGCGTTGCTATCGTGGGCGAGGGTGTGTCGAGAGAACGAGAAACAGTATTCGAGGGAGCCCAAACATAACACACACCAGACCATACCATGGCTACCACAAGAGCCCCCGCGGCGTCAGCCACTTCGACCGAGAAGTCCTTCGAAGAGTCCCACCCCAAGGAAAGCGGCCACCCGCGTGCTCATGCCGCACCACACGATCTACTCGGTGAGAAAGCAGCACCATTTTCTACAACAAGATACTGATTTCCTATGCAAGATGTCATGGAGCAGGGAACAGTCCAAGTCGATGAGCCCAAGATCCTGGGCGGCTGGAACGTGAAGCTCGAAAAGCTTTTTGGCGTCGAAGCCCGTGGTATCGAACGCGTCCTCGAAGCCGACAAGCCTCCCAGGGCCACCTTCGCCGACTTTGTCCAGATCGTCCTGCTCTGGTTCTCCGCCAATTTGACACTGAACAATCTGACGATCGGCCTGCTGGGGCCCCTTGTCTTTGAACTCGGCCTGACTGATGCCATGCTCGTTGGAACTTTCGGAACCATAGCAGGCACCCTAGGCACTGCGTATCAGTCCACATGGGGCCCCGTGAGCGGAAACAGAACCATGGTAAGCCCCGTTCTGTTTCTAACATGCGATTGTGATTAATACTGACCTGCTCCAAAAGGTTGTCGCACGTTACACCATGGGTTGGTGGCCGTCCAAGATCTGTGTGCTGTTGAACATGGTCATCATGTTGGGTTATGGACTTGTCGACTGTCTCATTGCCGGACAACTTCTGAGTGCTGTGGCCGGTGGCTCGATGTCCGTCATTGTCGGTACCATAATTGCGGCCGTCATCTCACTGGTGGTCGCCCTGTTCGGTATCAAGCTGTTCCATACCTACGAGCGATATGCATTCATCCCGCAAATATTGGTGTTGTTCATCTTGATCGGCGTCGCGGGACCATACTTCAACGCTGGAAGTGCCACGGTTGGAGCCGGCACTAGCGTTGCTGTTGCAGACCGGTAAGCTCTTTTTCCTCGCCTCTAAAATCACGATGGCTAATGACCCGGTGAAGAGTCAGCTTTTTCTTTCTCGCCGCGTCCGCTCCCTTGGCATGGTGCCCTGCCGCATCTGACTATTTCGTCTACTTCCCCAAGAATTGCGCGCGCAGCAAAGTCTTTGGCAGCACATTACTCGGTCTTGGACTGAGCTCGGTCATCATGGTCCTTATCGGAGTCGGACTCGGGTCTGGCGCACTGGTCAAATCAGACTGGACGGACGCATACGATGTCTCAGCCGGCGCTTTGATTGTGCAAGCACTTAGCCCGCTGGGCACGTTCGGACATTTCTGCTCGGTCGTCCTGGCGCTGGGTTTGATTGCCAACAATATCCCCGGAACGTACTCTGCTGCCTTGGGCTTCCAGCTGCTTGGTCGTTGGTTCCGCGTCATCCCCCGTTGGATCTGGGTTATTGTTTCTGTGGTCATCTATACAGTATGTGCCTGCGCCGGACGCAACAACTTGTTCAACATTTTCGAGGACTTTTTGGCCCTGATGGGATATTGGACCATCATGTGGTGCACTATGACCTTGGAAGAGGAGCTGATTTTCCGACGCAAGATTGGATATAACTGGGATGACTGGAATGTTCCTTCCCATCTACCTATTGGTATCGCCGCCTTGATTGCATTCTGCATTGGATGGGTCGGCGCGGTGTTGTGCATGTACCAGGTGAGTCACAGCGTACACGTTACAATGGACAAAGCAAGCTAACAGTGTCTCAGGTCTACTTCACTGGTCCGATTGCTAAACTTGTCGGGTACGGTATCGACCTTGGATTCCCGGTCTCAGCGGCATGGTCTGGAATGTTCTACCCTCCCCTTCGCTATCTTGAGTTGAAGCACTTCAAGCGATGAGTGGCATATTGTCGGATTATCACTGCATACGTGGTTATAATCAAATGCTGGATGGACTAGATCATGGCTAGCAGCAATGCTTCTTACGCATTGGAATTGTCACAATATCAGAACTGAAGAATCAACTTTGTGCTCGGTCTCGGTCATCAGTGCTCTTCACATTTCTTGTTGCTTGCTATGCATCCACCACCTGTCTTACACGAGTCCCCTACCTCGTATGCACGCTGAAACGAGCCTCGCCAAGTACTGAAGTAGCCATATTTTCGACAGGTCACCAATATCCCCCACTCTTCTGGTCGGATAACATCCCCATGATATGTGGAAATGTGTCAAAATCATCTCAAAGAAGCATTTTAACACGAACAGTGGTGATGTCCTCGACTGTCTACCTCAATATAGGAACGGTGGGCATGAAATCGATCCGAGTCTCCGTACGTGTACCTGGCAATGATGGGGTGTTCTCGGCCCACAGAGCCTCGTCGGCAGCCTTGATCCGGTATCAGCATGCGATTGGTCAGCCTTGCGCCTTACCATCTTTCGCAGATATTTGGTTGCAAGTCTTCATCATTGAACTCTTCCGAATCCCATCAACCCTTGTCTCATGCTTGACCTTGTCAACACCTCACGAACAGAAGTGTCTGTATAGAACCATCCCTTGTTCCGCGTTGGAGATGCACGAAGCTCTTGGCTCTGGTGGAGTGATCATGAAGCAAGCACGTGAACCGTGGTCTGACATTGTTGAAAAGTCCCGCAACAAACAACTGCTACCTAAAACCCTCGCAGTCGGCCCTACCCATGCTTCTCTGAATGAACACAGAGGTGAGTGTATCTAAGATCCTGTCAGCTGTTCCCGAGGTAGCTACCCCACATAGGACGATGGTCTGGATGGCATAAACTGGTTGGTGGACGTCTTCGTGCAAAGTTCTCACAGCAGCAATCTTTTCACTTCTCGTCTTCTTCGCAACTTTGGTATACGATCCTTTACGCAATATGGGCTCGATCTTGCAGGCTCCGTCAGTGAAACAAAGTGTGATTGTGGTTGGATCAGGACTCGCAGGTCTGTCGGCCGCCTCCGAGCTGGTCGCCCGAAATGTGCCTGTTGTTATCCTTGAGCGGCAGGCGAAGCCCGGAGGGAATTCGATCAAAGCATCCAGCGGAATTAATGGCGTACCAACCCGGTTCCAACCGCCAGGATTGGACTCCCTGCAACATTTTCTCGACGATACCATAAACTCCGTCAGCTCCAGCGTCATGAGCACCATGACTGAGACACGACGAAGCTTGATATCAACATTGACGAGCTCTTCTGCGTCCGCCATCAACTGGCTTGTTGATGAGAAAGGAGTTGATCTGTCCCGAGTTGCACAGCTTGGTGGCCACAGTCATGCGCGGACTCACCGCGGCGCTGGACAAACGCCGCCTGGAGCAAGTATAATTACCACCCTGCTGAGCCAGCTCAAGGCCAATCCATTGGTCGAATTACAGATAAACACGACAGTCACGAAGGTGTTGACGTCGCAAGGTGAAGTCATCGGAGTCGAGAGCCAGCAAGGCGGTAATGTGCAAACGTTGCACGGCCCTGTGGTATTTGCAACGGGTGGGTTTGCAGGCGACTCCACTGGTGCTCTTACACGGTATCGTCCTGACCTGCATGGCTATCCCTCTACCAATGAAGCGCTCCCTGGCAGTCAAGATCTGTTGAGCGAGATCGGAGCGCAATTACTCGACATGGATCAAGTCCAGGTGCATCCGACAGGATTCATCGACCCCAAAGACCCATCGAAAACGACAAAGTTTTTGGCTGCAGAAGCGTTGAGGGGCGAAGGCGGCATCCTTTTGAGGCGCGGGAAGCGATTCGTCGATGAATTGCAGACTAGAAAAGTGGTAACTGAAGCAATAACTGCGCAACCACCTAGCACGACCGAAGGCACCAAACAGTGGGATATCGTCCTCCTTCTGGACGAAAAGACGTACCAATCAACAAAGTCACACGTCGATTTCTATCTCTGGAAGGGTTTGATGCAGAAGAAGACGATTTCGGAGTTGGATCATTCGGACGTTGTGTTGGAGACGCTTGAGCAGTACTCAGATATTGTACAAGGCAAGGAGACTGACGCTCTCGGAAGGAAGTCATTCGGCAACTGGGCCTTGCGAGAGCCGAAACCTGATACTGTCGTATATGTCGGCAACGTGACGCCAGTAGTACACTATACCATGGGTGGTGTCCTCTTCACTCCTGACGCTGAGGTCCTTGATGCGGACGGGAAGGCCATCGATGGGCTGTGGGTAGCAGGCGAGATTACGGGAGGTATACATGGTGCCAATCGTTTGGGAGGCAGCAGCCTGCTCGAGTGTGTGGTGTTTGGACGGATAGCAGGCCGCAACGCCGCGCGATATGTCGAGACAACGAGTGACAAAAGATGAGAATAGAGATGAGGCAGGTCAGTATGGCGCAGGCGCAAGGTGTCCATCAAAATAGCTTTGACTATTGGGCAGTGACTTCATCGTCAATGGTTTGTGAATTAGTTGTGGTGGTTGCCAATCAAAACGTATGAGACAAAGAGGATGACACAGGCATGCAACTATCCGCTGGTCAATATTGGAATTGCGAGATCAAATCTACAGCGATTGTCTTCGGGAAGCTTGTACTCTTCACTCGTGTCCTCACATTATCAAGCGAAGTTCATTGAGCGATTTCATCGACACGGAAGCGCCACATTGCCTGCACCGACTTACACTGTCACCGCCTGGATTGCTTCTTTCACTGCGAGACTGTCACATCGCTCTTACCACCATGTTCATGAGCGGTTCTTTACCTGATTCATGCTAATTCTCTCCGTGGATTCGAGCTCTTTCGATCCCCGAACCCTAGTCGATCTCACACACCGAAGCGGCGAAGCTTTATCAAATGGAGACAGCCCTGCCCTGATGGGGATATAAGAGGCAGATGAAAATGGCAGACACCATGGAAGACAGTATTGCGTGGTCTAAGGTCGATGAAACATCCGTGGCCATTGAGAAGCTGCGGCTCCTGTGCCATACCCGGGCAGAGTTGACCAAAGAAGGCTATGTGGCTGAACCTCTGTCTGTCAGGCAAATCGAGGCGAAAATGAGGTGCTTGAAGTGCTCAGGTCAGTACTACTCTTGTTCCCTTATGTCGAAGATACGAAGTCTGACTTCTCAGCTCGAGTCAAGAAGCGACCAGGCCCGAAGTGCTTTCCAGCCCCTGTGACGCAAAATAAAATCATGAATCCTGGAAGCGAACAGAAGAAGACGGACAACTCCAACAAGCGCATGAACAAAGGAGAACAGGTAGATGCTGCACCTAAAGGTCCTCCTCCGCCCAGATGCGTGTATCATCCTGGTAGGGTCAAGGACAAGGTATGCCGCCCACTTCTCTTACTCCGGCGTGGCTAACGTCATTGATCAGAGGTTCCTCTGCTGTGGGAAGCATGTCTCACAGCCTGGATGCATCGAATACCAAGAACATATTCTGCCTCTTCACCCTGACAACCGTCTTCTCGAGTACTGGCAGTACCATCCAACTCCTGACTTCGACGCAGAAGATAGCGTGCATCGGTCTCCCGGACGCCGCCCAGGCGGGAAGCAGCTCTGGCAAGACAAAAGGATTGTCAAGGCCCGCAAACCCGTTAGTGCCATTGCTTTGGATTGCGAGATGGGAATCTCAACCACAGGAGAATCAGAATTGATCCGCTTGACTGCCGTTGAGTTCTTTACCGGCGACGTGCTCATTGATCGACTCGTTTATCCAAATGAACCTATGCAACACTGGAACACCCGATACTCTGGCATCACAGGAGCGGACATGCACGACGCGAAGAGGAGAGGTGCTTGTATCTTTGGCCGAGATATGGCGCGGGAGTTACTGTGGAGGCATATTCGGCCAGAGACTATCATCATTGTGCATGGAGGACAAAACGATCTATCGGCACTGAGATGGCTCCATTCACGAGTAGTTGACTCGCTTATTTTGGAATCGTACATGGGCGTGAAGACAGCGGGAGGTAGATCTTTACAGAACTTGTGCAAACTCAAAC
This sequence comes from Exophiala viscosa, assembly GCF_022695815.1. Taxonomy (NCBI): domain Eukaryota; kingdom Fungi; phylum Ascomycota; class Eurotiomycetes; order Chaetothyriales; family Herpotrichiellaceae; genus Exophiala; species Exophiala viscosa. Next base: position 2,034,640 of record NW_026944354.1, on the reverse strand, counting down.
TGGGCATTGCGGTTCAGCAGAAGGGAGCACGAGTAGGACATGACAGTCTCGAGGACGCAATGGCATGTCGTGAGCTGGTGATTGACTGGATGAGAAGGATTCCAGAGGACTGACGGATTGACATCACTATGAGCAAAGGATGGCTTCGCTCTCCTGGCGGTATCGGGCTCAGGGGTGACAGGACACCAGGTGTTCTCCGGCGAGAGTAATGGCCGAGTCCTGCTCTTATGTGGGTACCAGACACAAGATGATGGCATGTCATTCAACGGAGGTGCTGATGGTGAGGGGATCTGTTCTCACTGGATAACGCAGAAAGGCTGCGTTCATGCTACGCCGCGGTTCGATCAATGTACTTTTCATGATTCCATTCTGAGTTCCAACTCGTTCAAATATGCTTTCTCAAGTTGTCTACCTGAATAGCCTGAATAGCCTGAAGCAGTGCATTCATCCGTCCATCTATGACAGTGTCACCGAGCCGTGAGTACCCTTCGACACCGGTGTCCGTCTGCGCACAAAGACAGGCAACTCCTGACACTTGAGATGGAAACCCTCACGAATATGCGATTCCTTCTCAGGGAACACGACGCGATACTCGAAGAGTCGGAATAGCGTGGCAACCGTCTTCTTGAGTTCCATGTATGCGACCTGCAACACGTAGTCAGCAATTGTTAAAAGGTAAGGCAAGGCGTAGGCGAAGAGTGACTTACATTCCGTCCAATACAAGCTCTTGGCCCGTACGAGAACCCCAAAAACGCCTTCTCCAGGTCCGCAGCGCCCTCACGTCTCCATCGTTCAGGCTTGAAGTCGTGCGCATCGGGCCCCCAAACCCTCACATCGCGGTGGACAGTGTACGTAGGCGTGCTCAGCGTTGTGCCCTCCTCGAAGAACCGTCCACAAGCCATGGCGCCGCCCTTGGGGACGACTCTGGGCAGACCGACTGACACCGTCGTTCGAAGACGGAGTGTCTCGTTGATCACGCCTTGCGTGTACGGCAGATCCTTGCAATCCTCAAACATGGCGACGAAGTCTTGGTCCACATTGGGGAATGCGGCGTCGAGCTCGGCCTGAAGTGTCTTCAGGGCTTCGGGGTGGCGGGCCAGCATATCGACCAGATGCGTGATGGTGTTTCCTGTAGTGTCGCTGCCTGCGATGAGCTGGGTGAGAGCCTCGGCTTTGATTTCGCGGTCGGGCAATTCGCCGCCGGTATCTGGGTCGGTGGCGGAGAGCAGGTAGTAGAGGATATCGCGCCTCGAGGCGTCGCGGCTGGCCATTTTGCGTTTTTCGACTTTGGCGATGCCGATGGCAGCTAGATCTTTCGTGGCTTGGAGGCCTTTGGCGAAGAAGGAGTCGAAGAAGAAGTATGGTGTCCACGTTTTGATCCAAGGCATTTGACCGACTGTTGCGCACCATTCGCCACGGTCACGCAGTTTCTTGATACCGCCGTTGGTGTCTTTGCCTTCGGCGGTGAAGCCGAATGGTTCTCCGAAGGCCTGGATACAGTGGTCAGTGACTTAGTCTTCGGCAAGACAGGAGAGAGGGCGCTCACCAAGTCGCCGATGATATCGAATGCCAGGAAAGCGGACCATTGAGCCACATCTAGGGCGGCCTCGCCTGGTCCTTGTCGAGCTTTGAGCTCGGGATCAACAGCACCAAGAGCAGTGTACCGGTTGGCGCGACCAGTGTCGATCAACGCGTTCATCTGTGTTGCGAGCGTGCCAATGGCGCTGGTCATGTATGGCTCGAAGCCAACCATGGCTTTTGGGCTGAACATATGGGAGACGTACTTCCGCTTACGGCTGTGAGCGGCTCGGTCCCGGGTCGTGAAGATGCCCGACTGGATGTTGTCGAAGGCATAGTAGAACTCGGATTTAGTGAAGCCATTGCCGTGACCTAGGACGTCCTACATCGCATCGTCAATTAATGTGACCAGGCAAGAGGAGACCGTTCAAACGAACCCTGATACTGTCTGGATGCGAAATGCTGACATGGTCCGGTGCCAGCCTGACAAAGTCACCAAGTTCTTTGTGCAAATCGTATGTGACCCATGATAGCTGATGCTGTCTGTGGTTCAGACGTTAGATCGATGCCGAGGTTGATGTGTCTGTGAAACACTTGCCTGGCCCAGTAAAGACTCCAGAGATTTGAGAATTTTGCTACCAGTGGACCGGGGATGTCGTTTAGTTTGCCCTTATTTGCGAGATAAGGTACGATATAATAAGCCTGTTGGTGCTTTTAGTCGCGTATTTCATAAGCGCATCGTGGAAAATAATTACTGCTAGAGTCACGGTACCAAGGATCAGGGCGAGCAAAGATACTCGGGAGCCAGCCCTTACCAGGTCATCGATCGAAATGGTGTCCAAGATCATCGTGAAAGCAAGGCTGGATGGCTTGAGGTTCGGACAGGGGTCCTGGGTGTCAGGACGTATTTGTATCAGGAAAGCACTGACAGTTCAGTAGCCGTTAACGTGAACTCGGTTTCTTAACATCGTACATCCACGGTGTTGGTCACGATCGAGGCCGGATTCTAGTCTGGGCAATGGCGACATGGTGATAGGATATGGTACGACACGCAGTAGTCCGCGCCCTAGATAACGCTCCCGTTCTCACTGGGTGCCTTTGATCGGATGCTGACAGACCAATCAACTGTGGGAATCACCGGTCCCCATCCTTGAATGTACCCCAGATTCCGGGCTGCATTTACACCTTGCCGATGAAGCTCTCGACCAAACTTCGGAGACCGGTTAGGTATCAGACGTTGCAGAATCAGAGCGCTTCCGTTGAACTCGCAAAACAACCGATCGAAGGAATGACAGTGCCGATGAGTTTCCACGCGAAGACATATAGGAGTGGACAACATTCAGCCGGTAGATGATTACAGGTTGTCCTCGCGAGTATGGACATATCGGATCACCTCCGATTTAACATGACAGCGCAGGCAAAGCACACTTGAATTCGTACAATAGCACTAAGCAGTGCATTGATGAGCTTCTCGGCAAAAGACGGCTCTGCGGACAACAGCGCTGGGCTCTCTGGGCGTCGCAATAGTCCGGATGGGGGAGAGTAGACCACGCTGTAGGATCGAAGCTGCCTTTTGTAGTCCTGCACTTGTCCCATTGACGTTCGCAAGGGAGCCGGGAAACCCAGAACATTTCTAGAAGTAACGTGTGGTCCACCAATACCCATCAATCGCTGTATCTGTCTGATGTACAGATGGTTTGTGGTGGAAGACAAAACGTGGACGCTTAGGTAATGGTGACCTTGTCCGTCTTCAGCCTCGCCAATCTCAGGGGCAAATGTCCACTTTGTCCCCCAATTTCGTGTTGGAATCCCCCACCTTTGAGAACATAGCCTTATCGGTCGATGCAGACTCACGTGCTGGCCCAGTCCGGGTCATGACTTGTGGCGACCTCGGACCACGTAGTGTCTAGGCTCGTATTCAGACGTGAGCCTCCAGAACGGCCTCTGGATACGCGGCTGGGTTGGAGGAGTACAGTCGGCGTTTGAGCTGTCCAATCGCCAAAGATAGGGCTGGAATCATTGGAATGTACGAAGTACCTTTTCTCTTGCCGAACGAGCTGCTCATAACTGTCATTAGTGCCGTCTTAGGAAGAGTGTGAACCAACTCATATTCTAGGATTTGAAAGACTTGGTAATTTTGGCGTTGAAAATGTCAGGGTTGGATGTAAGTGATGAGCAATAATTTGTTGCACCCCACGTGGCTAACAGACCTCAGATTCTCATCGTTGGTGCAGGCCTTGGTGGACTAGGTGCTGCCATAGCCTTGCGTCTCGCTGGGCATAATGTGACTGTTCTCGAGTCCGCACAGGAGATTGGGGAGGTTGGAGCAGGTATCCAGGTGCTACCGAACAGCAGCAAAGTCTTGCAGTCATGGGGCATCTTCGACAGGATAGATCCGGCTAGACTTTGTACGACGGATGCGTGCAACATCCTGGATTGGAAGGGAAAGCTCATCTCTTCGATGGACTTTGGACCGCCAGCCGAGAAATATGGCTCTCCTTTCTATGATCTTCATCGCGCCGATTTGCACAAAGCACTCTTCGACAGAGCAGTGGAACTAGACGCACAAGTACACGTCAACTCTGCAGTGACGGACGTGCGGTTCGATGCTGAGCAGAATGTCGCATTTGTCACCACAAAGGACGGAAAGGTCCGGCAGGCAGACCTTGTTGTTGGTGCGGACGGACTGCATTCTCAGTGTCGCAAGTTCATTTTGGGAAAGCAAGATTATCCCCGTCGCACTGGGGACATGGCCTATAGGCTCTTGCTCGACGGAGATGAAATCAGAGCAGATCCTGATTTGAGACCAATCTTGGAAGACCGGGCTGTAACTTATTGGTACGGTCCAGGAGCACATGTTGGTAAGTAAGGCCCAGTTCTCCACCATAACAAGACTGACATCGGGCAGTCACATATGCACTTCGCAAAACTAAAATGTTGAACCTTGTTCTCCTGGTCCCTGACGACATGCCGGAAGACGGTCCTTCGACATTAGAAGGCGAGGTTGAAGAAATGCAGAATCTGTTCAAGGAGTGGGATCCAAGGTAGGTCAAACGCACGTTCGTCTTCTGCGTCGTACGCGTACTGATACTTGTCGCAGAATCGTGAAGATGGTGGCAATGTGCAAATCAGTCTTGCGGTGGCGGCTATGCATCTGGGATCCGATAGATACCTGGGTGCATCCGAGCGGTAATATGGTTCTGCTTGGTGATTCAGTCCATGCCACTCTGCCCTACTTGGCCAGCGGGGCGGGGATGTCTTTCGAGGACGGCGCAGTGCTCGGCCTGGCCCTCACTGGGATCAAGAAAACGTCTCCCATTGAAGACCGGCGGAAAGCGTTGGCCGTATATGAGTCATGCCGGCTCAAACGCACAAACGCAATTGTCACACGCGGAAACGTACAGCAAGATCTGAATCACTTAGACGATGGACCCGAGCGAGATGCCCGAGATGAGAAGATGCGAGCATTCGCCAAATTGGAGGAACAACATCAACAGGGCAAACCGGTTGATTGGGGCACACTGAAACGAGGAGAAGACCCTCTTGTCTGGCGGACATTTGGTGTTGGAGAGTGGCTGTTACCGTATATGCCCAAAGAGGATGTACGGCAGCAATGGCAAAAAGGTGCCACGATAAATGCAGGAACCATGGAGACGGCGCATTTGTAGCATAGCGAGTATGAACCCCGAATTTCCCACAGCCGACCGAACTGCAACATGTGCTCAGCTCAGTCCAGCATCTACAGCCCTCTCAAGTGCAGCTTTCTCCCTGGTAAAGTACTCCTTCGCCGAATGCAACTGAAACCCCAGCTCGTCACCGTCATCAATAACCAGCATCTCAGGATTCTCGAAGAACAACATCTCCGATGCGACCATCAGGCTCGTCTTCTGCAACTCCCGCGCTTCAGACTCCGAGATGTACTCGATCCGAACGCGGTCCTGACCCAGTACTTCGTTCATGATTCCCGCAATGTCCCCAAATGTCAATTGCTGGCCCGCCAGTTTCACCTTCCGGCCGTGGTACCTTCCACTACCATCTTGGAGTACTTCCGTCACCGCAAGCCCAATATCAGCTGGATCAAGAAGCGACTGAGGAGTATTCGGCGGCAATACTGTTCGGATGACGCCCTCGCTCGCGAGATATGGAAAAATTCGCTGTGCAAGCGGGTCGACGAACGAATTGAGCAGCCGCGGCACCTGCAGGATCGTCCAGGACTCGAAACCCGCTTCAGTCACGCTCCTCTCGACAGCGATCTTGCTGTATCTATACTTCAATGTTGGATTCTGGGCGCTTGTCCCCCTCAGCTCGCCACGCTCCAGCCGCTCGAGATTCGGCACAGAACTTTGCACGACATGTGTGATGCCCACGTCACGACACACATCTACCACGTTCTGTCCATGCATGGCCTCGCCATCAGGGTCGGTGAACACGGGACTGACATTGACGAACGCTGCAGTGCAGCCTTGGGCCGCGGCCACCATACTGTCCCTTGAGTCGAAGTCGCCCAGGAAGACTTTCGCCCCGACGCGCCGCAGGGCTTTGGCGGAGGCAGATTCCGGGTCGCGTGCGATGGCGTGCACCACAAGTCCGGCCTTGAGCAATCCGCGGGCCACGTAACCACCCTGACTGCCAGTGGCACCGGTAACGAAGACGGTGTGAGGCATGTCTGATCAGCTAAAACCGTCTACTACAGCATCATCCCATGGTGAATGAAACAAGACGTGTCATGGCTTTATAGCAGAGATCTTGTGTCACAAGTCCATACGTGCTTTCGACCCTGTACGGCGGCCGAGCATGGTCGAAGTGATCCGTGGCTGGTACCACGAATCTGGACGTTTGAGGCATCCGGATTTAGTCCGAACCCGGACGAAAAATCGGATAAGAGTGTGACAAAAACCCAAACGAATCATCAGGCAGACTAAATAAACGAGTCTGGTGCATAACAAGCATTATTTTCATTGTCTCGGTCGAGTCTTGTTGCTGCCTACGACAGCGGATGAAGTAGTCGGGTGCTGTTCTTCATTCATCACATACAACGACAAATGCGCTATCTGGGAGTGATGGCTAACCGGATATGCCCAGTCAAGTGACGCGCGCCATAACAGAAATCTCTAGTAACACTAGTAGTGGTATGCATTCCCTCTTCAACATAAAGAAAGTTTACGCCTTGATAGCTCCTCCGAGTGCACCACCACCGAATTGCTGACCGCCCTGGGGTCTTCTGCCACCGCCTTGCCCACCACCCCGAGGAAAGCTCTGGAAGTTGGCACGGCCGCCGCGACCACCCCGGCGGTTTCCTTGGTCGCGCTGGAACGCGTTCGCCATACCGGCAGTTCTCGTCTCCAGCACCTTTTCATTCGATTCGAGAATGCCCATGGCCTTCTCTGAGAGTGTGATAGCCTGGCTTTGTAGGCGAGAGAGTTCGACACCCTTCCGGAAGACGATAGCATCTTTGACCTGGTCAAGAGCAGCAGCCAGTTCTTCGTGCGAGATCATCTTCGAGACGACGGCCGAAATCTTCTTGGCGTCGAGTTCGAACATACTCGAAAGAGTGGTGAGTGACAGCGTGTCGTAGTAAGGGGCGTAGGTGAAGAGATAGGTGCGCAGACCCTCCTCTTGGATCTGCTCTGCGAGCATCGCCTTGGTCTTGTCCTTGTCGTTTCCGAGGAGATCCCAGATGGCAATCTTGCTAATCAGCTCTTGGCATTTCTTCCAATCGCCCTGGGCGAGTGCCTTGGCCGCTTGCATAACGTGGTCGCGGGTGTTCTCCGGGGGACCTTGGAAGACCTGTCGCTCGGTGTACTCGAGCATGCGGCGGAAGGTCTTTGAAATGACTCTCTTGCGGACGTCAGGAGACGAGCCGGTCTGAGCCAGAAGTGGGATTTCAAGGAGCATGCTGCAGGTAAGGTAGACGCACTCCAACAATTCGAGGTTGATGTGCATGTGGAAAGGCAGTTGTCGTTGTCGCTCCAGTCGCTCTTGCTCTGGGGTAACGGTGGAATATCTCTGCATGATAACGCCCTGTGCGAGGAGTTCTTTTTGCCGACCTGATCCGCAGATCTCCTGCAAGACACCTTGAGCCTCGTAGCAGAGTCCAGCTCTGAACGCGCAAAGACCGATTTGGACAAGTGTTCGGTTGAAAAGGATTTGTGTGCTGACATCGAACGATGAAATGTTCTCTGTCAGATGACTCATGAGGGCAAGGTCCCGAGCTCGGTAATAGTTGTCCTGCAATGCCAGGAAGTAGATCTCGCAAAGCATGGCCCGCGCTCTGATGATGCCTTCACTGTTTTCGAATAGGTGATTGCACAAAGTCTGCACAAGTGAGGCGACTTCGGTAATTTGGCCACGGGGTGTGAGTCCCGAGTTCAAATTTGAGGGTAGGGCGACCCACGTCCTCTCCTCCAGAATCTTCACAACCTGCGTCGGCTTGAAATAAATGTGTTCTAGCCGTCTGATAGCAGTTCTGTTAATATTCTCCTGCAGCGCCTCGGCCTTCTCCAACTTCTTGTTGGTAGTCTCAACGTAGATCGACGTGCGTACAATGTCGGTATACAGGGCCTGTTCATCACCGAGTCTTTCGATATATTCGGCAGTGTGAGGGTCTGTTTGCTGCAGCGAGCGGGTCAATTCGTCGTCCAGCCGCTCGAGGAGAGACACAATGCTGCCTGGAATCTTGAATGTTTCGGAAGCTGCAGGGTTAGGTTGCTTTTCGTCATCATCCCATTCCTCAGCAACCTCAGTTACGATGTATTGAGGCTCGTCTTCAAGTGTTTGCAGCAACGAAGAAAACTCTCGCTCGGCCGCGCGCCACGACTCCTGCGACATGTATGCCTGTACTGAAGTCGTAGTGACATCGAATCTAGTTGAAATGATCGTCAAAAGTACCCGTATCCGTTGATATGGTGTATTGGCGACTTCCAAAAGCCTCTCCATAACGCGGATTTGTTCTGACCGGTCTGTGTTCTTCTTGCCTCGGGACTCGATGATAGAACGCAGGTGCTTGAGAATACTCTCTGGCGTATACACAAGAGCTTTTCCGCCTCTGCCAACCGTTGCGAAACCTTCTTCATCGATGGAGGCTTCGAGGGCGTCGAGTCTTTGGACCTTGTTTTTGCGAGTCTTCTGTTCCACTTCCGGGGTTTCTTCATCTTCGGACTCCATAAAAGCATCCTTGTCTGCTCGGTACTTATCGATCTCGGTGACATAGTCCTTGTTGTTCTTCTTGATCTTCTGCTTCATCGCATTGAATCCTTTAGCATTGATTGGATTCATTTTCTTGCCCCCGGACTTTTGCTTATCATTGGTCTCGTTGATCAGGTCTTCGAGGTCGGCGACCATCTTGATGTAGATCTTTGGTGTCGCCCCCTGTTGAGTGACTTTAAGCACTTGCCGGTTCATCTTGTCGAATTCTGTCCATCGTCAGTTTGATTCTATCCATTGAGTTGTGTTCCGCAAACCTGTGGAGATGACAGCCCAATCGTTGATCTTTTGAGCATTTTCAATGGCTTTGATGGTTCCCTCCACTTCCTCAAGCCGCTTGTCTTTCGCACTCTTGACAACTCGTTCGCGGTCTTCCTCATCGCTTTCATCGGAGTCGTCGCCACCAGGCCCTGAAGGTTTCAAGAAGCGGCTGGCACCAGTGCCGGTCCCTTCTTCTTCAGAGGAATCATCGTCAGAGTCTTCTTCCTCCTCTTCGGATTCTTCTTCGGATTCCTCCTCAGACACTTCTGCTCGCTGTCCGTAGAGCTCTTCCTCTTCGGAGGAACTGCTCTCGCTGTCGGAATCTCCGCCGTGGAAAAATCGGGAAGACATCTTGACTGGCCTTCGAATGTGCGTGACTTGGTATTCGAGGCTGATGGCGTCGCCTTTGATGTCGAGCGATCTCGGGAAAAAGTTCACATCGCTTGATTGACCGCAGGCGAAACTTCGTGTGCCGCAACCTCCGCCAAGATAAATATGGAGTTCACGTGACGTTCAAGCATACACCAACCTTCACCAAATACCCTCTACAAGTTTACACGTACTATATGACATGGACTGTCATGTAAGGCCGACATCCATACTGACTCATAGTGACTCAGATATTGTTGAAGGCGGTGAATCTCCTTCCAGTAATGAGGGGGTGACAATCTCTCAGGTTTTTACTGGTAAGACATTTTTCACCGCAACCTATTTATATGCACACAGAACCTCGCTAAGATGCTCATTCAACGGCAAGATGACAATGATACAGAAGGCCAATATCCATCAAATGCTGCGGGTCCGCACCTTTAGGTACTCGAGCATCATCCCTCCGAACAGCAGCGGAAGCTATCTTTGTACAGAAACCTGCTCCGGATGGTCCCGGCTTCACGTCCATGTTTGGCAGACAATGATTCTGCCTTGCTCCATCTTCATACGTTGTAATCTCGGAAGTTCAGCCTGTTACTCAACGTCAAATTTTACAAGTCTTCGTTGACGCCTTAGCTCTTCACACCCTTGCCTGAATCCTGATCAAAGGAGCAGTCCAGCGACATCAGACCCGGTGTCCATCTAGTTCTCGTTTCGGCGTCCCTGGACATGGACAAGGCCAAAGCAACTGACTCATCCAGACTTCACAGAGAAACACCAGGCTTCGGCCTGGGAGCTGGTGACTCTGCCTGTCGAGTTGCTCACGCCTCTGGAATACCCGTGAGATCGTCATGTCATTGTCCGAGGCGCATGGAAGCTCTGGCGGCCGGAAATTTTTACGATTGCTGAAAGTGTCCACTCTTGGGGTCAGAACTTAATGCCACTGTGTCTTAGACATGAAGGAATCGCCCATCGCACCATCCTCAAGCGTTCGTATGAAATCACGATTTCTTTGGTTTCGACTTCCACGTCGTCTAGCACTCGAAGGGGAATCGACGTACCCATCTGCGGGAGGTGGATAGTAAGCCGGACTAGGCTGAAGTCTGATAGGTTGATTCGGATCAAGGTGACTTGCAACTCGCTGAATTGTCGGAGGAATGCCTGCTTGTTGCTGGTCCATGGTCGATGCACGTTGACGGCCTGCTCGTTGCGTAGCCTGCGCGTACAGGCTCTGCTGATGATTGTAATGATTCGGGTTGATTTGAGGGCTCTGTTGCGGCATCATGCCAACCTGTGGAGCATAATTCGTCGAATGAGTGGGATATGGTGGCGGGGCAACTTGCTGAGGGCCTGTGTACATGGTGTTGTACATGGGAGGGGGTTGCGCTTGAGGGTATGGGCTCATTTGCATTGCATAGGCGTTTTGGGCCGCCGTTTGCGCTTGGGCCTGTGCATGTGCTGCTTGAGCTTGAGCCTGAGCTTGGGCTGCCTGAGCCGCTCGCTGTTTGCTCAATGCTTCGGCTTGCTGTTGCTGTTGCACACCGGGCGCAGGAGTCTTGCTTGATGGAGACTTCAAGTTCATTGGAGGGACAAAAGGTTGGGTGAACTTTTGCTGTGTGATGAACGGGTGTAGCTTGGCTTGCTGAGGCGACCAACGCTCGAGCGGATTGATGGTTAGCAAACCACGAACAAAATCGATGAACGCCACGCGGTTACTCATTTCTGCCGCGAATCAGTGATAGTCCATAGATCAGGTTCTCGCACTTACCCCTTTCAACTTCAGCTGGTTTCATATTCTTCCTAGGCATAGAATAGCTGCGGATGATTTCAGGTAATGTGGTGGCTTGGAAGTACTTCTTGCTCGGTTGCTCTTTCACATTGTGTTCCCGCGAGTATTGTTCCATGCTTTTGAGTCGGTACGTCCGTCTGCCGAACTCATCTGTGGTTTTCTCGAAGAACTCCCCAGATTGCTTCCCCATTTCCAACATCCAGGTCGGTGGCATGCCTAACATTTCGACAATTCGGGAGACTTGATTGTACTCCGACGATCCTGGGAAAAGAGGTAGACCCAAAAACAACTCAACGACAATGCATCCGAGAGACCACATGTCAATTGCACAAGAGTATGGTAAGCCCAGCAATACCTCCGGAGATCGGTAGAATCGAGACTGGATATAGGTGTAGACCGTCTGCCGCTCATCACAAGCAGAGCCGAAGTCGATGATTTTGATGATAGGACTTTCAAGGTTCTTCAACAGTATGTTCTCTGGTTTCAGATCACAATGAATCAGGCGGGCCTTATTCAACAAAGACAAACCGTTGAGCAATTGTTGCGCGAAGACCCGAACCAGTGTTGTGCTGAGACCCCGGAACTGATTTTGTTTGATGAGTTCGTACAAGTTGACGCTGAGAAGCTCGAACACGAGGCAAAGATGCTGTCTGTGGATGAACGTGTCCTTCAATCGCAAGAGATGATGATCGTCATTTTTGTCGAGTTTCTGGTTTAGCAGGTCCAGCACTGACACCTCCATCATACTTTGATTGAAGTACGCGGTTCGATTCTTGATGACTTTGACAGCAACGACCTCTTGTGTTCGGAGATTTTGACATTTTACCACCTGACCAAAGGTGCCCTGTCCTAGCACATCGAGGATCAAGTATCTGTTTTTATGTCCCGCCTCTTCACTGCCCAGGATATCGTTGACGTAGAGAATGTAATCGCTATCATCATTGTCATAGCCATCGTTCTTGGAGCCTTTGCTCGGTTTTGTCAAAACGCGCCTTGGGTTTCTAGAGGACTCGTATTTGAAGCTGGGATTGCATATTCTGTAGGTTGCTGGCAGGTAGGTTGTAAGAGCTTGCAGTGGACTGATGAACCCTCCTTCGGGGTTCGCTCTGCGAAATTGCGGCTGTGCATTTACTCTAGGACTGATGTCCTGCATGGTCTTTACTTTCTTGAACCTGGGAGCCGGCCCCGGAGCATGGGATGGTTGTCTCGACAGAGGCGCAGGCCGTGCACTGCCTGCGGAGAGGGGGTAGTAGGACTCGGGACTCAAGTCTGCGTTTTGCAGCCCGGGGGCATAGCTTGAAGAATATCTCGTTGGAGTTGGGGGCTCAGTGTACCGCTCTGGGTTGTAACTTCCCTGACGTGTGGGGGACTGTCGCGACGGTTGAGGCTGGTTCAGATAGGTGAAACTGCCCGAGTTCTGAACCTTGGGGCTTGACGCGTACGAGGCGCTCGAAGATTGAGCGTTCATGGGAGAATATCGTTGGGCAGCGGAAGAAGCTTCGGGTATGTATTGAGCCGACAGTCTGTGTTGGTGAGCGGGACGAGGAGGGTATTTCGCTCGGTTGTACGGATCTGCGTCCTCCATAGGGACGTCAACTTCGCCATTGTGCTCGTACTGCGGTTGAGTCGCAGGTGTGGTATTTAGAGACATTGTCGGACACTTATATTCCCCAGCTTAAGTGGTGTAATCACCAACTCAAGTTCCTGTCGATTGAGTACCGTGTCGAGGTCGGTTTTCAGCCGATGTGCGCTCCAAGAGCATACAAAGCCTCCACAGTAATTGGAAAACAATGGAAGCCGCAGGGAGCTTCGCTGTTGGGTTCGAAAAGAAGTCGTGCAAGTCAGCCTGAGCGACAAGTTCTTTCAATCTTGTTGTAGGGACAGTTGGCTGAGCGGCTTCGTAAGCGCAGTCTGGCGAGACTGAGGGAGTAATGGTGAGACTCGACGCATGATCAATGGCAATCAGAGGCTCAGCGTGTAGCCATGCTGCTCAAGGTAGGCTCTTGTATGGAGTCTCATGAGCCGTTACGTGGACGAGGTTGAGTCGAGAGATTGCGCGCAATTAGCTTTCGTGGCAGGAGGAGGAGGAATCGCAGTCAGAGGCGTGCAATCAGCGGTGGGGACAATGATTTGTTGTTCTGGGCGGTGCTTCGTATGATTGAATACAACCACAATTCCAGAAAACAGCTTTGGCAAAGATCTCGACAAGGCTTCAATGACAATTGAAGAGAAAGAATTGGTTCGAGGACCACGGGATTCGCAATGACAAGTTAACCTCTAGTGGTTTGCATTTCATTCACTTTCAATGTCGTGCTGCTGCTTCGCTGAAACTTAACGAGGGCTGCGGCACCTTAAGCGGCCAAAGTTAGTATTGGGCCTCTAAACGCAGGTAAGAATTGGGCTGCGGCAAGATCTCGCGCTGGGGGCACCGCACTCTGGTTGACCACTGATTGACCGGGAGCTCACTGATCGTAGCCAAGCCTTATCTTTCTCAGGTTCAAGTTTGCCACAGACAGCGAGTTAGGGTCTACGGAGGAGTGCGGCTGCCGTCAATGTTCACCCGGCGAGGCATGTGGCAGCCTGTGAAAAGACCATGCATGATGACATGACCTCAGGTATGTTGATGGTGAAAGTGAATCTCACATTCATTCTTGCTTGTCGGCCAAGGGTAACTGACTGACACTTTCTGGCTCTTAGGCTTGTCAGAATGCCGGACGGCCATTGAACCATCCTCATCGTCGGCATTGATGTTTTAAGGCTCCCATCGATCATAAGTGCCATCATCACAATACCAGTCAGGCTTCTTAGTAACCAGGCTCTTGTACCGCAATTGCGGTTTCACTCTTGCTTTGATTCTGACCCGGTAACTCACCATCAACTCGGCCTATTTTCCCATCAAGGATCGCGGTACTCTAAAGTCACAATAGATTGAAGAAGTGATGACGACATAACCCAGACTTGAAATTCGTGGGTCGGCTCTACAGTGGTAGTTGAGGCCATCATGGATGCAGCAGAAGGAGAAAGCAACTTTGAAGACGGCGCAATCATGGACGAACAGACGACCCAAAATCATGGCAATGGGACTTTGCCTGCCTCCTTGCCCATGGAGGAGTCTGCCGAAGCACTCCGTCTACGAGGACTGGATGCTCTTGTTCAGGATCAAGATGACTTGGAGCGCAATATTGGGCGAGAGGCAGATCGTCTGCTTTTTGAGCAGGCGAATCAACGTGATCAACAAAGACTCGACAAGGCGAGGTCCCAGAAAGAAAAACTGCAGAATTCGATCAGGAGGACTCGAGATGAAATCAGCCGGCCGATTGGAGTGACCCAGCGTAACAAGTTACGCCTTGAGGTTGATCGAATGCAAGGCCAGATTCAGAACTTGGACAATGATATTGCAGAGATACAGGAACGCATGGGCGAACGCGAAACCCAGGCTGTTGTGTCCGAGCAGCAACCTGCATCTTCCACCCGACGTCTACCTAATGAAACCCAGCGCGACTACTTGATCAGGACTGGAAAGATAACCCCGTTTTCTAAACTTGGGCTCTCGACTCACGGTGAATCGTCACAGACGCTACAAGGAGCGCTTTTCGATGCCGAAGAAGAACCGGAATTTGGCGGGACGGATCCTGAAATCCAGGGTGAGGCATCCATGTCCCATCGAAACCTGAGGCAGCCCGGCTTCGCATCGAACGTTGCCTATACAAGTGGTGAAGAAGACTTCGAATCCGAAAAACCACGGAAGCGAAGACGGCTCCAAGCCAAGCGTCCTGCTCTTAACGACGAGGATGACTCCTACGATGAAGGAACATCCCAGGACGAAGTCATCTCCGACTCAGCAGAAGAAGCTGATTTCGAGGAGGAGGATCTGCCGAGCACCGCGGGAAAGAAGAGACGTGCAAGAGGCAAGGCGGCAACTCAAGCAGATGATGAGACTGAGGACTTTCGCGGCGTGGATGATGGCACCGAAGCAGTTTATCGGAGACGTCTCAACAGATGGGCCACCCGACGCCGACAAGCCAGGGTTCGTGCATCTGCTCAGGACCTGGAGGCGACTGAAGAAAACGAAGACTCCGACTCCATTGCAGAAGCAGAAGCACACCTACCACATCCTGAGATAGCTGACACAGTATTCGACAACGGCTACAAACTTCCAGGGGACATCTATCCGAGCCTATTCGACTACCAGAAAACAGGAGTACAATGGCTGTACGAGTTGTACAACCAGCAGGTTGGTGGTATCATTGGAGACGAAATGGGACTAGGTAAGACTATCCAAATCATTGCCTTTCTGGCGGGGTTGCACTACAGCAAAAAGCTGGATAAGCCCATCATTGTGGTTTGTCCGGCCACTGTGATGAAGCAGTGGGTGAATGAGTTCCATCGATGGTGGCCGCCGTTCAGAGTCACTATCTTGCACTCTTCCGGCAGTGGCATGGTCAATATTCGAAATGAGGCGAGTAACGAAGATCGGCTGTTTGACATGGAATGGGATCCAAACGAAAGGAACAAACCGTTGACCGCAGCACAAAAAGGGGCCCGAAAAGTTTTGAAGCCCATCCTGGAGCATGGCGGTGTACTTGTGACGACGTACTCTGGTCTCCAGACTTATGCTCCACTGCTGATACCGGTCAACTGGCAGTATGCCATTCTTGACGAAGGTCACAAGATTCGCAATCCAAACACGGCCATCACTATTTATTGCAAGGAGCTACGCACTCCCAATCGAATTATCCTTTCGGGAACCCCTATGCAGAACAATCTCATAGAATTGTGGTCTTTGTTTGACTTTGTGTTTCCCATGCGCTTGGGCACCTTGGTCAATTTCAGGAATCAATTCGAGATACCAATCCGTCAGGGTGGCTATGCCAACGCATCGAATCTGCAGGTACAAACTGCTTTCAAATGCGCAGAAACCCTGAAAGACGCTATTAGTCCATACCTACTTCAACGTTTCAAGATTGATGTCGCTTCCGATCTACCGAAGAAGAGCGAACAGGTCTTGTTTTGCAAGTTGACGGCCATGCAGAGAAAGGAATACAAGAGCTTTATCAGTTCCGGCGAACTGGATGCCATTATGAATGGTAAAAGACAAGTTCTCTATGGAGTTGACATCCTTCGAAAAATCTGCAACCATCCAGACCTGGTAGATCACAAACGTTTATCTATCAAACCTGGTTACAACTATGGCGATCCCTCTAAATCAGGCAAAATGCAAGTTGTCGGTTCGCTGTTGGAGTTGTGGAAGGAGACCGGCCACAAGACCCTTTTGTTTGCTCAACATAGGATCATGCTGGACGTCTTGGAGAGATATGTGAGGTCGCTCTCAGGCTTCAAATATCGACGCATGGACGGCAACACTCCCATCCAAATGCGACAGAGCATGGTTGACGAATTCAACACCGATCCTGCCTTGCACGTCTTTCTGTTGACCACCAAGGTTGGAGGACTTGGCATCAACTTGACGGGAGCTGACCGAGTCATCATATATGACCCTGACTGGAACCCATCTACGGATTTGCAGGCTCGGGAGAGGGCGTGGCGGCTGGGTCAGAAGAGAGAAGTGACGATCTACCGTCTAATGACTGCCGGGACCATTGAGGAGAAGATCTATCATCGACAAATCTTCAAACAATTTTTGACCAACAAAATTCTGAAGGATCCAAAGCAGCGACAGACCTTCCATCTGAACGACCTGCATGATCTGTTCACTTTAGGGAATGAGGGCGAGCCCACCGAAACAAGCACGCTGTTCCAGAATGCTCAAGTCAAATACTCCAAACCGGCCGATACTCCGAGCATATCTACTTCAGATGCTGACAAGCCAGCGGAAACCGGCAATGGTGACACCAATATCGAAGCTTTACCGGGAATATCGTCCGTGGAGCAGTTTGCAGGCGAGGTCGAGGAAGAACAACGAGCAAACCGGGAGGGGGCGAGTAATTCGGAGGACAAAATGATGGAAGGGATTTTTGCACGCTCAGGCATCCACTCGGCAGTCGAACATGATGCAATCATTGATGGTACTTCAGCCAGCAAGAAGGTCGCAGCAGATCCTGTCCTCATAGAGCAAGAGGCGCGCAAAGTGGCTGCTGAAGCTGCCAAAGAGCTTAGGCGTGCCGGGGAGGTCGCCCGAACAATTCCAATCGGTACTCCAACCTGGACAGGACAGTTTGGTGTCTCTGGTCGGCCACAAGAGACTACCGCTTCAAGAGCGTTCAGCTCAAACGCCCGTGCCAGAGGTGGTGGTCTGCAGTCTTCGAGTTTACTTGCCAATTTGCAGCAGCGCCAGGGGGCGGCGATTTCCAGTCGCAACGGCACACCCAGAACATCCAGCCCAGTACGGTCAACCGGATCTGCGGCATCAACGTCCAGAGCTAGCACTCCCACCCTGCCGCAGGGAAAAGATTTTGGCAAGCTGATTCGGGATTATCTTAGCAGCCATGGCGGGAGTGTATACACCCAGATGCTGATTGATCACTTTAATCGTTTCTGCACCACACCACAGGCTACCTTGGAGTTCAAGGAGACCTTGAAGTTGATTGCCAGACTTGAGAAAGGAAGTCGTGGCAGAGGTCGTTGGGTGCTGAAGGATGAGTACAAAACATAGCTCAACCACTGTAGCATACTTCGTTGAATGAACAAAGCATTCGGTGCTTGTGGTGCCTCGACTCAATGTTGGTTCCTATTTCATATGATGATTGTTACTCGTTCTCGTCTAGCAAGTCTTGAGGTGACCAGTATTCGGGTTCTGAACACTGATAATCAACCCAAACTAAGGAATCAGCGAGCAGGTCTTGAATGACCGTCTCTGCGCGAGCACGCTCCCAACCCAGATTGAGCTGGAGCAAAGACACCGTGACACTGCCCAGTAGCTGTAGGACTTCTAGGACAGTGGATTGATCATTGTTGAATTCCTTGGGGACAGACCGAATAAAGCGCTTGTTGGCAATAGTAAGGATTTGAAATCCTGAACCAAGTGGCTCGAGAGACTTCACAGCCTGCTCGATGTCATTTTCAGACACCTGTAGGCCGCCACCGATGGCATTCCCCTTTGCAACGCTCTCACAGCACTCTTTCAAGCCCAGTAGACCACCATTTTCAGCCCTCGTTGATTGACAGAGTTCAACAACCCGCACAGCCACAGAGAAGTAAAAGTCGTTGACGTCGTGACCTAACACTTTCGCCCACAGCGAGTCTGTCTTCTTCCCCTTGATGTTGCTACCTGCTAACGGGTCGACGCCGATAGCATTACACATGCGAGCAAATTCGGCACGGAAGGTCGGGTTGGATTTGATCGTCTCGGCATGCTCTAGCGCAAAGTTGTGCAAGAGAGACTGGAAGACCTCTAATTGTGTCTGGAGCGAGGCAGCGTTGGCCGACTTGAGGTTAGAGCCATGCGCCGCGTAGGACTTTGCAGTTGTTTGTCTGTTCGTGAAGGCACCGAGGCCCACGCCTCTTCTCGTAGACATGATGAAGATACTATATCATGTTGTTGTATCGATGCTTATGATAAGGCTTGATGATAGCCCCGGACCTCCCACCAAGTCAACCACGGCGTATTATGTAAGCGAGTCACAAGATTTTGCCAAGACTGGTCAAAATTGACTAACTCTTTTGAATCTAGCTTCCCACACGCTGCAGTCGATGAAACATTTTTGTGAGGGTCGCACTCTGCCATTCTCAATCTCTTCGTTCGTGGTTCATTCTTTTCGTCCTCAACAGCCTCAAATCGTCTCATCGCCAACCGACAAAATGACGAAGCCAGTTGTCAAGTCGTAAGTATCCTCTATATCCTTGCTGATAGTCGTGATCTTCAGATATGGTCCGCTCCCTCTTTGCTGGTACGCCTACGATGCGCCAGCTCGATCTCCCTCCCAATCGCTACAGTCGAAGAATGTGAGAGATACACGTTTGGAAGATGGTAGCTGGGGCGTTGAGGATAGAGACGTAACAATCTCTTCTTCCAAATACATTGAGCTCGTTCAGCAGACTTCTCGCATCCCTGCGATCTGAGAATCTGTCGTGGAGTGAAAATCTTCCTGACTTCGGTCGGGGTCTTGTCGGCTTGAGAGTTCAAGGTTTAGCAAAGCCAGCTTAATTGCTTGTGTTTTCTCTACCTTCTCACCGATCAAATTCATTTCGTCGAGTTATGCCTATCACCAGTTCGAGAATGCCGCACCATAGCTGCAGTTCCGACTCGGCGATCTTTTTCACGCGGACTATACTGATCCTCGTCCATGTAGATCCGTCCCAACCCAGGACCAGGTCCTCGTCCCCGAGACCCTGCTGAAGAAGAGAAAGAGCCAGGAGAAGGCCAGAGAGCAACGCAGCGCGGACCTCGAAAAGAAGAAGAAGGTCAGTACACATCTTCCAGCACACTACACTGTCGGTGATGATACCTACCACTATCGCGATTAGGCTAAGGCCAATGTTGTCGCTTTGTTAACCATCTTTCGGGACTGAGCAATTGTTCCTCTATACATTTTACAAGTCGATTTCAGGCAGCAAGCTGACTGTTATCAAATACAGGCCAACAAGGAGAAGCGCGGTGTCATCTTCAAGCGTGCTGAGCAATACGTGAAGGAGTACCGTGATCAGGAGCGGGAAAAGATCAGACTCGCCCGCCTGAGCAAGCAACAGGGCAACTTCTTCGTTGATGAGCAACCCAAGCTTGTCTTCGTCATGAGAATCAAGGGTATCAACAAGATTGCGCCCAAGCCTCGCAAGATCCTCCAACTTCTCCGTCTTATTCAGATCAACAATGGCGTCTTCATCAAGTTGACCAAGGCCACTCAAGAGATGTTGACCATTGTCAACCCATACATTGCCTACGGCTACCCCAACCTCAAGACCGTCCGAGAACTCATCTACAAGCGTGGGTACGGAAAGATCGACAAGCAGCGCATCGCTCTGACCGACAACCAGCTTGTCGAAGACAACCTCGGCAAGTACGGCATCGTCTGTGTGGAGGATCTGATCCACGAGATCTTCACCGTTGGACCCAACTTCAAGCAGGCAAGCAACTTTCTGTGGCCATTTAAGCTGTCCAACCCCAACGGCGGTTTCCGTGCCAGAAAGTTCAAGCACTTTATCGAGGGTGGTGATCTTGGTAACCGAGAGGAGAACATCAATGCTTTGATCAGACAGATGAACTAGAGGTGGTGATACGACAAAAGTTGTTTCATCTTGGTTCAGCAAGTTGTGGTTTTACGTACAGTGGGCAACTTTCGAGTGTCATCACGCATGGGAATAGGCGCTAGTTGTGCTCTCGATCAGTCGAAAAGAATGATTATGACCAAACCAATATCAAAAAAGCATCCTACCTGTCCCTACATTCTCCACAACCTAACCTTTACGGCATGCTATTCTCAGACGTGTACAGGATATTGTTGACGTGCAAGCCCGCGTGGTACAAATCCGAGATTCGAATCTCGGATATGTGGATCTGGCAGTTAACTTAGTCTGTACTCGATCCTATCACTTCCGCTGCTCGTGAGCTTTGTAAGTCGCCCTCGTATTATGTTCAACCCATGATCCTTCTCATGCATAATCCCCATGCATGCTGTTGACAGCTGACCGTGTTTATCGCACTCATTCACCGGAGTGTCCACATACAACAAATGGGGTATTTTGCCGGTTTCATTGTAAATATCAGTGTTTCGACAGTGGTCCGGAGCCTGGGCGCGTCAAACTGTAAACAGCAGCCACCACACCATCACTTGTTGTCAGATCATCGGAGATGACATGGAGGCTCCTTCGAAAACATTGCAGCCACATCGGATGAAAAGCCATATGTGGCACGAAGTTCAAGACATCTGCTGATTTCAGTCTCGCAATTGTAGTCTGTGGAGGTACAAAGGTAAGTCGAAACCATTTGAGCTGTTCTTTCTGCTTCAATGACCTCGACAACTGCCCGCGACAAAGGTGGGAGGGTCTGCATAAAATGAGTGCCTGCGCCGACGCATGACTGGTGCGCGGACTGTACTCATGGCACCCATTACCGGACTCGGAGTGTCTTGATCTAGGCATGAGGTGCTTGTCTCTCCTGAATGGTCGTTCACCGCCGTGGGAGATCCTGGCGGCTCCCATCTTTACATGCACGCGCACCACTTGCGCTGCACGCTTCGCTTGTTTCCAGTGCTTGATGCCTGAAGACGAGGATGACCTGTCGAGGTTTTGAACGGTCAGTGGATGATACCTGTCCGCACATCCCGGATATCTTCGTACTCCATGCGTGCCAGGCTGATGTCGCTGCCGTCCGTGGCATGGGGCTGTCCGCCATTACGACTTAGGTCGCAAGCTCAGGTATTTAAAGACCAGGATGTCCACACCTCAGAGTGCGTGCCCTCAGACACTCCTCAACAGTACTCAGATAAGACTCTGGTAGGAATTGACCATGGAAGGCCTTGACCAGGTTCAGCAACTTCTTCAGAAGTATTGGGCCGTGCTCGTCCTCGGAAGTCTTCTGGCAAGGCTTCTGTACAACAAGTACGGCCAAAATCTCAACTCTATTCCGGGACCATTTTTGGCTGGCCTCACTGATATATGGCGGTTCTGGAATACCTGTTTTGCGACCGCCCATGATACCCACATATGGCTGCACCGAAAGACAAACTCGCATTTTGTGCGCCTAGGTCCTCGTACCATTTCAGTCTCAGACACAACATTGATCCCAACGATCTACGGCATCAAATCAGGATTTGGCAAAAGCGACTACTTTGTACCGGCCATGATGCCTTTCCAGGGCAGCTTCACGCCAGGCTTGTTCGCTGCCTTGGACGAGGACTATCATGCACGGCTCAAGAAACCCATCAACAGCGCCTACAGCATGTCTACGATGGTGGAATTCGAGCCTTTGGTGGATGCGACTACAGCGTTACTCATGTCAAAGCTGGACAATTTCGCTGCCTCTGGTACTTCGTTCGACTTCGGAGTCTGGCTGCAGATGTACGCTTTCGACGTTTTGTGAGTGCATCTATACGACAACCCGGCTGGGATCTAATTTTAGCCAGGGGCGAAATTCAATTCAGCCGAAAGCTGGGTTTCTTGGAGTCTGGCAAGGATGTCTCAGGGATTATGGCAGACATTCGAGGCAAGATTTCATACGCCGGTTGTGTATGCACACTTGGCTGAGCCACCCCATGGCCCCAGGGCTCTGCTAACTATTGCTGGCTGTTCAGGTGGGACAGATTCCATTCCTGGACAGGGTTTTGACCAAGAATTCTCTTTTCCTGAAATTGGTACCAACACATCCTATCGTGACTTTCACACTCGACAGGATGGAAGAACGGGCGGTGGTCAGGGCACAAGGCGGTGCACAAAAGCGCGACTTCCTGACAAGGGCCATCGAAGCACAAGCAAAGTATCCTGACATAGTGACTGACAGAGCCATCGTTCTCTACAGCGCCGACAATGTTGCCGCTGGCAGCGATACAACCGGGATCGCGTTACGCTCGGTGGGACACTCATATTCCAGCAGTACAGAGGGATCTATGCTGACCACTGCCAGAT
This sequence comes from Exophiala viscosa, assembly GCF_022695815.1. Taxonomy (NCBI): domain Eukaryota; kingdom Fungi; phylum Ascomycota; class Eurotiomycetes; order Chaetothyriales; family Herpotrichiellaceae; genus Exophiala; species Exophiala viscosa. The sequence goes on along the minus strand of NW_026944354.1, from coordinate 2,011,983 downwards.
CTTCTACTATCTGCTCAAGTCTCCAGCGTGCATGCTGAAGCTCGTCGCAGAGATTGATTGGGCAGATCGAGCAGGCCAGTTGAGCGAGTTCGTCACATGGCAACAGTCTAACAAGCTGCCATATCTTCAAGCATGCATTAAAGAAGCGCTTCGTAAGTCTTCCCAGATCTTCCCAGCTTCAACTTCTGAGTGTAGGGACAGGCATGCATCCGCCGGTCGGATTATTGATCGAAAGATGCGTACATGGAGGGATCTTTTTGGGAGGCAATTACTTCCCTGAAGGGACAATCGTGGGAATGAACCCTTGGGTGACGGCGTGAGTGACTTTCGATCTAGCCGTACTATGCATGGGCTCACCACGTCGGACTCGTTATAGACGAGACAAGAGCGTGTTCGGAGCAGACGCCGACCTTTTCCGACCAGAACGATGGCTTGAAGCATCGCAGGAGCAGCTCATTGCTATGGAACGCGCAAACCTTGTGGTAAGTACTCCGGCCTGTCTATAGCAGTGCAGTGCAGCCAATACCACGACAGTTTGGCCATGGGAAACGAGCCTGCATCGGCAGAAACATCTCCATGCTGGAGATAAGTAAGCTGGTACCGCAGTTGTTGAGGCACTACACCGTAAGCGCCATCCCTCTCCGTGTGTCTCGGGTAGGTGTCTGACCCGATCAGCTATCCTTTGTGCGCCCGGAGCAGGAATGGAAGGTACATGGAGGATGGTTTGTCTGGCAGACTGGATTTGAGGCCTTTATTAGCAAAGGGGTATGGAAAGACGATTCTCAGATCTTCAGCATCTAGTTCAAGTTCAAATTTGCAGATAGTCTACTTGACATGATGTCCAATCAAGACCATACGTGGTCAGAAGAACAAAGATGCGTATTCGGCTTGTCAGTGAAAGCATGACACCAGCCTCATCAATAACCGGTGGGTGAGGGGGATGCATTTCAGTGGGCCTCCACATTAACTGCGGTCGCGTCACGCGTTTTCTGGTCCGTGTCGCGTCCTCAATCTGCTGCTACTTTGTGCTCTACCCTTACCCAAACGATCTTCTGTACTCTTATATTGTTCCAATGAACCTGATCTAATATCGTCGGACGCGACAGCTAACAGTCGAGATGTCTCACCGCTCAGCACTTGCTCAGCTTCGAGCTCAGCGTGCTGCTGGCAAGACACGCCTCGAGACCTACCAAGTCGAAGATCAGGGTGCCATCTACGACGAAGTCGACGAAGATGGCTACAAGAAAGTGGTACGAAGCCGCCTTGACAAAGACGATTTTGTCGTCGATGACAATGGCGAAGGCTACGCGGATGACGGTCGCGAAGAGTGGCAGAATGAACGCCAGCATTACAGCAGCGACGAGGACGAGGACATCCCACTTAAGGGCAAAGCTGGTAAACGAAAACGGGAGGAGGAACGCGAGAACCAACACAAGGCGAACCACAAGATCATGACATACTTCACCAACGGCCCTGTTGCAGCTCCAAAGCCAAAGGTACTGCTGTTTCTCAATGCTTTGGGTCGTTACTAGAGACTGATCCTGCTAGATTCAAACCACGGCCGAGGATGAGGCCTTCATGGCTGACCTTCTGGGTGAAGTTGACGCGAACATCCTACCGAGCCGTGTACCCACGAAGAAACCTGTCAAGTCCGAGAACCGTAGGAAAGTCAGGGTGCTGTCCCCTCCTTTGACTCAAGAACGACCACGTTCAAAATATCAAGCTCCTGAAACTGAACTCATCGACACACCTCCTGCTGTCCACGATGACGGCGACAATCTCCCGAACTACGAGGATGATAACATCATGAGCGACCCTCTGCCTTCGTCTCCTGTCGTCAAAGCCATTGAGCGTAAAGCAAAAGTGCAAGTGAAAGAGGAGGATGAGGACGAAGACATGATGGAGATTGCTCAAGTCGTTGCACATGCAGAGGTCAAGTCTGCCAGTGTCAATATGAAGGGCAGCCGACCTCCGCCCAAGATCAAGCAACTTCCAACACCTCAGAATTCGTCCCCTCCAATGCCTGCGGTCAATGAGGTAGACGCATCTTCCTGGAACACAATTACCAGCAAGCTCAGTGTGCAAAGCAGTCCATCATCCGAGACACATATCTTTGGCAAGATGAAGCCCCAGGACGCAGTCGAGGAAGACGGCAGCTTGCGTTTCTTCTGGCTCGACTATACGGAGGTCAATGGCAGTCTTTGTCTGTTCGGCAAAGTGAAGCACAAGACGACCGGACAGTACCTCAGTGCCTTTGTCAAGGTAGACAACATTCTCCGAAAGCTTTTCTTCCTCCCCAGGAAATTCCGACATACCAATGGTCGCGAAACCGACGAGGAAGTTGAAATGGACGATGTGTACGGAGAGGTTGATACTCTGATGTCCAGGTTGAAGGTCACGACCAGGAAGGTAAAACCTTGCACCAGAAAGTATGCCTTCGAACTTCGCGACGTGCCCAAAGAATCAGACTATCTGAAACTCCTTTACCCGTACGACAAGAATCCATTACCATCGGACACACAAGGAGAGACGTTCTCGCGTGTATTTGGTACGAACACCGCCTTGTTCGAACAGTTTGTGCTTTGGAAGAACATCATGGGTCCTTGCTGGCTGAATATCGAGGACGCCGACTTCACTGCGGTCAACAACGCTTCATGGTGCAAGCTTGAGTGCGCCGTCGCCAAACCCGCCAACATCACAGTCCTGAAAGAGTCTGAGAGCATGGAAACGCCGCGGCTGACTCTCATGTCTCTGTCTTTCCGAACCCAGCTAAACGTGAAGGAGAACAAGCAAGAAATCCTGATCGCAAGTGCGAGAGTCTACGACAACGTCTCTCTGACCGACACCACACCGCCAGAGAAGATGCCCTCGAGGACATTCACAGTCATGCGACCTGCTGGTTCAGCATGGCCTTTGGGGTTCGAGGCTGAGACTAAAAAGCAAGCTGGCACTTTCATGCTTGAAAAGAGTGAACAGTTCCTACTCAGCAAGTTCCTTGCCCTGTTCGAAAAGGTCGATCCAGACGTTCTCATTGGTCATCAGCTCCAAGAAGTTGACTATAGCATTCTTCTCAGTCGTCTCAAGGAGAAAAAGACGCCTGGGTGGCATAGAATTGGCCGGCTGAAGCGAAGCGACTGGCCAAAGACTTTTGGGAAAGGCGGTTCCTCGTTCTTTGCAGAGCGACAGCTCATGGCTGGGCGACTCATGTGCGATTTGGCCAACGACATGGGCAAGTCTCTGATGACCAAGTGCCAGCAATGGAGCTTGACAGAAATGTGCGAACTATACCTCGGGCCAGAAACCCCCCGACGTGATCTGGACAACGAAGCGGCCTTGAAAACGTGGGCAATGACTCGTGACGGCCTGCTCAACTATGTCAATCACTGCCATGCCGATACCTTCTTTGTTGCAGCACTTGCTTTGAAGTTGCAGATGCTCCCACTCACCAAAGTTCTTACAGAACTTGCCGGTAACTCATGGGCGCGTACCTTGAGTGGTACGAGAGCGGAACGAAATGAGTACATTCTGCTCCACGAATTCCACCGCAACAAGTATATTTGTCCTGACAAGGAATATGGTAAAGGTCGCGCCAAACACACAGAAGAGAATGAGGACGCCGAGGAAGGCGCCGATACCAAAAAAAAGGACAAATACAAGGGTGGTCTAGTGTTTGAGCCCGAAAAGGGGCTGTATGACAAGTTCATTCTGGTCATGGACTTCAACAGTTTGTACCCCAGCATTATCCAGGAGTACAACATCTGTTTCACCACAGTCGACCGATCAGCCACTGCAGAAAATGACCATGAGGAGAAGGTCCCCGAGGTACCTGTGGATCAAGCACAAGGTATTCTGCCGAAACTTATCTCCACGCTCGTCACGCGCCGTCGTGAAGTGAAGAAGCTGATGAAGGATAAACGAGCAACACCGGAGCAGATCGCATTGTGGGATACCAAGCAAATGGCGCTGAAGCTTACCGCCAACTCCATGTATGGTTGTTTGGGTTATACTCAATCACGATTTTATGCTCGGCCGCTCGCCATGCTCACCACCTTCAAGGGCAGAGAAATTCTGAGAAGCACAAAGGAACTTGCAGAAAGCAATCAACTTCAGGTCATTTACGGAGACACGGATTCGGTCATGATCAACACGAATGCAGACACCATTGCTCAAGCTTTGAGTGTCGGCGTCGAGTTCAAGAAATCTGTGAACGAGCGATACAAACTGTTGGAAATCGATATCGACAACGTTTTCCGACGCTTGTTGCTACATGCGAAGAAGAAGTATGCAGCTATCAACATGGCCGAAATTGATGGCAAATATGTTGAGAAGCTCGAAGTCAAAGGTCTTGACATGAAACGACGAGAGTATTGTGCTCTCTCCAAGGATGCTTCTCAGAAATTGTTGAACGAGATACTCTCTGGGGACGACTCCGAGGTCGTCCTGGAAAAGGTCCATGAGTATCTCCGGGAACTGGCGAACAAGATGAGAGAGAACACTATCCCGGTGCAGAAATATGTCATCTATACTGTAAGTCTGTGCTCAGAGACATGAGAGACTGCGGCTAACATCTTCCAGAAACTCGGCAAGAATCCGACTGAATATCCAAACGCTGACTCCATGCCTCAAGTTCAAGTGGCACTACGCGAGATTGCTCGAGGCAAGGCTGTTCGAGTAAACGATGTTATGTCGTATATTGTCACCATGGGCGACGAGCAGACAAAGGGGCAGCCAGCTCCCAAGCGATCATACACGCCACAAGATGTTCAAAAGCCAGATTCTGGGCTCGTTCCCGACGTGGAATACTATCTCTACAAGCAGATCTTCCCACCCATTGAGCGTTTGTGCGCCCCCATTCCGGGTACAGATTCTGTCAGATTGGCAGAGTGTTTGGGTCTCGATGTCCGCAAATACCAGATCAACACATCAAGCGGCAACAATCAGCAAAACACCGAGATATTCCCTCTTGAGTCACAAGTACCTGACAGTGTTCGTTTCCGGGATGCTGCTCGTCTCAACCTTCGATGCAGACAATGTTCTCATGTGACGGTGTATGAAGGTCTTTGCGATTCAACAGATCTATGTACGCCTGATGGGATCTTGTGCAGCAACGCTGAATGCAAGACGCCCTTTCCCAGACTGTCGATCGTAACCCAACTTGAATCGCAGATTCGAGTGCAGACTTGTGCCTATTACGAGGGCTGGCTTGTTTGTGACGATGAATCATGCGGCAATCGCACTCGACAAATTTCTGTCTACGGACACCGATGCCTTGGCGCGAACGGTCGAGCAGAAGGATGTCTGGGGCGCATGTCTTACGAGTATTCGGAGAAGAAGCTGTACAATCAGCTCTTGTACTTTGCGGCGCTGTTTGATGTTGAGAAGGCGAAGAACAAGGCTCGAGCCGAGAAAGAATATGCAGACAGGAAGGACCGGGTTGTCGTGCTGGCAGAGACGAACAGGGAGAGATTCGAGGGTGTCAAGGCTTTTGTCGATGGCTACCTGAGAAAATGTGGGCGGCAATGGGTTGAAATGGACTCTCTGTTTGGGTTTGCCTTGAAATGATGGAATGTCAGTCGTTGGATACCTGTTCCTGATAGTCCACTGAGGTAGACATACAAGGAACTGATCATGTATTCTCCTTCTCCTCAATCTACATCTCCATTGCCCGCATCGCAAATTGTGGTTCGTTATTAAGTGCATATAAAAGCGGAGATGTGGTATGACGTTTCATTCGTTAATCCGCAACATCATATGTCAATTGCAGCCTCCTCTTTCTTAACTTACTTCAAGCGAACCTAAATTATCCGGCATCTTCAGCGAGCATTACCGTTCTTTGTTTCCAGTCATGCTGTACACCTAGCCTAAGTAGCTTCGAATCAACTTCTGACTTCAGGGTCAAGATGGCGCCGCCTGTGGTTCTGGTCATTGCCGGTTCCGACAGCTCCGGAGGAGCGTAAGTGATTAGACTCAACCTGCACTCCCTGCTTCTTGAAGACTGGAAAAGCTAAGAAAGGTATTGCAGGGGCCTTGAAGCAGATCAAAAAGTACTTGCTGCTCATGGCTGCTATGCCATGACCGCTACGACAGCGCTGACCGCCCAAAACACGATGGGCGTTGATGATGTTCATGTTACGCCTCCGGCATTCGTCGCCAAACAGATCGATTCGTGTCTCTCGGATATTCCGTGTGATGCAGTCAAGCTTGGTAGGTTCCACTGACTTATCAAACCAAGTGAGTTCTATTGCTGATGTTGATGACAAGGCATGCTTGCTTCGGCCGAGACCATCAGAGTCGTGGCAGATGCCCTCCAGAGACACAAGGTTACTCCGATTGTGCTTGATCCTGTATGTCATCTCTTCGTGTTCATTCTTCATTATCATCCCAGCTCACGTCTCATGCCAGGTCATGGTCTCAACCAGCGGAGCACAACTTCTTCCTGGAGACGCCATTCGCAATCTCCGCGAGAGACTGTTGCCCATCACAACACTCTTGACGCCCAACATCCCCGAAGCAACTCTGCTCCTTCGAGACGCCGACATTCAATACAAATCACCTTCCGGACTCGAAGATCTAAAAGTCCTAGCCAAGATGGTCCACGCATTAGGACCGGAAGCCGTCCTTCTGAAGGGCGGACACATGCCCCTGACGAAGGACTACCTCAAAGCCACCACGGACGAGGAAAAGTCACGCACCGTCGACATCCTTTACGACGGCAAAGACTACACACTCATCGAATCACCCTACCTCACATCCAAAAACACCCACGGCACAGGTTGCTCGCTCGCCAGCGCAATAGCCTCAAACATGGCCCTCCAGAAACAAAGCAAAACAACAATCTCACTACCGATAGCAACCCGCCTGGCAGTCCGCTACGTCGCACGCGGGATAGAGACCTCACACCCAGACCTAGGAAAAGGCTCTGGACCAATCAACCACTTCCACAACGTACAAGTCCTACCCTTCTCTTCCGGCCATTTCATCGAGTACTTACTCTCCCACCCATCCGTGGTGGGCGTCTGGGAGAAATACACGCACCACCCCTTCGCCACAGCCATGGCGCGCGGCACGCTGCCCGAGGGACTGTTCAAAAACTACCTGATCCAAGACTACTTGTATCTCACGCACTTTGCGCGCACACATGCATTAGCAGCATACAAATCGCGCACCATGCCCGCCATCACCGCCTCAGCGAATATAATCCTGCACATCGAGCGCGAAATGGCCCTACATCTATCCTACTGCGCCGAATTCGGGATAAGTAAAGCTGATATCGAGCGGCCCGACCGAAGAGAGAGTTTGGCTTGCGTCGCGTACAGCCGGTACGTTCTTGACGTGGGCCAGAGTGAGGATTGGTTGGCGATACAAATGGCGCTGGCGCCGTGCTTGTTGGGCTACGGCGAGGCGGCGAGGAGGTTGTATAAGGACCCGGAGAGTAAGACGACGGAGCAGGGAAACAAGTACTGGCGGTGGGTGGAGAATTACGTCGCGGAGGATTATACCGAGGCTGTGACTGTCGGGAGAGATCTAATCGAGTCGCATATCGCGAAACAGTCGCCGTCGCGGATCGAGGAGCTCATTGCCATCTTCGTGCGGGCGACGGAGATGGAAGTTCGGTTTTGGGACTTCGACGCCCATCCGGATGAATGAAGGAGTAACTACAGTAGGAAAAAAAGCAAACATGAAATCTTGGTCACTTGAACTGTTTTGTTTTTTGCCAGCAGGTCTCGGCATCTGATTTACGATATTGACTCACAGGTTACAGCGTAGGGGCTCGATGCGATCTCTTTCGAGGATAATACAACATGGGATATGTTCGCCTCGTTCGGCGCAGCAGCACAGGCCTGCTCAGCCAATGACACCACCGCCAAAGCCGACAGGCCTCCTCCTCCCACCGTTTTCAGGTAGAATCGTCATGACCTTGTACGCCTTACCCATGCCCCTCGGTCCACCCTCGACCAATCTCTTCCACCCCGTCCCCAACTCCGTCATTTTCTTTTGCAGTTCGTCCGAATCGATGCCTTCTTTCTTTTCGAGCTCTTTCAGCAGCCGCTCCGCCCGCTCCTGTATGCCCAATTGACTGAGCCAGGCTCCTTGCTCGACCGGGCCGTGCACTTCGACACCCGGACTTGCTTGGAGCGCCGCCTCAGCAAGAGCCACAAAGTCCACGTCCGCGCTGATGTCGGCTTCGCCGGCGTACACGAACGGGGAGATGACTTTGTGTTTGCTGATGGCACGGAGTGAGTCAATGGGGACGGTCTCGAGCGGTCCGTAGTCGATGATCAGAGCGGCACCGGCCGGTGTTTGCGTTTGGGCGGCACCTCCAATTCGTCGCGCAAACTCCTGGACGTAGCGAGAGCTTTCTGGTGAGATCTCGACGCGTGACGAGACTCGGTTCTTGAGGGCGCGGTAGCGCGGGCGTTCAGGGATTACGAGCGAGCTGGGCGTGCTTGCTTGGGCGAGTGTCAATTGAAAGTCTGGATCGGGTTGTTTGGCTGACGGTCTTGCAAGCTCGGCTGTCGTAGCGATGCTAAATTTTGGCTTCGTTGGAGCAACGAGCAGCTCTCGCCACTGTGGTAGCTTGCTGGCCCGCGAAGGCTTGGGTACCCGTTGGCCTGCCTCATTGAGGACTTGTGACTTTGCATCCTGTTGCTGAGCCTCTTCTGGTTTCGGCGCGACGGACTCGAAAGCGTGGATAGGCAGGGCGTCGAAGAACTCATGAGCAATTATGAATGGTGTTGTTTGCTCGCCGCTTTCTTGTTTGCTGGGCAAGAGGACGATGTCTTCAACCCATCGGACGGGAATGCCCTGCTTGCTCGTAGCTTCCCACCACCTGTTTTTGCCTGTATGGTCCGTGACTTCTTTCATTTCAGCGTCCGTCCCGCAGAGCAGATCCTTCTGTTTGATACGCAGTCCTTCACCTGCCTCGACCAGCCAGACAGCTTGTATAGATTTGGCGAATGTTCTGAACTGTCCGATCGTCCTCAATATGTCGCTCATTAACGTCCCCCTTCCGGGACCCATCTCGATGAATTGCACACCCTGCGTCGGTCTGCCTTGCGCCATCCATTCTGTCATGAACCATATTCCCACCAATTCGCCGAAGATCTGCGAGATTTCGGGAGAGGTGATAAAATCGCCAGCGGTGCCGAACTGATCTGCATCTTCTCGAGTAGTGGTATAGTAACCTCCGTCAGGATTGGTGAGGCATTGACGCATGTAAGAGGCGATGGGGATCGGTCCGGTCACCTATAGTAAATATGGACTTAGTGCTGTGATGCTGGTGCATTTGCATCGATAGAGAGGAAAGTCTCACCTCAATGGCCTGAGCGATCGTCTTCGCAAGTGGTGTAGACCAGCTACGAGTAGGCAGAGTCGGACTTGGGGGAGGGATCACTTCCGCTGGTTGCCGTGCTGGAGCAGACTCATTTCCTGCTGGCCTTGAAGCCTGACTGGACCACCTCTGCCATCGTAGAGGTTTGGTATGGCCGTCTCGTGGTCCGTAGATGCATCGAGGTTGCGTAGTAGCGCGACTTTGCGCGCTGAAGCTGCTCAGCCGCAGCAATTGTCCGAAACGAGATCCTCCATATCTCATTTCGGAGATACAGATGTCTCTTCGCAGTACCTACACGATTAGACCGAGGTCGCACGAGCACTACTCGAAGAATAAAATAAATAAAGTCGTTGACAACATCATTTACCGCAGACAGCGGAACAAGGTTCTTCCGATGGCCGTGTCTTGGGAAACTGCCTTGAAAGCTAGCAGGTAGTTTACAATCACCCTCGTCTTGCCCTTTTCTCTCGTAAGTTTTCCCTCTACAACGAACGAATAGCATCAATGATCGCTTCCGGGCTCTCCAAGGGTATCAGATGCTTGACACCTTCGACGACCTTGAAAGTGACTGGGAAACCCCTCGCAATCAGTGCTCGAACAACCTCCTGCTCCACCTTGTCCTTGTCCTCAACCACATCGAGTTCTCCAGCCAGCACATTGATCTTCATTCTTCCCGTGTCGACTGCAGAACATACTATGTCCAGTGCGGGCAAGATGTCCTCCTGCATCCCATGCTTGAGCCACCCATCCTTTGCAAGCGTTTCTCCAATCCGACTGTCCATCACTAAGACATCGAGATCCATTTCTGTCAACTTCTCTGGATTCGCAAGAACATTCTGTATTGTCCATGTGATCGATTCCTTGTTGTCATAGGCCTTTTGCTGTTGTTCAGCCATCTCTGGTGGCAAGACGAGTGCTGTTGGCGGTGCGGGCGCCACGAGCACCAACCCCTTGATGAGCGCTTGCAAATCGTCTGGGAGAATTGAGAGGGTCATCAGCGCGACTTTGGCTCCCATCGAATGGCCTACCAACACAAACCCATTCTTGAGTAAGATTGGCTGGTCTGATTTGAGCCGTTCCAGGACCGTGACAACGTCCGACGCCAGAGGGGTGATTGAAAAGTCTGCTGCAGTAGCACCATTCACTGGTCCTTTTGATTGACCCCAGCCTCGAAAGTCTATTGAGGCTGTGGGATACTGCTTGCACAGAGAGACGGGCGAGTCGAGCGAGGTGAGCTTGTGCCAGGTATAAAAGGAACCGCCCCAGTAATGAAGAAAGACAAGAAGTGGTGAGTTATTGCGACGCGGCGGCTTGGTGACATGGTAATGAATCATTGCTTTCGGTGTATATGCACGGAAATCTCGCTCCATGATGACTTGGTCGTCCTTCGTCTTCGGCTGATACGAGGGAGAGAAGATTTTTTAGGAGGGAGAGAACATTGTGATCAGGTTTGAAGAGTTATCATATATTCGGGAGGCATTTTGCGGCAGTGGTGTCTAGGCAGTGGTGACGGGTAGCGGTGACTACTTTATACTCAGGACGATGTGCATCCTGGAGTGAAGACTTGGACTTCATGTTCGCCCCTATTCACCTATGAGAAGCATTCACCTTGCATATGGAATCAATTCCGATCACTCGGAGTGATTTTCATATATTCAAATACCATATTTGGAAGTACTGCCATTTCGGGAAAAGATTATTCTGGATTATGGAGGCGAGGCGAGGCAAGGTACACGGTATGCGATTATCTCCGTTTCTTCTCGGTGGGTTTTCAGACTCTTTGTCTGGCAAAGCCAGGTACGTGCCATCACCCGCCGAGACACATTCACGTACTACTTGTACGGTTGAGACGACGAGGTAGGTTCACTCCCATGATCAAGTATGCGAACTCGGCGAATTATATCCGACTTTGGCTCTCCAACAATGGGACATGTGGGGTAGCGCAAACGGTGCCTCCTGGCAAGCCTCACTTGGGGAAAGGTATAAGTTTGACCTAGAAGCCACACAGCGAAGGGAAAAGCTGAGATGAGATCCAAGCCGCCACATACCGCACCCCAAAGTGGTCACTCATACATACCTTTATTGCCCAGTTGCACAGCATGGGCTCAGAACGGCTGACCATCGGTGTCCTCGGGCCCTCCGGTATGGGAGGCTCTCACATCACCGTCGAGTTATTACATCGCGGCCACAAAGTGATCGGAATCTCTCGCAAACCGGCCTCAATCGGCTCGCATTCGCGCTATGAGCCAAGATCTGTGGACATCGACAATGGATCGGTTGATGATCTTTCACACGCATTCAGGGGTTTGGACGTCGTAATCAACGCATATGGGCCGCACTCAAGCGGTGCGAGTGCCATGAAGTATGGTACGTTGCTGAGATGACCACATTGTCCCTTATGCCTCTCTACGACTGACCGAAACACAGCACCGTATGTGGAAGGCACCCGCAAAATCATCCTTGCCACGAAAAAAGCGAAAGTCGGCTATCTGATCATGATCGGGGGTTGCGGTAGTTTGTACTTGCCGGGAACCCAGACTTGCGCCGTTGACAGTCCGGAGTTCTGGTCGGCATACTGGCGCAGTATGGTGGACAATTACGCGCAGCTGACTTATGTTGAAAAACGCTTTGGTGGTGGCGCAGAACTTCAAAACCTTCGGGGGTATCGAAGTGCTCGAATCGCACTGAGAGAGGGCAGAGATACTCCCGAGGCGAAGTTCGTTCGAGACGATCATGAGAGAAAAAGCCGCGAAAACGATTTTGCAAAGTCGTTGATTACGGCATGCAGGACATGTTTTCTCTTTTTCGACGGCAACTCGTCCTTTGACTGGACGTTCCTCTCTCCACCAGCGGCTTACAGGTCCGGTACGCGGACCGGAAAGTATGAAACGATGCTCAACTATGTGCCCTTGAAAGGTGACCCTGAGTCTTCAGAGGACCTGGAAGGACGTTTCAAGGGTATTAGCACTTGGGACCTTGCCGTGGCAGCTGCGGATGAAGCCGAAAATAGGAAGCACAAGGACAAGCACTGGACGGTTTTCGCAGACATGGACGACGATACTCCGGCGCCAACTCCTTACATCGATCTATCGTATTTGAGCACCTTGCAATAGACAATGCTGACAAATTCCAAACTAGGCGTTGTAGTTTCTGTGACAAAGGAAGGTGATTACCCCACATGGAGTTTCACGCCCCGGCTAGCCCCCCCCCCAGACTTCAGTTTGGGGAATGCTTCGCAAGAACATGGCGGCATCCAGAACTATTTTCCATGCCGAGATCCACAAACGATGCGTCTAACATCACCTTTGTCTGGTCCATCTCGTCTTATTTCTTCTAAAACAGCTCTGCAACGGTGGTAGCCATGTCCCTGCCACCCACCGAAGCGTTCGTCAGGTTACGCCTCCTCAACGGCGGCAGTGGAAATGCCCGGACCAAAATATTTCACAAAGATGTTGGGGAGGGCGAAGCCTTTAGATTGTATAATTGGGCGTTCCTTATCTATGAGCCGCAGAGCCATCGTCATGTGCTATGGGATGTTGGTCAGTCGAGTGTACGTCAGTCCGTTGCAGAGTGGATGTCTTCAATCGACCTTACGATCATGCCTGTTAGGACAAGGCGGACTATATCCCGTCGATTGGAAAGTTAATTGACACTTTGGGAGTCCTCGGCCCTGGTAAGAGTCTAGGCGAACAACTGCAGGCTCACGGCACACAACCTACGGATGTGAACACAGTTATCTTCAGGTACGTGGACAGCATCATGTCTTCCTCTATGCCCACAAAGCTGAACATGGGAAAGCCATGCGCATTTTGACCACTGTCGCCCCATTGCTAAAACATTCCCGAATGCCATGGGCTATTTTGGCCCCGGCACCGCGGATGAATGTATGGGGAAACTCGAGCCATACAATACTGACCCAAAGATTGGGCACAAGTTCGACCCGCGCATCTTTGACCGTAAAATCTCCAAGGAGAAATGGGAGGAACTTCAGGGACCTTGGGTAAGATTTGGTCCATTTGACAAGGCCATGGACTTCTTTGGCAACGGGAGTCTTTGGGTTATCCAAGGCCCCGGGCATATGGTGGGAAATCTGTGTGCCGCAGCTAGACTCGAAGACGGCCACTGGGTTCTCCTAGGCTCGGACTGCAGTCACACCATGTAAGCAGAGATCATTTTCCCCATCAAAAAGGCTATGACTAACCGGGCATGCAGGGCACTGGTCGAGGGAAAGCACGAGATTGCGGAATTGATTAGGCCGGACGGGAGCAGATTCTGCGTACACGAAGACCTCGATCAAGCGAAAGAGACAATGCGCAAGATCCGGGAGCTGAAGCAGCAACACGGCTTTCACATCGCGCTGGCTCACGATGCAACCTGGATGAAAGCCAAGGAACGAGATCAGGTGCTTTTCAGCCTGCTCGACGAGCAAACCCTGAAGGACGTCGACGCGCACGTACTGTTTGATGAACCTTTCTGAGTAGGTAACCAGAATTCATTCTTATCCTACCTCGGTTTAGGGAATGCCTGCGATGGTGCAAAGTATTCAGCAGTGAGTTTCAACACGGCTTCATTAAACGATTGTTATTCATCTGTGACCACGATATACCACACCCTCCCGTCACCACCATCACCACCGCTTACCTATTAGGTACTGTCATTCTGCGGATTAATATATGAAATCCGTGAAAAACTGCTCAACAATCTCCCTTCCAGGACCTGTAAAGGTTTAAAATCGAATGACCGTGCTGGAAGATGAGTGCGTTACGGGCCTTCTGTCTTGAACAAGCCGCCCTTCCAGTATCTGTCTTCAAGCAGCCCTCAGGGGTGGCATGGAATAAGACGATGAGTGTTGGGAACAGTTGATAGCAGAAGATCCGTCCAAAAAAAATCCTTGAGAGTTTCTCCCTCTTAAGGGTGGAGTTTTTGCTCGTTCAAATCGCGCTGTTAGCACTTCGTTTTTCGGCGGGTGAAGAATATCTCTTTGACAAACTTTGTGTGCTGGTGAACGAGAAAGGCTCTGCCAAGGAGAATGGAAGGATGTGATGAATATGCTCTGTCTGCGCCCATCATTCCTTTTCGATGCCTCCAATCCAAAATCCTGACGAACTTCGAGGAAGTGACATGTTGTTTTTGTGGAAAGCCTGGATGTGATCAATGTCAGGAACCCTCGTTGATAAGGCTTTGGACATCTCCGACAACGGTTCGATCGGATGTCATTGTCCAGCTCGGCCCGCGGATCCACAACTTACAGACGACGTGGTCTAGTCGTCTCCTTCTAGTTACCCTTTTGAGCGATAAAGCCTGTGGGCAAAGATAAGAGAGCAGGAGTCTAGTACGGGTATAAGAAATGGTCGATGGAACAATATTCGGATCGAAAGTGTAGGTCTTTCAATTTCGAGACTACATTTTGACAACTTCGTTCTCTAGACCTTTTCCTACCATACCATCAAATTATGGCGAGTCTCGGATATAGCAGCGATGCTCCTAGGCTCAACCCGAAGACATTCGACAAGACTTTGTCTTCCCTGTCAGACAATGTCGCCGTGACCGAGATCAAAGACGACACCAGTGACAAGGATGAAGTGGCAGAAACGACCACAACAGTAGCCCCAGTGCCGAACGTATCTTCCGTTCTGCACACAAAGCTCGCAAGAAAACCCGCTACCGTGGTCAGGAGCCAGGGCAGTTTCCTCTACACGAGCGACGGAGCCGAGATCTTCGATGCCACCTGTGGCGCTGCGGTGACGTGCATCGGGCACAATGACAAACGAGTGCGAAAGGCTATCGTGGAACAGCTGGACAAGGTGGCTTACATCTACTCGCCTTTCTTCACCACCGAAGCCGCCGAGCAGCTGGCTACCGAACTCACGGCCTCAACTGGGGGCAAGATGTCCAAGGTCTTTATTGTCAGTTCAGGTAAGATATACGTCTGCCTTCTTCATCATCTCTTCTGACGATATGGACAACAGGCACTGAAGCAGTTGAAGCTGCTTTGAAGATGGCTCGTCAATATTTCACGGAACTTGCTCAACCACAGACGCAGAGGACCAAATTCATCGCCCGCAAACAGTCTTACCACGGCAACACGTTGGGGTCTTTGTCCGTGGGATTCCACCCCGGACGCCGCGCGGTCTACGAGTCCATCCTGGCCCAAAACGTCTCGCATGTCTCGCCGTGCTACCCTTACAGAGGGATGAAAACCGGTGAAAGTGAGCAGGCCTACGTTGCGAGACTGGCGCAAGAACTCGAGGACACATTCCAAGAATTGGGTCCTGACACGGTGTGTGCCTTTGTGGCTGAGACCACCGCCGGCATGGTAAGTACCTATCATTCTGAACTCAAAGAGTTGACCTCTCCTGGGACCGAGTACTGACCATGGATTGGAATAGACTCTGGGCTGTGTACCTCCCGTGCCGGGCTACCACAAAGCCATGAAAGAAGTGTGCGAACGACACGGTGCCTTGTACGTCCTTGACGAAGTCATGTCGGGAATGGGTCGAACGGGCACGCTCCACGCCTGGGAACAAGAGGGTGTGGTTCCTGACCTGCAAACTGTTGCCAAGGGTTTAGGCGCAGGCTATGCCCCGATCGGAGCTTTGCTGGTCGGCGAGAAGGTGGTCGACGTTGTCACCCACGGCACAGGAAGCTTCGTCCACAGTCAGACTTACCAGGGTCATCCCATCGCGTGTGCCGCCTCGAACGAGGTACAACGCATCATCCGAGAGGAAAATCTGCTCCAAAACGTCCGGGAGAGGGGAGAGCAGCTAGAGAAACTTCTCCAGCAGCGTCTGGGTGACCACAAGAACGTTGGTGACATTCGTGGTCGTGGTCTCTTCTGGGGTGTAAGTCTTTTGGTCCTCTTCTTCCTGCCCCATCCTCAACCTCTTAATACTTACCTTTGCCGTTCAATCTGTATAGGTCGAACTTGTCAAGGACAAGGCAACAAAAGAGCCCCTTGCCCCGAGCGAGCAAACGACGGGCAAAATGCACCAGATTGGCATGCAGACCGAATATGGAATCTCCTTGCTCCCTGGCAGCGGGACCATAGATGGCAAGCAGGGTGATGTAATTGTTCTTGCTCCCGCGTACAACATCACATCCGACGACGTCAGCCTCATCGTCGAAAGGCTCGAGAAAGTGATCAAAGCGGTTTTGGGTTAGATGATGCGGTTAGCGATGAACATACTTTGACGACAGCAATGATTTTAGACAGCAATAGCAATTTTCTCGACCTTCGGCACAGTGCAGAGGATCACAGTTCTTGTTTCCCTGATCCGTTATTATTCCGACCTTTCCTGGGACAAAATTGCTTGAGAAGGGCCGTCATGTCGTCAACAATAATGATCGACGATTGATCACCGATGTAGAGTTTCTGCCGAGCCCGGAGATGTCCTTCTGCAGGGCTAGGGAGGCCTAGGGAGGCCTAGGGAGCCCTGCCAGGCTGCCACAGGGCGTTTGATGAATGCAAACTGCGCTTGACTCGGATAGGCAAGCCGAAGGAGACACGGCCCAACGCAATTGACGCGCCTGAGGCTGAATCAGGAACGTCTCGACCCTCCTATCTAATCTTCGCCGCAATGTTGGTTCTTTCCGTGGCGAGACTCTCATTCTCTCAATGCCAGTGACGATTCGATCTGGTCATACCACCGCAATAATCATGCCGCCTTACATTGGCATACTCCCGTGAAGCTCATTTTATGTCATGACCTCCACCGGCGGAAAGTGGTTGAACTGGCCATGTCAAACCACAACTGCAACACCGATGCAATTCGTGAGAAACCCCGAGCGCAATCCAAACTGACAACGAGAAGGAAAGTGAAAGGTAGGTCTCATTGAGCAGCTTGTTTACTCTTGGGTCCATATCTGAGAATGAGGTTGGTGCCATAGGCTGCTTTGAATGCTCTCGACGTCGCATTGATTGTGATCGAGGAACGCCCGAGTGCCAAAAATGCCTGCAAAGGGGCCTTGCATGCAGCGGGCTCGGCACCAGATATCGTTTCAATGATGGCCTTGCATCGAGGGGAAGACTGGTGGGCCAGAAATTGCCCACTACATCCAGGCCAAAGTATGAATCACCCTCCGACATGGAACCAGCTTTTTCACTCCTATCAATGTGCAGAGGCTGACATAATATGACATCTCTTCAGAAGCCCGACGGTTGATTCTAGAGCATCATCTAGGTCAAGGCCTGCCCCCGGTCTTAGAGCGATCCCTGATGAGCAGGAGGTCTTGCCACTTGTGAAAAGCGACAGCAGCAATCTTTCCCCATGCACCTTGTCCTCACTGTTGGATAGCCAGGGAAGAACAGCATTAGTCTCGGATGCTAATCTCTCTATCGACGAAGGCCACAATGATGTTGAAGAGATTAGCCACGACGATGCGGCCCTCGTCCTAACCCAGCCGATGCCAGACCATCTGGACGCGGCCACGCGATCATTGTACACATATTGTATGTCTGATCTGATCTCCCTCTTTTAGCTTCCTTCCCTCCATCCGTCTTCACTCCAACCCCTCACAATGGGGACAAAGTCCAGAAATGTGCGCTGACATATGGCTGACTGTCCATGCTATAGTTGCAATCAATATCGCTCCCATCATGGCAGTCATCGACCGCGGTTTCAATGGGTATCGAGACCTCATTCTCCCGCTGGCGGAATACGACCCGCTGGTTCAAAAGGCCGTCGTCGTCGCCGCGACCGAACATCTGGCCTCCAAGCTGGCGAGATACGTCTTACCCAACCCCAACACCTACAATAGCGTCCTCTGCGGGCTTCGTCTCCGATCACAGACAATGGTTCCCTACAAAGATGACATCAGTATGACCACCCTACTTCTCCTGCTTGTTTGCGAGATGATATCGGGAGGAGACAAGTTCACACAAATATACGGCATAATGAGGGGTTTGATTCGTAGCGCCGGAGCCAACTTGCAGTTCTCATCCTCTCGCTT
This sequence comes from Exophiala viscosa, assembly GCF_022695815.1. NCBI lineage: Eukaryota > Fungi > Ascomycota > Eurotiomycetes > Chaetothyriales > Herpotrichiellaceae > Exophiala > Exophiala viscosa. Next base: position 1,993,703 of record NW_026944354.1, on the reverse strand, counting down.
GGGACAGTTTGTCGAGATTCAAACACTCAGGTCAGTCAATCCAGGATGGTGCTCGAAGAAAGCCATCGCAGGAATTGCATCGCAGGCAAAAGTGAATGCTAACATCTCTTAGAGTCCAACTCATTGCCGAAAGTCTCTTCAACGAAGCCGAAGGCTCCAATTTCGTCCACGTCCAGCTGGAGAAGAGTCTGGAATTTCTTCGATACTGTCAGTCACTTCATCCGGAGCATAGTGTCTTGATGTCCCTGTTGTTCGACATCATGACGCAGGCGTGCCGCCTCTACGTCCTCCGAGCGAGTACCGACCCTCCGCTGTGCGACACGGTCCAGCTCGTCGAAGACTTCAAGCAGCTCGCCGAGAAAGTCGCCGACTACGAGCATGTCGTCGGCCACCACTTGCTCCTTTGGCCGTACTTCGTGGCTGGGGCCGAAAGCTCCACGATTCCCCACCGAAGGTATTTCTCCCAGAAGATGCAGGCCATGTATCGGACGACAAGATGCGAGAATACGTTGAAGGCCATGCATCAGTTGGATCGGATTTGGGAGGCGCAGTCTACCACTCGCTGGACCAGCCTGCTGGGAGGCCCTGGCCAGGTTTTCATCATGTAGCAGAGCAGGACCACTACAGGGCGCAATCCGAAGTTGACAAGTCCGATTCCTCTTCGACATCGACAATCCGAAGACCATATGACCAACTCATATCGATACGTCCTACATAAAAGTCTGCTTCAACCCATATGCGACATCCATCACTCCTTCACTTCCTCTCCTCCGGCTCAGAGCCACGCCCTTGCAAGATCCTCATGCTTACAAAACTCAAGCCTAATCACCCCAGCTCGTCAACATTCATACCAATGTCCTTGCAATATGGTGATATCTATGGTGCCAAGAGTGCTCCCAGTACGCCCATATCCGCGACAGTCTCAAGACTTCTGCAAAGCTGGATGATATCAGAAGTTTTTTTTCTGCCGATAATGGCTTTTGACTGGTCCGAGAACTTATTCTCGACTTGTTGTGCATCCATTGGGTTTGCCAGGGATCCAGTTGCGTGGTCGATACGGACCTCGTCCTCCAACACCGTACCCATAGCCGACACACTTTTGGGCGAGTATCTGAACTTTAATCTGGCCGCATCATCCGCGACCGATTGGTCTGTCGTAACTTGAATCTTGTCTCTGATCGACCTGATAATCGAGTCATTGGAAGCTGCGTCAGAGAACTCTGCTGGGCCAGCTCGTCCATACACCAACGCGACAGCGCACCCGTGATACAACGAGAATATTGTCTCCAGTGCTGACCGGGGTTGACGAACCGAGCACAATCGAACACATTGCGGGTTTACAACAACTTCAACGACGTCCATTTTCTCCTCAAGCGAATCAATCAAGTCACGATCTCGAAGAAACTCAAGTTCTCTTAGACAGCCATCGATCAGAGGATGTATGACAATCCCACAGGGATACGGCTTGAAAGTGTTTTCGAGTATTTCGAACGGGCCGCCAGTAGCCAACGCCGAGAGATCTGCATCGCTCACAGTATCGGACACGAGCTTCATCCAAGACTCAATAGCTCGGGGACAACTGTCGAACTCGCTCTCAGCTAGCTTTGCCGCAAGAAGACCGTTCTGTGCTGCCCTGCCCATATGCAGTGTCTTGGTGTCCGTACCGAACATGGCCCTGATACCTCCAGCCATGCTCGCTGCATGTCCTAGAGCTGCCGCAAACTTGTGCGGATTGAGACCTAGAGCTTTGGCAATGGCTGCAGCAGCACCAAAACCGCCTGTCGTACCGGTGATATGCCTGCGCGTGCGTTAGAGCTCACAGTACTCGACGACACGGCGCCCTCGCAGAGCGAAACTCACCAACCGTCTCGATAGTGACCGGGAGAGATAGCGTTGGCGACCGCGCATTGTGCTTCCACTCCACAAATAAAAGCAAGGATGAAGTCTTTCCCAGGGAGGTGGTGGACTTCGGCCCAGGAAAGTAACGCGGCTAGAGGCGTGCCACTCGGGTGCACGACCGTCTTTAGGTGTGTATCATCGTAGTCTGCGGTTGTAAGGGCGACACCATTGATGAGGACAGCGTCTTCGAGCCGTGCCCGTCGACTTTGGCCGATGATTGCCGCATCGAGACAGGATTCATCAGGTCGTAGAACTGCAGAAGATACTTTGAGAGCTGGACGAGCCAGTGACGAACCAATACCACAACCCAGGCTATTCAATATCGAGAGTTTGGCATGGTTGATTACCTCGGGTTGGAGGTCTTCATATTTCAGTTGCGAAAGGAACGTCGCTAGACGTAGTGTGTGATCGATATCATCACTCATCCTAAGGCCAACAATGTTGCTTCGGCACAAGGAGCAGATGTCGAGTTTCGGTCTACGAAGGTGTTGTGCCTTATCACATCCTTTCTGGCCATTCGACCTTGGAGCATTGGGGATTGGAGGCGTAGCAACATGGGCGGGGTAACCTCACATACCTAGGTACTACCATGTATCAGGGCGGATAGGGTAAACTGCCCCGATTGGGGATCAGGCGGACATGACTGGCGCGGAGGGTTTGCAGTTCCCTGCTATTGTGATACGATGTGAAAGACGGTGTGAGGTGTCCAGTACTATTGAGACAACTTCCTCAGATTATTTCAACACGCTCAGCACTTCAAGTCTTGCCCGCCGCCTTTTCTTGGGATAACCCTCAACCACAATGACTACCTCTCAGACACTTACTTCTTCTCCTTCTGCTCCGCAAGCCACGCCCTCGCAATATCCTCATGCTTACAGAACTCAACCTTATCACCCCAGCTCTTCAACCAAGTCATGACCCGTTCCGCCATGCCCATAATATGAGCCATACCAGATGTATCCGGATGCATCAAGATCGGGAAGATGAACTCATCCCTTCCATCCACTGTACTATTCTCCCACAACCACATAAACTTATCCTTCCACATCTGCTCAATGGTGCGTGTCCCAACATACCCATGACTCTGCGCCAAATGAGGCAGGTACTGCAGCGGCATCATATCCTCATTATACCACCCACAAGGGATCTCGACAAGCGGGTGCACCCCCTCGGCCGGATACGCCTTATGCTCCGCAGCCAGTTCCGTGGGGTGCAACCAGCTCGACGCGTCCTTACCGAAATCAATCGTCTTGATCGGGGGGTCGTTCGGCGTCCAATAGACCTGGCTGTCATGGTGCATCAAGCTCGAATCATACAAAAACTCGTGCTGCCTCAACAACTTGACGGTCGTCTCGCGGATGGTGTACATCGGCGCCCGATAACCCCTTGGCTTCTTCCCGCACAACTTGGTCGCGACGTCGATACACTTCTGCAGCACATCGGCCTCTTGTTCGGGAGTCATCTGGTAGATACCTTCGTGAGAATACCCATGTAATCCGACCTCAGCACCCGAATCGGCCACAAGCTTGACGCTCTCAGGAAATGTCTCGACCGTATGCCCCGGAATAAACCAGGTGACTTTGTCCGCAATGTCGAGCTTCTTGAGCAAATTGACCAGTCTGACCGCACCGACTCTCCCGGCAAAGATACCACTCGAGTAGTCCGCCATGTTGTTATCGGCATGACAACCCGTCCCAAGCCAATGACTCACAGCGTCAAAATCGAACGAGAAAGCAACCTTGACACGAGGCTTCGTCTTGGTCAGAGACCGCGGCACCTCACTGGCACCGTCCCCAAGAACTTCGTACTCGCAATCTGTCGGCCCGCCGCCACCATTCACCGGCGCCAAATCCTGCGGACAACAACTCATCGCGACAATTAGATCCGTCTCAGCCTTGAGGACAACATAATCTCCCTTCTCACTCAGGGGAGGACGAATATCGAGTCCACCTCGATGATCGATCGCGACATTCATAAAGATATTGAACGGGTCCGGAGTCCAGTCCTGCGCGATCTTGAAGTCGGGAAACCCCTTGGCCAACGCACCATGCAGGTTCTCCGAGCAATTGTCGTGATGTCCCTGATATCCCTGCATGCGGTACCGCTCAGCGTCGCACGCCGACCAAATAATGTCGTGCACTCCCGGCGTAGTGTCCTCGACCAAAGTCAAAACGGGCTTCCGGCGAGTGCTGTACAATTTGTCGCCCTTGGACAACGAGATCTTGACAAGCACCGTCCTCGTGTGCACCATGGACAAAAAATCATTGGGGTCCGACGGGTTGAACGCCCAAAAGTCGACGACCTGTTTGCCGTGGGTGTTTGTGATTTTGATGCTCTGGCCCGCCTTGACCAGGACGGCCTCGGCTTTGCGGGCGGGAATCGTGACGCCCATCTCGTTCTTTCTTTTGCGTTTTGTTGATGATTTGGACCTGAAACGAAAAAGGCAGTGGTAAGGTCCTCTCGTTCGGGCAGAGAGCAGATCTATTCACACAGCAAGACCCAATAAGCAAGACCTCAAAGACTGACGGCCGTCTCTTATATCATGACCGGCCAACACGACCGCCGTCATGTCCATGCGGCCCAGAGACGGGCAACTCCGTCGATAGATAGACTTTGGCGCGCACATACTCCATACAGCGCCATCGGGCTAGCACTGCTAGCAGTTCCCCGTCAACCATCAAGCCCGCCGCAGGATAGGATTTTGTCCTTTTACCCGGCATTCACTGACGGGGAACCTTCTTTGCCAGCTTATGCACCCATGGTGTCTACAACGTCAACAACCAGACTGACTAACCCGGTAGAATGGAATTTTTCCAGCTGGCCAAGGCACGATACCCTGAGTCCCCCACTTGTCCAGCCCAGACCCTGGACCTACGAAATCGTAATGCTTGTTAGCAATCCAGCGCCGTCTTCAGATCGCGCGGAGATCATCGACGACCCTTCTCGGACAACCATTTACGCTAATCTGTACTCCGCATTCTGCACTACTTCGGGCATGTTCTTAGCGATTATGTTGACATCACTATTGCCCCGGCCACTCCTGACAAGTATATCGTTCAAAGTCCATCCAGGTCTATCCAAGAGGACAGTGAATCGTGGAGGAAAGAATATGGTAAAGATTGCCATAGACAGTACTTGACCAGTCTGATACCTTAATGAGGTTCAGTAGGTTCTCATCCTGCCACAGAGCGATGGAGCTAGAGTAGAGGAGACGAGGGGAATAAGTTCTTCTCATCAATATATATGATGTCTCCCTTGATGCCATTAGCATCCCACTCTTGATCGCTCAATAGGTGCATCCCTTTTTCCAACTCCATCGCTATGCACGCGAAACACCTGCTATATCTTACACTCAATATCAATCAACGACCGAGTTCGACAAAGCCCGCTTGAGGACTTCGACCTTGTTCACGTGCCAACGCCTCGAATTCTCCGCCCCATCCATCGTATGCGCGGTCGCTCCTAGACTGCTTGGACCTCGGTTCGAAGTGGGATGTCTTTCGACTCGGCTTCCCCAACGGCTTCCTAGATTGGGTGCGAGTAGCAGGAAACGCATCCTTGGTAATTTCCTCGACAGGCGCAAATCGAAGCCTCTTCTGGTCTCCGTGGCCTGCCACCCTCTTCGTCCTAAGAACACTGACTGGGAATTGTGCTCTGATGCGCTCCTCCTTTGCAAGCTCACGCTTTTGGATCCTTGACAGGCCACGCTCTTCCACAGCCTTGCCTTTCTCCTCACGAACTCGGTCGATCTCGCTCAAGATCTTGGATCTCTGGCCCAGTGTCGTGAGGTCGAGACTATCGGCAGGCTGATCTTCAGACTGCCTGTCTGATTGTTCGTCTTCCTCCTCCTTTGGTAGTTGCCGAGACTGTGGTGATTTCACAACATTCTCAACTTTGCTCAAAAAGGTCGTCAGGTTGCGCTTTTGTGTCCAGCACTCAGTCAGAATCTCTTTATCCAGCGGGCCCATGCCGTCGTCCTCTAATACTTCATTGACTCGCACGATCTTGTCATATGCACCGATCATCGCTCGTAAGAATCCCACCAAATCTTCCATGCTCTCATCAACAACATAGGGCGTGATCTTCCTCTTATCCAGCAGCTTCTGGACCGTGCGTGTGCGAGCCTTCACCTCAGCTTGGTGGTCAAGTTCGGTCACATGGAGCTTCAGTAGCTGTTTAGCGTTGCCCACTTCAGGGCGCAGCTTTTCCAATGCTCGGAAAGTGTTGTTTTTCTCCATGTCACGCTCAAAATCAAGGTCTCCATCCCTGGTCTTTTTCAAGGCCTCCCCACCGAAACCTTTGGTCGTATCTAAGGCCAGCTCCAGATACTTGACGAGAACCTTTGGTGAAAATTTGAGCTGTCGTCCAGTCGTACTGCTCATGCTGCCCACGTTTTCCTGCATCAGGTTGAATATCCGATTGGCGATATCAAAGACATTTCGATTCTTCTTGTCGCGAACGCAAGTACTCATAGCTATGATGAAAGTGCCGCGCGTCATCAATCTCCTCTGAATATGATCAGGTCGAGGCTGCAGCAGAACGTCCAAAACCGCCTGGCTTGCCCGCGAGGCACGCAAGAGGCGCAGATAGTTGGTGATGTTCTCCGAGTCTGGAACAACTTGAAAGGGGCCTTCGGGAGAAGTTAACAGCTGCCAATAATGTTTTCCAGCGGCGAGCAGTCGCGAAGACTTGGTAACCTCGAGGAGCATCGAGACAGTATTCTGTCCTGGCCTAGCGTAGACGGAGCCGTCCGTAGTAGTGACTTTGGTTGAAAGTCCCAGCTGGGCAGGGACATACATTTGCGAAGAAACATAGTCTTCCGCCGACTCTTCAGAGGTGTTTTCGGGGCTGCTCCATAGCTCTTCCGTGTCTGAGTGCCCCTCTTTGCCCGCTTTGGTCAACCTTGGTATGTTCATATATTGCTGAGCCAGGTTTAGAACATCCTCATGCGACCTCGGTTCCGCGGACAGCAGTAGCAGCCTGCCCATGGCACAAACTAGTGCTTCGTCCATTTGAAGTAGGCCTCTCTTCCACCGGTGATGGATGTCGGCCCACAACCTCCGGCCATCCCGCACGGCTCCTTCAAAGATTGGCTGAGGATCATAGTTTGGGTCTAGGGACGCCAGATCCACTGCTCGAGATCGAGCCTCGACATTGATCGCCTGTAATATGGTTGTGAAAGTTTTGTGATCGGGTGCACCAGCTCCACGTTCTGGCAAGTTTCCAGCAATCGACCACATAGTCTCGAGATCATGGGCTCTTGCGCAAACACTTAGCACAGCGTTTGTGTGTATTATTGTTGGAGTGACAGCCGAATTCGCAGCTTTGATCGAGTTGTACACAGCGACAGCTTGCTGTACCGATTCTGGTTTCTTCACGTTGTCTCGATAGCCACGCAACATGATAGTGTAAGTATGGGCGTCAGGCTTGTGACCTCGTTTCTTCATCTGTTGCACATCTTATTAGTACCAATCTTTAAGTAACCGTCAGGGCACGCATACCTCATTGAAGATTTTCCAAGCCCTCGTTGGGAATCCTTGGCTCATCAGCCAGTCTATAAGATGATTCCAACTGACGGTATTATCGATTTGAGCCCCGTTGACACCCTTTTCACTGGTGAGGACCAGAGCGTAAGCGGCGTCGAATTGGGAAGCCCGCAGTTTGTCGGCTACCGACTGTGCCAATTTGAGCGGATCTGTCAAGAACTGCATCTCCAGCTTTGAGGCTTTGTCCCATGCCTTCTTGCCTGCATCGTTCATGAGAATCAGGCGGTTGTTTTCTCGTGCCTCGACGTCTTTCTGATCCGCTTTTGTCATTGCCTCCGAGTACTTCATCGTAGGTGGTCTGATTTGCTTCTTCTTTGCAAGCGCTTTCCACAGAAGACGCCGGTGATGGCCTTTGGCAATGCCGTGGAGGGTGGCATGGTTGCGACGGAAAACGGCGGCAGGTTTGAGAGCGACTGCGGTCGAATGAGAACGTCGTGCATCTATGGCCAAGGAGCGGAATGCTCTAAGCAAACAGGCATCACATGTAAACATCGCCAGGTGTAAATGCAGAAGGTCATTCAATCGAGATGGCAGACAGTCTCAGACCATCTCAACTGCACTTGCCTTTCGCCGGCGGACACAGAATTTTCTAACTTGGTAGGTAGGCCGAGGCTGGTAAGTTAGTACGGCAAATTACGGCCAATACATGCACGTGAGGCTTATTTTCCCACTGCAGCTGTAACGACTGTGGTATCGTCGTGTATCAAGACTAGGTATTGTACGACTGAAAGTCTCTGAAGATAGAGCATCGGAAGAGCGAGAGGGTCATCAATGAGACGCACGTAGAGATCAATGCTAGTCTAGTCCAATTGACATGAAGTCAGAAGGCAGTTGGGTGACAATGCTATCCCACCAAGCCGTTCCATATGCTCCGAGGGTTGAGACACAATTTGGCCACAGGTACCTACGCTGCCACATACGGTTGACAAGAACAGATCCACACATGTATGCTTCTCTCAAAAGGGGCGTTGCTGGCACCAAACTTTCTGTATCATATGGCGGGAAGGATCCGAAGTACGGTAGTTCGGAAATCGGGAACCGGATCCCGGTAGTCAGTGAACAGCCTTTCAATGGATGCATCGATCTGATTCACATGTTGCGCACTCTCTGAATCGTGTCGTTAGAGAGTGGGCATGTAAAGCCATTACATAGTCCAGTAGCAAGTGCAATGGGCTTTCCGAGTCATCCGGCAGCAAGCGGTCGGGTTTTGGTGGTGGCGATATTGAGCCTGTTCTTGCAGAGGCATATATCAAGTCATTGCAAATGAATAGAAGCATCCTTCTGGGTAAAGAGTATATACAACAAGGCGGTCGGTCGACTGCAAGGCCTTTCTGCCAAAATGGACCCCTATGGTTGTTAGTCAGACATTGTCAAGACGCCAGCACAGCAATCTGAATAAATGCTGACTGAGACGGAGGGGAGCATCAGTCATTAGACTCTTTGAGGTTAGATACACGCTCGTGTTGATGCTAAGCCCTACCGTCCAAGATGAAATAGGTTGCTGGAGCCTTTGCAGGAAGTTGTAGGGATGTCGAGATGGGAAAATTCAATGACTCCTTGACTAGAGACCAGTGACATTGAGATCCAGACCGTCGGTACAGACTAAAAAGAAGCATTGGTTGTGCGTCGACAAGTGTGACAGGCCCGTCAACCTTTGTTGGTTCATCTCTGTTGGGTCTTCGGCGCGGCCCTGCGCTGGGACAGCAGACTACGGACATTTTTTGACCCTAAGTTAGGTTTGAGGTGGTTACCTATCAGGCGCCCCCCAAGGATTCGTTAGCAAGGCCTAAAAGTCTCTAGTTTTAAAGCCTGGACGATGCTTAGCTTTGGCGCCGGTCGATGGCAAAAAGACACCACCCACCCACACTGCTCGCTCCCCCAGACTTCCGTGCAACTCTCTTCACACCGGCGTCTTTCTTGCATCAGCTTTTGCCCCCCGAATCATAGACTAGGGGATCTCAAAGTCAACCAACTCCCCGGGCACCATATTAGTTCCCATAGTCTTGTGTAACCGTGCTAAATTCAATTCCCATGCATCCATCCCCCAGGTTTTTGTTCTCTGCCATCCGGTAGGACAGTCTGTCACACGCCAAAATCAACCGTCTTGTGCCCTGGTTCAACCTTAACTGCATGACGTCAACCTCATTTCTTGGATAACAAATAAATTGACTCTGGTGCTAAGGAAAAAAGCGGACATCCGCATTTGGATCACTTGACTTGCCTCTCATTCTCTAGCAGTCAAGGTAAGGTCGGCCTCGGATATTCTAAAATAGCCTGAATCACGTCGAAGCTTTCACTCCGACCCGACATCCTGCCCGATTGTGTGAAGATGAATGTACAAAAGTTGGACTGAAACGCTTCCCATGTCTCATATGACAATCGAGCCAGGTTGCGGCCCAATAGCTTCCCCAATTCATAGGCTCCTCTCCGATCCTTCTCTGTTGTCCTCTGGAACTCTCGTAGTCTCCTGTACCCGTTCAAATAGGCACTCTTGACAGCGGCTCAATCGTAACGTTCATCACCTTCGAAAACTTGTGTCGCTCAGACCGTTCGTTGCTGCGTCCAGCCGTAAGAATGAAAAGCCAGTGAATGAAAAACAACTCGTGGAAAATATGCACAGCCAACCACCAGCCAGGCGATCCTGGCAACAAACTCCCAGCAGCATGACCCGGATTTCTTTTTTGAGACTTGCCGTTGTGCTCCCCATTATCTCCTCCACTCCCACCTAGGGTATCTGTTAATCATGTTGCACCGCACAAATGCATCCAAACAACGCACGACCCTAGCTGGGCCACTGTCGCGCTACAAGTCATGACGTCTATTCCACCACGGCTAGTACTGTCGCTGGGCGTAGACCTGCCCTTGTTGCGCATAAGGTGAGTTGGGGTAGTTGGCATAACTGCCCATCTGACCATTGCCTTGCGGGTAGACCATGGCACCTTGAGGCTGTCCGTATTGTCCCTGAGCATGTCCTTCTGCCGCCTGATAGCCGATAGGTGGAAGCGAGGGTCGGGCGCCGTTCTGCTGGTAGCCTTGTGGTGGTACTTGATGCGCTTCTCCTGGTGGCCCGTCAACTTGATTAGCTTGCGCCGCTTGTCGTTGTCGTTCTTCTTCTGCTTTTCGGGCATTGTCATCCTCCTTCTTGCGAGCTTTCCACTCCTTTCGAATCTCCTTGAACTCTGCAGTACGGTCAGATAGTGTCCCGTACACGGTGAAAACGCGCAAGTGTTGGGTTGTACTTAGTCACTACAGGTGTAGAAGCCTAATAGGAGCCAACCACAAACGGGCAGAACAATCATGTGCGCGCGACGTTGTACAAGAACAAGGACAAAACTTACCTTCTGGTGTTCTTTTTGTTCCATGCGACTGCATTGTAACATGTGCATTCAAGTGATTCAGTGTCCCATATGCTTTTTCACAACCATTCCAGCCACATTTGTACATTCGCTCGATTTCTTCGTATCGTCGGCGCGGCCGCTTGTGCTGCTGGGCACCAGGGATTGGGACAAAGGAGTAGACCTGAACGCGACGACATATGATCAGCTCGGAATCGAAAGAGCAAAGATGTCAAAGTACATACCTGACCAGTACGTTGGGCCGAGGCTTGAGGCGGGCCTTGGACTCCGGGACCGGGATGCGGGTAGGGGGCAGGCATTTGGTGTTGCGGCGGATAGCCACCCCATTGCTCATGTGGTGGTCGCTGCATGTAGGGAGGGTGCTGGGGCTGCTGCTGGTAGGCGTGTTGCATGTCTTGGCCTTGAGGGTAGGGTGAATATGGAGGATAAGTCGGGCTAGCTTGCGAAATCGAGGGATCTATAGGAACGTCCGAGTTAGACCTCACATGATGCGAGTTTGCAGTTGGATTGCCATTAGGTGCTCCATCTGGTAGGGATGATGACGGACTTGTTGGCTGTGCCATGGTTCCTACAGCGCCTGAATGCGGCGGCGCGTGGGAGTACTGGCTGTATCGCAAGTGGTCTGCTGGAAACCCTGACGAGCGTGCCGACGACGGTGTCAGGCCGTAATCCGACTGCGGGGTGGTGGTGTTGGAAATGGGCGCAGAACGCGGGTCTTGCGTGCTGTATGTCGCGACAGACGAGTGATCTAGTAACAACAAGTATTCTCAGAACTTGCTCGACCACGGTGAATGTTATGGTGCCGGTGAAGCTGCTAACCTGACTGCGCGTATTCTGGTACACCTCGGTCCATCAAAACCGTTCTTCACTGCTGCCCACGTAATGGGTCGACGTCGTCAAGTACCCAGGCAGTGGTTGGTAGGGACTCTGGTGGCACAGGCGTAGAACCCGAGTTTGAAAGGCAGTGTATGACAGCAGTCGCGCAAAAGGTAAAATGTCTAGGGCGCGAAGCTCGGCCAGCAGGCGACGATGCGTGAAGCAACGCTTAGATCGAGGACCGGCGTATTCTTTATTTCGAAGACACGCTCAGGCGAGAGACCCAGCGTCGCCAGGTAGGCTAATGTCGGCAAGGGTGGAGTGGGATTGTATCGAGTGAGACTGTGTCGGGACAAGCGCTGGTCTGCACGAGGGCACCAGATCGGTCAGTGGTGCAGGTTGACGAAAATGGGACGGTTGATCTCGAGCAGGGCCGCAATCGGTCCAAGCGACGGGGCCAAAGGTAGTTCGAAAATTGAGGGTTTAGCACTGTTTCTCTGCTGAACTAGCTGCAAGCTCGGACTCTGGACCAAAGGGTAACCGTTACTCTTCTCGAGATGGCGCGAGAGACCCGGGCACTAATAAAGAAAAGAGGAAGACGGCAAGGCAAGCCAGAACAAGCTTCGAGCCTGGCGGTGGGTGATAGGTGTGTCCCTCGCCCCCAGTCGCTCCCCAAGTTCTACGTAGCAGTCGAGTGGTACCGTCTCTTTTTCCACGCCCTGGTTCGCGTTTGATTTTGTGAGCCAAATTGTTATTATGCAGCCGGATAATTCAGGTCAATGTGACAGGGAAGTTTTCCTTTGCGCCCCCTGGAGCGGACACCAGACTTGACTGGGATGCTACCTCCGTTCTCAGAGAGTACGATCAGTGATGCAGAAAGGTGACTTGCTTGGCAGGAGTGGAACCAGGTGGCACGCAGAAGCAGGCCTTCCTCTTGCACACGTTCTCCTGCCCAATAGAGGGCGACGTGCCGATGGAGAAAAGGGTTTCCTTGAACCCTCCTGGGTTGAAGGTGTGCCTTTGACTGTTTGGATTTGACTCCACCGTGACCGAGTGGACAGCCAGTGGCAGCCTAGTCCAACGGCAGATGATTCGAAGTCGGAGAAGGAAAGAGACTTTGGAGGTTCTAAGGTGGAGCGATGGTGAAAGAGTGATAGCGCAGTCTCTGGAGCAGGTGCTAGAGGGCGGCAGCTAACAGGGGGGTCTGTGTGTTTTGATCACAGGAGACCCACGCCCACCACAGGCCCAAAGGCTCGGTAAGAGACTTTCGGGGGTACGATTATCTTGTTTCAATTAACCCGCCCGTCTCTTTTGTCAATCACGTATTGCGCACGCGTGACTTGAAAGTTGCTGACTGCGCACCAGGTGTAATGTGTGGCGGGGGAGATGAGGTCGTAGGGTGTCGGGTCGGAGGCGAGTTGCGAGAGATTATCGTTGGCAGGTGGTCTAGGGGAGGCCGGCGCGCAAATCAGTTTGGGGGTTGGATATTACTCGTGAATGATCCGTCCCAAGTTCGAGAGGTGGGTAAGATAAGATAGAACCACAAGCGAGAAGCGAGATGTGCAATCCTGCAGTTGATCCTGCGCTTCTGACGGGCAAAAAAGTGTGTGAGTTGCAGTGAATCATGCACCGAGGGCGGAAATGGAAGGTTTTGGCACGAGATCTGATTCGCCACTGGGAGGAGGAACAAATGAATGGCGATGGCTGGTTGACGAGCAGGGATGTTTTTGCAGGTGGGTTTGTTTCTCTGACCTCTGACTTGGCCCGGGTGCCCTGGTGGCTCGTGGGAGAATAGAGGAGTGGATGGAGGTTCGGAGGCTGGAAGATTTCGTGGTCAACTCCCTAGGACGGTCGAGTGGATCTTGTGAGCTTCTCTTTGGACAGTTGAAAAGAGGGTCTCGAGAAATGGGTCGATGATGTGGTTTCGAGTGGAGAGAAATGAGGTAGCGAAAGGGAGATTAATCTTGCTGAAGCAATTGGAGCCACTGACCCAGTGGTTCTTTGACCCTCCGTCTCCGGGTTGGAGACTGGCCTTTGAAGATCGTGTTGGAAGCGAGGACGAGGAGCGGAGGAAGAGGCGCAATTGATCGTCCGCCGACAAAGAGTTCCGTAGACCGTAACTTAGTACAATCTGATGGTCAATGAATAATGCCAACCGGGTGACTAACTTATCGGCTGTGTCTGGGATTCGATTCGAGTTCCATTCAATCCACGTTCACTTCTTCCGGGGAGTTTCGTTCTGGCAGAAAACTGGCCGCTAGTGAGAAACTCGCAGGCATGAATTACAGGGAGCAGCTACTGCAATAATGCCTGCAACTGGATGCAGCATGCAGCAAAAAGCTAAACCTGTTTTACCTTGGTGCAAATCTTGGCATAAGAAACTCTCTTTCACGAGTTACGACGAGCGACGTTGGAGACTCGGAGACAAGCAACAAACCAGAAGGTGATCACCAGATTCTGCGGGCTGCAAACACCATCAAGAGACATCATCAACAACCCATCCATCGGATACATCCCACTTTGTATCTACACAGTCCCTGGTACCACCTACACAGGAGCATGCTTCATCATTCAGGGGTTTGCCTGGAGGTTACGTATGACCCGACCTTCGTTCATCCCCCTCTCCTCGATACGCTTTGTGCTCTTCTCGGGTGATTTCGCCTGGTTGACCCCAATCCACTCTATGACCATACTTTTCTTTTGTGATAATTCCATAGCCGATGGGTGATAATCCCACATGGCCCTCCCACAATTGCCTACCATGGCAGGAGAGCAGAAACCTTGGTCAGCAATTCGGACGAGTCTCCTTCTATGGTGATTTTGATGAGAAACAATCACCTCCTTGGGATGGTCCCCTGGTATGCATACGCGTACCGAATCTGCGCAAGGTAACTTACTATCACAGTATAGCATGATGGTGCATCCAAGCTAGCAGTGAGACGGCATGTGGCTTTCCTGTTTGGAGCTCCACGAGGTTGTGTAGGCCAGGGTTGACACTACTCATCGTTGGTAGTTCTTAGTCTCCTTCCCCAGGCTGCTGCTATATCCCACCAATTATGCATGTTGAGCCTGCTACCCTAATTGTCTCTAGAGTGGTGCCTTTGAGTTTGGATCGACTTCATCTCTACGAGAACCAAGTACCTTGCGACTACATTGACCATGTCGCGTCGAATATTCATGTCGAAGAAGAGGTGCTCGAAAGACGCAATCGCGCCCCATGGAAAGGCAAGACATACTCATCATTAGAGCGCACCTCTCCTAGACCTTCTAAGAGCTGCCTGGTGCTTTCGGACTTCAGCAACACAACCTGAAATACTTGTTCATGGCAGACCAGGATCGGTACCTTACTCAGTGACACTGACAGCATGCTTCTGGAAATCACCAACCAGCATAAAGTCAACCGAGATAGGAGCATTCCACCTTCCGGCGGTTCCATGCCTAAAGCGGAGTGATATAGTCTCCTGTCACTCGGCTTGAGGTGTGGGTAGGTGAAGTCCGATTTCTGCAAGCTTACCAACTTGTCCCGTGTCCCCAAAGCCCCTACAACTCGAATGGTACCAGTCATATGCCTGCGCAGTCAACCCTGTCGCTGCAGGAGGTCAGCAGCAAAATGCCAAAATGATCATCTTCCTGTCTCTCTTCGATCTGAATCACATCACGCGCTTCGTGCCGGGAAGTCGACATCGTAGTGTTTTGTTCTATCATCCTAGGAGCATACTCTGTACCGTGTAGCCCAAAAGCGTTTTGCTTTGCGTGGTCTGTCTTTGGTGGTATGATTTCTAAATGCAAAGCCATGCTAAAGCAAGCAACAACAAGCTCCAGGATTTCGCTAGTGTACCATCCTCCTGGTGCGCCATACTCTTGGAACCTCCTCAACACGTTGTCCATGGTGGTGGCATGGGCCGAGGTCCGTGTCCGCTGGGCCCTAGGCTCACGTTTCGAGGTAACACTGCAGCTGTCATACGGCTCGTGATGATGCCAGAGTTCTGGACATCGGATGGGTCAAAGCAACTGAGACTTTCTGACTTTGACATCAGAAGATTCAGAACCGGCCTCATCTTGCCAAACTCTTTCGCGCTTGACCATAAATCTGTCGTCTTTCTAGCATCAGACAAGTTAGCACCGAAGCACTCCCTCACACCCTCGCGATAGCTCTCTCGCTATCAAGGTCTGCGGGACCACAACTACGGGCATAATTCCAAATGTAGTCTCGAGACTCGAAGTTCGTGAATAACTGTAAGTGGAAGCGATACGCATCGCAGATCGGTTGTATCTACAGCACTAACCATGCACTTGCGCTAAATGATTTGTTCATCAGGTCCCACAGCCATCTCAACTGCTTCGAATTGTGCTTTCCATGTCAATGGGGCAGGAGGGATCCATAACTACCACCGCCTATCTTCGATTCGAGTACGAGTGCCTGCGTCCCCGTTCTTCTCTCGCACTCCAGGCTCTTTGACTTTGCCTTTTTATGCAATCTGGCTGCGGCTTTGTCTGTGCGCTATATGCGGCCACAACAGAAGCCACTTCATTGACCTCAAGTCATGTCTTTTGTCTCTTTCGGATTCGACGTCCTGTCATCCCAGCCCCCACCATCAATACTCGACTTGCACGGGAGCGCAATTTTACTAATGCACCGTAAGGGAAAATCAGTCCATACCTGTCGTCGACAGGTTACGCTCATGCCGATCGGCCAATCAGCCCCCTAGAATACCAGTAAATTGACCTCCCCAAGGCTCCAATCATGCAGCCAGCGCAAGCCATTGATGCTGCTCTTCATACGAGCGGTAGAGCAATAGGAACGCCAAATGACCCGACTTAGACAAGCATACGAGTACATTGCAGAAACGATGCTTGGCACTTCGCAATGTATTCCCTGCCACCAAGGTCGTCGTCCCTGAGTCTTGGGCATCAGCACGACCGCAATGACAGTTCTGGCAAATTATTCTGACGGATAAGCTTTGCAAAAGACCGTCTATATTTCCACCTGGGCATAACCCACACGCAAGACTCCAGCATGTGCTCTGAGGCCTCCTTGACGACCACCGCTTATCCTACGGCTTTCGGTTATAACCCAGGACCATGCCTGACTTGACTCTCGAAACCACATATGACTGATTACTGAGGAGAAAGCATATGCGGACCTCAAGTTCTCCTGACCTAGAAATCGCAATGACCTCAAAGCGACTGTCCATGGTCACGACATATAGGTCAAAATCGACCTTGACTGCCGCTGTTTTCCGTCCACTCGCAAGCACCATCTACCAGGAGAGACATGATCTGGTCGATGAAACGAAAACAGCTTGGAACTTCCCACCCTGAGTGGGTCCAAAGTTGGGAAAAAAAGGCAAGCTTTGATGCTCATGACTCTCTTCTCAAGCAAGCATCGAGATCGGAATCGACTGTCAAACCCAAATCATGCTGCCTTGAAAGCTAAGTGTTTCTGAATCTGTGGCCCAACAGTTCTTCGCCCGAAGGGGCCAAATACAAGCGGACTCGTCGCGCCGAGGCCCTACAATTTTCGGCCTGCATCCGCGACGAACAACTATCTTGAGGTGAACTCCTCAGGGTGGATCCCCCAGCTACAAGCACCTTGACCGGTCTGAAGATGTGCGCTGCTTCACCTTCCACATGCGGAACCGCGCCCTCGAGACTCATCAGGCAACCTGCAGACACTTCTACTGTGCATAGTACTGTGGTATGACCTCAATGGAGAAACCGTCCCAAGGCGAATTCCACCCGTCACTTTGATGAGATTGCTCGTGCTCTCTTTCTCTGATCCTCAAAGGTACAGAAATACCTCAAACATGTCGCCCCTTAGCCCGTCGCCCGAGCACGCAAAAGGGGGCCAATGCACCAGATCCGCGAGGAGGACATGACGGACCCCCTGCGTGAGCAAATTCAGCGCACCATCATCGTGGGATAGTAATCCCAGCCATTCTCGAATCCTCGACCGTCTCAAAGAAGAGACGACCGTGATGCAAGCACAATGAGAGTCCTGGTAACTGCGCCTGCCTCTGCGTGGCACCCATCCCATCAAGTGATCGCGACTCAGCGCTGCACACTTCACCTCCTGTTTTTCCCTGCCTTGCACATACGAGAAACACCAATATTCATGTACTAGTGACACTGCACAGGACCAGCTCCGCGTACCTGGAATAGTCCGTTGCAGACTGCATTTGGACACCTCAAGAGCATATTGATCATTTTCCGCAAGCTGTACCCTCACACCTCTCCCCCTTCTTATACAGCCTTATGCAAATTGTGCCGAGATTCTAGTGTCGCAGACCTCCCTAGCGAGGTCAGGTTGACTTCCAGACAGGCTCGTCACTTCAACTTACACCCGCCGCCATAGCGCCAGTATCATTGCTTTCGCGAACTGCTGATCTTCCCACAAATCATGCAGGCGCACTCTCCAAACCACAATAATGACCATGTGAAGCGTCTCGCATGTGAAGCCCTCGAGGCTGAGCTAACGTGTCATGGCTCACCCGCAGGATTCGCAGGAACATACACCACAGTCAACGCAGACAGCAGACCTTCCCATCTCACGCAGGCGCCCCCTTCCGGAGAACAATGATCGTGCCAAGCCGCCCGACCAAAAACAGGATCAAGACCGAGGTCTTTGGAGGACTCAGCAGGCCTGAAAAGAAATCCGCCATAGTCAATGTCATCACGAGGCGAAGCCTCAAGACGCCTTGTGAATGGGCAGCATGGCTTGCGCGGGGGATAACGTTAGTACATTATCCAGGTGAATTAGACGAGGCACAAGGGACGGCGAGGTTACTAGGATGATATGCAATAATTCACAAGAAGTATCGTGCTTCGAAATACCACCTTGACATTTGTAGCGTTCCAAGGAACTCAATGAACCCGTAGACTTCGTTGATAGACATGGTGAACGAGCGCTGTTGCTTTGTGAATCTATGAATGCAACATCAATGTACATGTGAGTGAAACGAACGAGATCAACCTGGCAAATGCTTGAATGATGTACACAGCTCTAAGAGCAACTCTCTATGTCTATTCTTTGGGCACATATTGCTCATGTTGTGCTCATGCGCTAAACATGCCTCGATAGAAGACACAACAGCGTCGCATGAACCATCATGGATGCTTGTCTATCATTCGTGGCACTCACAGTCTGATATCAGCTCAGCTGTGCCACTGCAAGATCAGTTGAAACAATGCCCATTCTTGAAACGAAAAACCACCTTCCCAGTTTGAAGAATCATTTCCTTCATCTCTCACTCACTTGACGCCGAACACCAATATCGTCGAAATCGACCAGTCTATTGCGCGTAGTCATTTTTGTGCACCATCTGCGGAAAAGAAGCCCCGTGAACGATCGCAAGGCGGAATGAAAACATCGAGGTCGAAGACGTGTCGTCAGTCACGGGAATCGAGCACGTCTACCATCGGCTGCGGCCGAGAGGTGCAGAATTGGAAGCAGTGAAGCCGCCACCGCCACCACGACCACCACGGTGACCACCACGGCCACCATAGCCGCGACCACCGCCGCCTCCACCGGAGTAACGTCCCATTTCCGCAAGACGAGGATCGATGTTTTGCTTGGACTCGGTCAAGATGTTGACAAGGTCACGGGCTTGTTTGGCATCTAAGAAGATTGTTAGTCACCAATAGATGGTGTGAATGATTGGGGGCAGACTTACTCTCGGTGGTGAAGAGTGTGATAGCTGTTCCCTTTCTGCCTGCACGACCAGTTCGGCCAATTCGGTGAACGTAGTCTTCTGAGTTGTTGGGGTAATCATAGTTGAACACGTGAGTAATGTCTCGCACATCTTCAAGTATAGGTTAGCAATCGCCAATGGTAAGCTTACGACACGTCGGGGACCATATGTGGTCGTGTGAGTCGGAGATGCACATCACTCTCTCGTAGACTCGGAGCATTATCCTAGGGATGAATCCTTTGGATGGCCAATGTCCATGTCCCGGTATCGGCAATCGTCTACGGTCCTTGGAAAGAAATCCTGGATTTGCAGCTTGATATGGTCAAGAAAAATGTCCCATCAGTGCTCGTTTCAGACGAGAACGAGATGGAAGTCAGAAGCTGGTCCTGGCAAACTGCAAAAAGATCCAAGATTCCTGGAAGAAGGACCTAAAAGAACACAGAGCCTGGAACAAGTTACGCAGATTCGTGGCGTAACGAGTAAAGAGAGCGCGCATCAAGTTCACACGACGGCAATGGTAATGAATGCAAGCAAAGAGATACAAAAGGAAAGGGGGGAGGGGGTTGATGTTTTTCATACCGATACCACGGGAGGCGACATCCGTAGCAACCATGATCGGGCTCTTGCCACCCTTGAATTCGTTGAGAACCCAATCACGTTCGTTTTGTTGCTTGTCACCGTGAATTGCTGGAACAAATGTTAGTTCAGTCACAGATCTGAATGAGAGAAAGAAACTCACAGAGCGCGGGCCAGCCATCTTGACGCAGGAAACGGGTAATTTCGTCAGCAACGCGTTTGGTGCCGGTGAATATCAGGATCTTGTTTTCGCGGTCCTCCATGATCTGCTCGAGGTGCTTGATCATGCGGTCTCGCTTTTCGAATTCGGACACAACTTCGACGATTTGAGTGATTCGGTGGTTGGCCGACAGATCGTGGGATCCAACATTGACTTGGATGAAGTCGGACTGGAAGTCAGAGGCCAATTGACGAACATCCTTGGGCCAGGTGGCGGACCACATGCAGGTTTGACGATCAGGACGGATCTGGCCGATGATTTTTCGAATCTGAGGCTCGAAACCCATGTCAAGCATACGATCGGCCTCGTCAAGAACCAAGTAAGTGACACGACGGAGATTTGTCTTTCCAGACTCGAGCATGTCGATCAAACGACCTGGAGTAGCGATGCACACTTCCACACCTCTAGAAAGATCGCGGATTTGTCCACCTTTGGGAACACCACCGTAGACGCAAGTGTTTCGGATGCGGGATGATTTGCCGAATTTGGTCATTTCCTGTTGAATTTGAACTGCAAGTTCTCGAGTGGGCGCAAGGACAAGAACGATGGGTCCGTCGCCAGGAGCTAGGAGCGGTTGTGCGTTGATGTGAACAATGGCGGGAAGGCAGTATGTCAGGGTCTTGCCAGATCCGGTCTCTGCAATACCAACGACATCGCGTCCCGACAGCGCCATAGGCCAACCCTGGGACTGAATTGCTGTTGGGGCTGCGAAACCTTGTGCCTTGACCTCCGACATGACATAGGCAGGAAAGCCAGCCTCGTCAAAGGATTGTACTGGTCGTGGAACATTTTTGCCTTGAATAGAGATTTCCATTTTGCGGCGGAAGTCATCGACTTCTTTCTGTGATCGGTTCGTAACAGCAGGATCCTCTTTGTAGAATGATTTTTCAAACTTGGGCATAGTGGCAATGTCCCAATGTTGGGTCTTCAGTCCTGCACCGAGGTTTGACATTCTGTCGCCGCCAGCGCCACCACCGCCGCCGCCAGAGTAGCCGTTTGAGCCACCGTAGCCGCCGCCGCCTCCGCCAGAGTATCCGTTGGAGTTACCGTTCGAGTGTCCGCCGGAGTAACTGCAAGAAAGATTAGTCATGATTCTAGTGTTTGGTTCATGAGGCTGTGATGGCTGCGTAAGACTGCCATGGAAATGACAGCAGCTTCACAAACCATGGAGATAGGTGAGAACGTACCCATTGGAATAGCCACCGTCGCGCGATCCGCCGTAACCACCACCGTAAGACATGATGGGCGCTGGATGCTGTTTCTGTTTGTCAAGGAAGAGGGAGGGGAAATAGAGAACAAGGTCTAGAGAATGGTCTCAGGGAGTCGCAGGAGTATGACAGTGCGAGTGCAGAGAGTCAAGAGATGGAAGAGGTGAGAGTGAAGTAAAGGTGAGAGAAGATTTAATTGAAGGTTGTTGTCTGAAGAAGGGGCGAGGATTGAAATTTTGGGAAAAGAAGGCAGCCGCAGCCACTAGCGATAAGCAGACGCTATGAAGAGTAACTTTGCCGAGGAAGAAAATTTCTAGAATGCTTGGCAGTAATACCACGTGACCTCACTACAACTTGACCTTGTTGAGTGGTTGCTGCCCTATGTTTGATAAACGATCGGTGAAGCATTTGAAAGGTGTAGAAAGGAGATCGTATTGGGTGACTGTTACTACCCTTGTTGACAAACAGCTCTTGCAGAGGATACAATGAGGATCTCTTGTCCCTCATCATGGCACCATGCTCAGTCCCGCAATCCATCGACACTGCCTTGAGGCTCCAGTGCCCACCGACTCCTTGCCAGAGGCCGCCACGTCACCGAAACTGTCCATAATTGCTCATACCCCATATATCAGTCATGTCAAAGTCGAACAATGTGTCCGAGAACGCGTTGAACTGCCCGTCTATCGGCACGAACGGATCAACTTCAGGCATGGGGGCAGTCCGTTGGCCACTCATGCCAAGGAGCGCGTTCGCCGTATTGTTGATTGTAGGGTCCACGCCGTTCAGTGGCTGCCAGTGGCTCGGATTTACCTTCTGAGACTCCATCATCTCACGATGAAGCCTGGCAACCCGGTCGGCAGTCTCTTGCGCATGAGTCTCAGGGGACTTGTGCGCAGAGATCTTGGATTGTAGCAGTGCGAGTGCACTGGACGTGAGCCAGTACGGATGAAAACCTTGTCCAAGTTGTCGGAGGCGCTCTTCCATAATATCCACCCCTTGTCCTATGAGCTTGACAGTAGCAGTAGTATCCTGTGTCAGATACTCCTTTGAGTTCATCTCCATGATTGTGATGACGCAAAGTCCAAGCAGCGCGCGGAAAAGATCATCTCGGAGACTGACGAACACCAATGCCGCATTCGGACGCATCTCAGAGTATATTCTGGCGATGGACAGCGCTGCATTTCGGCGAGCGACTCTGGAAAAGAAGTGTCTTGCTTGAGAATCGGTCTGTGCTGCGACTGGCTGGTGTATTTGCAGCAGAAACTCATAGAGTACCAGTTCTGACAAAGGTTGAGACGCGATTTTCGCCGCATAAGCTGGCCACTGTGGAATGTCGTCCAAGTATTTCCTGATCGTTCGATCAAGCTCGATAGCCGCGTCGTCTTCGATGTATGGTCTGACGCTGTTGAGCCTGGACACGAGTTCCAGCCTCAAGGGGAGGTGTTTCTGTGCTAGGCAGAGGAATGATGTCCTGGTGAATTCGGTAATGGGCCGAGGCGGCGGCAACTTCTCTGTGGACGGGTCAAACTCTTCGTCGTGGAGGTTCACTGGAGGCAGACAATCCCAGTCGAAAGGTCCAAGGCTGGCACACATGCCCCTATCAAGGCTTGCCTGAAGTTCTAGTTCCAAGATGGTGAACCACAACCTCCGGCGCATCTCTTGGTCAAACACTGAGATCTTCTTGCTGAGAAATGTGGGTTCTCGGTGCAGGCCAATAGTCATGGCAAGCCTTAGTAGATGACCAGCGACCGTCCATATGCGCTTGTGCTTGACACCGTTTACTCTCTTTGCGATGGGCATGAGTACCTGGACTTGGAATACCTCGATAGTCATGTGCTTCTGGCTCTGCAGGTCAAGCCAGGTCTCACAGACTTCGATCCATTTGATGGCATCATCACGGAGGATCGAACTGGGCCCAATGTAGACAGGCTTACCGCGCTGTACCAGAGCGTTCGCACATGCACACACAAGGAGGAGTTGAACCACGAATGCTGTAGAGGTCTCCGAGGGTGTAGAGTCAGATGCTTCTGGAACCTCGGCTGGTGTGGGAGCCCAGAACTCCTTGTACTGTCGGAAGAACGTCGGCGCGTGCAACACTCGGTAGGTGGTCTCCAAGACTTCGAAATATAACCGTACCAGACTGTCAGTGGTAGATTGATCAGGAATCAAGGATAACAGCGTGTCGTGATCCGGAAGGACTATCGAAGCGGGAATGTTTCGTCGATACTGCTTCCAATCACTCCTGGCCTTCTCGAGTGTGGGTAGTCGGTGGAGAATGTCTACGACAAAGGCGGACAGTTCTTCGAATTGTAGCAAAATGCTTGCTCCGTGGCTCGGACCAAAGTATTGCGTCTTGAAAGCGCGCCCCCGAAGCAGCGCCCGTTCAAGGTCCTGCTCCGCCGGCGCGCCTCCCGCAATGGCCGGTAGCAGCTTTTCAGATGGGAACTGGAGAGAAGGTGGAAGGCGTCGGCCTGCTGTCCTTA
Source organism: Exophiala viscosa (assembly GCF_022695815.1). Lineage (NCBI taxonomy): Eukaryota > Fungi > Ascomycota > Eurotiomycetes > Chaetothyriales > Herpotrichiellaceae > Exophiala > Exophiala viscosa. The sequence goes on along the minus strand of NW_026944354.1, from coordinate 1,969,908 downwards.
TATGGGTCTCGAGTTCCAATACACGTTCCTGAAGTTCCTGTAAGGGTTTTGGTGTTGGCGGATTCTTCGACTGGGTGGAAGGGTTGACAACGTCCTCCTGCGTTCGAGCCTGATCATCTCGTGCCTTTGCGCGGGAATGCCACACATGGGCTTCCTCAGTCCATGACGCGACCGAGGAGTCCCTGCGCAAATGCGGATTTTCGTCATCGGGCGTGGATAAGGCTTCACCATTCTTGGATGTGTATGATACGTAGTCGCAGGCGACAGCACCTTTCTGACAGCGTACACACGTCGGGTAAGTTCGGTCGCATTTCACTTTGCGTTTTCGACAGGCCACACAGGAAAGGGCTAGGCGTCGACGCTTCTGACCCATGGCGGGCTGAGCGAGGCCGAGACTGTTACAGCCGAAGGTCGCGGCGATGGTGGCTGGCGTTGATTGGCTTGGAGGGTGAGGATGTTGGATCAGAGTAGGACTTCAATGGAGTGCTTCCATCGGCAGTCCTCAAGCAGCGCTCTGTTGTCTCTACAGTGGGCGACTGTAGACGCGAGTCGAGCCGTCGTCTTACGCCAAGTTCGTCAATGGCGGGTTTCGAGATGAACCAAACGTCGAGCCGCTGAAGATGGTCCAGATGTTTCAATCAATCAAACAGGCAGAAACATCTCTGGTTCGACTATCCGGATAATCGTTTCTTGCTGCATTGATCTGCCTGACATGCTGCATTGGATGTTACCACGAACAATGAGTGAAGGTTGAGAAGCTCTCGGCTTTATTGCGACAAAGACCGAGCACGTGTTTGATGTTTATTATTTAGGCGTAAAAGCAGCACCGGAGATTATTTGGCTTGCATCTCAACTTCGATGAAGACCCTTGAAGTCTACCTAGGTATTCATTCGCCTTCAGCCTTCATCAACTCATCCACCCTTCGCGAGTATGCACCTTTCATCACCCCCTTTAAAAGCTCGTGTGTACTTCTTCGTACGCTCAAATACTTTCATGATGCTTTGTCGGAAGCAGAGATATTGCGCTGGCTGACGTTCGTTTCCCTCTGCCTACACTTGTCGAAACATTTTCTCCTGTTAATGTCCCTGCCAGTGACATGGTCAGTGTAGGTTCGGACGACGTTCCACCCTTTGAGTGTCATTTTGGAATCTCACCCTTAGGCCATGACTCTGCATATCGCCGATGGCATATTTGCTCCGCCAGGTAACCCTGATCCTTGTATCCATTCCTCAAGCGGTGCACAATTAGTGCCAACATTCTGTGAGTGCCACCGCCGACGCGGTGATCCCGATGGTTTGAGCGATATCCCCCATGTTGAGACGACTTCTACGTTGTGTAGGCGCTTTTAAAAGCTCGATTGGACTGGAGATCTCATGTCGCATCAAGGAGTGCTTGATCGTCCAGCCTTCGGTGCAGTTTTGCCCTCATACTCGTTTGTTTTCTCTTTGTCGCTGTTGTCACAATGAGCGTCACAGGCAGCTGCATTATCCGACAAACAATGACCAACAATGTTAGAGAATCAACTACCGCACCCTTTGTCTCAGCTTCACCTTTCCACAAAGGAGCCTCTCCCGAGTAAAGGTCATCGACAAACAGACCTGAGACATCATACACGAAGTGACTGATACCCCATTGAGGCAAGCTTCAGCCTTGCACGCGACCCGACCAATAGCTGGCATTTTCACGCGATTTCGAAGGGACTTGTCGTTGATGGCCGACAATGCGCTTTGTTTCTGCGTGAACATAGCCTTTTCGTGCCATACGATCTTCACCAGCTTAAATATGGGCAAGGCCGTCCTCGAGATTGGAACCGCTCTTCATCCTTTCCAAGACAAACTACACGCCCTACGCCTTTCGACAGGGGAGATCGACCACGAATCAGCTTTGCCGCAACATCCAACAACTGTTTCAACAAAGCTGCTTCATAGATTGAACCTTTCGAATGGCGTCCCAAGCCGAAGGATCACCAACTTCAGGAGGCAGGACCTCCAGCTCTCCGCCTGAGACTGAATACGCTTATTCAGGAACAGGCTCCGACCGAGTCCATCCTTCAACCACCTCTCCCAAACATTCTCTCCCCACTGGCATTGACACAACCTTCGATCTCATGGATCCTGATGCTCAGTTCGATCCCAATTTGTACATCAGCGATGAGGAGATGCGCCGCCAGAACGCGGATTTCGTCAACGACTTCAATCCAACGGATGATTTCTGGGCAGAAGAAACCCCTTTCTTCGCTGAAACTTTCCAGACAATGGAATCTCAGGTTCTTCCTGAAGCTCCTTTGACGGAGTCCCCAGAGTCGTACCTGGCGGAACAGGTGCAGCCCACCCCTTCAGTGTATGCTAATCTTCCCTACGGCTTAGGTCCGGTGGCCGAGTTCACTTATGATGATCAGCAGCCTGCATATGTCGCTCCTAGTGACGTCTTCCCAGCCCCTGCCTACCCATGGCAACAACCAGCAACCAATCCCGAACATGATCTGCCATCTTTGGACTTCAGCTACCAGCCAGCTGTGGACGATGGTCTGTACGAAGGGTATGAGCGAGTTGATGTTGATGCTGAAGACGATGCCCGAGCTCGAGCCCAAGCCCAAGCCCAAGCTCCAGTGTATGCTAATGGTTATGCTAATGCCGGTGTCAACCACACCTATTTTGCCAGTGCAGAAAACGACGTCGACGCTGAGGCTGACTCGGACTCTGATGACGCAGGTCTTGCTCCAAGCACTCGTCGCAAGCGTAAGTGGCGCAAGAATCCCAAGAACCGCGAGAAGGAGCGTCACAACGACAGAGTGCGCCAGCAACGACGCCGAGAAAGACTAGCCCAGCAAAGTCAAGTTCGAGGACTCCTCACCCAGCCAACCCAGCACCTGCCAGCGGCTTCATACATTGCAGCTCCACAGCCACCGAACAGAGTTCAGCGTAGTCGCCCCCAGCTTCGCTCCGTTGCACCAGCAGCCAATCTCAATCACAGCATGCCTATCGCCCACCAGCATCCCGCTGCCGCAATGCAACCAGGCTACCAGCCAGGTCCGCACGTCCAGTTTCAGCGTGTCAACGGTGGTGAGGGTAACGTGTATCGTGTTTTTCAGAATGGCCACGAGACTGGAATCTGGAGACCTATCACGGCCGAGCAAGCCAGACAATTCGAGGCTCAACAACATGCCAGTCGCATGGCGATGCCTGCCTTACGTCCTGCTTATCAAGCTCCTGCTGCATACCCAGCTCCGGCTGCCTATCCAGGCCATGCTGCGCACCCCCCTGGGGCTCCTGCTGCTTATCCACCTCCTGCCGCATACCCAGCTCCTCCTGCTTACCTAGCCCCAGCTGCATATCCGAACGCAAGCTTCCCAGCCCTTGCCCCCGCGAACGCGCAAAATGAAGTTACAATTCCTCCCTACCTTTGGGACGGACCGACGACGAACAACCTCATCTCGCCGTCGACTCAATTTGGAGCCATTGCCCAGCGTCGCCGCTTCACTCGAGACAGCCGCGCAGCCAACCGGTTTCATCCTTATTGATCAAGTCAAGTCCGGTCAAGGTAAGTTCAAGCACAGCAAATTCAAGTCGACGAGGGAAGTCAAAGTAAGTCCAATACAGCACATTCAAGTCGACGAGGTAAGTCAAGGTGAGTCCAACACACTCGTTTTCAACCCCATACTGCCCATTTCCTTTGTTCCCCCAAATCACACGGCGGCCCTTTATCGTTTTTGCACCTACATCGAGCCAAGAAACAACATCACCAAGGAAGTTAAAGAAGACTATTTCTCAATACGTTGGTCATGGAGTTCCAGGTAAGCTTGGTGCAAGGTAAGTTCCCCAAAGATAGGTAAGTCGAATGAAGAAAATAAAATGGTGTTGAAAACAATCGTTCCGCTTCCATAACAGATCCCTAAGTTCACGTCTTCCCCTCTACTCTACTAATCTTCATGACTTCTTGTTCCTCAGCTTTGCACAATTTGCTTACCCTCTTAGCATCCCCCAAGACCCCTACCGTGGTGCTGATATGCTCGCGCTGTACTAGCAACCAAGGCTAGCAGGAGTTTCAATTGACAGTCCTAGCAGATTCCCAGAACGTCTGGAGAAAGACAGACGCCTCAGATGTCCGCAGCAACTCGAAGATATCAACACCGTTCAATTCATTTTGTCTAATCCCATACAGTCACATATCCTGCGACACCGAAAGGTAAGTTACATTGCATGATCCAGTCCCAAACCACAGATAACATCCGGGTACACCACTGTATTCAGGCATTACTTCCACTCATCGAACTCCGTCCATTACACCAGCACGTCGTATCCAGAAGCCGGCATCATCATCTCCGACCAATCCAACTCAACTTCTCACTCATCTTACTCTTAACATCACTCAAACTCATCCCACCTGACGCACCCGAAACACCAGTCTTCCCAGACTCACTAAATCCACTGCTCAATCCAGACTTATGGCGCCCATGCTCATCTCCGCCCCCAAAGATCTTCTCAAACTTGGCTTGTATCCGTCCTTCAGCAATCGCCGACACTATGTTGATGATGCCAAACGCTGATGATCCAATGGCACGGAACAGCGCAAGCGCAGCGACCGACCACAATATGAAGCTCAGGTACAGGTTCTTCGAGAGGTGCGTGCCCGTTGGATATGCCTCCGAGACAGCCATAGCAAGGACAGCATTGCAAACCATGTAGAATGCCACCACGTACGTCCGGACAGATTTGTAGTAATCCTCCTGCAGCTGGTTTTCGCTGACCGGGGGCTTAGGCACATCGACTCGATCTCGCAGATTCCGCAAAGCCACATCATAAGCAGAATCGATATCGAGCTGTTCAGAAGGCATCTCGACCTCGACCGTGTTTCCAGATCCAATCGCTTTAGCGGCGCCGAGGTCCGTATGCATGACATTGTCGCCTTTGGTTCCCCATGTAACGTCATGAGTGTTGCAGAACGCATAAACCTGCAAGGTACAGATATACGACGGCAACAGGGCGAAGTACTGTGCCGAACTGGTGAACATGTGCCATGGATCAAGATACAGAAAAGACATGAGGAAGTACAATCCAATGGTGCTGAGCGTGCTGACGATGAGATTGGTGAAGACATTGTCCCCAAGCTTGTAGGTTGAACTCGTAGCTTCCAGTGTATGATCCGTAAGCTGTTTGATGACAATGTACAAGGAAGCAAACGTTGTGTAGGCCATGATGATCGAGTAGGTCACCATGGTTCCCAAGAAAAGTTTCTTCGCTCCTTGCGGACGGTTGCCCAAGCTCAAAATGAACTGGAGGCAGATCAGGAGAACGCAGACATAACGCATGACGACGAAGACGTATTTTCCAATGTTGTGGCCGAATGGATCAGTGCTTTTGTCTGATAGCGAGCCGGCGACGAAGTAGAAGGTGAGGTAAAAGTTGGCGAGGGAGAAGAAGGTGAACAGCAGCGAGATGAACTGATAGACAAATTCGATATGCAGCAAAATCTTTCGCGTCAGGCTGTGGTCAGTCTGCCAGATCTGTTTAAAGTGGACGAGGGAGTAGACGGCGGCGAAGAAGGCACCGTTGAGCCATCTTCGTCGTTGTGAAATAAACTCAGGAACAGCATCTGCAGAAGGTTAGCATTTTGCAAGTCAAGGACCGGACAGTCTCATACCGGGCACATCGGTTTCACCATAAGCGCTTTTGACAAACTTCAACACCCATTGCTCGCCACGCTTAGCGACAAGCTCCCAACAAAGAATTCGATCTTCGGCGAGATACATGTTTGCGGTAAAGACATCGGCATCGGCGCCATGTAGTGTTTCTCCCTTGAAATATTGGCTGAGCGGACCATGGCCACTGGGATCGTTCTGCAGGGCAAAGTATCGATATGCTGAAAGAGCTCCCGGCAAGACAGTAATGTATCCAAACACGGATTCGAGCGGTTTGTCGAGAATATTACTCATCTTGTACTCAAAGTTTTGTGATGCGACCAGAGGGTTGAGTAAGCCCATCCACCCTTTGCCCTTGTCTGCTTTGATTTCTCCAGCTGCTCCAGCGACATTTGAATCTTGATCGAAGGCTTTCCACAGATAATACAAAGCCTTTGAGTCCGGCTTGGTACCAACATCGAGAAGGATGCAAACGTTTGGTGTCAAGGCGCGGCCAAAAGCATTGAAGAACCATCGATGCGAGTTCAGCTTCTTCTTGTTCTTCTCTTTCAGGCAGAATATCATTTGACACGGTACGATTCCCTTCTCTGCTCCTTTGAATTTGAGTGACTCGTCCAGCGACACTTGGGTAGTATACTCGTAGACATGAGCTGTAACCTCCTTCTGGTTGACGACATTCTTGGCTATTCCATCCTGGTAGACACCCATGGCTGCTAGAGCATTCAGTGTCCGGGGATGCACCTTTTGTCTTCCGTCTGCAATCACACAGACTACAATCTTCTGCCAGCCATCCTTTCCCCAAGTCCTAGACTTTGCTCTTGAGCAGAAGTGGGCAATGTTCCTCATGATACCGTGCATCGTCCTGGTGAACTCAATTTCGCCCTCGTTGTACATGGTCACGCAAATGAGGAGTTCGGTTTCTCGCATGGTCGGTCCAAAGTTCTGACGCAGTTTGTACCCTTTCAAGACGAAATCGTCGGGGTCGCAGGTGACGGCTGTATATCGCATATGTGTGAACTCGCGCTCATCTCTTCGAGGTAAGAAGCTGTGTAGGATCGTGGGGATCTTGCATTCCAGGATCAACTCGCCATTGATCAATCGGACTTCTTTCGTGGCTACTTGTGCATCTCTCAATCCTCGGCGATCTTGCTTGCCGTCGGGAGCAGGTCCATAGTAATAGTCCGCCTTCTCGTCTGCGAGGTCTTCTTCTTCAGTGACTGTGGAATCGGTCATGTATGAATGTGCAGATTTTAAGCTTGCTCTAGGATCATTGTCTGGCATCATTTGGTGATCACCCATAAACACATCATCTTCCGACTCTGGGGTAGGAATGGGTATCGGTATTGCGGTTTCCATTGCGCCTCCTTTCGCCGAAAATAGTGGTGCTGGAGGTAGAGGTCTTCTTGGGCTACCGCCATACGCCGAAGACGGTGTTCCTGGTCGAGGACTGCCATTGAGATCCGCAGGTTCGTAAGAGACGTTGGAAGCTGTAGGTCTCCAGTCTCGAGAGGGCGTGGATGGTCTGATGGGAGATCGAGGGTTTGCTGTGGGGAGTGGTATTGAGGGTGCTCGTCCCAGGCTCGAACCTGGTCGTGAACTGTAGGTTGTGGATGCGGTTGGTCGGGCGTAGCGTTCAGGCGAAACTCGACCGGAGGGGGATACTCTGTATGAAGGACTTGGGTCAGTCTTTTTGTTCTTTTTCAAGGTTACAGTGGCTTTGAGTGTGGGAGCTCTGCCAACAACGGTGTAGGTATCACGACTGCGGTTCAGTTTCTCTTCTGCCTCAGCAATCAGGGATGCCACCGGGGATTGCAGTCTTGTGCCTCGGGCGTCAGACTCTGTGGGAGAGTCATTCCATTGCACATGCGACACCTTTGCACCGGGTACTGGCTTGCGCTCGGGAGAAGGAATATCATCACTGGGGGATGTCACATACGATCTGTAGTCGTCCTGAGGCTGGGAAAGCATTCTGAGCGACGGATTGTTCGATGGAATGCTGTTCATACTATCGTCGTCAGGCGCAGTGTTCAGATATGAAGTCGGTCCAGCGCTGTAGCTGGGAGGCTTTCGAGTCGGAGATGGAGGTCCGTCCATTGTTCAGTAATGATGATTGTTTACCGCAAGAATAGAGGCTGGGAACAGATCAACTATGAGTCCATGCGTTCAGAGATGAGATATACGAGTAGCATACACACGTGGGACGCGTATGTTTTCGTATGCTTTCAGATGCGGAGAATAATTGATCGAATAGCAATGATTCCGCAACTTACAAAGCTCCTCAGGATCGAATGCATTTGTCGACACGTCCAAATTGGGAAACTGCCAACGGCTGCCCGGGGCAACAACGACCACTTTAAAAAAAAATCCGCCCCGGTCCGTCTTGGCGCTCAGCCTTGCGAGACCACCTTCAAGTCCTGTCAATTGACATCGACTTCCTATATAATAATGGTCTCACGCTACATGATACAAAATGGCAAAAACTTTTCCCACAAGCTCCATTGTTTGAGGTTGTAGGCAAGTGAAACCAGCCGGACTGATTTTTCTCGTTTCTACGAAGGGGATTGGGGGATTCCGATCCTGGCCTCACCAAATAGGATTATTCGGGTTCAGACCAGGATCATTACCACTCAGCCATCAACAAGAGTGCCAATGCTACTCCCTCATGCTTCACCGTGGATTGAAGCAAAACTTCTCATCTCAAATCTATTATTGCGATCATTTTCTTTCTACCGCACCACCAGGGAGTGCTGCCGCCTTGAGGCACTGGCATGGTCCATGAGTTGACAGCGCCAACGGAACCACACAATGAATCCTCTCTGTCACAATGCCACATTGTTGCCTCGATCAAACCGCCCCAACAATGACTACTTCTTGTCGAGGCAGTCGAACAAAGAAATGCCTTTGTCGCTACCACCTTTCCCGTCCCTCGAACCAAAAGAAATACTGCTTCCTGTCCCAACCCTCCCTCAACAGACTTTTAAATCCGCATCGTACTCTACCTCACCAAATCTTCCGTACGGTCATCCAGCTTCAAAAACCCCAATCTTCCAACAAGGTAAGTCCAAATCCCCATCAAAAATGTGTCAAACAATACTCCAAATCCACGCCTGTGGTTGCCCCGGCCAATGTCTCCGTCGTTACTGCGCCCTCCCCATGCGAGGCTGCGACGAGCGTGCACGCAATCTCGAACGCCAACACCTCCCCAGTTCATGCGACCGCCACGCCCGCCTTCGAGGCCGCAACATTCCCAACCAACCATACGACGATGTCCACCCAGCACTGCGCCGTGGCCCGAAGAGCCCCAGCCCAGCGCCCAGAATGTTCGGAACACTACGCAATCCAGCCCGTGACCTCGAATCCATTAACATGCCATCCGCCCGTTCCCGCCGCGGCTCCGAAGAACCACGCTTCTACAGCAACATGCGCAATATAAGTGAGATCCCACACATGCCGCAATTCGCATCATCGCATGGCCGCCGTGGCTCCGCCGGTATCTCAAAGCACGGTAACGCACGCAAAGCTTCGTACTCCGAAGTCCAACGCGAAGCAACCTACCAGCGTCAAGCCGACGTCCGCTCCAAACGTCACCACTACCAGCAGTGCGAACGTCTCGTTGCTTCAGGCCGATACTCCCAGAATGAGCTCAGTGACCATCCTCTCATCCAACAGCTTTCCGAACAAGATCGATTCACCCTGTTTTATGACGCCGAGCAGCGTGAACGCGAACGTGAAGGTGAGCGCCGTTCCAGAAGACGAGGAGATGGACAGAAGAGTCGCTGTGTTGTCATGTAAGTCTCAAAGGGAAGAGAAATCTTGGTGTTTTATTCCTGCGGTATGGACTTCATGCATTGGTTGCAAGCAGGAGGATATGGAGAGGTCAGGTGAGTGAAGCCAGCTGATTGATTGATTGATTTCACGAGACAGAATAGAGTCGTCCAAAACGTAGGCAAGCAAAGTTCAGGTAGCTCAACACATCCAATGTATTTTCCCCCAAAATTGGTCCTGTTGCACACTTTTCCTCGCGCTCTCTTCTTCCTCATCAAGCCGTGTGTATCCAAGATCTCCCTTGAAACTCCGCCTTGCCAATGGGGTATCTACAAATCACAGTGAATCCAACACGTTTACATCCCTCCAAGTCCATTAACCCGTCCTCTTGGTCATCGGGCCGATAAAGAAAAGTTCAAAACATGACAACTTGCTGGAAAATCCAATGTCATACGTACGCAGGCGACTCAGGTATTTCCCAGTATGAAGGCTCCTAACCTTCGTTCCGGTTCTGTGGTGTATCGTAATCAGTGTTAGAATTCGGTGGTGGCGCGAATGGAATCGGTGACTGAGAAGTGAACACAGGTAGGTCTTCCTTCGTTCTCCGTACAGGCGTGCCAAATCCAGCAGGGCTCGATGAAGAAGGAATGGGTCCGGAGTTCATCTGTGGCATAAAATAGTTGTACTGTGCAGGCTGTTCAGGTATTGTAGGTGGCTGATATGCAGGAATCGAAGGATAGGCAGCGTCCTCAGGAAACCCATGTTCTGTAGAGACAGGTATCGAGTCGACGCGCATATAGGTGTCCTGCTGCTGCTGTGGGTCGAACCTGATTGAGGAAGCATCGGGGAGCTGTTCTTTTCCTGCTTGCTCACTCGATACCGGAATTGCTTCCAAACCATTCACATTTGCAGTCGAAATTGCAGATGTGTCCATGGGAATCATTATGTCCTGCAGTGTTGGCATAGTGCCGTTCGGTATGGTATACTGTAGTTCAGGTGACTTGTGATCCTCGCTCACCAGTGGCCGAGCTTGGGTTGGAGCAGGATTTTCAGTACCGGCACTCGGCGCCGGTTTAATTACCCTGGAGGCCTTCGGCACGGGCGGCTTTCTTGGAGCACGAGGCTTTTTCTGTTTGTCGTCGGGTACTTTCTGTTGTTGGCGTGCTGCATGCTCCTCTGGTGTGGGGACCTTAAGCTTGATGCTGATTTTCTTGACTCCATTTGTTAGACTGTCCATTTCGTCCGTCTTCGGCACATTGGTGCTTGTGGTCTGTGAAGGGAGAGCAGCCTCCACATTATCACCACTACTGTGCACAATCTCATGGTCAGTGATTGGAGACATGCTCGACCTTGTAGCCTCGCGAGCACCAGCGAGAGCTGGCGCGGTGGCTCTCGGTTTCCGAGGACTAGTCTTTGGCTTTCCTGCTGTCTTCGGTGCTGTAGGAGCTCTTGGCTTCCTCACTACGACAGCCTTAGCTGCCTTATCAGGGACAGATGAGTAAGCCGTGGAAGCTGCACTGGCAGCATGGTTCGTTGGCATGGGTGGAATCGTGTTATCTTCAGCTAGTTTCATGTTCTGAAAGCTTGATAAAATGCTCGATGCATCACTGGATCTCCTCCGCGGTCTGCTGTGAACAGATTCCTGTTGTTGTAATGTAGGATCAGGCAAGTCACCGATAGCTGCGATGGTAGTTCTTCGGTGACTGTTCCTGGAGGAGGCCCTTGCAGCATCATGTACGGCCGGCTGTGCCTTGGCTCTTCGATCACGAAGTTGCATTTTCTCGTCCGGGGCCACCGCCACACCCGTATTTGATAGACGTTCTTTCCTAACCCTCGTGGCCTCGGCGTTGAGTTCTTCGTGAGTGCAGCTCATGGTTTGTCGGTCACGAGGAACGATGACACGAGACAGCTCATATGATGCGGTTGCCCAGTCGACATCGGGCGGAGGGGTTGTGTAATCTGACTCTAGTGACAGTCGAGCTTGCATTGCTGAGAGTGACTGCCTCTCCCTCGCCTGGTACGTCATTTTGAGTGTCGATGCCTGTGTGGGCGAGGAGTAGTTCCCAGTCTTGTCTTTGAGGGATACTAGTGGTTTAGGTTGACGACCAGCAACCACGGCTTCTAGCTCTTCCAGGTTTTGTAGCGCCCACCAGTCGGGCGCGTACGAGCCTTTTTGGCCATTGATCGAAATAGGCACATCTTTTGGCATCCACTCGTTGATGGTTTGAAACTTCATTGCCTCAGGAGTGGACGGGCTTTCAGTCTTGACAGAAGCAGCGTCTCCAGCAAAGCCGCAAATATGGCTGAGCACTCCCGAAGTCAGCGCACGATCACTGTATCCACCTTCGAGCACACTAATGACACGACCATCGACACCAAGGTCATCCTCGTGAGCCAACTTGACAATATCGGCTGTGAAGCGCGCATAGAACTCCGTGGGGACATTGACGCTATGTCTCTGCATCCCTGCCCCTTCCCACTCACTGGCATCAAATCCTGCAGAGATGAAAATGGCCGCTTTGGGGGCTTGGTTTCCCGAAGCGCGAAGTCTCGTTGTGTGATGTCGAAGGAACTTTCTCGCCTTCTCCAGTAGGACTGTATATCTTGCCTCATATAGTTGCCAAAATTCTTCATATGTTCTCCACGGCTCAAGATGGACGTTCCAAATGGATTGACCATGAGCATTTTCGATACACAAACTTGCATTTCGAACCTTCTCTTCATCACCCCATTCGCAAGGATATGAATTGATGTCATGCAAACTGTAATAACCAATGGGCGTCTTTTTATGCGCAGCCGCATTCTTAGCAGCTCCCTGGGCTTTGCGATTATGGTCCCATGCGATATTCTGAGAGCCATCACCGTGGTGCAAATCGAAGTCAATGATGGCGGCATGTGTAAGACCATGATTCATCGCTGCGTACGCAATCCCGACATGGACATTGTTGAGCCAGCAGAATCCGGATGGGAAATTGGAAGAACAATGATGTCCAGGAGGTCGAATACAAACAAAAGCTCGCTTGGTAAGGTCTGACGAAAAGACGGTGTCGACCGCATCGCACACCCCACCAAGACAGCCTTGGAGAGCGGCCAATGACTCGGAGCACAAGTAGAGATCACCTTCATGCAGTTTCGGCAGGGGATTTCCTGCTTCATCCTTCCCGTAGCCTATCGGGCGCACCAACTCTTTCCCATTGAGCGACAATTTCCCCTCTGCTGTATCACACATGATTTGCAACTCTTCCATCCACTTTGAGCCATGCACAAATGCAACGGAGGGGTGGTTGAGCGGGACATTTCGAGAAGTCTTGCGAAGTCGAAACGGCACGTTGCGCACTTGTGCAGGATCATGGTTGGGACCAGGGGCAATCTGACCTTCAGCATGTCGTCCTCCTAAGCGCACGTAAGCCGTGGATGCGCCCAATAGGGTGGCATGTATCCGTTCTGGTCGTTCGACGATCGTAGCCAAAGCGTTCTTCGTCGCACGTGGTCGAGAGAAGCGATGACCGTAGCATGAATCATGGACAATCACCACAAGCGGAGACTGAAGAGACGCATGTGCTTCCAACTCCTTCCCAAAGTATTCTTTTGCGACTGAGGCGGCCGTCACTGGTGGGCGCTCTGCCGGCAGGGATGTCAAGGGCATCTTGCCATTTGTCGCAGGAGAGGCTGGATTGAGGTTGGAGGAAGCACGTCGGAATTGGGGTGTTGTGCCTCTTGCTGTGCTGAGATTGGAGACTGATCTTCTTGACGAGAGAGTTGGAGTGGATTGTCGTTCGCCGCGATACGAACTTGTGGAAGAGGGTGAACGAGAGGGTGAATGCGGAGAGGACGACTTGGTTTTGGTTGCGCTAGGAGAGCGATAAGGGCTACGCATAGGTGACGAGGGCGGTAACGGGACTGTGGTGGCAGTATCCAAGTGTGAAGGGTCGACTGACTTCACTTGTATGGAGGGGGACGCGAGGGTAGAGTTGTTGTTGGGGAGGGCATCGTGGCCTTCTATTGAGGGCGTCGGTATGTCTGGATCCATGTTTGGCTGGGCTTTGTGGCTGTATGCCGTTTGGCCTTATATCGCTGAATGCGACGCTGAATACAATTTCTGGATTGAACAAAATGTTCTTTTGGTAAAGTGGGAGAAGTGGCATTGACAGCGACACCACCAAAATAATCAACGTCATATCAAAGCGCGACCGACCATCAACTGACCCTTGACGCGTGCCCCAATCTGGTCTCCAAGGGTCCATCTTCGCTTACTTTCATACACCCTGCATGCCCACGCGGATATCATTTCCCAGTCCTCTATCCGATGCAAGAGGCTCCTCTTCAAAAGAGCTAATTACTCCTCCTCGATCCTGCCATGCATTACATCCCGAAGGTGAAGATCAGACAATTGTCAGACAAGGCTCTCTCAACCCCGTCTCATACATCCTTGCACTTCACAACGATGTCCTCCGTTATATATCTTTGACAATGGCAGCCGTCCATTGCCGACCAGTCCGCCAGGGGCTCTGGAGTCAGTCTAGGCATATCAGAAGCCTACAAAACAACAATCCCCTTCCTATATTCTCGCAAAACTCCCTCTCACTGCCGACCACCTTTATCAGACCGATATCTTCACGTCCAGCAAGAGCTTCTCCCACTCCAAGTCGTCAGAACCCAGCGTTTCCCGTCAGGCGGCATTTCTCAAGTGCTGCGAGTGCAAGCGCCAGCTCGGACCATACTCCTGCTTCACGCAACGAAAGGTAGGCATTTCTTTCCCTTACGTGCTCAAGCGACGTTATACCGCAAGTATAGCCTGCTATCTCACCAACTTGCAACCCCCAGAAGCCCAAGAGCCCATCATCATTCGTCAAGCGGCGGAATCCCGTATATCGGATAATTTCCCGTATCTCCGTGTTGATATCATCCCAATATTCCCTATCCACCATCTAACACGTTGTCTGGCCCAACACCTCTCTAACAACTACAGTACCAGCTCAAAGATGGCCCCTCGAATACTCATCTTCGGCACCGGCAGTATCGGCGCCGTCTACACCTACATTTTCTCCCGCGCCGTCACCGAAGCCAACGTCTTCGCCGTCTGCCGCTCCAACTACGACGCCGCCTCCACCCAAGGCTTCACCATCAACTCATCACTCTTCGGCCAAAACCTGAATGTGAGGCCACAAGTCGTCAAGACCGTCGACGAAGCCGTCACCAAGTCCGACGGCAAACCCTTCGACTACATCATCGTCACCGCCAAAGCCATCCCCAGCACACCATCCCTCCCCGAGCAAATCGCCCCAGCGGTCTCACCGTCCACAACCATCGCCCTCATCCAGAACGGAATAGGCGTAGAAGATATCTACAGCCAGGCATTCCCCCAGAACCCCTTATTGTCATGCGTAGTCTATCTTCCCGCCACACAAACATCCCCCGGCACAATCAAACACGGCGAAGTCGAACTCCTCCACATAGGCACATACCCTGCCGGACGGGACAAATCGTCCGCTGAAGATTTCGCATCCGTCCTCCGAAGCGGAAACGGCACCGCCAAAGTCCACGACGATGTCCAAATCGAACGCTGGACCAAACTCCTCGTCAACGCCAGTTGGAATCCAATCTGCGCGCTCTCACGTTGTCGAGATGTCCAATTCATGCACTCCTCGGATTCCGCAACCGACGTGGTAAAGCAAGTCATGCTCGAAATCACCGCCGTCGCACAAGCCTCGGGCTACCCGCAGATCAACGAGGCCAAGATCGACCATCAACTTGGTCGGGCGAAAGCACGATCCTTACCTGGCGTGGAGCCGAGTATGCTTGCTGACGCTTTCTCCGGCCGCAACATGGAAGTCGATGCCATTGTTGGGAATACAGTACGGATAGCGGAGGAGAAGGGCGTCAAGACACCGCTCTTAACGGCTATCTATGCGTTGACCAAGGGTCTTGATGCGAGCTTTACGAGGGCGCGGGAGAGTAAGTGAGTCAGTATGAAGGCACCTCGGGTATCCAATTCGTTGGTAGATGGACTTGTAGATGACACAATTAGCGTGGCTATATGGCGAGTGAATAGGGATAGATCTTCACGGGAATGCATATAGACTTGGTATCATGGGCACTGATCTTTACATATGCGAACTGGGCACGCCATACACATCTGAAGTATCTCAGATCTCAATATCCACCATTTTCAGTGCCTCAATCGCCCACTCGGGAGTACCCTTGCCTTCAAAGTACATTGCAAAGAAGCCCTTAATGAATTCAGGGAACCGGTCTTCCAGAATCGCGTTCCTTATGCGCCCCATCAATGACAGCAAATGCTGCACGTTGTGCATGGTCAACAAATGTGCCCCAACAGTCTCCTTGGCCGCAAGATGGTATATAAAAGCCCTCGTGATGCCCAGACCGCCGTCCTCTTTCGATCGACAGCACGTACAGGTACAGCCCTGTTCAACGGGACCAAAATCCTGGCTGTACCGCGAGTGTTTGAGATTGAGCACGCCGCGGGATGTGATGGCGTTGCCGAAGCGCTTATATCAAGATCTATTAGTCACGAGAAGCAGCCGAGGTGGTCGAGGGTAAACTCACCGCCGTCCTCGTCGGCCATACACAGTCAAACATGTCCGCGCCCAGGGCGACAGCCACAACGATATCCTCGGGGTAGCCCTGAGAGAGTCAGCACACGTACACAGTAAGAAAGGTATTCCTCCGTACAATGCCCATGACATATCGCGGTTTCTTCTCGGGTAGTAGGCCCGTACACGTATCCACCCTGCGAACAATCAGCATAGTGTCCACAGCCCTGGTCGCCACGCAGTTGAACGTACACTCGACAAAAATCCGACTTGGCCTCACCACCCGAAAGCCCACCAATGGCAATTCCAGGTGTATCCCTCTGCACCATCTCCTCGCAGCACTGCCGGCGCAATTCGAGGTCCAGACCACCCTGGATAATGCAGAACAGATTCTGTTTCTCGGGATACTTGTGCGCAACGATACACCGATCAAGCCAGCGTACCGACCGTTCCATAGCCTCCTGCATGCGCGCGCGGTCCGGCGACGTCGTCTGAATGACATCGTCCAATTGCATCATGATATCTGATCCGATCGAGTTCTGCAGGGCCATGGAATGTTCCGGAGTGAGTAACCTCAAACCATGTCAGCTCATACCCAACGAGAAGGAAAGGCAAGGCGTACATAGGACTGCCATCATGCGGACTCAAAAACCGCACACCCTCCTCCGTGATCTTGGCCAACTTGAGCAACGAGACCATTTGGAAACTTTGTGGTGCACCTCATCAGTTCAATCGCCATTCATGTCCAGCCCCAAGGAGACTAACCCGCCACTATCAGTCAAGATATTGTAGTTCCACCCTTGTAGTTTGTGAGCGCCACCAATCGTGTCCAGAACGGCTTGTCCCGGCTTCAACCCCAAGTGGTATGTATTGTTCAGGCAGAGCCTGCATCCCGTCTCTTCCAATTGTTCTGGCGTTAGGCCTTTCAAGGACGCCTGTGTCGCGACTGGCATGAACATGGGCAACTCGACAGGGCCATGGGGCAGATGGAGGATCGAGGCTCGAGCCTTGGATGTCTATTGAAGCGCCACAACGCAATTGTCAGCCTCAGTGCCTACCTGGGTAACGACCGGATAATGTTCCCTCTTTCTGCTCTTACCGAACATCTCGCTTTGAGGTCAAAGGTCAAGGCCGACGGTTTCTGGCTGGATGTGGACATGTTGACGACCTGTCCGAATGCATAGAGAAGGAGACTGGAGGGGGTGTATCGCCTTGTGACCGCAGCGGTGAGGATGTCAGATCGTGGTCGAGTTAGTCCATTCGCCAATCGCATATGATAGACTGTGACCGGAAATGTATCCTGCCGTGAGGTTGCACGGGGATGGTGTTGTTTTTCTACAAGTCACCTGTTCGGTCTGCGAGATCCTGACAGGCCGTTCTGTATATGCGATGCGACAACGAGATGAAGGATACAAAGAGTGGCAGAGAGACAGCCTTGGATCCTGATGATCAAAAGGTCAATTGCGGAGTTGGGACTTTTTGGCTGGAAAGCGCGACTTTTAACTGGCGGAATGATCGAACCCCTAATAATCCCGGCAACCATACAATTTGTCGTCCACCCCCTTGGAGACATACACACCATTGCGGGAAAAAGAAAGCTCGTCCTACTTGTGATTTCGTCGCACGACAGGTCACGGCTCACAACATTCATCCACATGATGCAAGCATACAACCTCTAACTTCTATTTCCGTGGATCAATCATGGCGGTCAACAATGTGAACAGTTGCGCCAGACCTGTAGAGCGGTCGAAAACTTCGAAGGAGGACTGAAACCTCTCTTGATACGTGCTGAGACTCTGCCTGCCTGTGTTCGGCCCTCACTTCCCCTCTGTTCAGGCCGTAGGAAAGAGAAAGGAAACAAGGAGAAGAAACCCCAATCCCATAGAAAAACCCCCACGCTACCCAGCCCTAGATTCGCCACAAACGCCATCGCTATGCTCCATTTCCGAACCGCTTGAACTGGTTTGACACTGCTCAAGAAACAGGTAAAGAGACATGAGCCTGTCTTGATCCCCACCTTCCGTGTGTGTATTGCTCCATTCAGATCACTCTTCTGCGGGGTTCGTTCAAGACAGAAAGACATCAGCGGTGCCAGCCACCTTGAGAGTGACCCACCGGTGTACGATAGGAGTCGGACCGGGAAGCAGTGATGGAAGGGTTGCGGAGTTTCGTGCAAGCAACCTCGGCAGCATCTTCTTTGGCATTGTTGATGTATTGACCATCGTACCAGTATCGTGCCGCCAGGTTCTGTCCTTGGATCGTCACTGTGGCCGACCAAGCTGTACGTCCGCCTAGAAGAATGAGTGTCAAGTTAGTTGTCGACACTCTGCAGCTCAAGTGGACATATGAAGTGGAAAGAGGTTGCTTACCACGACGATCAGAGACGATGTTGAAGTTAGGTGCTGGAAGTCTCAATTTGCGGCATTCAGCTGTCACTGGTAAGACCGGGTCTCGCTTTCGCATCCTGGGTCGAGGGACTCACCTGCGAGTTCATCTTGCCATGTTGCGTGAGTCTTGGTGGCCATCCTCGCTGGTGATGTTCGTGAGGTGAACAAGGCAAGGAGTAACACAATGACCAGTCCCAATTGTTTCAAAGCAGGAAGAAGGTTATAGTAGACCGGCCAAGAATAACGTCGTGAGTGGAAGTGCAGTTCAATGACCTTCCGCGACAGGAGATATCGCCAGACCTTTATATACAGCCCAGCTTGAAGAACGAAGCAACTTGAGCTGGCACAAAGCAGATGACGAATGTGCAAACAACCGTGAACGAGGGATGACTGCAGAAGCTCCCGCATCCGTGAACGGGTGCTGCCTCTATCCTGAAGATTGTCGCTTCATTCCCTCAGGGCAGCAAAAAGATTGACAGGAGTACACATCAACGAGGTTGTTGTTCTGTGAAACGTGAGATCTGAGATCTCGTGACACTGTTACGATCCCTGAAGGTCGCCCTGACATTGTCTATAAAAGTCTTCAGGTGGTACGGATGCGAGGAAGATGCAGAAAGCCGAGCGAGCTGTCAGGGCGTGGGCAGAGCATTGATGGCAAAACGCAAAGCAAAAATCTGAAGCAACATGTTCGTCCAGCGAGAGCCTGCCAACGCAGCAGGATCCAGTTGCACACAGTAGTGGATGGTTCGAGCTCCAGACAATGATATGCATGATGAGGTAGAAGCGAGCAGCATTGGAATTAACCACAAAGACTAGAAGCCTTGAAATGCCGGGAGTGGAGGTCGAAGTGGGGTGGAACGAATTCGATGCCGAAAGCTAGCTGTAACGCAATGCATGATGGCGGAGCTATGCGTGGTCTGGATGGAGTATAACATCATCCAGTATGATGAACGTGGTTCCGTTACCAGAGTCACTCATCGATAGACCTTCGAGCGAACGTTAAGTGTCGTTGTCTCTTCACGATGAGCTCCTGCAGTCATGGACCGAGGCATGAGGGGTAATTGGCTGCTCTGTTTTGGTTATAGATGGAAAGAGAATGGGTTGGGCAGCAATGAACTGTACTTGGAGCATCGACCGCACAGCCGATTGTAGCCAGGTAGTCTGCTGTCGAGATGGCAAACCGATGCAGGTCTCGGCAAAGGTGATAGGAGCGGAAGCCGGCAGAGGCTTGCGAGGTATCTTTGGAGCTAGGCAGCAGTCATACAAGAATTGACAGCTGGAAGACGGTGTTAGAACGATAATGGAAACAATTCAATGGCCGAGAACGTTGTGGGGGCCACAGCGACTTGTGTGTGTATGGTAGATAATGCACAGTACAGTGCATGAGGATGTCAGATCCAGTATTTCCTTGGCAGGAAGATTTCTGCAACCTGCAGCAGTGAGAGAAAAGACTTGGGGCATTGACGCCGTGGGATGCGGCACGACTGTGAGATTGAGAAGAGTGAATGGTCGGAGAAAAGAAATCTTCTGCAAGATGATGGAAGAAAGAAGAGAGAGAGTGAAAGGGAGAATGGAGCACGAGAATGCCAGGTCGGGTTTCTTCATTTTCATCCAATGACGGTTGCGACTCCTTCTTGCCGAGGCCGCTAAGGATAAATATCACTTCCTGCCGAATTTACAGTGGACTGGCACCAGGATATTGTACGGGACGCAGTACTGTATGTGGAGGTGTCGCCAATGGCTACCAGCATATTGCCACAAGACGCATAGCATTATGGGCTTTTCCGATCTTTCCTGAAGCCAGCCTTGTGAACTCTCAACGCCACAATCTGCTTCATACAGATTCTCTCCCGACGGTGGTGACAGGGCAAATTGCATAAGTTTCAATTGAGAACTTGCCGGACGGAAGAACCCATCTGTTCCTGTGTTTCGAGTCTCATCCCCAGCGGGTTTCGCATGCGGTCATGGTTATGAACTTCATCGCCGCAAAACTCTGGGTCGACCCATTAAGCCCTACCCACTTCGTGGTCACGTAAACGTCAGGTCTTCGATCTCGAGAGAACGTGTCAAAAAGCATATAATATACAAGAACAAGCCGATGCCATAACAGCGACCCCATGGCTCAAGATCATACGGTCGTTGGAATGTTGTCTTCGTAGTGCATCCACACCGCTATGAGTCCGTGTAACCCCGCAAAAGGAAATCTCGTCCTGGTTGGGTCACGGAGAACAATACCTCTGGTCACATCGGTGGTGCCCGTCAGCTAAGAGCGGTGAGCTTCCTGCCAGTGTCTCCTGATGCAACCGTTGGTGAGGGAGATTAGTCCAGTCGCAATGAGGACGTCTCCCAGATCACTCGAGATGTCTTCTTCCATGATCCGCATACTGCACGACGGTATCCAGCCTCCGTGGACAGCTTCTTTTCGCCTTTGCTTCTCGGATAGTTTGTCGGGCGTAATGTGAGCAAGACAGGCTCCGGTGGTTGAGTGGAACATTTCGAGCGAAAACACCGTTTCTGAACCATCTTTGTAAACCCTGCGTCTCCAAGAATATGTTTCGCCCCAATATTCAAAGTCATAAACGCTTTTGTCGTTTCGAGGATCGCGGTTCAGCTCGACTTGGGCATAGTTGGAGAACTCTATCCTGATGTTGTCGGTGGGTACTGTGGCTTCCACGTCTGGCCGAGGACCACAGACCTCGGAAATCTCGTCAACGTCGTCGCCTTTGTCTTCTTGAGGTTTCTGGGACGCCGACTTCGCTGTAAGCGCTTTCCTGAAGTTGATCTTTGGGAAGGAGACACCGAAAGAAGACTTTCTGGGTGGTGCTGCTGGTCTGATTGGTTTGGCCGAGGGTTTTACATATTTTCGTTTCGAACTGCAGACCTCACGTCCAGATTGTCTCTGATATCGGCGAAGGGAGAAGTGTCTTTCGGCTAGGTCATACATGCGAAAGTGGAACAGGGTCAGCTTCACTTTGTGGCCTTTCCGTACAGTCATCTCGGTATCAGCTCGAAGGTTGAGGTTGCCATCTGGTGTCGTATCGTCATGCTGAATCAAGATCCTTCTCGTTGACGGGAAGAGTTCTGCAAACTCGGAAGGCGTACAGCCGAGTGCGTCTGGTTGGTAGCATGTCTGTCTTAATAATGGCCACAGGTTCGAAGTTTGAGGTGTCTCTTTCTCGGAGACAGTGGTGGAGGCGTATGTGTCGCTGGAGGCTCGAGGGTCGATGCCTTGTTCATGTTCACCCTGTGAAGGCTCGTCGTCATGGTATTCTGTTCGGTCAGTGTCGTAGTGCTTGACGATCGGTTTCGTATAGCTATATGAGGTTGCATTAGTATATTGAGTGCGACCAGAATGGCCAGACAGATCGGAACTGTGACTGCGGGCTGATATGGAGCTTGTCGACACCGCAGATCCTTTAGACCAGGCACGAGAGAGATATGGTCGAGGCATGTTACAATCAGGATCCCCAACAAGTGATAGAATGGAATGCAGATAAATGTGTAAAGGTCTCTGGTGTCAGTCAAAGCAATGTGACAGTCTTCAATGAGAAAGAACAAACATTCATAAGCTTCGGACTCAAGGTCCTGGAAGAAGCATTAACAACGGCATGACAGAAGCAATCGAGGAGGTCGTAGTCTTGATTGGGCATGTTGGCTGTTGTAACCACGACAGTCCTGTATCATAAAATCACTCCACATAAGAGGTACGAGATGTGGAGGCCACTGTTCTCGACTATGGTCCATTTGCGCGAGGGAGGACAGACTCCGATGGTGGCGCAGCATTCCTCGTTACGATTTGCTGACCAAGGCTGCAAAACTCCGGATCAGACTCCAGACTCGCAAGAACAGAAAAGACGGCAGCGGCCGGAAGCCGCCATCAGAAGGTTTTTGCTTCTGGAATTTAGTGCCTGCACTTTGCATTTGCTGAGGCGAGGGACATAGACTAGGATTAATGCCTGCTTCAGTGGCAATGGTTGCTTCTAGTTGTTGCTCCGTGATGGCCGAAACGGGCGAGACGCCGCTTGATCACAAGGTGACATTCGTCCATAATCATGCATCAAGAGCCCAATGTGGTGGCGAACAGTATGTTGAAAAAACCAGTTGCCTGAAGGACGAAGAGCTGTGGAAAGTCATTGCTGCCTTGGTTGATGAACGCGAAGAGCCGGCCTGACGGAACGGGGCCCAAGCTACTTGGTTCGTGAATGTGGATTGCCTTGGGTATGAGCGCCATGCGAGGGACTGAGTAGGTCATTGGAACTGAGAGCGAATGTCAGCGAATTGCTTTGCTATGCGAGTAACAACAAACGAGTGTCATGCGACTGCAGAAAATGGGATGATGCGTCAGACGGTCAGACGCATGATTTTTGACCTTTAGGATGGACACTTTCCTCGATGGAGACTAGTGGCCGAATGCATAATCCAACCTAACGCAAGTCCAAGGTCTAAAACAACCTTTCCGCATCGTGGCATCGTTTCATTGGCATCTTTGGCTATATCGCTGCATTTGTTTCCCCCAATAGGCTGCATTGACGGAATGTCTGTCGTTTACTCGTGCGTGGGAAACATGAACATGTGTTCACGCACCACCCATGCCGTACCTGCGCGCCCGGCCGAGCAGGGTTGCCGTCAGAAAACGCCGCCATGCAAGGATGTCCTCAGCATCACCAGCTTGGGCAGCTGTCTCGCTTCATTTTTTTCAGCCATGGAGCATGTTTATCAATTTTCGAGCATTGGACTCGCTGTTGAAGGTGCTTTCCGGATCCTGTCCTTGAAGCACGTGCAGATTCTCGCGTTTGGATCCAGCCAGTGCTATCCATAATCGATCGATGAGCCTATACAGGATGATCACCATGATCATCATGAAAACGTCGCGGCTCGCGCCGCAATGGTCACCGTCCACGTCTTCGCGATCCTCCAATGCCGTTTTGCACATACCTGACTATGTTTGATGGTGCTGACGATCGTCTGGGAACCAACAGTGATCAGATCCAGTTGCAGTTGGCCCGATGGAGCTTCTCACGGTGCCGCATTAGGGTCGTGACCTGTTTCTTACTGTGCCTGAAGCCGAAATCTCCCTCGTGCAAACGATAAGTTTGTCTGCATGTTTCCTTTCGTCCCTGGAATGATTGGGGTCGACGACAAATTTGCGTTATCAATGACTGTCCAAAATGAAGTTCAATCGACACGATATGTATTCTGACTCTGTATGGTCATCTCGCCGGATCAGCTCCTATCCCGCGGAGGTGATCTGCACACACTCCATGACTGCAGTCAGATACGATCCACTTCCAGGTGTGCAAATCTGCATACGGAGGTACAGGCTGGCGAGACGACGTTCCTTGAAAATCGCTCACCAGGCCGGCGCCGCAGCCTCTAGGTCGAGCCGGCTGGAAACAAAAACAAGTGCTCGACATCTATGTGCATTACAACTATCATTCAGTTACGACACGACCTTATCTTGCACCATCCAATACATCCAATATCAAACATCATGATGATCCTCTATACCATCCCCCACAATGGCCGGGGTAACTCGATCTCACGACCAAGCTCAACTCCACGACCCATGAAACCACGGGCTCTATGATCGACGCCAACGTATGCCCCTCTTCTCCGCTCTTCGCCTTCGACGTCACGAGTCACACTCCAAGTTCTCAAGCCATAGTAGCTTCCAATACGGTGAACGAGCCAACGTCCAAAGGCCGCCCCTTTGTCGCTATCCAGACCTTCGAAAATCATTTTTTCAGTGCTGACGGTGTCGTCCCACCCCTCGTCTTTTTCCCTTTGTTTGCGGCCAGGAGAATCGTGCATGGCGCCATTTCTGCCAATGAAGACAATTTCCTCGTCTTCTTCACTGTCACTTGTCAAAGGTACATCGTGAAGTCCTTCATCGCGCAGTCTGGCCTCTCTTTCATTCCACTTCTGTACAAATGCTCGTACCGTCTCTTCCAGATCTTGGAGCATGCCTGTGGCGCCTCTGCCACCCTTCAGTCTGGCACGGACCTCTCTAGGAATGCTGATAGCGGCTTCTTCCATGGGACTCATGCCAGTGTTTCTTTTCCCTCTCGATCTTGTGCTATTGGCCCGACCTTTCATCTTGGCCTCAACCGCTCTTTGAAATTCGGCAGCATCCCAAAGCGGTGCAAGGTAGTAGGGGACCGTGCGTTGAGGGTACGTCGGACGGACCTCGAAATCTTCAGGGGAGGGTGGTTGTGCCCATGGGTTGGAAAGAAGGCGATCTAAAGACCTAATCAGCTTGACCTCAGTCACCCGTGTTAACATGGCAGATTACCATTTTCCCAGCGTCGACGCTGCCGAGAGCCCTCCTTGCCCTTCAGGAGAGCTTCTCGGCGCTCGAGACTGTCGCGACGCATTATTTTTCGCTCGGTGTAGACCCTGGTTGTGGCGACCGGGGTTCGAGACGCGGCGTCCAGCGGCACGCTGATGCGCACGGAGGTGCCAGTCACCGGCTTAGGAGGTGTCGATGGCTCGATCGACACATTTCTCATCTGCTCCGTGATTCCTTCTGCAGAGGTAGCAAGGCTTGGAGCCGCGCTCTCTGCAGGTACCATGATCGGGAGGGTTGCCATGTTGTCTGCGTTAATGAACGAAGTCGCGTCGTGGCGATTTGAACAAGGAAACGACGGAGGCTTTCTTTATCAAGTTTTTCGAATGTGCGCAGAGTCGACGTACCGTTGCTGCCAGCACCCGCCTGAAACGCACGGAAGAAGAATAAGAATAGAAATGTGTGAGGCAACAGGGAGGGTGAGGACCGGATGGACAAGCTGCCCCCGAAGTCATGGTCGGAGTCACTTGGTCTCGGTCCGACGAATTACGATAAGGTACAGATCGTGGTGGACTCCTCAATTATGACTGGTTCGGTTGATGATCTATCCTACCATACTCCGCTGCAACTAGCAGATACTCGTACGTTATGATTGTTGTTTTGCTCGGAGTATCATGACCTGCTCGCATGGCACCGGTTTACAAGATGAGCTTGATCTTTCAACTCGAAAGCCAATGTGGTGGGCTCAAGAGAGGACCGGCGATGCACAGTACGGGTACCGAAACGAGTGGGTGCCAGGTGGTGTTAGGTAAGCCTCTAGCCCATTGGAGCACCTCGGTATCCATGTTTTATCGATAGAGCCCCAATATTGGGGTCATGATCCGTCACAGGTGCTGCCTGCGCTATTGTTTCAGTGATCCCCCAGCCATCTCCAGTGTCCAAACACGACGGCCTTGTTGTTGACTTTAAGCAACATAATTCTTCTTGATCTCCATATCGTCTAGACTCCGTCTCTCTTTCTTTTTAGCAATCATGAAGTATCATTCCTTGGTGGCCGCCTTGGCCGCCACTTTTACCGCCGTTGCAGCGCTCTCCATCGACACTCGCTCTCAGCAACAAATCCCTCTTGATGGCAAACAACCCATCGCACAGGAGCAATACTTGATCGAGCTAAGTCCTGGAGAGACAAGATGGGTGGTAGAGGAGGAGAAATGGGAGTTGAAGAGGGTAGGAATAGCAATCAGGTCAACATCGAGTTCATTTAGCTAATCCACCGTAATCAGAACGGGATCAAATTCATGGACATCACTGAGAGCGGACACACCTATCCTTACGTCCTGTCTTCCGAGAGTGAGACGTCTCGAGTCACCTACCCATCTAAAGCACAGTACAACAAAACCGTCAAGTCTCTTGCGACAGGGTTGGACAAGGACAACATGCGGAAGCACTTGGAGGGACTCACTTCGTTCCACACCCGCTATTACAAAAGCCAGTACGGCATTGACGCAGCTACATGGCTATATGGGCAGATTAACGACACCATCGCGACCTCGGGCGCATTCAATTACAGCGCCAGCCTGACGAAATTCGCTCATCCGTGGGGACAATTCAGTATCATTGCACGTTTCCCCGGCAAGACGAATCACACTGTTGTGATCGGGGCGCACTTGGACAGCATCAACATGTTCTTGCCTTCCATCCTGGCGGCACCCGGAGCGGACGATGATGGCAGTGGTACTGTGACCATTCTGGAGGCCCTGACCGCCTTGCTACAAGCCAAAGAGATCGTCAAAGGCGAGGCTGAGAACACGGTCGAGTTCCAATGGTACTCGGCGGAAGAGGGCGGCCTCCTCGGCAGTCAAGCAATCTTCAAGTCGTATCATGAGAACGATATACCTGTCAAAGCCATGATTCAACAAGACATGACGGGATATGTGGCCCGGACATTGGCTGAGGGCAAGCCCGAGTCAGTGGGAGTCATTACGGACTATGTCAACGCAGACCTCACAGAGTTCATCAAAGAACTGATCACGACTTATTGCGACATCCCCTACACATTGACCAAGTGCGGATATGCTTGTTCCGATCACGCTTCGGCCAGCAAGTATGGATATCCTTCAGCTTTCGTGATCGAGTCGGACTTTGAATACTCGGACAAGAAGATCCATACCAGCGACGACCTGATCAAGTATTTGAGCTTTGATCACATGTTGCAGCATGCAAAGATGACTCTTGGATTCGCCTATGAGGCTGCATTTGCCAAGTTTTAGGAGGGCACAGCATTCATTGCGCTGGCGTTACATTTTTATAAGGTGTATACATATATCAGCACTACATAATGACACAGTCTGTTCGCTCTGTCACTCTGGTTTTCATTGCTTTTCATGTCCACGTCGATATCCGATGCGGAGACCGCCTGCAGCATGGTCATTTCTTTGGCCATGGTGATTTGTGTTGCAGCAGTGACGTAACTTTCCCCGCAGTCCTGCTTTGCTGCTGCGAATCTTTCCTGCTTGCGTGAAGCTGCTGCAGCTTCGAACCTCGCCAGCCTCCACTTACGCCCTGGTAGGATAAAACAGCTTCGATCACGAGAACGCTCTGAGTTTCACCCTGCATTATATCCACCGTCCAACTGGGTTTTCTCGCCAACCTGTTTTCTCTCCTTCTTCGCGCTCAAGACTACATCCATCCCACTCAATCAGTCGATTATTTTCTTCCCGGCAGAAAAGGGCACGTCGATTCAAAGACACACTCTCGATACAGCACTACCATGGCAGACTGTATGAACAGTCTCGTCTCCATGCAGTCAAGATCTAGCTAACCAATGTCAGACAACCCATTCGCGAAACGCGAGGAACACTCTCAACGAAGCCTCCTGGCTTACAAAATCCTCACGATCCTCTCCTGGCTTCTCCTTGTAGTGGTTGGAGCCTACTATACCTTCGCAAGCCCCCAGGACTGCCACCACAACCATCACTGCCACACAATATGGGGACAGAATAACCATAGACGGACACCTTTCAGCTTGAACTCGGTGGTGACAAGCATCTACTGGATTGTGGTTCTGATATTGCAGGCATACTATGTTCGTTTCTTGTGGAGCTCGGACAAGGCGTTCGTCACAAGTGCGGCCAATGTGGGAAGCCACTTCATCTTCGTATGTTCACACAACGCCACAGGACATTGACCACAACTAACATGGACTGCAGCACAATCTCTTGACCTTTGGCTTCATCATGCTGTGGGTGCGAGGCCACTTCTGGCAGGGCGAGCTCCTCCTGATCATCAACCTGTTCAACCTGACACTACTATACTTTGGCCATCCTACAACACCTCTCTTCATCCATATGCCTATTGTCTCAGCGCCTCTAGCTTGGAACTATGTTGCGATCCTCTGGGACGGAGCAGCGATGGTCAATGCTCATACTCTTCCAGCGAGAATCGTGGCGAACATCTTCATCTGGGGTATCCTGGTTCTTGGAGGCTTCTTCCTTCTAACCTTCAAGGACTATACAATCGGCCTTGAATTGGCCGTTCTATCACTGGGTAAGTTTACCGTTCTCAAGGACTGGCAGGATTGTGACTGACCCTGTATCACAGCACTTGGACTTGGTCAGATTGGTACACACGTCATCGCCGTGCAATGGATCTTTGCCTTTGTTATTGCTGCTTCCCTGCTGGTATTGTCATTGCTCATCGGAGCGCCCAAGGTTTTCGGCCAAGATAGAAGCATTCGACAAGAAGGCGCAATCGTTAGCGAGGACAGAGAACGTGCACCTCTACTGGCAGACAACTGATTGGATTGTCCTCGCATGTCGACTAGTGCCTGTGTTCCAGGACATGACAGTTGCAATCGATGAGGGCTTCCTGGCAAAGGCGCAAAGGCTGTAGATGCATCAGTGAGGGACCTTGGGCTCGAAAACCGGCGTTGTCAGGTGTGTGGAGGATTGTGCTTCTGAAACAATCCAGAAAGGTGTTTTACAGATGGAGCTGTCATTCAAGGTACAGTCGTTGTACCTGTACTAATGTCTCAAAAGTCAAGAAGTGTTGAATGACTAGGGATGCGCCATGGATTGCTGAAATTGATAAATTTGTGATAACGTCTCTTTGTGTAGGAGATTTTTTCACCCAATGCTCAAAGGGAAATTACTCCTACCCATCATCCTTCCATCATGCGAGATGCCGAGGATCTTTGTGTAGCTTGGGCTGAATTCTTGTGTTTCCCTGTACATGTAAGTTGCACAACCCAAACGTTTACATCAAACCGGACCAGTCAAAAAGTTTGTTCAGTGAGTACGTTCCGAGATACGAACGCCCGATTTGTATGGACCCCAAATGCCACCTCTTCTCACCCATACCCATCGTTTGTACCAGACCTGACACTAGACGTTTACTGAGTACCGCTTGTCAACCCTACCCAAACAGGCGCTGTTCAGCCCGGCACCTTCCTTGTCGACATCGTGGCAAACAAACTCTTCTTGTTTCTTTGTCACGGACATTCCACTTGGATTCACCAACACCTCATTTTGGCTTTGAGACTAACGTGACGTTCAGTATGGGTGAAGGTGGTGGAGTCTTTGTCCTTGACCGGCTCCTTGTTCGCATCACTCCGTTTACTTAACCTGACCAGCCAAAGTCTTCACTTGGTCCTCACTAGGTCTATGCGGTTGCCCCAAATATTAGTAGCAACTTCTCTTTCCTCCCCTACGTGGCTTTACACTCGACTTCTCCCACGATGCCTCACGCCATGGATGAAAGCAAGGACGCCTCTCAACCCATCAACATGGCGTCTTGTCTAAACGATTCCGACACCCACCTTGATCTCGACCGTTCTGACCAACGCAACCTGATCCGCCTTATCGCTTTGATGCAGGCTGGCTGGACACTCTCTCGAGGTCATGGTCCACGTCACCATCCTCGCTGCCTCTGGTGTCACGGTGATCTGAGCGATCGTACCGAGATCCTCATCCACGACAAATGTAATAACGCATGGGCGGCCGGTTGCTTCATGGACTCCATCCACTACGAATATGACAAGACACATCATCAACGTCTGTCCTGTCCATTGTGCCGTGCCGCATTCCATGCACGCCCAGGCTGGACCAGACCACGCTGGCCAGAGCAGGAACGCTATCCGGAGCCGCCACACCCTCCGTCGCAACATGACTTTCAACTGCCCAAAAATATCAACATCTCCGCGCACATACGAATTGTCTTGTACAATCCAGCTTCTGTCACCAAGGCACGGCAATATTCCAAGACGTTGATGTTCATCACGCGCGAGGAGATGGCAAAACTGGCACTATTTGGGCGAAACAAGATCATCTTTGATGCTATCGACAATGTGAAAACAGAGTGGGAGACGGTCTTTACGCGTTGGGTGCTCATAAATTGGAAAGACAACAACGAATATCGAGCGAGCCCGTTGATGGCGCACCAGGAGACCGAATTGCTGGAAATGCTCGCTGCAAAGGGCTTGGGCTCTCCCGTCACGGGTGAAGCCGCGCAGCAGCTGGAAGAACGGATTTGCACCCAGGGCCGCCTGCCTGGACCTGGCACGGGCTATCCCATCCTCCAAGATATATCCGCGAAGATACTAGAAGGAGGGGCTGTCGGCAGGGGCGGATTGGCTACGGCGGTCGCTGCGTTCAAACCAGACAACGAGGATGACGATATCAAAGAGATGATGTCCGGGGGTAAAGAGGAGGCGCTTAAGATTTTGCGAGCGGAGCGAGAAAAGGAAAAAGGGTCGGTACAACACATGGACCGCATCACTGCTGGAGTCCCTGGACTCTTTCGTGCGTTTTGCATGGTTATGGACGACAAGAGCGATGGTTCTCATGGGAGTGATGAGGAGCCGGATGAAGATGAAGATTATCCTGAAGATGAAGACTATGTTGAGGAGGATGGGGAAGATCTAGATTCTGAGCCGGGAATCCCTGGGACCGTGACGGTCGCTCCACCCAACCTTCCCGCCATATCCAATCCTGAAGACAGCGACCCCGAACCGTCTGTATAGATGGCCCATTCCAGCGACAAAAGCTTTGGTTGGAGTATTGGCGTCTTTGAGGAGAGGTGGGAGCAGCACAGTACTTGAAGCTTTCGATCAGCTTGTTGCATAGAGCATGGAAGGAGTTAATCATGTGAGGTCTTTCCTGGCATATGGAGTATTCGCGGATCTGGCAGGCATCATAAAGACGAGAAGATGCTTGAGTCAGGTCGACTTGCCATGTTCGCAGCGTTAGAATTTGAGAGTCTGTATGTGTACATTGCTACTTTCACTATGATGAGGTACATCAAGGTGATCGTCCGGAAGATATTGCACACGCATCCACCTCCTTGTGCGATATCTCTCATCGCCATCTACAGATGTCATGTACCTTGTCATCATTATAAGGTCCGCCGAAATCCTCGTGCCAGGCCTCCCTCCCAGCTGTTCATTTCGCCCGGTGATCCTCCGAATGAGGATGGTAAAAATCTCGTGTATCGTCTTCGTCATATATGGTGGTCCTCAATGCTCACACAGTTTCCTTCCCTTGCTTCGTGTCCTGCTGAGATCCTGCAGGTCAATCATCTACCGGCTCATACAATCCCGCCTCTTCGCGTGTCGATCAGCGACCTCAGCATCGCCGAGGAGACATTGCAATACCAGGAGCTACTATCCACAGCCCACATACCTCTTTCTGTCAGCAGATTGGGCCCACGCAGGCTCACTGCTTGCAGTATTGTCGTCCAGATTATCCTTCGGGCACGGCATCCCGCACGGAAAGGTGTATGTCTTTTTAGTCGGCCCGAACAACGACTCATCACTCATCCGTCCTTTGCGAGCCATCACATGCGGGAGCTGTGAGATCAGCCCTCCCAATCAACGCCCCAATCCCTATTCCTCTCCGTGACTCTCACCCCCATCTTGGCCTCCATCCAATCCTCAACCGTGACCCATCCCTTCCTCCCCGTCAACACCCCATTATAAATCGCATACTGCCATTCGCGCCACCACTCCTGCGCAATCAATCCAGCTCGACCATTCCTCTCCCGAGCGGAGTGATCATTCGCGTTGGCGCTGGCACTTGATCTCTCAGCTCCCGAACTAGCAGCAACGTCCCACACCGCTTCGACGACCTCATATTTCTTCGTCGGGCTCAGTCGTAGCATATTCGTGAACCAATTACCTCCCTGGCGCGAGACAATCACGTCGGTATACTGTACGGGGAAACTCACGGTGAGTTTGCCACGGTATTTGGTCGAGGCTACCAGCGTGCGCACCATACCTTCGAGGATTTGCCCGGGGAGATTGGTGACTTGTCGGTGGAGCGTGAAACTCTTGTTTTCGACTTTTTCTTCGCAGAACTTCTTGATCCATTGTTCTAGCGGAGTTCGGTTGGAGTTTCGTGAACTCCTGGGTGAAGAAGAGTCGTCGAATGGTTTAACGTGAGTTCGAGATTGCGCTGACGTTCCAGTGATGTCCAAAAGCGAAGTCAAGTTGATGAGTATTTCGAAGTCGATGACGTTTTCACCACCTCTGGAATGCTCGCCGTGGATGAGCATCAGAGGTTTGGGTGGGAGGGCGGCTTGTTCGTGGATGAAGCGCACGAGTTCGTATTCCGTTTCGGATAGCTCGGGTTTAGTGGTGGTGATGGAGGCGAGGTCTTTGGACCATTTACCTTGAGAGACGCCGTATTTGGCCAAAGCGACCAAACCTAGGCGGTAGATCGCATCGAGGGGGTTTTGGCTTGGTATTCGGATTGAGGGTGGTATATTGGAAGGGGTAGAAATGGCTGGGACAACGTTTTCGTATGATGGCGGAAGGTCCTGAGGGGCAGGCTCAGCTGGTTGTGAGGATGCAGCGCGCTGGCTGGATTTCTCAGACGGCATCTTGCCTGCTCTTTGATCTTGGTTGCCGGTACGAGAACCTGCGGAACCGGCGATGGGGCCTTGCAAAATAATGGGTTTTAGATCACGGTATCTGGATGTGGCGAAGGAGTTGTTGGCAATGTCTCGCTGTTTCGTCGTCTGGGGCGCCCTTCTCCCAGGCGTCGGGATAAAATTGAATAAGATTGATGAAAGAGGAGGACTCAATCAAGAGAAATGAAGCATGACTACCATGAATCAGATATTTCTTGAAAAGCCGGGATTCGCATAATCTTCTGGATATGGAAAGGTTGGTGTTGAATAAAGAGGCACAGCCACACAACCAATCACCAATGGCTTGGGCATGTTATACGAGCCCCGACGCCCGTACCCAGGCACCCGTTAATTCAGCCAACCACACGAAAGCCCCTAGACGAATTGACGCAATGGGCTAACTTACCGCAAATGAGGTGAATAAAACTGCAGAGTTCCAGAATCATCTCAGCCTTGTTCCACATGGCTAGTGAGAGAGTAAGCCTGGCATCCAATCGATGCTGCTTGAGGCCGTACGTTGAGCACACTTAGCTCGATCCATTTCATCGCTGCAAAATGTCCAATGTAATCTGCTGTCAAAAACTCCAAGAGATGACATGAATCCAATCTCCAACCATCTTTCCACGTCGCATGCCA
This sequence comes from Exophiala viscosa, assembly GCF_022695815.1. Classification (NCBI taxonomy): domain Eukaryota; kingdom Fungi; phylum Ascomycota; class Eurotiomycetes; order Chaetothyriales; family Herpotrichiellaceae; genus Exophiala; species Exophiala viscosa. The sequence continues at coordinate 1,936,736 of NW_026944354.1, read as the reverse complement.
TGGTATCAGCACAGTCTCGCGGCCAGCCCACACAGAATCACGAATGTATGCTGCAATAGTCCCCAGCACCAAGAGTGAGGCCATATCCATCATGCATCACTCAACCCGTCGTCGCTTTGCGGCATGGGAAAGCTCCGTCGACGCTTCAGTCGCAGTTGAGGCCAGTGCTTCCATATCCTCGGCTTCTTCGGTAGTTTTTGCCGCTTTCTCCTTTAATGCGGCCAGTATCTGGGAAAGAACATCTTCCTGGACTTTCAGTATCGCCACCTTCTCCTCCAACTTCGCCCTCTCCTTACTATAGCCTTGCATTTGTTCCTCCAGGTCGGTCTTCTCGATACCCAGATCATCCATCTGTACCTTCAGCTTATCCGCTTTGTCCTTGTCGAATTTGGCTGCAGTCGGCTTGTGCGTGTCTGCTCCCGCGATGAGATCGCCCACCCTGTCGGTCTTCTGCGACGCTTCTTCAGGGAAGATCTGTGCGCCGCAGGATCCTTGCGTGCCTTCGTTGGCCGCTGACTCGGCTGTAGGCTGTGGAGTTGCTTCACTGTGGGTCTGATCTTTTGGAGGTTCTTCCTGTTGCGCTGGTTTGGCTGGGGGATCGCCAATGGACAGAACCTACTGTACCTTTGGACGCAACACGCCTTCCGGCATCCATTTATCAGGCTGGCCTCGGACTTTGTACGCCCAGTCCGGCCCACCACGGTATTTCGAGCTCAACCAACACCGTTCTTCAATAAGGACTGTGGATTCCATCCCACAACTTGAGGTCAGAAGACTTGAGCCAACACTGTATAGCGGCGCAATCCTGAGTGCGAGAGGTTTCTCTTCTTGAAATCCGGCCCTTTCAATGATCCGACTGCCGTCCGATGAGACACGCACAAGAACCATAGGACGGAATTGACGGTTCTCTCCTGCCGTAAAGCACTTTGACTCGGCAAGGGTAGCGACCAGGCACCACGGCTCGATGGTTTTGTTCTCAGATGGTCTTATGCACACCTTCTCACCAACGGCATATTTGGAAGCGGCTTCCTGAGGTCTGCACATTGATTCGTGCTGCTGTCGGCATTCGTTGCTTCGATACTTTTCGAACAGTGTCCGCGCTGCATTCTGCATCCTGTATAGTGTTAATCATTGGCATCAATATCAACATGCCGACTCACTCAGTGGGCACAGTGAGCCTAGTCGAAGCCATTTTTGAGATCAGTTCTGCTTTGCAGACTTGATAGCGCGAAGACGTGAGTGAGAGGAGGCGCACAACAAGAGCTCAGGGTCCTGATATCTGAGAGCCAGCCACGTTCCTGTGCAAAGAATGGTGCTTTGGGGTATCTGATACTGCGAGCGTCAAGGTCGCCTGTGAGTAAGAGACACGTAGAAGAAGACTGACAAAGGGGCGTAAGAGACGGTCTTCGGGTGATTGATCAAGCTCGTTCAGCTATCTCAGATTGCGATGAGCGGTTCGCTTTTGACTCATTTCTCAGAAAGACTGTGGTAAAAGTCGAAATGGAGTTGTGCAGAGAACGTTGTGCATGCAACCGGTAAGGTTCAAGTTGCCCTTGCTTCAAACCTCGCTCATCAACTCACCTCCTTTCCTCTCTGAAAACAATTCACTTCATCATCTCCATCATCGCCTCACACCATGCTGCAAATGGCGCAAAACTGCTCCCTTGGCCCTTACAGAAGTGTTTCATCGCCAACAGTTGACCTCTCCTCCATTTTGCCATTCTGGTCTCCCAGCCATCATCCTTCTCTATGCTCGTTTCCAACTTACCACTGGAGCCTTCGCCCTTAACTCTAGCACCATCAACGGCATCACCTACTTTCCGCTCACAAACAGGACACAGATAAGGCGGTTGCCGCATGTCTTCCGCCACAGACGTGGTACCTTGCATAGCACATGCCCTCCACATACAATGGTCAAGTCCGAAACAGTGACCGAGCTCATGTGCTGCGGTCCGACAGACTCGAAATAAGTGAGCCGACGAAACTGCAGGAGTAGTCCCGATATGTTCAGACAAATGTGCCTTTACAGCTCTCTGCAATGGCTCCCATGCAGACAATGATGAGTGTCCAGGGACGGCTGCGGCACGGGTGTTGGGTTTCTTGGTTGGTTTCTTGATTGCTCTCCTATTTGGTCGCTTGTAACCTATCGCTGCCATTCCCTCATCTTGACTGCCCATTTTCTTGACGAATGCGTCACAATGACTCGCTGGCCAAACATGCTGCATATCAACCCCATGCAGCTCGTCCAAAGCAGGACTGTAGCTTGCACTGGAGACAATGGCAATGCGGCTTGCACCTCAGGCTCGACCGCAACAGAAATCATCGTCATCATCCTCGTAGAGGTCGTGGTTCGTCAGCATGAGAAGCGCGTAAGCGTTGGATGGTACAATAGTCATGGCCGCATCCGCAAGATCATTCAGATTTAGCTGATGCGAAAACGGAAACAGCTCGGGCTCCTTGGTGCGACCAGTAGGTGGAGTAGAGCGTCCACGAATGCGGATGAGCTCAGTGCCAGTCGACAGAGCCACATGAGCGATCTTAAGCTGACGCGAAGCTTTCCTTCTGAGGGACCTACCATCGTTTGGAGGATCGTCATCCCACGCGCTGAAGGCGAGCTTTTGCGGTAAGATTCTCACCTCCATACCATCGTAGAACGCTCGAAGATAGGCAGCAATCGATTCAGCATCAAGAACAGCGCCAATGCCTGGCTTCGTATCCTGATTGAGATTAGCGCAAACGAAAGATGTTGGTACCTAGCATACTGTTGCCGTCTGCGCGTCCCACACTGAGCGCTGCCAGTCTTGCATATGTCCCGCGCTTGAGTCGATGTCTGGCGGAGCAGCAACATACAGGATTTTCCTGCTGGATGTCACATGGTTCCGATCACCGAGATTACGCCAATCTCGGTAACTCTGCCGTGGATAGTTCGGGTCGCACACGATCTCGTCGCCAGGAAGCACTAGAGCAGCAGGAAAGGCATTCAGCTCATCGACAGGCAGAATCGTGGTGGGGAAGTTGACATCAGCGACCGGAGCTCCAGCGTTTGTTCGCACTTGCCAATTCGAGTAATGCCTGTAGCCCGAAGTGACGGCATTCGCTGACGAGGAGAAGGTCAGCGTACCATGTTCGCAGACCGAAGACATGATGGCACAGGGTCGGACAGTTTAACGAGAGAAGGAGAGAAAACAGTAGAGGTTAACACAGGACCTGGGCGGTCTTTTATACCTAAAAGGTATGGCTGCCTGTTTCAAGTGCGACAAGCGAGAGGCACCCCACCTCATAGCGCATTCTGCCATTGCCGAAGACTTGGCCGGAATCGTGTGCGGTGAAGTATTTGATGATGAAATCCTCACCAGGCTTGAGGGAAGATAAGGCTGAAAGTCGACAATATTAGGCATGACTCAGGGGGAGGCCTTGTAGTCGACATCACGTGATCACAGTGCTCAAAAATGGTAGGAGTTCGTGGACCCTGAGTTCTGGACTGTTATGTCCGGGCTGAACCGTGACCTTGGCCATTGGCCTATCCTTCTTTCTTGCGACTCAAGAATATTGCAAGATTTCCAGGCGAGGATGGGTGGGCATTGGAGTCTTGTACGAGTCGACACTCTGTGGACCGGGAATAAGCTGCTAAATCCGTGGCATTGGTGGCCTAGCATACTGACTCGTACAGCTTGTAAGTCTTTATAACTTGGATGGTAGTTCGCTCAGAGAGAGTGTCAGATCCTCCAGAAAAGCCTCTGCGACACCGTCCAGAAATGTCGTCGAAAATTCCTCGCGTGATTTTGGTCACCGGCGCCAACCGTGGGATAGGTCGTGCCATCATCCAAGCCTTGGCCAGTCATCCACAAACAACGAAGTCCATCTTTCTCATGGGTTGTCGGGACTTGAAAAAAGGGGAAGAGTCCATTCGAGAGCTTCGAAGCCAGGGCATCACATCGGTCGTCCAGCCTCTCACAATCGACGTGGCATCCGATGCGTCCATCCAGGATGCCGCTGGTACCGTCCAGCAGCGACACGGCCACCTCGATGTCCTTATCAACAACGCCGGCTACGCCGCCATACCGTCAGCCTCGGATTTATCAGACTGGCGGAGTGTCTATGCCGCAGTCTATGACACCAATGTCACATCCGTCGCCTTGACGGTGGCGCATTTTCTTCCGCTGCTGCGACAGTCGCCGTATGGAGGTAGAGTCGTCAATATCTCTTCCGCGCGGGCCTCAGCGACCATGTTGGCGAATGGACTTCTTCCGCCAACGGTGGCAATTCCATACAGTGTTTCGAAGGCAGCCCTAAATCTGCTGACGATCGAAATGAGCCGGGATTCGGCCAACAAAGACGTCGAGTTTCAACTGGTTAGTCCCGGACATTGCAAGACGGCTCTGAACAACTACCGTGGGGCGAGGGATCCGCTTGAAGGTGCAAATGTGGTGGTTGGACTGGTCACGGCCGAGAAAGGCCAGTACAAGAATGCAGGTTTCTGGGAGACGAAAGGTGCTAGTATGGACCTCGTTGAGATCCCATGGTAATCTGAGTAGTTAGCTTCAAAGGTAGTTCGTCGTATCATACTTCCAGTTGTAGCAGTCTACGCACTCATCGTCAGGTTCGCATGTGGGAGTGCTGTTGTACGCTTCGAGGACATCGGGGATGATAACGTTCAGCCGGTGATTGTTGATGTTCACATGCCATCCCAAATCTCCCACAGTGTCGTAGACGCAACGCTTTCCTGTATGGCATTGACTCTCGAACGCATACCCGGCAATTGAGCATGACGAGAAGTAGCCATTGCATGCACCCATGAAGACCGGATCTGCCGTGTTGCCGATATGATAATCGGCCGTACGCGGAGGGATAGTTATACCCAGTCGCTGCGCGGCGAGCCTTTGCGGTGGAGCCTCGTAAGCGACAGATGGCATGTTGTACGTCAGGCCGACAAGACTTGCAATCGAGCCTCCCAAAGAATGACCCACAATCCAAAACGTCGCGTTTGGATACCACGTTGTTATGTTTAGTAAGACTGCGACAGCGGTAGGGTAGTATCGGTCCTTTTGGAGCAGCTTCTGCGTGAGGCACGTGGAATTGCACTGATATGTGTCAGTACTGCAATTGCACACTGGACCGTACCAGAACGGGTCAGGGCGTTGGCTGGCGCAACAGCAGCTGAAGAGAAGGTTGTCGTTGAGTCGATCGTTACTCCTCCACTTTTCGCGAGGGTCGATCGTTGTACCTTTGAATGCAATGATGACAGTCTCGTTCGTCTCATCGGTAAAAACGTGGCCGCGCAAGCCGTCACCTACCCAGCCAAAGCTGTCGGAGTGGTTGAAGTCCATAGAGCCGTTAAGCCAGTCGGGCTGCGACGGGGCAAGCACGTATGCATTGCTGGTCATTTTGGCTAGATTGACAACGGTCGTCTTATCCGTGACGTCTGGTGTACGCACCGGTATATCTTGCCATTCGAGTTCATTTAGTACCTTGAGAGAGGCGTGATCTTTGTGTCGAAAATCCAGCAGCCAAGACAACGGACGGCGGCTCATCAGAGTTCGTCGTGAGTGAAGGACCAAAGACTCGACGGGGCTCGTTTTCCCTTCCGCAGTTTTCTGCATTAATTCGTGCGCCAAAGGTGAAATGCTGTGGAACTGGCCTGGTTCAGGGATAGTGCCGAGATCGTGAAAGAAGGCATGGCCAAACTTCTGTGATGGGGTCAGCGTTTCAGATGTCAAGATACCGAGTGTCATACAAATTTCGAAACAGATGTGTACTTGTATGAATGATGCACGGTGTTTGACCCTTCCACGTCCAAGGGGTTGGTGGATTCGCGCAGTGCATGGACACCTGTGGCCAGTATTGACGCCAGAAGACAGGCAAGACGGCACGCTTTCATGTTGCGTAGGTAAGTAAAGATGGCGATCGATGCAAAGTAAATCCAAAGACAACTAGGACCGCAACAGACATCTCACATGCTGACAAGGGATGGTTGCGTCAATGACGTTTTAGGCAGCCATTCGTTAGGCAAACATGTGCTGCGCATCGCATCACTTTCTGGAGGAAAGACTGTGATGAGCATCAAGTAGGACGCCTTCGAACTGAGAGGAGCGCAACTACTTCCTGCCGTACGGCCACAAGTACGCATGATATTGGATGATGGAAGGAAACAACGTGCCAGTCTGATCGCGGCGAGGCACAGTAGCACAGCCTCGCACGTGACATGTCATGAGTTCAGCCTTGTCACGTGGCTGACGGTGCTGAATATCCCTGGTCACAATACCGAGAATAAGGTCACCGGCGACGAAGAATTGGAGACATTAACTCGCCGTTCGACAATTTTAGGCGTTGGAGGTCGATTTTGACGCTGGGAAGTGCCGAACCTTGTGCCTCCCACAAGCCACTGCTGCAACCTTATCTTGCGCCCAAATCCGTGATCTGCAACTTTGGGGGCTTTTTGATGTCAGGTTGCATATCATTCCGGGGTGTTGATAATGACACCACACAATCCGCCAGATGAATTGACACCCGCGGGTTCCACCTTGTGCAGACCTTCCACAACAGGTGCTGCTCCTCGATAAGTGACCAGCAGGATGGAGGACGGACAGACACCCTTATCTTTGGCCAATGCGAACATTCTTAGCCCTTCAAACCCCGACTCAGGTACCTTGTTGGGTCTCCAATTGCCACATACGCTTCCTCCCATCCAAGAATATATAGTGGTCACTCCTTGGTCGAAATGGCTCAGACCCTCCTTCGAGTTTCCAAGTCAGGCGGCGAGATTCCTCCCATCGGCACGACACCTGACAACCATGGCCGGAGACAAAATTTCCTCTGACGAGGTCAGACCTGCCGTGTCTGAGGACAACGTTGGCGTAGTCGAGAAGTCATTGCTCGACGAGAATGAATTCGAAGTGTTCAAGAAAGGTGAAGGGGTGGTGGACTTTCGCAGGGTCGCCTGGTATCACGCATCAATGATCTTCCTCAAGAGTACGAATGCATCCGGGCAATGCTATAGGACTTGCTAACACCGCAAACAGTCATCTTCGCTACCGGTGTCCTTTCGATCCCTACAGCCATGTACACCCTTGGTGCCTTCCCAGGAGCGATCAACATCATTGCCTGGACTCTACTCAACGCCTACTGCGCAATTATCCAGGGCAACTTCCGCAACTCTCATGCAGGATGCCACAGTATTGCGGACATGGCTCAACTCGTTGGTGGACCAGTGGTGAAAGAAGTCGTCGGATTCCTATTCATCGCTGCATACGTTGTCTGTGCAGGCTCTGGCATCCTCGGTGTGTCAGCTGCATTCAACGCTCTGTCTAACCATGCCATCTGTACGCAGTGGTTCTCGTTCATCGCTACCATTATCGTCGCAATCTTCGCCAGCGTCAGAAAGTTTGAGAAGATCGCCTGGCTCACCTGGGTAGGTTTCTCCTCTGTTTTCGTGGCAGTCATGGTCATCGTCGTTGGCGTCACGACGCGCGACCGCCCTGCCATCGCACCGCAAACAGGTCCTTTCGATCTCGGCTATAATGTCGTTGGCAATCCAACATTCGTTGGGGGCATGACAGCGATTGCGGCAATTTTCGTCTCCAGTGCCGCTACTGCCGCTTTCTTACCAGTCATATCGGAGATGAAGAAGCCACGGGACTACAACAAGGCTGTCTACGTTACCATGGCAATCGTCACATCTGCATATCTCGCCTTCTCCCTGGTGGTGTACAAATGGTGCGGTAAATGGGTTGCTACACCTTCTCTTGGTTCCGCAGGCCCTACTTTGAAGAAGGTAGCTTACGGCATCGGCATCGTTGGCTTGGCCGTATCGGCTTGTCTTTATGTCCACATCGGAGCGAAATACCTCTTCGTCCGCATCTTGCGCAACACCCGCCATTTGCAGGACAACAGTTTGGTCCATTGGGGAACTTGGTTGGCCTGCACCATTGGAATCTCGGTGGCAGGCTTTTTGATTTCTTCAGGGGTGCCCATTTTCAACTATCTTCTGGGTCTGGCTGGTACTTTCTGCTTCGCACCCGTGGCCATCTCGCTGCCCGGCTGGCTTTGGTGTTATGATCACCCTCAATACTGGAGAGGAACGTTTTTGCAGAAAATCCTCTACGCCATCCATGTTTTTTTGATTATTCTTGGGATTTTCGTGACTGTGGGAGGAACCTATGCTGTGGTCCAGTCAATCGTGGATGCATATGCTTCTGGTCAAATTGGGGCAGCTTTCGACTGCGCCGACAACAGCGGTACTGTCTTGAACTCATAGGAGTCCACCTCAGCAAAGGCATGAAAGAGATTAGATCACATATAGAAGAATCTTGGTAGCATGGGGATAGATAACGACTGTGGTGTGGTTGGAGCACTTCCCGTGCCTCATGCACGCCATGGCCAGAAAGTAGCTATACTTTCGACGTCAACACTCTCGACAAGACTTCCTTCATATAGCAATGAGCCTCGAAAAGTGCAAACTCCGTATTGGTAAGCATTGTACTATCTCAGTGCCTGGTCTTGCATTTAGGGTTTCTCGGGCGTGGTGACCTCGGAAGTTGGAGACATCAGTGCCCCCATAAGGTACCTAGGTAGGCACCCGAGTCTCCAAGGATCGACCGCTTGCTTAGCAATCCGCCTCGGAAATCCAGGTACAGTACCACAATCGACTCGGGGTTCTCCGATATGCCTATGGAGATCACCTAAGCCACTGTTCGAATGACTGATGTCTTCTACGCAGTGATACTTCGATTGCTCCTTTGCTCCTGCCTTAGCTGACTCGCCCATCCAGATTCTTAGCAGACTGCAATGAGTTGATCCGTGTCTGTCGTTATCATGTCAACGGTTGCTCTGCCCAATACCGATTTTCAGTACGTTCTGATAGTCCATGTGGCTTATCGTGCTGTTATCAGGTCTTCTAATCGCCTATACAGATCGCAAATCAGTGTCGAAGACCTGAGGTCTCTGGCTGCCAAATTCGATATTCTGCTCGAGTGTGGTGCAGATGAAGATGCATACTTGACCCTTCTGCAGTCTGCAGAAGCCATCTACGAACATTTCGAGAACGTCGACGACTACATCCATCCGGCTTTGGTGCCCGTACCAACACAGTCGGAACGGAAGTATTGGCGACCCCAACGAGAGGACAATGTATTGAATGCATGGAGTCATCGATGTGAACTCAAGGCCACCAACCCCAAGACAGCCTTGCTTGCTGGACGTTCTGTTGCTTTCAAAGATAACATTTCTGTAGGAGGCCTCCCTACAACCCTTGGAACGCGGTCCAGCCTCCTTTCCATGCAGGGTACAGATTATCCCATCTCGACAATTGATGCGAGCATCGTCTCCAGAGTGCTTGATGCTGGTGCATTAGTCAAAGGAATTACGACGTGCGAGACTTATTCAGCTTCCACACTATCATCAACCTCATTCCGGGGACCGGTGCAGAATCCCTGGGCACATGGCTACAGTGCTGGCGGCAGTAGTAGCGGTAGTGGGGCTCTAGTAGGCGCAAACCTCGTCTCGAAGGTCAAGGGAGTCAGCTTTGGTGATTCTGTAGATATGGCTATCGGAGGTGACCAGGGCGGAAGCATTCGCCTTCCAGCTGCCTACAATGGCTGCTACGGGATGAAGGCTACCCATGGACTCATTCCATACACAGGCGTCATGGCTCTCTCACCTATGGTGGATAGCGTCGGCCCCATTGCCAACAATCTTGAAGACATCGCCCTCCTGCTGCAGGTGTTGGCTGGATACGACGGCATAGACGCTCGAATGACGGCCGAATCGCCCTTGAGGGACCGTGTGCCTGAATATCCAGCCTTGCTTCGAGACTCCTTCGCCGAGTGCCAGTCGTCAACATCAAATACACGGCCTTCTTTCAGAGTTGGGCTTCTAAAAGAGGCTTTTCAGGTTCCAGGCATGGACCCAGCCATTGCCAGCCATGTTCAGGACAGTGCTAGGCAAGCTTTTGAGGCGATGGGTGTGCCTGTCGTGGAAATTTCCGTTCCGCTTCACGCTGAGGGGCCTTTGTTCTGGACAGCGGCAACCCGAGCCACAATGTCAGATTGGGGTATTGCCATGCAGACACCTGGCTATCTCTCATACCATCCACCTCACATGAAGTTACAATGGCCACCGAACCAGGACATGTACGAACTACTGTCTGACACGAATCCCACCATTAACAACCTCATCTTCAGCAGTGCTTTCCTCAAGGACAAGTATGGCCCGGGAGTCGAGGCAAAGGCGCATCGCAAGGTCTTCCAACTACGTCAAGCCTACGATGACGCCTTGAGCCAGGTCGACGTACTGATCATGCCTACCACGCTTGGGCTTGCTTCACAACATCCAGAACTCACACGCGATGGAAAGAGAACAGGGATAATGGAGCGAATTAACCCTGCCATCGGGCTGAGTTCGAACACTTGTCCTTTCAACGTGACTGGGCATCCAGCGCTGACTGTCCCTTGCGGCTTTGGGAAGGATGCGAAGACCGATCAGATGCTGCCAGTGGGTATGCAAATTGTGGGAAAGAGATGGGACGAGACGATGGTTTTGAAGGCAGCCGCGTTCTTTCATGCTGGTCAACAGGACATAGAGAAGGACTCCTCCCAATCAGGGCAATCTCATAGATGACAAGTTGTTGCCGAACTTTCTGTTATTGGTCCACCTATTCGTCCCTTTTCGACGGAGCAGAGGTGTCCGTTACCAAGAGTTGGAGTATCCCCGCGCCTCAAAGGGCAAATCTGGAGCAACTTGACTGCACATTGGGACGCCCCAGGCCAGGGCATTTGCTAAAGAGGACATGGGTGAGCCACTTGAATTTTATGCCGAGTGAGGTGTACTTCAGTGGAGGCGATAATAGTCTGGTGTCGTTGGATGTCTCTGATCCATGGTCAAACACGCGATGTTCGCAATCGATGTTGGTCTTGGTCTAGAATGGGACTGTGATCGATTTAGACGATTGAGATAGAGTCTGGTAGTGAGATGGAGATTATTCTCCCTATAGATTTCACAGCCTCTCATTTGGAAAGTGGTTCCTTTTTCAAGACTTCTGCTGGGTCCTGCGGAGGAAGGGCACCTTCTGGTAACTTGTTCTTCCGCTTGAATTCATTCGACATTTCCACCATGGGCGCGAATTCCACACCCTCGTGCTTTTTAAAATGTTCAATCAACCTGTGTGACGATGGATGTTAGCTCTTGGCTGGAGCATAATAGTCTCTGAGCGAAAGCCTACCTCTCGTGCATCAGTATCACGTGTGGTCTTCCTGAGACATCAGGGTGAATCGAGATTGGAAAGATGAAGTCGTCGTACTCTCGGTACATGTAGTCAAAGTGGTCCCGCCAGATGTCTTCGACGTCACGAGGGTTAACGAATCCATGACTGTTGGGCGCTTTCTTGATGAACATCATGGGCGGCAGGTCGTCAATGTACCAGTTCCCGGGAATCTCTACCAGACCTGTCTCTTGGCCTCTGACCAAAGGTTTCATCCAGTGGTCTGGATGTTTGCTGTAATCGATCTTTGTCCAAGTGTCACCAGTGCGTAGCCAATATGCCTGACAATCATGATGTGAAAGGCTGTGATCATACTCTATACCGTAGTCGAGGAGCAATTGAGCACCCTCAGCGCTCGTTTCCCACCTGTGCAGGATAACAGCATCCGTCAGTCATGATCGAGCTCCAATAACTTCCCGCCAATGGATAAGAGGATTCTCACCAAGGTGCCACGCTTCCTTTGGGCGGTTTCCCGCAAAATTCTGTGAGAAGGCGGAATGTCTTATCCAAGACGACTTTCTGCTGCTCAGGGTTCATGTCCGAGGGATTTTCGTGCGAGTATCCATGGAGACCTATTTCGTGGCCTGCATCACGAACGGCAGCCATGTCTTCAGGAAAGGTTTCAAGCGAGTGACCTGGAATGAACCACGTCGTCTTGATGTCGTGCTTTTTGAACATGGCTAGCAGCCGCTGAGTGCCTATGGTGGCAGCGAAGATACCTACATGAGTTCACACATGTTTAGAGTCTTCCTGCACGAGATACCAACACTCCTCACCTCGACTGATGTCGTTCACGGAATCGTCCCCTCCATATGATCCTAGCCATCCTGCCACAGCATCGACGTCAACCCCATAGCTGATCAAGACACGCTTCTTGCCCATATTGACGGAAATAGAGATCTTCTCAGGGCGGGTGAACAAGATATGAATGTGTCGAAGCTCTTTCCCAGATTTGGTAGAATGTGAGCAAACGTGTTTGTCGAGATATGCTTCATTTTAAAACCCATAGACAATCCCCAATATATGTAGCGACTTGCCGAATCGACCCCAGAAATGACCTCCAACCAGGGGAGCAACCTCAACCGCGAATGCAGCGATGATCTCATATGACGTTCCTCACGGCGTGCAACCGGTCGATGTGACGTCTTCCAAACCGAAGATAGGGTCTGGTGTGAGATTTTCCAGGGGTCTTTATCTTGTTAGTCGACGTGGAAGACCTGGTGGAATGCCTGTGGAAAGCTGGCACCTCTTGAACTGTATTTCTCCGCATATCTCATCTCCGCGCCGTGACTTCACCATAACACTCGCTGCCATTATTGCTATGGGTCCCAACACTGCTACATCCAAGGTTAGACTGTGGTTGAGTAGTTCGTGCCGCTCTTAAAAAATGATCACCGAAGCATTGGTGGTGTCCGAGCCCGGCGCACCGTTCAAATTTCAACAAGTCGAACTTAACGACGACCTTCGACCAGATGAAGTCGCCGTCCGCATCAAAGCCACCGGCGTATGCCATACGGACCTGAACTTCTCGAAAGAGAAGTCGATGCCCGAGCTGTTTCCCGCGGTCCTAGGGCACGAGGGAGCCGGCATCGTTGAGCGCATTGGGTCCGACGTCACGAAAGTGTCTGCAGGCGATCATGTCATTGTCTGCTACACATGTTGCGGGAAGTGCAAGTACTGTCTACGTAAGGAGACTGCATACTGTGACTTGTGGTTCCATTATAATTTTGGTGTGGGAAGGTTGGACGGATCAAAGACATTTTCAGCCACGGCGGATGGAAAGCCGCTTACTTCTCACTTCTTTGGGCAGAGCAGTTTCGCGAGGAATATCCTGGTCTCGGAGAATGGGTTGGTCAAGGTCGACAAAGATATTCCGTTCGAGCAGTTGGCGCCCCTGGGCTGTGGCTTGATGACGGGCGCGGGAGGTCAGTACTATGTCCTTGCAGGATCAGGGACAAGCTGATTCCAAGGTGAACAGCGATGTTGAATGTGATCAACCCAACTTCCGACATATCTGTTGCTGTGGTCGGAGCCGGAGCAGTCGGTTTGGCGGCTATCATGGCGTTGAAAATACTCGACCAGCCTCCGAGCAAGATCATTGCAGTCGATATCGTTGCACACCGACTGGAGATGGCAAGGTCGTTTGGTGCGACTCACACCATCAATTCGAAGGACCAGCCGGATTTAAAAAGAGCGCTCATGGATATCACGAACGGTCGCGGAATTGATGGCGCCATCGACACGACTGGTCGGCCGGAAGTGGTGACGGAGCTGATTCGGAGTGCTGCAAGGAAGGGAAAAGTCGTGACCGTGGGTGTTGGAGAGGTACATTGTAAACCCGTCTGTAAGTTATCCGTACTGACTCGGGGCTATCAGCTTTCGGCAGCGGCTTCGGCCAATATGTTCGAGATGGTGAACACAGGATGTACTTACGTCGGATGCAACCAGGGGGACTGTTACCCTCAGGAATTTCTCCCGAAGCTATTGGGGGCACAGCAGAGCGGCAAGTTTCCTTACGATCAACTCATCAAAACGTATCCGGCCAAAGATATCGAGCAGGCGGCGCATGATATACACAGCGGCAAGACGGTGAAGGCAGTATTACTCTGGGATTGAGGATGAGCAGCCGCAAGGGAATGGCATCTAGGGACAGACAGCGTGCACTCCGCCCCGGAATGGCTTCAGGTGATGCATTTTTGATTGAAAACACTACGCAAGGCAGTATGCTCCATAAGTACTATAAGGGTATGTACATTATCGTCGACTCATCAATCGAACGGAGCCGATGCAGACCGACAAAAGGGGGCACTTTGTCACGAGGCTGACGCTGACTAATAAGGCTGAAGCACAGCCTCGTCTCGGTCCGTGCAGATCCAGCCTCGCCGATGACACTCACAGACATGCCTCATTCTCTCGGTGACCACGCATTTCCAGCCTACTACGTCCTCACACTGCTGCCTTTTGCCTGCCCTTGCTTACTGTATCTAAATCTCTGCAATATAATAGCCCAACATGTCGACCTCAACACCCTCGTCCGCTCCTGACTCAACCTCCTCGTACACAACCATGGACAGAGACGTGGAAGCGATCGGGCGCCACTGCGAATTCGCCTACTGCCACCAACTCGACTTCCTCCCATTCCACTGCGACTCCTGCAATCACACATTCTGTCTCGACCACCGCACCGAGACCGCCCACCAATGTCCTCGCGCCGGCGAATGGGCACGCAGTCGGCGGCGCAACAGCGTCGGACGCCCAACAACAAACACACCCAGTCCAGGCCGGCCAAACGCCAGCAATGCCACGCAATGCAGCGACCCCAAATGCAAGACCTTCATCAATACCCTCCAGAACACGGGCGTGCACTGTCCGCAGTGTAACAGAAATTACTGTCTGAAGCACCGCATGCGCGAGGACCACGACTGCAAGAACCTCATTCCTCTGGGCGCCAGACCGATCGATATCGCTATGCAATCAAATAAAGACAAAATCAAGAGCGGGTTTGGCCGATTGAAATCGTGGACTACAACCAAACAAGATTCGCTAATGCCGAAGCCGAAACCGTCGAGCCGTGCGGCGCAATTGGCCGCGTTGAACACGCTCAAGAAGAACGCCAAGGGCGACGACAAGCTCGAGGCCGAGAAGAGAGTGTATCTGCATGTCGAGGCGGAGGCCGCGAGCACAACGAGTAAATTGCCCAGAGCGGATTTGTTTCTCTCGCAGGAATGGAGCGTCGGGAGGTTACTCGACGAGGCGGCAAAGAGGTTGCAGGTCGCTAACGTTAACAACAGAGTTGAAACGGAGGAGCAGAGGTTGCGCGTGTATCACGTTGAGGGAGGACGGTTACTGGAGTTCTCTGAAAAGGTTGGGAAGGCCTTGATAAGTGGTAACACGGTTGTGCTGTTGAGGGGTGTTGGTCCTAAGCAGACAGAGTCATGATTACAAGGGCCACTGTCTCGTCTTGGTACTAGTGACGGCGTTGTGGCATATCGTACCACTTGTCAGAGCGATTTAGCGAAGGCTGCACCAGCGCCATAATGATTGATGAAATGACCATGGATTTCATTGAAGACTCTCACTTTCCGTCAATGCTGCTTTCCCACAAGCAATCAAATTGAACCTCACCCCGTAACTCCAGACTGTCCAGGTATCGATATCATACACTCATCTTCATCTTGATGCCTCCATGCGGCTTATATCCAAGGACTTCCAGTTGTTCAAGTTTCCACCCGTCCATCTCACCACTGCCTTTGTCGTCCCGCTTGATGTTCAATGTAGGAAACTGGCGTGGTTCGCGCAGTAATTGCTCCTTCAAAGCATCGACGTGATCAAGATAGACATGGGCATCACCCATGGTGTGTATCAGCTCACCGGGAACCAAGTCGCAGGCATGTGCCAGCATATGCGTCAACAGAGCATAGGAGGCAATGTTGAACGGTACACCCAGTCCCATGTCGCAGGAACGCTGGTATAGAACGCAAGAGAGGTGACCTTTCTGTCCCTCTTTGGCCTTGTTGGCCTGGTTGAGAGCTGCTTCACCCCTGGGTGCATCTGGAAAGCTGACATAGAATTGCGCAAACATGTGACAAGGAGGGAGTGCCATTTTGGATAGGTCAGCGACGTTCCAAGCACTGAGGATGATTCTGCGGTCGTAAGGATTGTGTTTCAGTTTCCGCACAACCTCTTTTATCTGATCCACGCCCTTGCCATTGTAATCGGAGTGGCAGTCTTGATACTCGGCACCAAAGTGGCGCCATTGGAACCCATATACCGGCCCAAGATCTCCCTCTTCTCGCTCTGTGAAGCCTAGATTATCGAGGAATTCTCTTGACCCATTGCCGTCCCATATGTGGATGCCTGCTTCTGAGAGTGGCTTTGAGGTGGTACATCCTGACACGAACCAAAGTAATTCGGTGGTGACGGCTCGTAGGAAGACGCGTTTCGTCGTTAGAAGAGGCAAGACCGGTATTCGTTCGGCGGAGGGTGATGAAGGGTCAGGCTTTGAAAGGCTAAAGCGTAGTTGTGGAGGAGCGAATAGTGACAGTGTCCCTGTGCCAGTCCGGTCGGGACGATGCTCTCCTCGCTTCAGGATGTCGCGGATCAAGTCAAGATACTGGTGCTCTTCATGTGAAGAGGTCTCTGCTGAGGTTGTTGTAGGCACTTCTGTTGCAGCGGAGGATTCTTTGGTTGACCCATCCTGCAGATTCTTGACATTCTCCTTCAAAAAGCCCAAAGAGTCGCCTGGCGCAGAAACAGGCTCTGGATCGATAGCGGAAGGTGCCATTGTCGGCCTTGACAGGTAATTCGTTGTTGGCGATCTTTTTGGGCTGGAAAGCGATGGATAGATGCAGACATACAGATTAACGCGAAAAGACGCGACTTTGCGCGTCGCCGGAAAATGGCGTCAGCAATCAAGAAATCAATCTAATCACTCTCATCCACCTCAAGGAGTGTCGAGCAGTAAGTACATTTTACTCTGATGACAACAACTACTGCTCTCAATCCACCTTTACCACGAGCTTCCGCCCGCTGATCCTTTTAGCCTTCAGATCCTTGATACCCTCAGGCACTGATGCAAGCCCGGGGCCGCCATATCTGATCTCTACCGGATGCGGCCAAATCTTTCCCTCCGCAAGCAAACGCTCACTTAACTCGGCAAATGCCATACTGTATTCGAAGTCTTCTCGGCTTGCTGGGTGTTGTTGACCACCCCAGTGCACCCAAGGCTCGCCGAAAAACTAGTACTCTATTATCTGATATGTCGTGACATCCTCGCGAGGTGAGCGTGTAATGCAGATACTCGAATAGACTCCACCAGGACTGGGGACGGACGCGCAGACTTCTGCGGTCGATGAGGTCGAAATGCAGTCCACGACATACCTAAGCTTGCCACGGCCACCTGAATTGTGATCATTAAACGTGGGGATTTCAATAGGGTGTAGTAGTTCAGGTGTCTAAATTCTGGCGTGGAGCAATGGCGCCAAGTTCCTTTCAGGACAAAAAAGACAGTCTCATAATACTCCACACAAGGAATCGTGTCTGTTCGGTACCAAAAAAAATTGTCGTCTGAGTGAATCGAACACTCGGCCTTCAGATTTTGTGACTGTAACTTCAGTCTCTGAAAGAAGTTAGTTTGTGTGTTCCAACATTGTTAATCTTAAGATTCGACGTACGACGCTCTCCCAGCTGACTATTGAAGTTAGTCCGTATGTTTATTATGTCGTAGGATGTTTCCTTACGCTAAGACGACATGATTAAATGATTGACATATTTTGGTGTAAATTGCTTATAATCCTGGAATAAATACTTCTGTGGGTTCGGAGCTACGCGCCAATCGGAGGCCATGGTCAAATGATTCGATGGTGAACGGATGTTGGCGTGGCGGTCGTGTCATTCGATGCGGGGTAATTACGACAAAAGGCTTCGGGGGAGCACCAAGAGCGAGGGTAGCAACTGCCACCGAGGGCACAAGGTTTCCATGATGGTCTGAACCGCCATGTACTGTGCAGAATGGACGACAGTCGGTTAGATCATACGAAGAGCACGCCTTCTTCCGTTCCACGAGCTGACGAGTGCTTTGCGAGGCTGACTCGATATCGCGAGGCCCACTTTGTTGGCGTCCCGGCGCCAAACTACGATGGTCAATGGAAGCCTGTCTCCCTGGCACAAGGTCCAATTGACATTGACATATCAAGTCAACTTTCGGTCGACTTTCCCGCGGCAATGAAGCGCAACCTCGATCACAGCACGGGGGTATCACAGCTTCAACCTATCAATGATTGGCAAACGACGTGGACGTCCTGTATTCAGGCCCCTTGCAGTTGGAACAAGCCGATTTCACCAGCGTTACTAAGTCGTCATTAGATCCTCCAGGACCTTCTGAAAAGTTGGCGATGGGTATGCTGGGGTGCCTGAGGGTGTAGAAACATTTCAGGCGGGATGGAACTCTGGACGAGGTGCGTCGCGCACCACAAACACACCTGATTGACCTCCTGCAATTAGTGGGCAAAGACGCCATCAGTCGCTCCCTTTGCAATTGGCTAGTGGCGACGGATCTATGCCAACCAGCAGTCACTACGTCGCCCAATCTGAGTTTCGAATGCAATGTAACCGAGCGAGCAAATGGCAAAGCCCGCTGTAGCCCTGTTTAATTTCTAGAGCTTTGAGGATGATTGGATCTGTAGATCATGCCTGCGAAGATCTCGGATGCTCTTCTTGCCCATATTGCCTAGCATATTGTCAGTGTCAGCCAGCAGACACCTCAACACGTGCTCAACACCCTGCTGTCCTCGGATCGCAAGACCATACATATACGGTCTACCAATAAGCACCGCTTTTGCACCCAAAGCCAGAGCCTTCAGAATGTCACTGCCAGTACGAATACCGCTATCAAAAAGCAATGTCAGCTTGGAATCACGGACTTTTTCGTCGGCGGCAATCTCAGCAAGGGCGTCGAGCGAAGCAATGGCCCCGTCACATTGCCGGCCACCGTGATTGGAAACGATGATTCCGTCCATGCCGTACTCGATGGCCTTGTGGGCATCTTCGACGGTCTGAATGCCCTTGAGGACGATAGGACCGTCCCACAGCGTCTTCAGAATCTCCAAGTGTTCCCATTCGCGGTACGTTCCCGAGTTCAACACGTCCAGCCATGCTCTAGACTTTTGTAGGACATGAATATTGGCCAGTACCCGAGCGGCGCCATAGATTGAGCCCGGCCGTTTGAGCATGGTCCACAACTCGGCCAGCTTTTCTCCCGAAGTTCGAGTATCTCTTGTCTGCATCTCCTCATATCTCCTGTTGAACACCGGATCAGAGTGGCCGACCTGACATCCATCGCCCCAAAGGAATGGTAAGTAAGATGAATCCAGATCGGTGGGTCGCCACGCCAGATTGAAAGTGTCCAGTGTTACCACCAAGACTTTATATCCGTTCGACTTGGCCCGGTTGAGTAGACTGACCGTGACTTCCTCCCACTGAGGCCGCGGCCAATAGAGTTGGTACCAACGATCGCCATCGCCATTGGCTTCAGCGACCTGTTCAATGGTTCTAGTTGCTGCAGAGGAGAGAATCATGGGGACGCCAACGTTACGGCATGCTTTGGCAGTCGCGTCTTCGGCATCTTTATGCATGATGTTCTGCACGCCGACAGGTGCGACAAGCAGTGGGCTGTTGTGTTTGGTGCCAAATAGGTCGACGCTCAAGTCTCGTCGAGTCGCATTGACCAACATCTTCGGGCGGAGACGATATCGGTCAAAGGCCGCCAGATTTGACAGGTTCGTCTGTCCACTGCTCGCTGAGCCGGAGACGTATCCGAAGTTTCCTGCTGGAACTTTTGAACGTGCCAGCGCTTCCCATTCTGCTGGCTTAGTGGAGAAGATTGGGTCTCGGAGTCCACCATATTTCCCGCTGGTAGGCAGAGTAGTTGTTTGGGTCTGGTTCAACATATGGCTGGTTCCATTGTTCTGGCCGGGTCCTTGCCGCCATCTTGCACAATTGTAATTTCCCGCTTGACTAGAAAGTCGGTTGCAATGTAAGTCGAGCTCTGAGCAAAAGAACATTGGACGTGGAAGCTCGTGTTTGTTGCCTGAAGTGAAGTGCCGAGGTCATTTCGTCGCGCGGTATCGCGATTGGCCACTGATTCCACCACCACTATAGATGATTTAGCGTTCATCTATGCAAGGCTGATCTAGCTTTTACGGGTCTAGTTTGCATCTTAGCGATCACAGGCGATCACAATCGACGGTGACGTAGAGCTTCGAATCTGGGCTGCGTATCGTCTTGCACAACAAGATATTTCCAGGTTTCTGGTCTGCTCAGCTCATTCTTTTCCTTTTCACCTACGTGTATATTGCACGAACAGCCTCCTCTCAGTATCTCGCACCTCAGTCTGCCAATTTCCTCGCATCTCCCATTCTGCCACCCACCATGGCTCACAAGGTGCAGGAGACCAACATGGACGTCGACTATGTGGTTGTTTTCAGAGTACCAGACGACGGTACAAAACTCACCTCCTCTCAGTCCGGCTTCGGTGCTAACACGTTCCAGACAAACAAACCGGGGCCGAACAATTCCAAAAGCTCATCCGTGCCCTCGCCGAAACTGGCCTAGCCACGGAGGTCCGACGCAATGACGAGACGTCCTTGTTCATCTTTGTGAAAGCCGCCGATGAGAAGACCCTTACACAGGTGGTATACAGATCAAGAATCAAGGACTGGCTACATGGCATCCGGCAGATCCAACCCACCCAAGATACCGCCCAGACACTCACCTCAGAACCATTGACCGAAGCTGAAAGATATCGAATGATCCACCACATGATATGCTGTCCGCGTGAGGAAGGTGGAGCTGGTATAACACCCAAGCACGGCGAATGGAAAGCTGTGGAAGCCGTCTTTCCTTTACACGATCATGCCAAGAACAAGAAATGGTTGACCGAGTTCTCGCAAAAGACGTTTCTGACACCGGAAGATCTGGACGAGGTCAGGAATACTATGGGTGAGAAGGTGCGTACAGACAGGCTAAGACCTGACCTGAAGACATATGCTGACCTCTTCAGATTGGCTATTACTATGCCTTCCTACAGACATACTTCTCGTTCCTCATCTTCCCTGCCGCTTTCGGATTGTCCGCATGGGTATTGCTCGGAAACTATTCAGCCATCTACGCCATCGTCAACGGCTTATGGTGTGTCGTCTTTGTCGAGTACTGGAAACGTCAAGAGGAGGAACTGGCCATCCGTTGGGGCGTCAAGAACGTTGGAAAAATCGAAGACAAGAGGAGGGAATTCATCCCGGACAAGGTCATAACCGACTCAATTACTGGTGAACAGATCCCATATTTCCCCTCAAAGAAACGACTGCAGCGACAACTCCTTCAGATTCCCCTGGCCGCTCTCTGTGTCATCGCCCTTGGAGCAGTCATCTGCACCTGTTTTGCCATCGAGATCTTCATTTCCGAGGTATACAATGGTCCGCTAAAGTCGGTCCTTGTGTTCCTTCCCACCATCATCCTCACGCTGGCCGTCCCTACGATCACCAATTACTTGACTCAATTTGCCGAGCGCCTTACTTTCTACGAGAACTACGAAACTCAAGATGCTCACGACAAGGCTATGATCTCCAAAGTCTTTGTCATCAACTTCATTACCTCTTATCTGGGAATCATCCTGACGTCGTTCGTCTACGTCCCTTTTGCCTCTCTTCTTGTACCTTACCTCGACATCTTCAGTCTGACGGTCCGACCATTCGCCGAACACGAAAAGCAATTTCAAACGCCTCCACCTGCTGCATTCACGATCAACCCCAACAGGCTCAAGAACCAAATGATATATTTTGCGGTGACGGCACAACTGGTCAACTTTGCTATGGAAACTGTTGTGCCACTCGTGACACAGAAAGGCACCAAGAAGTACAAGGAGATGCAATCTGCTCGGGCCGAGAAATCTGGCGGAGCAGCGCCTTCGATATCTGCAAACGATCCTCCCGAGGAGAAGGAGTTCCTGACCCGTGTCCGGGAAGAGGCGGCCCTACCAGAATACGACGTCACAAGCGACCTGCGAGAGATGGTCATCCAGTTTGGATATCTGGCCTTGTTCTCCGTCATCTGGCCAGCGACGCCCGTGTCGTACTTTATCAACAATTGGATCGAGCTGCGCGGTGATACGTTCAAACTCACCATGGAAAGTCGACGACCTAACCCTGCCCGCGCCGATACTCTGGGCCCCTGGCTGGACAGTATGGAGTTCCTCGCTTGGCTCGGCAGCATCACCACCGCCGCTCTCGTGTATATGTTCAGCGGTGGCGACGGACCAGATGGCAAGCCCCATGCTATTCGTCTCTGGGCACTTTTGCTCAGCGTTCTCCTTTCGGAGCACATCTTCCTCGTTGTGCGCATGGCCGTGCGCCACGCCATTTCCAAGTTCGACAGCTCGGCCATGCGCAAGGAACGCAGCGAGCGGTTCATGGTGCGCAAGAAGTTCCTTGAGGAAGCGGGCCTTGCAGACGCCATCAAGCCTGTCGCCTCGCCGCCCAATAGTCCTCTCAAGACCGCGTCGGGTGAACAAGCGTTCACAAGCATGATCTCGAGGGAGAGTCTCGAGGAGGATGCGAGAGCTGACAGTCTTACGACTGCCCGTCCGGCTGATCACTTCTGGCACCATCAGCGCACTTGGGCTGAGTCGGAGCGTGTTGGGATTGGTATGATTGACCTTATGGATCTAAAGGGCAAGGGAGAGAAGAAGGCACAGTGAGGTAGTACGGCGGTACTTAGTTGGGAGTCTTTCAAAGAGAAACGAGTGGGATGGTCTATTCGTTCTAGGTCACGACAGTACTGGAAGACTGATGACCATGGAGGTCGTCTCTGACGCCACAAGGCTATGACACGAGGTATACGTATGAGATCAATGAATGATGCATGCATTTGGCGGACCTTCTCCCACAACAGTGACAATGTGGTGCTTCCTCCGTTCAATGTGTCTACAATGTCAGAGCCCAATGGGGAGCCATGTACGCCCTTTGACGGGCTTTTTGATGGGCTTTTCCCGGCAGTGACCATGTAGTGAGTGCTCCTTGATCTCCTTGGTGTGTGGTTAGGGCGAGCTGGCAGAGGTCGCGCCGGAACTTGCTTTCTCGGTCCGGCCACTTTCGCAATGATCGTGTCGTGTGTGAGCGTATTCCCCATCACTAATGTCGCCCATCCAGCGGACAGCTCCTGGGCAGATAGGGCCATACTTTCTGCAAGCTCGTGGTCCATCCATAACGTTCACCGAAACCTAGATGCCTAGATGATCGGCAGCCGTTGATTCTCGTGGTGCCGCATGGGTCGTCAAACGTCTTCCGTCTGCGCTCCCTGTCCACTCAGTCGGTACCCAATATCAATTCGAGATCAGATCCGCCACCAGCAAACCCACTCCTATACCCAGCCGCCCACTCACACAACCAGCCTTTGGCAAGGCATACTCGCCCGCGCAACCACTCTCTCATCAGGATCAGCATGATCATTCTGTACACAAGGCAACCACGACCATTCATCCCATCAGATCCGCCACCCTCGCTCGGTCCAGATCAGACCAGTCAGAAGAGATCATTGCTCTGATCTTTTCGACTTTCCATCGCTCGACAATTTGACTTGGCAGTCCTCACAGGTCTATATATACAGGCTCCCTCCCCCCTTTGCTCTCTCTTTTCTTTTCGTTCCAACACTTTCGCCCAAACAAACCGAACAGGTAAGTCACTTATTCTTAACAAACTGAGGCGCCTCTTCCAGGACAAGCTGGCCTGGTATGCCTCACGGCTACCAGGGCTGTTCGTCGCTGCGGTCTGGAAGAGGCGGGTGGTCGGAGTGCCATGATGAGAGCGCGTAATTTGCTCGACTTTGTTCATACCATGGCCGGGTCCTCAGATTTCATGATCACGTCGTTTTGCTGTTGTTGGCTGACCTTGAATAGGTCTTGCTCGCAACAGAACTTTTCATCATTGTTAAGCTTTACGCTTGGCTTTGGAGAAGAGTGTATCTGAGGTTGTAGTATCGTAGAGGCCGTCAAGTGTCGATTGCTTTCTCGTGGCATGGGTGGTCGTACATAGACATGTCGGAGTAGAGAGGAGGGGTCGTACTGAGGTTGGCAGCGTCAACCGCCGCGGCGGGCGTCGTTCGGCCTATGATCTTTGAGAGGAGGTTCCGGCAATCGCTGCCAAAGAGGAGGTTCCATGTCGTAGTACAGGTAGGTAGTGGTCTAGTA
Organism: Exophiala viscosa; assembly: GCF_022695815.1. NCBI lineage: Eukaryota > Fungi > Ascomycota > Eurotiomycetes > Chaetothyriales > Herpotrichiellaceae > Exophiala > Exophiala viscosa. The sequence goes on along the minus strand of NW_026944354.1, from coordinate 1,912,743 downwards.
GAGCTCCCTTGTCCTGCGTCCTCCACGAAACATGCACCAGTCGCACTATTCGTCGATTTATGTCAGCCGTCAATCCCTTTCACCTCTTCTCAGGTGGTCAACGTACAGTAAACTCATCGCACCCTGTGTTATGCTGGATACAATACGTGCTCTTGCACCGCTTGCACGTCCGCGTTGATAGCGGTGCACACAGGCTACAGACTCGTCCGCATTCGAAACAGTCGCGTGTCACGGCAGGTTGGCCAGGCGATATTGTGAGGTTTCGGTGCTAGGAAGAAGGAAGGTGAGCGTCAGTCCAGGTACACTCGTAGTCAAAGCGTGATGGGCAGGGACGGCGGGCACTCGGGAGGTGTAGTGTTTTTGGGTAGGAATTTCCGGCGCGATCAATGGTGATGGGATACCCATATCTCTTGCGTCGTCTCAAAGTCATCGCGATTTCTCTTTATCACCTCCCAGCTCTTGCTTCTCTCAACCCCACATACCACCACCACCGGCACCCGCCATCCACTCGCTAACGAGACAATTCTCAACGCAAAGACCATTAAATACCTTGATATGATCGCCACCATTTTCTTCGCTGGCACCGCCACTCAACTCCTCTCTGGATGGCAAGTACGACAGGCCCGCCCGATCCAGTCGCTCCAGGTCGCTGAGCTTCTTCGAGGTCGTAGGATTATAGCAATCGGAGCACCACCATCGGTGACAATTATCGCAATGTCGATTCGTCAGACACCATATGCACGACACAATCAGCCGTTGCGGCAGTATGCTTCCATCGTCCATGACCTTTGTTGGTGGACGTACCGCATCGACGAGTCTCCCATTACAGGGTGGCGGCCAAAGCAAGGGAAACTCGCGAGGGTCGCTGACGCCCCAAACAGGCGCGCCGTGAGGAGCTCGTCCGCAGCCAGCACACCCACCCGGACCTAATGCAAAGGTCGCAAGCGGTGGAATGCCAGCTTTGATCTCCGCCAGATAGTCACGAGAGGCGGGATGCAAGACGGGAGCCATGTCCTCGTGCATATGATCACACAGGATCGCATCGAAGCTGATGATGCCAGCACAAGCGAGGAGTGTTTCCTCCCATGGACTTCGTTGCACATAGCCCTGCACCATGATTCGCCCGCTCGGGGCGTACCACCGGTCTACTCCATCGACGACAAACAGGTCGTCGAATTGTGCAGCCCCGAGTTGCGCGCCTTGTGACGTCGTCACGCCCGAACTGCTGTAGCGCAGTTCGTTTTCTTTTTGTCTAGGCGTCAAAGCAGGAAGAGAAAAGAAGTACAAGCCCTGTAACCGTGGCGTGCCTTCGGGTCTGCTAGGCCGACACAGATGACGGAGAAGTTGTTGGAGTTTGGCCTCGTTGACATTGAGGCATTTGCGAATACTCAGCAGGCGGATATTGTACTCAGGACTAGTGACAATATCATTGATCAGGTCATTTGTGACAGATGACAACCCGTCGAGCACCAAAGTCTGGATATTGGCGAGGACTTTCATTCGTCTCAGATTCGATAGTACACCACGCAATGGTCCGGAAAGAAATTCGTCTTCGGTCAAATTTTCGTCAATCCTCTCGGCGCGCCAGGAATTACCGCCGACGTCTATCCTCGTCAGCAGATTGGGTGAAACATAAGCGCCACGACATTTCGAAAGGTCGACATAGCGAAAGACGCTGGTCGTCCGGAGGAGAAGTTCTCGGAAGGAGTGAGATGTCCTGGATAAGGCAAAGATGGCCGACAGCGGCAGGTATGGGACTGTGTTCTCGAGTATGAGTGAATTCGACAGGAGGTCGAGGAGGGATGTTGGCAAGGAAGTGACTCCTGATGACTCCACAAGAGCCATCTGTTATGGCCGGGTATCAGTCTCGAGTCTTGCTTGTTGAGTGTATTTCGATCTGTAGACTGGTGTCACTGTCAGGACATCGACGTGAAATGACGAACAGACCGGAATAATCTAATACTGTGCGATGTCATGAATGAAGCGATGAATGTAAATTGTTGATGAGGCACAAGACCAAATACGGTGAGAAGTGACGTTAGACACGGACGGCACGAGACCATTCCTTGTTGGGATGTTATCCGTTTGGACACTTCCACACGTCAACAATGATCCGATATTGATGCAATAGTCCATGTAAATGGATTGATATGTTGTTTTGATGTGGAGAGAAATTATACCAATGTTCTATACAGGCATCCGGGCGCATATATATCCGTATAGTTATACCCCTGCTTCGCCACGAAAGAAACCAAATCATAAACAAACGCCTTCGCTCAATGCCAGTCCCAAACTACCCCGTTCACAACTCCGACCGAATAGTATTCCTGATAGTATTCCCAATAGCCAATGTATCGGTGGAATCCGCGCCCATGATAGTAAACGAGGTAAATCCACTGAAGTAAAATCCCATCACCACCACAAGATAGGTCATGACCAAGATACTTCCCTTGAAATAATTGCTCTTGCCTTCTCCAGACATATAGCTGAGCAAGAAAACGCAGAGGATCACCGTCGTCATATCCCATTGTGGGAATATCAGGTTGAAAGTATGGTCGATCAAGTCAGAGGGATCAATAAATCGTCCATGCACTGCTGAGAAGAGCACCAAGGCTGGGATTTGTAGCAGACAGACCTGCAATGCATAAGCCGAACCAATTTCCATGCTCAAAGCAATGTTCCCGTTCATCGCGAAGGAGATGGCATTCAGAAACTCGGTGGTACTCGGCACAAGGGCGAACAAGGTCAGGCCGAGAAACTTTTCGTCAATATCGACCGAGTCCAGGACCACATCCACGGTTCCGACCAGGATTTCCGCAACGATAGCATAGGCCACTGTCGCCGTCAGAAGAATGACGGCCGATTTGGTGCGTGACCAATTCGGCGCGTCATGGCCGCCTTGCCCGCCTCCCTCACCGCCAGGATGAACAGCTTGTTCAACTGCAGGATTCGCATACGCGTCTTGCTCCGTCGCAGCGTTGTGACGGAGAGCTCCTGAGGGTCGGTGAGACTTTACAGAGTCGGCTTTGTAGACATGTGTCGATTGATAGGATGCAGTCCGAGGGTGGTTGACTGCATCTCTGGCCGCAACGGTTGCAGCGGTCGCCGCCATTTCCGCCACTTGTCGCACGAGGTTATTGTTGTCTTCCTCGGACAGGCCTGGAACAATGGGGAGCATAGAGGGGAGCATGGAAGGACTTTTGACAAGCTCCGAACCGTGACTTGACTTGGGTGGTACAACATGCGGCAAATCGTTTTTGTTTGGATGATCAACGGCATGATCAATGATGTGAGTTTGCGACAAACTCTTGTGCGCACCAGAATGTTCTCGCTCGCTCGTAGCATCACCATCGGCAGGCAGCCCAGCTGACCTGAGAGATTGGCCCAAGATCCGTTTGTACAATTGTGAGTCTCTTATGGCCGATCGTGGAATATAGCCATTTGGATTGTGCAAGTGTTGCGAGTTGTTAACACTATGATGTCGAGTATCCATGGGACTCACATCTGCTGTGTTAGGTTGCTGAGGTTTCTTCTCGTCGACATCGGTACTCCAAATAATGGCGGCATGCGTTCGCAGGGTGAACAGGAGCCCGATGATGTACGAAGAAAAGAGCAGCACGGCCGCAAACCAACAGTAGGGTCGCACAGCTTTCACAAAGAACTCATCGCTGATTGCTGGGAGCTGCCGAAAATAGCACTGCCTGCAATCTCTGGGGCTGTCGAGGTCACCAGACGTGCATGTCCTGCAAATCAACTCATGGCTTCCGTAGATTTTGTAGAATAGGGTAGGTCCAAATGCTGCGATGGTGGCAAACAACAGCATGGTCGATGTGGCACCAGCCGACTTGACATTGAACCGTTGCGTTTTGCGTTTGATGGCTCCGAAGCACATTGAGAGACCCGGTAAGAGCAAGACACCAGCGAAGATACTGCCAATGATGCTTCCTTCTACCAGAGCACCCTTTCCTTCATTGAGGGCAATGCAGTAGAGGTAGACTTCGACAATAGTAGAGAAAAATGCATTGATTGCGGCTCCCATGCCCATGGATGATTGGGCCGAGATCGAGGCCACGGCCTGTCCAATGAAGTAAGCCAGCGGGACGATCGAAAGAAGTGCTAGTGTGAACATCAGTGCCGGACTTGTGAGCCAAATGTTGAGCTGCAAGCCGATCTTCAGCACAAAGTAGTCCAAAATGACAAATACCACAACGGCGAGGAAGTTGATGAGAAAGATGTTGGTTCCATCAATTGTGTACTTCCAATATTTCGTACCGACAGCCCGATAGGTGCACAAGAGAATCGATGATGGGTTCGTCGAGTGCCTAGCTGTCGAAGCATCCCGATGAAAAGTGAGCGCTAGAGGTCGTTTCCGAAGGTGATAGAACAAAATGAGAGTGACTCGACCCATAGGAATCCAGAAGACCATCAACCAGCAGGCCACTGAAACCAGAAGTATCAATGGAGCGAGGTTGAAGTAGAAGAAGATGAAAAAGATGACTCTGCCCAAAGTCCATTCACCACGCCCGAAAAGTCGTCTTTTGTTCGATTTGTGCGAGACGTTTGTGTCTGGTCTTTCCATCCTTCCACTTCGAGCCAGCAGGCTGTCGGTTTCGCTGGCTGAATCGATGCTGTTTCGATGGCGACCTACAATGGAACCGGTATGGGTGACCGTTGGACCAAACATCAGTCGACCGTACTCCAGATCTCCACTCTGCCACCGTTCGTACTCGCCAATACTTCGACCCTCACCCTCATCTTCTTCCGCGTAGTTCTCGTCTTGCTCGAGCTTGACGAATTTCCCAAACGGCCAAAAGAGGTAATTGGAAAGCCCGAAGAATACTCTGCCATACGCGGCCGCACTAGGGTCCCAGGCAAAGATGAAGCAAACAACGCCACCGATAGCAGCTGCAATAGCCAACCACCACCCAAAGAAGATGGTCCACAGGCAGTTGAAGGTCCATAGCCAGCTGCTTACAATCTGGCTGGGCGAAGAGTGAATGTCTTCTTCCGCTCCTTTCTCCACGGATCTGTTCTTCTTGTATAGGGCGGGCTTCCATATCCTGATACCAAAAGGGTGTGTTTGATTGATTGCCAGCTGCCGATCTCTTAAGGTGAAACTTTCAGCATCGCTCACGTCTTCATCGTCGTCATCCTCCAAGTCACCATCTGCTCCCTCATCAACACCGTCTTCCAAGGGCGGTTCGGCAGAGGCTTCTTCTGCCGCCTCTTCTGCCTCCTCCTCTTCTCCTGCTGAATCCACACGCGCAAGTGGCACGGCAGCATGAGTCCTTCGACGTACGGTCGACTGCTGACGAGGTAGAGGGGGTATAGTCTGTATAGTGTCTCCTTCCACCTCGGATACATCATCGTCTACTGAGAATTGTTCGCCGCGATGTGGTAATGGTTTGCCTGTACGAGTTGACGTTCTTCGTAATGTAGGAGGCTTTCTCGGTCTGGAGATCTGGGGTGAGAGAGGTGGCATATCTGATACATCATCGTGTCGGTAGGAGCTGCGTGGTCGGTGGGCGCTTGAAGTAGGAAAACTGTTGAGAGTGCCTATATCGCCTGTTAGAGCTGTTCTTCCGCAACTTGGACACTTATTCACCATAGTCTCTACGTATAGGATCCTGCGCAATCGACGTCGTAGTAGACTCGGATCGTCCGTCTGGCGCCGGTCTGAGCGTGGGACTCTTCTGAGGTGTACCGTTGGGCGACATTTCGGATCTGCAACTATTCCACCATGGAATCTTCGTCCTTGTCGTTCCGTCGAATCAAGGTTTCTACCTAGGCGTCGTGGACGTAGGAAGGGCTGGCGACAGCGAAGCAGTGCTCCGGCCAGATGATGCGAAGGAGAAGGCTTGTCGGCGCATCAGATGATACAGAAAGTCTCCAGTGGGGGAGGAGCCTGCATAAGAACGCTGGCAGAACCGATAAGAAAGCAACACACAGTAATAGACGGTGTGCACCAGACAGCACGTCAACAGAGGCACGTGCAAGGATCAGCAAGTCAAGACCAAGCAGGTGATTGTCGCAGAGGTCCGAGATGTTCGGAGCGACGGCAAGAGTGCATGCAAGATTTGGTCGGGCCCCCAGAAATGGATGATGCAGAGGTGCAGCTGGGGGAGATTCAAGAGGTCTGACAATCAATCATGTGAAGAATGATCGAGCCTAGGCCTAGACAGCAAGCCAATTAGGCTGTCCAGGTGGTATTACTCGTTATGGGAGGGTGCCCTAGGCTTGTTTTCAAGCGGTCACAGCTAAAATATTGGGCCAAGTGACAGGCGGCAAGAGCCACCCCCGGAAAACAATCCCCCAAACAAACAATTCCAAACACAGACCAACCTCGTTAAAACACGACCGCTTAGTAAATTGTTAGCTAAGTCGATTTAGTCGCGCCACAGACGCCACACTGGGCTTTTGAGGCTTGTCCAAGGCTGCGGATTAGAGACGCGGCTCTAGCCTTCCATCATCTGCTGTTCATCCACACCTGCAGTCAACATCGATCCGTCCACCGTCGCAGTCAAGACACATATCATTGTACAATCGACTCGTTCCATCCCACCACGAATACACTATGACTCTCGACAATTTCTACCACAACAAGATCGAATCCCTCAAGCTTGAGATCATTCAAGGTCAAGCAGTGCTTCGCCGCTTAGAGGCTCAACGAAATGACTACAACTCAAGGGTACGGCTACTGCGAGAAGAGCTGGGCCTTCTACAGCAACCTGGCTCCTATGTGGGTGAAGTTGTCAAGGTGATGGGTACGAAGAAAGTGCTTGTCAAAGTACACCCGGAAGGGAAATACGGTAAGCCATGATGGCTATTGAGATGCGCTCGCTTCCGTACTGACACATGCGCCAGTTGTTGATGTCGCCGATAGTGTCGATGTTTCCAAGCTCGCAGTCGGAAAACGAGTCTCCCTCCTTTCCGACTCCTACAAACTTGAGAAGATGCTGCCCTCCTCCGTCGATCCTTTGGTATCTCTTATGATGGTCGAAAAAGTGCCGGACAGCACCTATGATATGATCGGCGGTCTCGATCAACAAATCAAGGAAATCAAAGAGGTTATAGAACTGGGTCTGAATCATCCCGAACTCTTCGAATCATTAGGCATTGCCCAACCGAAAGGTGTTCTCTTGTACGGACCTCCGGGAACCGGAAAGACACTGCTGGCACGTGCCGTGGCACATCACTCCAACTGCAAATTCATCAGAGTATCTGGATCAGAGTTGGTACAAAAGTATATTGGTGAAGGCAGTCGAATGGTCCGAGAGCTTTTCGTCATGGCAAGAGAGCAAGCTCCCAGTATCATCTTCATGGACGAAATCGACAGTATAGGATCGAGCCGTGTTGAAGGAAGCAGTGGAGGTGATTCTGAAGTACAGCGGACCATGCTGGAATTACTCAATCAGTTGGATGGGTTCGAGCCTACCAAGAACATCAAGGTCGTCATGGCCACCAATCGACTTGATATTCTTGATCCAGCGGTAAGTTCTTCCTGCCCCTTCCTTGGGTTTTGCTGACAGAATTCGACAGCTTCTGAGACCAGGTCGCATCGACAGAAAGATCGAGTTTCCCCCACCGACAGTCGAAGCTAGGGCCGATATTCTGAGGATTCATTCACGAAGCATGAATTTGACAAGAGGTATCAACTTGAAAAAGGTCGCCGAGAAGATGAACGGCTGTAGTGGTGCCGAGCTCAAAGGTGTATGCACAGAAGCCGGCATGTTCGCTTTGAGAGAACGAAGAATCCACGTCACTCAGGAAGATTTCGATCTTGCGACAGCCAAAGTGCTCAACAAGCATGATGACAAGGAAGTTTCGTTGGGTAAACTGTGGAAGTAGGCCATCTGCTCTCCTAGGTGGTCACTCTCGTTTCTACTTAGCGACCAATGTAATACTATCCAGTGGATTGAGAAGCATAGAGTACAGCTTGGAGATTCCAACTAGCAGTTCACCATGTTGTTCCAGCACGAACATTTCGTGTCTATGGTTCTCTAGTCTATATAAGGCTCTATCTGCGCTCAATGCAAGGCTGATTAATGCGGATACACCATCTCCCCCTCAACATACGACCAAAACTCCTCCACCAATTCCTTCTGTCCCTCCTTCGCACCCCTAACAGCAAGGTATATCCGATGATCAACGTCGACCTCCCACGACCCGGGATTTCCGTCAACCACAATCCCCCCAGCCTCCGTAAGAATGACCCATCCCGCACAAACATCCCAGGCCCAACATCCGCCCTCCCAGTAGACATCCAACGTCCCCTCCGCGACAGCACACATATTCAGCGCAGCACTGCCCAACGCTCGAGCACTATGCACCATCGCCCCGCCCTCGTCTTTACTCTGGCCCAACCTAGCCCACGTATCGCACTTTACTTTCCAATTCGAACCGGACCGATCACTTCCCCACTCGATGATCACTATACACGAGTCCAGACCTGTTAGAGCCTCGCTTCCTTTCAGCGGTAAGCGAACCTCCTCGCCGTGCGTCTTTCCGTCTCGGATCGTAGACACATAGCTTCCCTGGCCCTTGACGCCGGTATATAATTTGCCGGTAAACGGATTGTACACCACGCCCACTACCGGCACCCGGTTTACGGCGAATCCCAAACTGATGCTGATGTAAGGGTGACGGTGGACGAAATTTGTTGTGCCATCGATAGGGTCGACGATGAACGTTGGTTCGGGACCTAGTTGCATGCCTGGCTTGTAGGTTTCTTCGCCCATGAATGAGAAAGTTGGGTACAGCGTTTTCATTTCCTTTGAGATGTACGCTTCGACAGCTTGGTCGGTTTCCGTGACTAGATCGGCGGTGTTCTTCTTCGTGCCGGATGAGGTTGTGGTCGGTGTGGCGCTGGTTATCATCACGCCTGCTTGGAGGGCGATGCTGACCAGGCGGTCCCTCAGGAGGGGGAGGTCTATGTCTGAAGAGCTGGACATTGTGGATGATTGGTTGCTGCGAGGATCAGTAGCTTCGTGGTTGCTGTCGACTTTGTGTTCGGCAATGAGATATAACAGCGTAGTTGAAAATTCGGTGGTAGCTCTGTGACCTTGTATTCCTCAAGAAGCCCACTCCTCGCTCGGCACCACGTTTGGTACTACAGCTGTTCAGCGCAAGAGTGTCAAGTATTGAATTCCACCTTTTTGGAGTTTGTTGACACTATTTCGAATTGGTCTACTGAAAAGACGGTTCACTGCAGGAAGCTCTGATTGCATAGCTTCCGGCGAATCATAGTCCGAAATCTATACACGCCGAACATTTTCCATGCACTTTGGTGGAGGATACTCGCACACCATGCTGAAGAGTACATATTGTATACAGTAAAGGAAACCTTGAACGATCGCTCATTTACATAAGAAAAGGGTGGTCGCTTGCTCAAGAACCATGACAGTCATAACAAAAGCTCCTCCAAAGCTCATGATCCTTCAGACCTAACATCCTCATAATGGTCTGTAATGTCACTTTCTTCTGAGATGATACTCAAAGATCTCCTATGCTCGTGTTCGCTGCCTCCCATCGGTACTGCCATGCCAATAGCCCTGACCCCTCCCGTGCCTATACGTCCGGCTTCCCAAGTCAGCGGTTTTCGTCGTATACTTTGGGTTTCAGGTTTCTGGAAGCCAAATGAAAAACGCCGCACCAAACTGTCCACATCACCGAGTCCGAGACCATTGAATGACATGACAGGATCGTCTAGTTGGCGACGGTACGCCCGGTCCTCGCGTTGTTGTTGACGCCAGTACCCATATTGTTTGCGGACAGGTGGGCAAAAGCGCACGACCAGGAAGAGTACGGCCAAGAGAGCGAGGACTGGGAGAATGACAACAGCAGCAAGCTCTCCTGGGGACAGGTTGCTTGATCTCTTCACCGTAGCGGATGTTGATCCTGACCCTGATCCGCCGCCAGAGCCTGACCCCGAAGCAGTCGCCGATGCTGGAGAGCCCGTGCTCGATGAAGCACTAGCATGTGTAACAGTCGGTACAACAGAGTTTGCTATCCGCGAGGATCCAGTAGATCCATTGTGCGTACCAGTCGACTCGACAGCGGGACTGCTTGGAGAGATGGCTGACGAGGAAGTACTGAAGTCACTGGCGGTCAAAAACTGTGCCGTGGTCCCAGACGGCGTTGAACTTTCCAGTACACTTCCACTTGTCGTTACTGCGACGGTATTCGAACCTCCATTCTGTGTGCTTGTTATAGTTTCTATGCTGCTTGCGGACGTCTCAAGGGCTGAGGATTGTGCCGTGGACGTCGGAGGCACTTGTGCGATTGACAACGTCGTGGTGTCGGCAGTAGTGGTTATCCGACTGCCCGGCGCGGTCACAATGCTGGCCAGCTCACTCGCCACGCTCTTGAGAGGGTTTAATGGCGACAATATGTCCCGGTGCCGGACGGGGATGGCGTGTGCAGCGCAACAAGTCAATTGAAGCAACAACAACAGGTCGAGACGAAACATCGTAGGCCTTGCTGGCCGTTTTAAAGTATAGGCTTAATGCAATGGGGCTGGAACATGCAGACGCAACCGCAAAGCAAAACAAGTCACACAGCTGAATAAAAAGCAGATGCAGGAAAAATGGAAAGTGACAAGGACATCAATAGAAACATTCGTTGCTCACCAGGCGCGTCCACGGCCGTACATATTTGATGCCTGCATGTACCTTGTATATCAGGCTTGCTCGTGGCTTGTATAAGCGAAGATGTCCATTCTGATGGCTGAGTGGTCGTTGGTATCGGAAGAACAACAACCCCAAACGCTGCCGGTTTCAGGTATTTCTGGCAAGGCTGAACATAGTCGCTGGTAGGATCTGTGGATGTATGCTCAAACTCGCGATCGGATAGCAATCTCGTTTGACGGCGAATGACATTTCCCAGTCTGTTCGCAAGAGTCGATGTTTGTGAATCCCTCATGCGACTTGCATAGGTGCTCGTCGAAGCATGTAGCCTCATCCACATATTGAGCATCGATTCACCATGTCCATTTTAGGCAACTTGAGTGCTTAGAATGCTTGACGGATGGTCAATTGGCGAAGCCGACTGAAGAAAGAACTTATAACGCGAGGAAGAAAACAACCTTGGAAAGCTTTGGCAGGTGAGCTGTTGTCGCCGTCCTTCCGGCATCAAGCTAGCCCCTAGCCCCCCGCAGCAGGGCTGGGTTGGCGTTAGCCCATGACGATGCTGCCCCAGGCTACGAATTGTTCATGTTGCAGGTTTTAAATATCACCTCTCCCGATTTATCGAGGTTTAGCATTGGCAATGCGACGACTCCCCGCAACAAGTCAGAGAACATTACCGCAGTTTTGTGCTCATGGAACCTCGAGCAATGCTATCCACCTCCCGTCTCCGTTTGCTTGCGGCAGACGAATCCTTTCTTTTCGTCGAAACTTGTCCTTCTCCTCCATCGATCCTGTGACGATCTCACGCGACCGACAGGAAGTCACTTTTCGCCTGAAAGATGGAAATGTCGTCACACAAAGGATTGCGCCAACACCCAAGGTGAAGAAAGAAAAGCTCGAGGAAGCTCTGTCCTCATTGCTATCGAGTCCAGAATCGGATTCAACCAAGACCGGGCCATGGTATGGCACTGTGGACTGGGAACTTGATCCCTTGGGCGACGCCATTCACAGACATGCCGCTGTGTCATCATACAACGAATGTGATGAGATTGAGCGATTGATCATGGCGAGGGCTGAAGAGATGGGACATCATCCACATATTGCTCGGCTACAGGACCGTGATGGACCCATCTACATGACCATAACGTGCACAACCCATAGCCCTCGAGGCTTGAGTGGTCGGGACGTGAGGCTTGCTGCAAAGATCAACGAGGTGCTATCGAACTTTCGAACCACTGCACCTCTAAATGCAGATGTTCAGGACCATCCCACCCAGGAACAAATCATGGAACTTCGTCGTCGAGCCATTGAGGACAATCGTGAGAAGATATCGGAAGCTTTGGAAAGCTGCGGCTGCGAGACAGCGAAATCTTGAATGAGCCTGGACACCATCCTGCAAACTAACAATGGGTCTTTCCATGTTGATGATACTCCATTGATACAGCGCAACGCTAAACTATTCAATCCTGCGCCCTCCAGACACCTTCCAGTCTATGAATCGCGACTAAACGCCAAATCATGCACCTTTCCATGCCGCAACGAAGCGAGACGTCTAATGGTCGACCACATATGTACAACGAAGCTGGCCGAGACTTCGCCTTTGGACATTTATATCATCCAACGTGGGGTTCAACTTATTCCTCTTTGACAGCAACCTTCTTTTCTCTCAACTTCTTGTCCGATGCACTTCCGGCTTCGGTACCCATGACTGCATCCCACCATCGGAATGAACTGGAGTAGTTACCGAGGAACTTCTCATGGTGTACGTCGTGGTGGTCGGCACCAGCCCAGAATGGGAGGAAATGATGCAAGCTCCAAGGGAACTCGTATCCCGAATGAGCATCGATAGCTTGGAAGAGACGGCCAATGATCCACAAGTACATGGTCATGATATGCAGGTTCTTGGTGAATGCGCAGAAGACGATGGGAATACCGACTGAGCCGAAGGCGAGGATCATGGTCTCGAGTGGCGAAGCATATTCTGCAGCAAGACCGAAAGGCGCACTGTACTGGTGGTGGAGTTTGTGAATCATCTTGTACAAGCGAGGCGTGTGGAGAGCTCGGTGCAACCAATAATGCCATGCATCCTCAAGAACGAAGAACAAAGCGATTTGCCATGCCATTGTGGTCCAGTGGGGGAAAGGAACGGTGCTGGACAGGCCGAAGTATTGGGACATAGGGTGGAAGAGCCAGATCTGGGGGAGTTCGACGGTGAAGTGCGACAGAAGGACGAGCTTTGCGCATGCCCATTGTTCGGAGAGGGTGGGCATTTTTTGCTGCACGTCGTTAGCAGGATTCGAGGCGGGCTACTTTCAATCGACACTTACGCCTTGAATCTTGTATCGGCGGAAATATGGGATCTTGTCCATGATCATGAAAGGCAAACAGCGGCCAAAGTAAACAATCTCGTGCATCATGAAGGACATAATGCCGGTGGCAAGGACGTCATTCTGCATGTACGCGTACCATGCAGCCCAAGCCCTTTCGAAGACATTGAGGTGGACGTTGTATTGTGAGATGTCGTTGAAGTAATCGCTGTAGGTGACGGGCGAGGAAGAGGCGAAGGTGGAATTCCTGTCAAGATTGTATGTTAGTCCCGATCAGCATTTTGTTGAGAATAAGGGCGCGCTCACATTTTGACCGTGAACCAAGAGCTGAGCTCCTGTCTATTGCTGTTCAAGGTGCAGGAAGAATGAGAGGAACACCGGCCGTGGGTTAAATCAAAGAATGAAGAAAGGAAAAGGGAGATAAACCGGTCAGCGGTGAATTCGTGGTCCAGGGAGTTTTCTTTGATTGGGCCTGGATCCTTTTTTAATTGGGCTGAGAAGTGGTGGCATCACTCGGGCAAGGGAAAGGGAGCTGGTCCGGCAAGGGCATCTCCTACACATCCGAAAGGCCCAATGGCGTTAGGTCCAGGTGGGCTGACCAGTGGCGTGTTTTGCGTTCCTGCAGCTCCCAGATCGAATAGAGACAAACTCAACATACATGCCAAGCCGGGACATTTAGCGGGAATGTCCTTCTGCTTCGAGCATCCATCCCTGTCCGAAATCGCATTTCGGAATTGCCCATAGCGTTTCACATACGGCGCTCACCGACAATGACACCGACAACAGGGTGTACTGATCTTTGAAGCAGTCACTATGGTTGATGAGGCCGTCTCTGCAGGTAAGAGCCCAGTGTATGCTGCTGCATTTAATGCCACAGTGTCGCCTATAGGTCAACTTTGTCTGTTCAGAGAGCACTTGACTTGAACAGCCACCAGCATGGCGACACTAACTACCACAACTACTCAGATTGAAGTTACCACATCAGCAAGTGTCGAGCTTCCTAGATCTTCAAGTGTTGTCTCAGACCATGAAGTCCAGTCCAAGCCGAGCTCTCCCGCAGAGGCACGACCGCCGGGATATGTGCCCGTATTACCGGCGATATTCGTCATGTGGGTGGGACGACAAGAAAAGCTGGGACGACCGGCCATCATTCCCGACTCGATTTGGCGCAATCGGATCTTTACAACCGTTTGCATAGACATTTTCTTGGCTTGGGGTGCCGCCAATGCCCGTGAATCCCTCTTCTCCTTTTTCTTTCAAGACGGCCAGCGGCTCAGTGCCACACAAGCCTGGCTACGCTTCCATCCTGCTCCTATGGCCGGACTCATTACGAACGTGTTCATGGGTCTTGCCATACACAAGATCAACGCTAACTGGGCTGTCATCCTGATCCGGCTGTCTCGAGCATTGCACCTATCCTGGCAGCCGTGATGAAGACCCAAGATTCATACTGGGAATATGCATACCCAGCCTTGGATCTGAACGATCCTGGAGCCGACACATTGTTCACAGTTTCCAACCTCGTCATCACTGCGGCATTTCCAGACAAAACTCAGGCGTTGGCTGGGGCAGTATCCTCGCTGTATCGAAGATCGGCCAGAGCGTTGGGTTGGCCCTATGCGCTGTTATTGCAGGAAGTATCACGACGAAGTCACACGACGCCAATAAGAGTGCACCCGCAGCTTTACTGGAGGGCTATCAAGCAGCATTCTGGTTCTGCCTCGCACTCACCTCAACAATACTCGATGTAAGTCTGTGGGGACTGCGGGACATCGGCAAGATCGGTTTTTGAAGAGGGAATAATCAACATACAGAATGCCGTTCTCCTGGCTCCTAAATATAGCAGATACTCATCCCGGGAAATGCTCTACAATGCTTTTCGGTTTGCCAAAAACAGCCTCTCTAAGCCTCTGAGTGATTTTAGGTGCGATCGACCTGCTGTATCGTGACGTTGGTTTAGACGAGCAGGGTGCCCTACTGTATAGTGAAGCATTCATGCACATCCCGCAATCTTCAACCAATCCGCACGAAAGCGTCATCAACCCGCCCACGTGTGCTACCAAAGAAAGGACACTGGCACCAGGTTCCAATGCCTCAATGTTCCGACTATCCGGCACGTCATGTCGCTGACCTCTTTTGCCACAGAATACCTCGTACAAGATGTCGATCGCCTACAGGATTGTATGAGTTATCTTTGGTCACAGTGATCCGACCTTCTACCCTTGGCAGGGCCGCCCAGAGACGAACCTCTTCCATCTCGTACTCGCATTAGTTGGATCTTGAATCTTGAATCTATCCTCATTTCCATTCTTAGTCCATCTTCACCCTTTATATTCATCTTTCAATCTTCGTCTTGTCCTCTCCAGCATCTTCTCATTACACCACGTCTGTTCCGACTCTCTTAGCGACAAAATGTCTGTCAAAGCAATTCAACCCCGCACCACCTCGCGCGCCCCCTCCGTCTACTCCGCCGCCTCAATCGACACTCTCGTCACCCCCGACAACAGCTACCGCGGCTTTCCCAGCCGACAAGCCTACCTCGAGACCCTCCGTGAATGGGCCGAAGAGCAACTCTACTACGAGGCTGACGACCCTCTAATCGGCTTCTACGGCACAAAGACCACCGACGAGATTCTCAGAAAACAAGGCGCCAAGATGCCCGAATTCAGACGTGCCACTGTCGCACAGCTTACCACGGTCAATGAAAGCGAAAGTCTCGGTACCCCCGTCATCGAGTCATCTGCCGACAAGGAGAGCAAGAGCGGGAACAGATTGAAGAAAGTCTTCAGCCGGCGAAGGTCCGCTGCTGTGTGAGATGCCACTTTCTCGCTGGTGACGGCTGCGAATGAATGCGATGAAAAAATTTGACGTTGACGTACATGTATAAATGGGTTGTGTTTATAGATTGCATTTTAAAAACAATTGGTGCTGGATTTCGAGATGGCCAACACCGACACTCATTAGAGATAAGTACCGACTACCAAGCCTTTTGACGAGGGGGAAAGCCTGGAGCACCGACTCTGCTTAACGCCGGCGCCTAAAACTCCTAAGCTATTCTGGTTAGCTTCAGCAATGGCACTGTTTCCTCATGTCAACTACTATCGTTGATCCAAACCCTTCTCTATCGAGGTAGAGTCAGTGCCACAAATGCCAACTGATCAGGTTGTGTAATGATTTGACATTCTATGCTCTTTGAAGAAAACATCCGACTGCACAACACCAGCCACGCTACCCGTCCAGCCTTGTTCCAGAAAAGGTGGCACCGTCTGATAGGCAGTACATCGACGTGTACAGTATCATGTTCCTGGTCAGATTCCTGAATCTTGTCGCCAGTGCAAAGTCCACCGGTGCCCTGAAGTCACACATCGTGGTCTGAAAAAGTCTCGTTGGCGTCGTAGTAGATAGAGAGATCTGTCATTCGCTTCTCGAATGGCTTGATTTCGGGATCAGAGTCATTAGACACATCAAGGTCTCCGTCCAAGCTGTCTTTATCCTCCATCCCAGGACTTCCTGCGTCCGGGATGGCCGGCTCAGCGTCTTCCTCAGAACCGTTCCTGTCGTCCTCCCGAAACATCGGTGGTGCTTCTCGAAGAACCTCCGGATCACCGGGATGCT
This sequence comes from Exophiala viscosa, assembly GCF_022695815.1. Lineage (NCBI taxonomy): Eukaryota > Fungi > Ascomycota > Eurotiomycetes > Chaetothyriales > Herpotrichiellaceae > Exophiala > Exophiala viscosa. The sequence continues at coordinate 1,896,176 of NW_026944354.1, read as the reverse complement.
TGATGTAGCCTTTGGCAAGGAGATAGCGGCACATGTCCACTTTTCTGCTGCGACCGAATATTTCTTTCACTTTCTGGTGACATTCTCGCTCGAACGGGTCACTTCGCAAAACAGATTCTTCCATTGCTTCATAAGCTTCGACGAGTGCCATGGAGTCGTCAGGGCTGGGAAGTGCAGCGACGTCTATGCTTGGGAGACATACGCAAAGAGGTTCTTGATGAGGTGAACCTATACTTGATGAATCTAGCGATCCCAAATCGCGCCATTTGCGCCCAAGTTTTCGCTGAATATAGTGTACCACAAACACTCCGTTCACCTCGAACCACACGACGTATTCGTGGACAGTACGATCGAGTTGATATTGGGGGATGTATCTGGCTATCCTCAAACGATCTTCAAATTCGTCCATGGAGAGTTCTCGAAAAGGGTGCTGCTGCGCCATTGAAGGCGTGGCAGAATCATGTAAATGTTCTTTGAAGTACCCCGAGAGGCTAATATCTGCTGGCGAATAGTGTCGGGGTCGGTCGCTCATGACGAAGTCATGCATTGGCACATTATTGAACATCCTCCAGACATTCTGAATAATGAAATTGGTGGATATGTCAGCATGAGACTCTAGAAAGCGTGGCGCTGCGTAGTCAGACCACGACCAGTAAGCGTTTTTAGGATATGTTGTACATCGAAGGGTGTTCAACATAAAAGCAATCCACGGAGTGGTTAAGATTGCGACCGGACCCCGACCTGGCCAGTATATGTGACTCGAGGAGCCACCGAGCTCAATGAAATGCTCAAGGGTTTTCCTCGGTTGTGGCAGTTGTACATCAGCATCACGAGGGGCAGAAGGATCGTAACGTCGATTGTTAGACACCAAGAGCATCAGGTAATCGAGATAATCGGCCCCAAACTGGCGAAAATCACCGCCTGAAATGTGATCCAGGTATTCGAGATGACCATGTTCGACCACGAGGCCGACAAAATCAAGCGAATGACCCAGTGTCGGACGATCCCCTGCCTCCAAACGAAGTACCCAATGTTTAGCATTTTTGGCAGAACCACTTCCAGGAGCGTCCAGAGTACATGCCAGGTCCAGGCCATTTAGCAAGGGCACGCTGTTGACACCAAGCTCTGCCAGTCGCATAATTTGGAGAAACCTTACTACCTTCATCAAATTCGCTGTGATAATCCCAGTACGAAGAGCAACGAGTTCGGTTTGGAGGTATACGGCAAGAGCTTCAGCACGGGTCCATGGGTGGTGTGATAGGAGTTCTCGGCTGGCTTGAGTGTCGAGAAGAAAGTCTCGAGCAGTTCGATGTATGAGTCTGATCTTGTTGTAATAATATTTTTTGAGCATGTGCGGTTGTCCCGAAGTCCTTGTCGTTCGCATTTCTGATACATCGGTTGGCGTCTAGGTCACGCTGTTCAATTTCCAAGAGTCCAGCGCAGCGCACGAGGACTCTGTGTTCAACCGATTCACACTTTTGCCTTAATTCGATATGTGACGGTAGGGTGCCCAACTCAAGATGCGTTTGTCTCACACCTCGATCCAGTAGCAACAAGACGTCGAGAACCGAACATTTTCCAGCTCCAGTTGATCCAAAATCGTATAATCCCAAACAGGCGAGCACATGGTTCAAGATCAGAGAAGCCTCCGTTCTGTATAGTTTCTTCCCTTCATTGAGTCGATCCCACATGTTTTGGTAAAGTGCCTCGAGATTTCCAGCCACTTGTTGCAAACGGGCTTTTAACTCCTCCAAGTTGTCGTTGTTGCGGATACCGTCAAGCGCAGTCTTGACAGCCAATCTCACCCACAGAAATATACCTTCCGACCAGTTGCTAAGATCTCGACGCAGTCGCGACAACTCGTAATCGTCAACCGCCATCGGGATTCCAGCACCCAGTCTTCGCTCGAAGGTCTTTTCCACGAATAGCTCGATGTCAATTCTGTTCAAATCCTGCAGTCTGAGCTTAGGATATTGATTGAGCCTTTGTCTGAAGATGGTCTCTGGCCGGCTGGATACGCAGAACTTGATATTCGACTTTTGCCCGAGCGTGTCAATATGATCAAGAACCTCATCTTGACTCCCGGTACCTTGATTGCCACATTCATCAATCCCATCGACAAAGATACAATAGCTGTATCCAGTAGCCTGGAAGGTTGTCTTCAATGCTTCCTCCAATTGCTTCGGGGACCAGTCGCTCTGGGACCGTTTTTTCTTCCACTGTGGGTGGTGTTGGATGAGAGCGGTCACAACGTCCTCATCTTCCATCCATGCTTGATGCAAGATTGTGAGTAAGTATCCCTTTGGTCCTTCTCCAAATCGCTGCCGGCACTCCAGAAGAAGTGACCTAAGATCCTGACTTCTTTGCCCTTTGTCCAACGAAGCAGCTCTCTCATTGTCGCATCATGTTCGATGAGGAATTTCATCAATGTGCTCTTGCCACTACCAGGCTTGCCGTTAACCCAGTATAGACCGTTCCCAGTCCGTAGCCAGACGATGAAGCAATCCCAGTCGCCGGTAACCTTCTCGACGAGCAGGTGCTCAAATGTGCCTTCTTCAATTTTGAGACTTCGCGAACTGCTTCGCGAATTCATGGCTTCGAAAGCCAGGCTGTCAAGAAGCCGTTCGTAAGTAACGCGCCTTTCTGCCGACGTTGCTTGCTCGCTAATCACTTTACGCGTTACGCTGCCTTCGTCGTTGACAAGCCCCTTAAGCTCGGCGACATCACGTCGGATATCGTCAAATGATAGGTGACATTCGTCGCAGAGCTTGTGTAACTTCTCCGCTTGTTCCTTGGTGAGAGCCTCGCATCGACGACTGCATGTGTCAGTACGGAGTATCACCATCAGGTTTCGAGCCTGTTTCCAGAAAAAGGGGCACCGCCTGAGCGCTGTAGCTCCTCAACTCAAACCGAGATTGGTCCTGTTGTCGTTCCGGGTTCATCGCACTTGACGATATCGTGTAAGCTGGGGTCACGAACTTCCTACCGTATACCCCTACTGTCCTGAGTCATGGCACCAGCCGTCGCGAACCTGCTGGACCTTGTTCTTATATGGGAGTACATCGTCGGTGTACTCCCTCTCAGACGGTGTCACTTTCTCTGGAAACGGGCTCGGTGTGGATCCATATTGCAAACTCACCTTTTGTTTACATTGTGAACAAGGCCAGCAGTTTGAAGCAACCTCTGGATATCATCCAAATCTTTCTCAAGGCGCTTGATATCTTCTTTTTCCCATAGTGTCCTCACTGCTCGTTGCAGCTTTTTCCTTCGCCCTCCCTCGGACTTCATTTTCAGGTCTATCAGCTTCTTGTGGAGGTCGTCTGCGATTCAGTAACACGTGTCTGCGATTTCATTGAGCTGTTTGTCATCGTCCGTGGGCAATGCGACATTGTGGAGGTCCCGTAGTCCATTCAAGGCCAGCGTTAATTTCTGTGTCAAACTGTCGAGGTGTTGGTTAGCAGGAGTGGTGCCGTCTTTGTATATCTGATACACAGCCTGACCCGTTTCGTAACACCATTGGACGGCTTGAACGACATTGCAAGCCAAGGCAAAGGCACTTGCGGGATCCATCCTTCTGGCAGGAGAGATAGGGCCAAGTAGAAAAGAGCAGTCTTAGGACCGCTTCGCGCCTGCGGGGTGGTCTTCTCGTGTGGAGGTATTCAACGGTCGAAGGGAAAGGTGATGCCACTCATTGACTTGTGGCCAGACGACGCTTGAATATGCAAGTCAAGCCTCGTCTGAGAGGACGTCAAATGTGTTATTCTCCTAGTAGAGCTGCGCATACAGCTCCAAAAGTATTAAGCGATAAAAAATGCGGTAAGCACGGGCGAAGTAAGAACAGTTGAGAGACCCAGAGGTCCAGCCGCAAGGTTCAATCGATAAGGACAACCCGCGCGGCTGAAGAGTCAGTGCCAGAATCGAGAAGTAGGGGCCAGATTCTCTCGACGACTCCAATGGAGACACGTGTCGACCTGTAGACCTAGAAGCTGCATTATTGACCGGGATACTGTTGGTGTCTCACAATATCTCAACCCTGCCTTCTGATGGTGTCCCCCTCTGTTGCTCACCTTCAATCGTAGCTTAGATGCAATGCGGGATTGGAACAAACCAGGAGGCTGTAGTCCTTCATGGTAAGAAGGCTTTGGAGTTCCTTTGCGGCTGTGCTGTCGCTGCCTGGCGGCAAACCGTCCAAATCACAAAGTAATCAGCCTATCATGCTCCAGGCTTTAGGAAACGCCAAGCTGAAAGCAATGCCTCCAATGCGAGGCACTTCATGGTCAAAATTGCCGGAATGTGGCTGTGGAAAACCAAGGAGGTTGGTCAGGCCTGACCGCGTCACGCAGATAGAGGCATGATTGCAGGTGGTAGTGTCATGCACAGTGTGAGCGGAGGAGAGGTGAGAGAGAAAAGAAGTGAGGTCAGCTAGCAATATGGACCTGTGTAATGTGGGGTGGATCGTCAAGTTTGGCTTAAGCATAGGGCTTTCTCGGCTTGCGGCGTCCGCCACGAGAACGCCTAACTTAATTCAAGCGGTTTGGTGTTCCGTAAGGCTGCCGCAGCAGTGCCGCCACCGCAGGGCTTGCTGGCCAGTGCCACCTAATGAATAATGATTTGGGATCTCCTCCCATGCCACTTGGGCTCAAAAAGGCACGAGTCGTGCCCCATATCAGTCACACTAGCGCTGAATAGTAGGATCTTTAACCGCCCATCTCTCCAAACGGGTGACTCGTTCACTATCGACATCATATTCTGTCTCTGAAGGTGATCGAAAAGGGTTTCATGAATCGGCTGTACTTGTCCACCGGTTCGAGAATATACTCTGGGTCGTCGAGGCCCATCTACCCATAGGTGTGATTAGCCGTGGCCGCCTGTCACAGTACAGGCGATACTCACATCGAACTCCAGCAACAATCTCGGAATGACCTTCTTCATCTCCAACTCCGCGATATGCCTCCCAAGACAGATGCGCTTTCCAGCGCCGAAGCTTAGCATCGTCCTTTCCATCACAATACGCTGATGCTCATCAGCCTGCAACCACCGCTCCGGCCAAAAGAAGCAAGCATCCTCCCCATACACCGTTTTGTCGCGGTGGACGACACCCGCGGGAACAGCAACAACTGTACCGCCGGGTAGCCATCTTCCAGCTATCTCGGCGCCGCCAACAGGAACGACCCGTTCCAAGGGACCTGCCAGAAAATGATAAAGGCGCATCGCCTCTTTGATGACGGCAGCGAGGTAGGGCATCTTGTCGGTCTCGGTATATCGCGGCGGATTGGACAGCTCGCCGGCTCCCAGTGCTTTGTTCAGCTCGGCCTGCACTCTCCGCATCGCGTCAGGTGTTTTCAGCAGGAAGTACAGGATGGCCGTCATCGTGAATGCCGAAGTGTCGAACCCAGCGGAGATGGTAGACGATATCATCCGGCGTAGCAAGTCCATTGACACGTCCTTGTGACGATTGGCTCCCTCGATGTACTTCGACAAGAGATCCTGCTCTTTGACTGTCTTGACATTCGAAGCGATCTTTTGACGGGTGTGCAGCTCTTCTGTGGCCATGGCAGTCCAGAGTGGTGGTTTTCCCGTCCTTCGATACCACTCTTTGCAGAATGGCGACTTGTAAAACACTCGTTCGAGCGTGGGCATGCTTTGCCATTTCGTCCAGTGGGAAAGCCTGGTATGTCCGGTAAGCTCGCTCGTGGATTTTCTGGCGGTCAAATAGTCCGTATTCCTGCTGAATGCCGCTTTCATCAGGAAGTCGACCTGGAACTGCTGCATGAGAAGGAAGACGTCCGGGCTGCGGGCCTTGCGGAGTGTTTGGATGAGGTTCTCAGTCGTATAGTCGACGTCGGCCTCGTAGTCCAATATGTTCTTGATTGCAAAGGCATTGCCCACGGCTCTTCTCAGTGCGGTGTTTTCGGCTTCGTCCTGCATGTCAATGACACTTCCGGCAATTTTTCCATGCGAAAGCACTCGGAGAGGTTGATAAGAATCGGCCTTCAAACACGGTGTCAGCTGTGGATATGACACTCGAGGCAGTGGACTTACCTTCTTGAACTCTCCGTGCATCGAGTAGACCGTGCTCACCGCAGCTGAATCAGCTATGATCACAGTGTTTGGGCCGATGCGAAGGAACGGCCCATATCTCTCATGCCATTTCCCTATGGACTCGTTGAAGCTGCCATACTCTATCTGGTAAGTCCTCCAGAGGTCCGTGATAGACGCAAGGAATGGTCCTGGGATTGACCGTAACTTGGAATACCTGCGTATGAGTAGCGCTGTCAGGAAGAACGAAACACACCAGGGGAGAAGTGATATGGATAGCATCTTGCAATTATCGTCTCGTGAGAAGCAGTCTTCGAGGTACATCTGGCATGGATGATAGGGTTCATGATGTCGGTCGTGTCCGTCCGCTTTATCTTACCTTCAGTATGTGTAGGTTCTTGAGATGCTGGCCGCCTGATCGGCGATTGGTCATGTCGTGTTGCCATCAGTGTTGCCATGATCCTGCGATCTGTCTACCTAATGCAGTTATCCATTCGATAAGCTGACCGTCAGTCTTTTCATTCCATTGCACTGCTCGTACGGGTTGCACGTCTCAAGGGGCGTCACTGGCGGCACGATTGTTTGCACTCGGTCTGTGATAGCTGAAGTAGAGAGAAATCTCTCCGCGTTCTGCGCAAGGGCCACAAGATTTGATCTAAGGCTTGACACGCCTAGCATGCTGTGCCAGGCTGTACTGTAAGCTGGCACTCTGTCACCCATTTGTAGAAACTCATATTTCAAGAACCCTTGTGATGTGGTGCTCATCTGATATTGTTGCTATGCAGGATTGAGTTGAGGTGGAAAACCCCGCGACACTGCGCTCATCGTCACTCGACCAGGCTAGGCGGGCCCCAAACCAACCAAAACGTCCAAGAAGATGGGCGTCGAATTTAGGCGCTATTCCCTAATCCCCGGGGCTGCCGCAGAGTTTCGATCTCGATTTCCGTCCCTAAATCAATCAGGCGAAGATAAGCGAAGTTTGGGATTCCACAACTGATGCACTTGCAACGGCGCGATCGATGCCTTCATTCGCTTTGTTTCTGTTTGCTGTTGGTATCATTCATTCAGCATTTTGATGCAATGGCTCCTTCCTAGGTATATGTACAAGTTCAGCCTGCGCGTATGAAATTGCGGTATCCGGCCGCAGTCATGGACCCTCGTCAGACGCTCCTGGTCTGGCGTTGTCACCAAACCCAGTGGTGATTCATGCTTGATTGTCCCTTGCCTTTTTCTGCTCCAGCGTCTTGACAGGGCTGTCTCTCGGATCTCTCGTCTCGTTGTGCGTGCCTACCTCTCTTCGTTTCTCCTTGATCTTTGTGTGCTCGGAAGCGGCGGGCTTGTCGGAGTGGAAGATGTAGTAGAAGGGGAACAGAGCAATGAGGCCGCCGACAGCGAATCTGCAAAACGGGTCAGTCAAAAAGACAGGCAACTCCCCCCCGGTGGCATCTACTCACAGTGGAAGTCTGCTGTTCTTGTCCTGGGCTTCGGGTCTGGAAGGAGCTGCTTTCTCACCGAAACGAGATCTTGTCGTCTGGAAAAGGCGTCGCCCAGCAGGTTGCAGCCTCGCGGATCTGCAAGCCTGCAAGGCTGAGGCGCGATGAAGTACTGCGGCGGATTGCATTTGGGGATCAAATCTGTTTCTGTGTGCTGGGTTCTGTGTGAAAGGTAGATAGAATCAATTCTGCCGAACTCGCCAAAGACCAAAAGTTAGGTCTATTGCCGTGACATATACTATGACATTCAATATGTCAAAATTTGGTGTATTCGTCCTTTCCGGTGACTATGTCAGTCATCGTCGTCATGACGTTAGTGCATTTACATCACTTTGGAGATCTGACTTTGGTTTGACACCTATTGAAATGGTCCATGCGCCCAGGGGCAGCATTCCCCAGAGATCGTAGCGGACCCTACAGAAGGCTTCGATGCCAGTAAGGAGGATGTATGCATCGACTAATGTGCCCTGTTCGGTCAGCTTTTCCGCATCCCACTTTTGTCGTTTCTGTCTTGTCCCTGCACAACCCATCCACTTGTTGATGGAGCTGGACATATGTGAGGACGGGAATCGCAACGAATCAGCGTTGATGCCATGCTCAGATGTCCTTCAGCCAAAAGAGAAAGCTCGTTAGAGAGATGCACAGTCGCCGTTCTTGGATTCGACTTCGACCTGGCGAAGATTCATGCTATACAACGGCCTCATGACGCTTAGGGTGCAAGCAGAGTGATCCGCCAGGTGTCCATCTGAACTCCGAAAACACAAGCCTTCAAATCTATTCATCCTGTTGTCAAAAAGCTCTTGAATTGCGCCATCATGAGCAACAGCGAATGTGCCAAAACTTGCAACAGGCGCTCGCCAAGACGAACCTTATTGATAGTTTATAGTCGCGGAAAAATGCCTAATTCTCGTGTCAAATGATGCCTAAAGGCCCGGTTCGGTAGCTGTGAGTTTTACTTCCCGCAACCTCTTTAATATCGTGCTCCACGACGAGGTCATTCCTTGTAGGTTAAAATTCTAACAAAGAAAAACAGCAGTGGTAGAGCGGAAGATTGCAGTCACATGATTCGAATATCTTCAGGTCACGCGTTCGAACCGCGTTCGAACCTTTGGTATTTTTTTTTATTTTCTCGCAGTACAGATAGTATCGATCGGGCTTTTTCGCGAGCCTAAGTAGGTACATGCATCCATTGTTCAGATCATGAAACACACTCTCAAGGCTACGAACGACATGTTGCTCTCGCTGGCGCCTAACCCTTCCCATAAAATAGGGTTGCTAATTCTGCCTGGACCTTATGACCACTATCATATCTCCTGTCGGATTTATTGATTTCGTTAAGCAACATCAAATAGCCGTATGGGGATTTTTGCTGGATCACAAACGTGGATAGTCGGCACGTAGATCGTAAAGACTCGAATGTCTCTGGGGATCTCCTCAGGACTTTTGCGTGGAGTCTTTGACCTTATCCAATGTACTTTCGTTCCGGCCCCAACAAGCGGCCCGGATGCTGTTCCTGGCACTGATGACATGGCTCATACTTGCGGAGAGTCGACCGCGCTGCTTCAGAATGCACAGCTTTCACGAATTTCAAGCCTAAGTCTGATCTGGATGACAGGTAAGTCCTCAGTACTTCCGATTTAGTATCAGTTGGCGAGGGCCACGTCTACAAGGACCCCGCACGAGATGTGTCGTCCAACCGCGTGGGGATTGCGCGATATCGTGGGTGATATACGTGCTTGCCAACAAGACCTTATCCCCCTTCAAAGATAAGATTGGGGAGACATAAGAGCAACGCAATCGCATCTACGTAGCCCCCTTCAACAGTTTTGTTACATTTTCTCTGGTGAATTTGCATTGCAGCACATTGACCACCATGGCACCCAGCGCAACCCTGCCAGTTGATTCCCATTCGCCTCCTGACGGTTTCATGGACGATGCCACGACCAAGAGCAGGAACAATGGGCCATTGAAAAAGAGTGGTGCACTGGACTCTGCATTTGACTTCGAGGAAGTCACTCCGGTGATCGGAAGAGAATATCCCACGACCAATATTGTTAGTGACCTGCTGGAGTCGTCTAATGCCGACGAGCTGCTGCGTGATCTTGCCATCACTATCAGTGAACGTGGCGTCGTCTTCTTCCGCAGGCAAGACAACCTCAGCAACGAACTGCAGAAGAAGTTCATCCAGCGTCTGGGTGAGCTGAGTGGGAAGCCATCGACATCAACGCTGCATGTGCATCCTGTCCTGAACGACTCAAGCGAATTTGGCGTGGGCGACAATGAGATCAGCACCATTTCGTCGTTGCAGCGGAAGAAGTTGTTCGGACCCGCTCCGGCCAACAAGCGCAGGTACGACGCTGCCCAGTGGCACAGCGACATCCAGTTCGAGACATGTCCAGCTGATTACACGAGTCTGCGACTGGTGCAATTGCCCAAGACTGGGGGTGATACCTTGTGGGCTTCAGGTTACGACATTTATGATCGTTTCAGCAAACCTTACCAGAAATTCTTCGAAGGACTGACTGCCACATTCATTGGCGATGGATTCATCAAGGCCGCCGCTGAGGGCAAGACAGTCCTGTACGAAAAGCCACGAGGCTCACCCGCCAATGTTGGCGGTAATTTGTCTGTCGTTCATCCTGTGGTGAGAACCAATCCAGTCACAGGTTGGAAGAGTATTTATGGCCTTGGGACGTTTCCGAAATACATCAATGAGCTCAGCAAGGATGAGAGCGATGACTTGCTCAAGAAATTTCATGATGTGATCCTGGGCAACCACGACCTGCAGGTTCGGTTCAAATGGAGGAACTCGAATGATATTGGTAAGTAATCACACTGCTCCTTTTCGGTGGGTACTGGAGAGTGAGAATGAAGCTGACATGTCGTGACCAGCCATTTGGGACAATCGTTCTGTCTTCCACTCCGCAACTTTCGACTACGAAGGTCTTGGTGAGCGTTTCGGAAACCGTGTTGTGGGCATTGGAGAGAAGCCATTCTTCGACCCCAACAGCAAGTCCAAGGCTGAGGCTCTTGCCGCCGAGGCTAATGGAGTCGAGTGACGAGGTGACCTTGCCATCGGTTCTCAGGTCGGGTTGATAGAGAATAGAAGAAACCTTTCGCCCCGCCAGGGTGTGCTGTAGCTGCAGCTGTCTTATTCAAGCAACGATGACTGGCAATAATGCGCCACCCACACATGCATCAAATTCCATGCCATGCCGAGCGCGACATTTGACGCCACTTGCCTGTTCCATGTTTGGTGATACCTCCCGTAAGGCCCCTCTCATGGTAGCCATGCCATTGGAAAATTGTCGACGTCGAATCCAATCTGGTAATTCTTCCCGGGATCATGGCTTTAATGTTAGTCAATACTTTAGCACACTCATCACCCTAACTCCGTACAGCAATCTGTAACCCAGCCCATGCGTTCATCGTACCTCGTAGGGGAGGTGGTCACCTAAGAATTGTACCAGCAACTCGGATGATATTGACCGAACCGGTGGAAGTGCTGGAGACTCCTCTTGGTCTGCCCTCGGTCTGCGTACTTTTGAGTTATGACTGATCCAACCTCGGTTCTCGGCTGATGGGGTTGCACAGACGTTGGTGAACATGACAAGCATTACGAGCAAGTAGATGTGCGCAAAGTGGGAGCATCGTCGATGAAGAGACATAGCCTAGTTTCAGGTGCTACTCGTAGTCATAGCCAAGGAAACACCAATTGTTTAGGTGGTTTTAGCTGCTGCATGGCTGCTTGAGCCCAAGACGATTAGCTTCCCTCGCCGCTAGAACCACAATCGCCAAGAATCTCGTGACGAAGAAAACGACGTGCGGGGAATCCGAAATTGAAAGTGATTGTGGTCCGTTGGAACCTTTTCTCTCTTTACGATCCCATTTTACCTTTGCTTTTCACATACTTCAATGGTCCAGAACGTGTGCATTTTGCCAGGTCCACCAAAAGCTAGTAGGTACCTTTTTCCAAATCATTTTATCTTCATGATTTATTCCAGGCCAAGCCAGGTTTCACTTCTCGTGGGTCCCAGCCTAGGCAAGACGATCGGGACCTTTGTCCGCGAATAATTGCCCTCAATGGACCTCGCTTGAGGCCGAGTCTACGCTAGGGCACGCCTGAAGCGTTTCTCCGCCAATTTCGACCCTAATGATGCCAGCCAGCCCAAGTGCGCAAATCCGTTTGAGAAGCTGCTGAAGAATGTCAGGGATAGATGCAGAAACTGATGCAGGAAATTTCCCACTGTCGCACTGTGTCACCGAAAGCAAGGTTTTTCGTCACTTGCTCGACTCGGTGTTGTTGTCTTCGCAAATGTCGTTGCAGGAAAGTTAAGCTGTCAGGTGTCAACCAGATAATCCCAGCTGCAGATCAGGCATGACAGCGCAAGCCCGGAGAGATCTGGAAAGACTCTAATCCCACATGGCACGAACCGTCAGCCAGCTTCCACCTTCGCGTTTATTGATGTCAAACTCAGTCTGGCCAATGTTTCCGAATACAGTCCCAGTCCTACAGTATCCATCAACTTCTGCACACTCAGCACATTTTGGCCTCAAAGAGTGCCCAAGACGATTCCGAGCTAGGTCGCTTCTTTGAGCCGCTGTTGCAGTGAAGCTGCTAACCCTGTCATATTAGCAGTGGAGATATTCGGCCCAATATCGATTGACGATTTTCGTCCAGCCTCAGTCTATGACCCGTGTTCACGAACAATGGCTTCTTTTTCTGCAGAAACTCGGCCTAGGGTCAGGGGGAAGTGGAGAAGAAGCTAACGGCAGAACCCCCGATTTGAAAGAAAATCGGCCTAACTTAGTAAGACGGGGCGATCTATGCACATTATCATAGGATTGAGGTTCGGCCCACAGGTTTGTGTTCCCCAGACCACAAGTCCATTCTTCATCAAGTTGTTCTAACTGGAATTGGTTTCCGCATTGCACCAGCTGGCCAAAATTGCACAATTGAAACTCAAGCTGGTCCTGCATCTCACACAGGGATGTACCTGGAATGATCCGGACTAGCTGGAAGCCAAAGCACCAATTGGGATCTCCACAGCCTCGCCTCGATGACTACTGAAGCTCTCGGTCGACGGGTGGATGCGAGACGACGACCGAGACACGGCATGTCTGGCCAGGAACTGGCGCCTTGCCACCGCCAACGGTCACAAAGCCCCGTGGAAGTGTTCTCAGATCCGGGTCCGGCCGCATAAACCGCTGCAGTACAAGCAGGGACAGCCATCATGAAGTCTAATGACCCAGAACGTGGCCGAAACGCTCAATATGCAGGTGGATACTGGGTGAAATCCAGTCAATTTTCTGATCAGGGACCGAGGAGGAATAAAGTCCGCCCCTCGACAGGTGTCTCACACTCCAAAGCAATTCTCCTGCTTCCTTGCCCTCCTTCTCCCGACTCGCGGCCTCTCCGTGGTGCAACAACTCGGGTCATTGAGTGCGGGCAGGAGTACGACAAACGCCCTTCAGTGAGACGCATCTGCGGTTACGATCGTCGCCATGGCACCAAAAAAGGGCAAGGAGACTCTCCTTGAGCTCTGCGGGATAGCGATGAATCAGGGAAACAGTATCGCGGTGCGCATGCTCGAGTATCTTGGTACTGTCAAGCACCAACCTCACGGCTTCACCCACCTTGCCAGTGACTTTCTCGATGTGTCCCGCATCCTGTGGTCCATCGAGGCGGGCTTACAAGAAGCAGCCCGCGCCCGCACTCAGTTCCCAGTTGATATGACGAAGGAGCTCGACAAGAGGTTTCGCCAGACCAACGACGACTTCATCGTCCTCAACCAGATGCTGAGCAAATACCTCGAGTATGAAAGAAAAGGCAGGCTCGGCAGATTTCAAAGAGGTTGGCACAATATGTTCGCGGATGACGACATCCACAAGCTTCGCGACTCTCTGGGGAAAAGCCAAGACTCATTAAGAATGAGCGCATTGGTTTTCAGATGGTCGCTCGGGGAAGCAAAGGTCGATTCGTCCATTGGCATAGGTTATACCGGCCTTGCAGCTGTTCTTGAGCGCATGAACCCAAGCAGCGCCGCGTCTTTCAAGTCGCCAGTGCTGACACATGTTCAACCACTGCAAACACCAGCCTCGGACGTGCCAGACCGCTTGCCACCCCTCCCACCCATCACGATGGTCTCTGAAAAGACAGCGAATTACTCCCTTTTCCCACGAGTCGAGGATTCACTAGACTCGATGACAACCGCTGTCGAACATCGTAACAGCGAGCAACAAAGCCTCAAGGCACTCCCGAGCATCAGGTCCAGCAAATTCACTGCCACCTCGGCAGCTAGAGAGCTAGGACTCTCACATATGGACACTGCACATACCGATATTGTCCTCGAGGACCATTTGTCGACAGCCGAGTCCTTCACTCAAATTGAAGATATGATCTCGGAGATCGAGTTCAACGAGAAACAATCGACCAAGGTGGTCCGCATCAAAGCCGATCCCTCCACTGTGCCGCGATGGACGCCGAAGCAAAACACTGGCGCCAACTCCGCAGCCCTCAAGACAGCTTTGATCAGTGCTATCCAGCAAAGGAAGCACAAGATGGTCGAGCAGTTACTGGATTGCGGTGTGCCTCCAGAGAGTGGGCTGGATGTGAATGTCCTGCGGGAGGCCGTGCTGAACAAGGATGCCGAGAGTGTTCGTCTCCTGCTTCTCTTCGGCGCCGACCCCAACAGCCTGGATAGGAACGGCTCTACGGCCCTCTTGGCAGCAACAGAAGTAACCTTCCTCGAAGCTGCAAAACTGTTGATGAAGTATGGTGGCGACCCGAACTTAGCGGCTGGCCCCGACAACATGGCGCCACTGACGACCGCGGTCACCGAGAACAAGGTCGACCTGGTTCAACTTTTCCTGACTTATGGCGGGAACGCGGACTTGACCACGACAGATGGCAACACCCTGCTCGATGTGGCTATCAGCAAGACCGTGCCAAAGAGATTGGTGGAACTTCTACTCGTTTACGGCTCGGATCCCAACGGCAAGAGCAGAGTCGGAGAGACACCTTTGTTCTGTGCCATTTCCGTCGGAAGGATCGACTTGATGACATACCTGCTCGATCATGGCGCTGATCCCAATCTTCCTGGTCCAAAACACCCATTGTGGCCCTGCACGTATCAACCCAAAGCTCTACAACTCCTTCTTTCTCGTGGTGGGAACTACAAGAAATGCCCGGGAATTCTAGAGTTAGCCACCAGTATCAACAACATAGAATCCATCACCATACTCCTCAAGGCGGGTGTCGACCCCAACGCAAAGAAAGACGGCACTTACACGCCTCTGTGCTCGGCCATCCGCGATAACCGCGCCGAGCTAGTCTCGCTGCTTCTTGCAAACGGTGCAGACCCCAACACCATGGCTTCCGAGTATCCCGCCTTCAAGTGCGTGACACACCATCGCACATACTTGCTTCCACAGCTCGTCGCCGCCGGCTCCGACCTGCACCATCCAAAGGGTATCATCGAGAAGGCCGTCGCACACAACAACAAGGACGCGTTGATGTACCTGCTCGAGCAGCAAGTCAGTCCGAACGACCGCTGTCCTGAAGGATACACCGCGCTTACCACGGCCATTCGCGAAGACCGCATTGACTTTGTGGACATCCTGCTCGCCAATGGCGCAGATCCAGGCATTCGTGGCCAAGACTGGCCCATATGCATGGCCGTCAAGAGGCCCGCAATCCTGAAAAAATTGTTGCCCAAGGTGCACAACCCCCGCGCCGTCAAGGGTGTCTTGGAAATGGCTGTCGTGGCCAATGAGCTCGAGAGTATTAAGTTGCTGTTGGCCGCCGGCGTCAGTGTCGAGGACAAGAACGGCGGTGTCTTCTCACCTTTGACGAGTGCCATTCGTGAGGGCAGAAAGGAGATTGTCAAATACCTGCTGGATGAGGCGGGTGCCGCCGTGAATGCTCCTGGTGAACATCTGCCCATCATCAAAGCCATTCGCCGGTATCGTGACCCAGACATTCTCGAGATGCTGCTCGCTCGCGGTGCCGATATCAACTTGATGTACCGCGGCTGGAATGCCGTGCTGCAGGCTGTGGAGAACGGCGACATCACCATCCTCCGTCTCTTGACTGAGAAGGGAGGCGGCGTCGATCTCGAGGCCAAGGACGAGTCTGGCAGGACTGTTATGGAAATCGTCAACGATCGCGGTTGGGATGAAGCTGTTACCTTGCTGCTTGGAGAGGGTCCAAAGAGCGCAGCACCGCCCAGGAGGTCAAGTATGGCTTATGGCAAGGTTGCGGGTATTGCTGTGTAAGATTCCCAGGATGAGCGGTGCTCTTGGTTGGTATGGCGGTTGGGCGGCTCTGTGATGTGATGTCTGATGTGCTCCTAGTGATTGCTTGTTTCTGTTGGTCTTTGATAGTGGCATTCCCAGGTTGCGCTGACTTGATGTTTTTGCTGTATCATTGCCCGAGACCCCCTGCTGAATATGTTTGTGTTTGCAGTTTTTCGGCTACTTGTTTCAGTTAGTCAGTACATACGTAGGATACCAGTACGCATAGCATAATCGAGTTTGCTTGTCCAATGCCTTTGTTTCGTGGAAGTTTGCATCGCACATTCCTCGCTTGACGACACATGGAACCTTCTTAGGTCGCCATATAAGTAATGTATTAACCTTAGAATCATACAGTAGATACATTGTGAGAGGCACTCGTTGCTGCCGGTTTACACTCTCAGGTTAGTCAGGCCTCTGAGGGTTCAGCCATCCACTAGTAATGAATGGCCTTTGCTTGCTAAAATGCTAGTACCCTTTTCATAGAGAGTACATAGTATTCCTTCTCGATGCTCGAGCACGACGCTATGGATGTTCAATTCAACATACATTGGTCGTATAGCAATGTCCCGAGGCACTTGTGTATACTAGTAGTAATCGTCGATGGCGATGTTCTTCCGAGCGTCTTCGGCAGTATGAGATGAGGACATCCTCTGTCTACAGGAAATTGACGTAATTGAGCCCATAGCAGTCATTCATTTCCACTGCAGGGCCTCCGATACTGGACCCAGGTGTCGTAGTGGAATGGCGCAAATGTCCGTCGATGATCGGGGATCGACGTGCACGGGCTTCAGCCCCCTGACGGTGCAGCCTTGCCGCAAGTGTGGATCTCCAATTGCTGAAGGCTTTCGAATGAAGTTCAACTACTATGTACAGTAAGTACTACGAGTACTATGTACAGTACAGTACTACTTGACGCGCCAGAAGTAGCGAATAAGTACTAGTATTCTCCGTTTCCTATTCTCCATTTCCAAGTCCCGTACTACCGGGTCCAGATCAACACATCGCCCCCGGCCTCATTGGTCGTACAAGCGGCAGCAAAAGGTCGGCGCAAGCTCCAGTGAGAATGATTACTCTAATCCTTGCCATTCAGCGCTGTAAGGTGGCCTGGGGTTTGCAATCGTACTAGTATGTGAAGCAGGCTGTCGTCCGGAGGAGTACGGGAAGGCATGTTCATTTCACTCTTTTACACTGATTGAGCCCCCAGACTTTCAATTCTCTTTCACTTGTCAACAATCCGGTATTGTCAAGCTCGGTACAAAGGTGAGGTACTAATCCCCATTGATGGACGCCGTCAGCTCGAAATCTCTCAGCGCTTCGAAGGGGGAAGAAAAGAGGGTGAGATTCCATGGTGGGATACATAATTTGAAATGATGTTGTTCACCGAGCCTGTCTCCAGGAAAAGTAGCACTACTAAGTACAGTAGTACATAGTACATTACTGTAGTACTAAGTAGGCCAGCCAGCCGCAATGAAGTATGATGTCGAGGACGACACGGATTTGGATGACAATGCAGACGATAAAGAGGCTGCCATGAATGAAGAATGGCACGATTTCGACTGCTTGTGCTTGTGCTTCTTTTTCCTGCTGTTCTCCCCCGTCTGTTCCTCCTTGGTTTTCGTCTCGCAGGGTGTCCTCATACTGTATTACAGCCAAAATGCACTGTTTGATCCCCGCGAGACTCCCGGAAGCTGGACAGGTTGGCGCCAACTTTAAGGGCAACTTTGAAGTTGTGCGTTGAACTGTGATTACGACAGGTCTCAATAAGTCTTCCTAGGTCTCGTGCTACTAGTATGTCGCACGCCAGGGATGGAGGAATGTCTGACTAACGGTTTCTTGTCCGTCAGACCCTCCTTTTATCAATATCCGGCGGTGTTTTTCGGGCAACATCTGTTTTTGATCAAGCTTGAAATTGGCTAAAACTAGCCTATCAGCACCGCCAGATTTAGCGGCTGACCTCCCCCGTGCTCTCTATCACATGCCTAAACCCCAAATCTAGGGCACCTAACAAAACTAGGGGTTTTGTCTGTCAGACTTGATTGTCTACTAGTACTGACAAGCCCACGTTCTGACTGCACGGCCTACTTTCCAGCCCGTTCTCAACGGTGCTAAACCGCTACTAGTGATTCCAATGCCACGTATTCGATAAACGTCAAAATCGCGCCTTCCCTTGTCAGGATTCTTGATCGTGCCTTCCGTTTCTCGAGTCGTACTTTCCGTCAATTGACCGGTCGTGCCTTCCACAAAAAGTCAGCCTGGCATTCCTCTATCATTAGCAGGGACTACGTAGTATTGCACTGATGGTATTGAACCTACTGCCATTACTATAACACAGTACTACTAGTACTAGTATTCAGGCGATTGTTGTACTCCCGTTCTCCTTGCTACTAGTACCACGCCTATATCTAGAGATCACATTCGATCTGGCGATATTGTTGTACCTAAATTGTAATACTACTGTACAGTAATATATACTACACAGTACTGTAGCTCTACCTAAGCCCAGACTGTCCCTAGCTCATAGTCCAGTCGCAATCAATCCAAAATCACATCAGTCTCGCTACAGATCCGGATCGATCAGTGCAAGTTTTGGTCAGAAATGCGTCAGAAGCAGCTGGATCCAGTCAGAGTCAGTTTCAACCTTGATGAGACCTTGAACAACTTGAAGTTTGAACTTTGAACCTGTTTCGATTTCAGATTGTTCGAGGCGGAGATGGCCTGGACCCAACACAAATTGCTTCTAGACAGGATGAACCCCCGGACCGAGTCGACGAACCAGGATTGAATCGAGCTAATTCGCATTGAATCCTTTCTGCATCAGTCCAGCTTGATTCTAGCACAGATTTCGGTCAGACTTGCAACATGATCAGTACTATTTACTGTACATATTGCTGGAAGAAAAAGCGAGAAATGAGAAAAGGAACAGCTGTTTTCATACCTGGAAGAACTTGTGGACATTCGCTGCGGCTTGGCGGTTGGAAATAATGTAGCATACTATGCGACGACAGACGGGCCGTGAATTGAAGCCTCACTCGCTTGGACCTAATCGAGAAAGGAAAGAAAATCTCAAGACCGACGTTTCTGCAATTCTGAGCAAAACAGCATCGTCAGCAGCTGACACTCAGCTCACTTTCGGCTGACCTTGATTTAGTCTGAAGTCCTGCTGCGCTATTGTAGTGTGACCGTAAAGCATCACTGGTGTGACAGGTGCAACTTGAATCTGAAATGGTTGCTAGGACGCGCCAAGCCGCATTGCTAAGGTCACGTGCTAAATCGTTTTTTGATTTTGCAAAGCTTTTTGTGAGGTCGGATACTGTATCTTTCGCCGAAAACAAGGCTCCTCAGACTTTCACTTTCTCTCTTCTGCATACATACTGTATCGTTCGCTACACTGCACGATGGCTAGTACGTCTACTATCGTTGAGTGGTTGTGTCCCATCTGCAAGCTTCCATGGAGATGGGGAGGCAATACGCTCGAAGCATGTCTTGAATGCAACGGCCCCGTCCGGCCGCAGCTCCCAGCTGATGTGCTCGGCACGAACCAGTCTGGTCCTCCCACTGCGGGATCAAGGACAAAGAAACGAAGCATGCTCATGAAGATGCGACGCTTTCTTCCCAGACTGACGAGATTTCTGGCAAGGAAACCATCTCCGACCCAGACTTTTCCAAGTCCAATGTCAAGCAAGACTGAGGATGGCAAAGCTGACTCTGTAGTGTCTGCACAAGGAGCACCGATCCACAACTCAAGTCAGGACGAGGACATTTCAAGTCCAATGTCAGACAAGACTGAGGATGTCAAAGGTGCTTCCGAGCAAGGCGCACCGATCCACAACTCAAGTCAGGATGAGGACAGTTCAAGTCCAATGTCAGGCGAGACTGAGGATGGTCAAGATGACTCTGCGCAAGGAGCACTTATCTCTGACTCACCTCAGGACGAGGACAAAGGAGAGATCAAAGACTCCACCCCCAGCGATGGTGGTGTTGAGGATCCTCCACAGGTACTAGTCGTAGATGATCCTGCGCTCAGACACTATTGTTTGCTGCACCACACTGCGGGTCATTCAACGAATGCATGCCGCAGCCCGTGGTCAAAGAAGTATCCCAAGCGCCGGGACCTCCGCTTGAGATGGGAAAAGTTGCTGGACGGAAAAGGCGTTCCCCAGAACCTCCCCTTGGGCCGCGTTCCCGTAACAGTGTTCGGTGTCATGAGACACCTCCAGAAAATGAATGAGTTTCTTTCCAAAGCCAGATCCCACATCGCTGCACGTGATGACTTACTCTGGAAATGTCGTGAGGTCCTTGAGCAGTATATGCCAAAGTATCTCGCGACGGAATTTGACGTGCTAGTGAGCATGATGTGCTGTCAAAATGATGATCTCCTTGGGGTCATCCGGCAGTCCCTCTACGCTATCCGTTTAGAGATCGTAGATAATGCGATAATCCGTGCAATGCTTCAGGAGGGCATTGAAGACAAGGTGACCAGTTTTGGGCACCATCGGCTTGCAAGGTTCGCTGCGGAAACCCAGCACCCACTGCCGGCGCCTGATCACGCGCGACTGGACAATATCATCCAGACCCTACGTGGACATGCCCGCGAACATGATTCTGTCACTCTTCAGGGCGCACTTCGTGTGGGTGACCTCATGCACCCGGAGCGCAGACTGTTCAACGAACACATGCTTTTCCAGATGTGTTTCCAAGTTGTCCTGGACCTCAGTATCTCTACTGCGCCGGGCGCACTCAATGACTTTGGGGGCCACGCTCGATACGGCATGCATCTTTTCATGTGGCCGGATCTTGAGAAACGCCGAGCAGAACTTGAAGAGTGCATGGACGCCTTCACCGCCATGCGGACTGCTAGAGAGGCTGCGGCGCAGAGTGACGAAGGCTAGGACCACGTTTCCATTCTCATGATGTCGCCGGTGAAAGCATGACATGTCGTCTGGTCAGTCGTGATTGATCACTACCGGCTTCCGTAAGGAGGCACATGATCCCGCAAACGTTTCAATCTGTTAGATTGACTCTGTACTGCTCAGAGTGTAAGTGGGACTTATAGCGGCTGGCTAAGTACTACGGTGATGACGATCATCAGCGAACGGAACTGCCAGCATTCGGATCTTTGCTTGGTAAGGCTAGTAGTTAGTACAGTGTTCGCAACATCTCAGCTCAACTTCTTTCCCGTCAAGCATTCTAGTACGGTGGCGGAGCGCAACCAGCGGCCGCTGGATCAGGTCCTGGATGCAAACAATTATCCCGTTGAGCCGTGGGGACCGTGACACTGAGTATGACCTCCGTCAGAAGCTCTGGCCAGTTGCGGTAAAGTACATTCGGCATATCATTTGGAGCAAACCCATCACAAGGAATGTCAGTCGCCAGGGTGCCGGTCGCATTCTGATCGATCATGTTGGCGCAAAGATTCACCTGAGGTAAGCTTGGCCTTCCCAGCGATGCATTGACGGTGGTGATGTTGACATCGATGAACTTCATGCCTGGACATGGCACCAGCGGAGAGCAGTGGATGATCGAACCGACGTCAAAGTGAGATGTCCCCGTGATGTTCTCCCAGGTCACATTGGAGATTTGTAGCTTTGAACACCCAATGTCAGTCTTCCGACATTAGACAACAGGATCTTGAACACACCTTGCTGGTATCGCAGACGCTGGGGTCGCTTCCGTAAACGCACTGAGTTATGCTGATAGGTTGACCCACGTTCTCAAGTTTGAAATTCCGGTAGGTGACGTTGTTGATGAAGCCGCCACCACCGCCACCTGAGTCTCCATTACTGCTGACGGATGATGATTGACCTTGCCAGGCTTTGATCCAGGCACCGTTCGTCGAGTTGATGAGATGGACATCCTCATAGACTATGTCTTGCACGAAGTCCGGATGAGTCGGATCCTGGCCCACAGAGCCAATCGGCATGCCATGCGTACGATAGCAGGTGATGTTCTTCGATATGATGTTTGTGCTATTGCCTTTCATGGCGATGCAGTCATCACCTGTATTGGCTAGGGTCAGTAAATGGCAGGAACACGCAGTCGTCTAGCACTCTTCGGTACTAGTACTTACCTCCTTGAACAGTCCAATTGTAGAAGAAGACATCTTGAGAATTCCAGGTATCCGTGCCGTCGGTGTTGACAGTGAACCATTCGTCGTTGCTAGTGGAGTTCATGTAGATATTTGACATCGTCACATTCTGCGAGTGAGAGATGAAAGAATGCCAAAACTGTGCTTGACTCCACGTTACGCCGTCCATCCAAAGATTCTGGGTATTCAGAATCGTGAACGCGATGGGCCGGCCTGGTTGATTGCTGTTATTGCGGTTTTCATCGTACCATGCTTGGCCTGTACGATCATGATCAGTCTCATTTCGGTGATTCGGCAGTCAGACTTGAGTCACCATTGCCATTGAATCTCCCAGTGCCAAAGCCTTTGAAGGTCACATTCTCCCCACCAAAGAACCATGCTGTTGACAAATTGGCATAGACTACTGAGTAGCTATGGCCTAACCAGTAAGGGATATTGGTGCTCCATACCATCTCGCCATGGAGTTCAACGTTGCAGTTTGTCAGTCCAGTCGTGTTCATTACCTGGTTGACGTAGAAAGTGTTGTTTGTCAGAATCACCGACCCATTAGTGCCACAGAGCTCGAAAGCCTGCAGGATGGATGGCGTGTCGTCGACTGGTTGCCCAAAATGTGTCAAGGACTCTGGATAGACATAGCAAGAGGTCCCGTTGTTTACCACATAGGCTGCGACGAATGAGACGATGCTCGAAAGGAGGAATAGTGTTGGACGCATGCTTCAATATGCAAAAGACTCACCGTTTGTGGTGGAAAGAGTATGTCGACCTCACCGCTCGAGTACCCCATCACAGCTTTATACCTCCCCACGCCGTTGAATGTATTTTGGTACTACCGCGACCGGCCAATGTGCCGTGTTGCCTAACAACGGCAATGAAAGCAGTCGAGGTACCTGTGTCAGCCGGTTATGATCGCTTCAAAGCCGAATCGACAGATGGTACAGTGGCAGATGTCTCCATGATGGGCGGGGTTTGAGGGGAACCTTTGGGGTTCGGATGAATCGACGTTGCATGGTACATTGATAGATGAATTGGGATAGGGTGAGTATGTCTTATTAGGCTGAAGAAGACGAAAGGGAATAACCCGCTCGGAAAATGTCCGCGGCGCATACCCGGGCGCGAGGATGCTGCTAGCGAGGCTGACCAATCATGAGGTGTTGCATCTGTCTCGACAGGAACTTGCCATCCTCTCATGAACATCTAGGATTGTCTCGAGTTGGCCAAGACTGACGAGTGGAAGGTAAGGAAAATCTATTATGCACTCGCTCAATCTCAAATCCTACATGCCATATCAAACAAGACACTTTAAGCCAGACAACATCCAATCCATACCCGAATTCACCTAAAACTCCATGTTCACATTCTTGATCCCAAATTGTTCATGCCCACATGCTTTTGATGCCATCCAATCTGGAAATCTACTCTTGCAGCTCCTCCGCAGCTTGTTTTGTGATGTCGGCAGGTAAAGCTTTACTCTTTGCAGCAATCTTGGTCGAGAGAACATTCAGCGGCGTTGGGCTGAGGATCTCGAAGACCGAGATGTCGGCCTTGGCTTCTCTGAAAAGCCAGTTGCGGACTTCGACTGCTTTGAGGGAGTCGACTGTGAAAGAAACGTGTTAGTGACGCAGTCTTTCACATCAAGGGGGGTTTGAACTTACTTCCGAAAGAGTGCAGTGGTTTGTCAACATCGACCTCATCGGGTGATGAGCCCATTGAGGTTGCGACACTGGATCGCAGAGCGGACTCGACTGCTTCTGCAGCCTCTCCAATGGACTTGGCGTTAGCGAGGATGGTCTTGAGCGGAACCTTGCCATCGCCACCGCCGGTACCCTTGTACTTGGCTCGGTGGTCGAATTTGCGATCCTTGGGCCACAAGCTGGTGACGCTGCCTTCGCGATCGAGATCGCCTCGGATGCCAACCACGACCTGTGTCGGCACCTTGACGCCGTCCGAGGTGACGCCACGCATGGCCGCGGTCAAGGCAATGTTGACTTCTTTGTCCTCGACTGACACGGGAACCAAGTGGCCGTAAAGCTGCAGGAAGTTCTCGATTGTGAAGTCTTCGGTGAAGTGAGTGGCGTCGGTGACGAGACCGATGTTCAGACTGGTGGCAGCAAGACCTTTGTTGTGGCGGTAGTGAGCGAGAGCGTCCAGGTAAGAGTTGCCGGCCGAATAGTTGGCTTGACCGGTGTTTCCGATGACGCTGACTACGGATGACAGAACGATGAAAAAATCCATGTCCTCGGGCAGGAAGGCGTGGAGGTTCCAGGTTCCGGGGATTTTGCAGGTGGTGGCGCCGACCCACTTGTCGTAGGTCATGTTCTCGAGGACTGAGTCACGCAGGACCATGGCGCATTGGATGACACCCTTGATCTTCCAGCCGTTTCGAGCTGCCGTATCCATGGCCTTTCGCATATCGTTGGCATCGCTGACATCGCAAGCCAGTGCGTCGGCCTTGCAGCCGCCAGCTTGAAGCTTCTTCAATACGGCTTTCTGCTCTGGTGTGCGAGCGCCAGATCGGGAAAGGAAGACTAAGTGGCGGGCACCAGCCTCGTACATGGTGCTGGCAATGTTAGGACCGAGGCCACCAAGACCGCCAGAGAGGACGTAGGTCGCTTCAGGGTCGAGCTTCAAAGCTGGTGGGGCCAGGGGAGCGGTGGAGACGACCGCGTCTTGGTCAAGACGGAGGACGGTGACACCATGAGCACCCTCGAAGGAGGAAACCACCTCTTGCAGACGGGAGACGGAGTGTGCCGTGGTGGGGATGGGGCCGACGAAGCCGTTGTCGAGCAAGCTGAACACTTTCCCGAGGAGCCGGCTCATCAAGGGGCTGCTGAAGAGGCGCTCCAAGTCCATGTTGGTGAAGCTGACATTGCGTGCGAAGAGGGTTGGGCAGAGCTGTTCCGTTGTCGCCTCGGAGCTGACGTTGACGAAACGGCCAAAGTCTTTGATCAAAGCACACAAATCTCGAAGCGGCTTGCCCGATGTTGCGCTGAAGATGACATCCAGGGGACCAGCAATGTGTTGAAGCTGCACCTTGTAGCCGCTTCGTTCGTCGAAGATCTGGTCTGCAGGGATGCCGTACGCAACGAGGGTTGGAGTGGCAGTCGGGTCAGCCGTGACGAAGATATCAGCACCCTTCCAAAGTGCAATCTGCACGGCGGCGTAGCCCAAGCCGCTGCTGCCAGCCTGTATCAGTACCTTGTCAGTCGAGGAGACGCGGGCAAGGTCAACCAGGCCGTAGTATGCGGCGGAATAGGTGGTCGGGAGAGCTGCTGCCTCGACCGGCGAGACTTTCGCGGGCAAAGCCTGGACAAGGGACTGATCTTGTCGTAGGTGTGTCCTGTAGCTGTGAGCCTTGAGGACGGCCACTTCTTGACCGACAGAGAAGCGCTTGACAGCGGAACCGATACGAGTGACAACACCGGTGCCCTCTCGGCCGACCACGGCTCCAGACGCATCAGCAAGAGCACGAGCATCCAAGCTGCTCAAGCCCACCGCCGACATCTTGATCTCGACATCTTCGGAGGCCAGGCCTGACACTGCCTCCTCGTCCTCAACCCAGCGAATTCTAGACGAACCAATCTCGAGCTTGAGTGGGCGACCATCCTGGTGCAGAGGAGCCATGACCGGTCTGACATTTGCGGAGTGCAACTCAATCTCGCGATCGAAGCTGTTGTTTTCAACCACTCTCGGAATCAAGACCTTGCCCTGTGACGAGACGAATTCCATTTCTGGTGTCTGCGTTGTCTCTCGTGCTGTGGCATTGAAAACCTTCATGATCAAGTCGGTGGTGGATTTGGCAGCTAAATCGACGGCGGGTGCCAAATCAATGTGTGGCAGAGTGATCTGAGGTACTTCGGTTCGGATCGTGCGCAGCAGACCAGTCGCTGGTGCAAATTCCAGAGCCTCGGAATCAATCAACTGACCACCTCTAGTGATCCAGATCAAGTATGGGGTCGATAATACCAGGCGTTTGAACTGTTCGAGCTCTCCGCTGCTCCAGTTGATGACCAAGGGAGTCTCGGCTTCCAAAAAGGAGATGACACCCTTCTCCTGGACATCTTCGATCGCACTGAGGGTGGCGACCTCGGTCTGGATCCCGATCGTCTTGAGCTGGCTTGACAGCTTCTCCATTGTGGTTTCCAGCTCTGCCGAGACGATGTCTCTCTTCAGGAAGACAATATTGCTGTACTGTGGAGCCGACTCTTCCTTTGTACCAGCAGAGCCGACTGCCAAGACAGCCTCGGTCGCTGGCTCTTGGCAGACAGCAACCTTCACCAGTCCAACGTCCTCAAAAATGGCTTGCCAGTTGTCCTTGGGATCCTCTGAGATGGTGCTGGTGAAGATCAACTTACCATTCGGTGCCAACAATGGCTTGAGAGAGGATGCAGCCTGTTGAGCTCCAGCTGCAGGTGCGGCACCGGCCAGGATCATGTCGAATGCACTCTCAGCAAAGTTCTGTTCGGTGGCTGAAGCCTTCAGGTCGATGGTTTGGTACTTCACCAACAAATTGTCGAGTCCGAGTGTCTTCATCTCCTCGATAGCAGCCTCATCCTTGGCTGCAACTGTGAGCTGTCGGAATCGAAGAATCTGACCTTCTTCCGGTCCAAATTTGCGGATGATTTCCTGCAGATCGGTAGACATGTTGTCGGCCACGAAGAGCACGCGGAGGTCCGCGTCCTTGTGGCATGCGCGGTCGAGCCAGAGAGCCAGCTGTGCGCTAGCTGTTTGGGCGTTGTCTTGGATGAAGCTTTCGATAACGCTTGGCTCCATGAAGGAGAAGTCTTCCTTCCAGACAGGCACAGCCGTCCTCTTGATCTCATCCAAAGAGGCACCATCGCTGTTTGACCCGCTGGAGGTGACCTTTCGGGCATTGATGGAGATTACAA
The DNA here is from genome assembly GCF_022695815.1 of Exophiala viscosa. NCBI lineage: Eukaryota > Fungi > Ascomycota > Eurotiomycetes > Chaetothyriales > Herpotrichiellaceae > Exophiala > Exophiala viscosa. The sequence continues at coordinate 1,869,375 of NW_026944354.1, read as the reverse complement.
CCTTGGGCTCCGACCATTGATCATCAGACAGGACGATGTCTCCGGCAAGATCGCGACCGTCCGCCATGGTACCTTCGGTGTATCCGAAATACTGAGTGCCGGCTCCTTGAGGGCATTCAGCTGCGATGAACATCCTCTCCATGCTGACTGGCACTGCGGATTCTTTCATGCCCTCATCCTGGGCGAAGCCCGCGAACAGGAGATGGAAGATGGCATCCAGTGTGGCTGGATGAATGAGATGTGGGTATTCGAATTGATGTGGCATAAGGGCCTTGGTTTCGGGAATGGTAATCACACCGTGAGCACGGAAGGTGCCGGGGACCGCCTTGCTCTCAGTCAGGTTCCTGAAAGAGGGGCCATAACCCATGCCGATGGCAGCCAAGTCCTTGTAGAACTTGTCCATGTTGATGTTGACCGTCGAGGTCTTCTTGATGGCTTCGTAAGTGGAAGACTGGAAGCCCCATTCCGTGTTGATCCCGTCCACCGCCTCGGTTCGGTCATGGTAGATCAGAGCCACGAGACCCGAGGAATTCTCGACCCACGATGAGCTTCCTGCGGGAAGAGAGTAGAGAGTCCAGCTGTAGGTATGAGGGAAGGTCTTGTGTGGTCGCAGACTGAGGGAGGTTTCCACAGCCTCCTCACCTGATGGGATGACCAGACCACGACCAAAGACGACATCTTGCAGTTCAATGCCCTTCAAAGACCGGGTGGGGTCAGCCAGTTGTCGAGCAGCCTCAATGGCCATGATCAGCATGCCAGCACCGGGGTAGAGGATCGTGCCGGTGATTTCGTGGTGCTCCATCCACGGGTTCTCGGAAATGCGCAGGATTTGACGCCAATGCGGCTCCAAATCGTTCTGGTTGTCAATGGGAGCACCCAAAAGATCAGTTCGTGGCTCCTTCTTGAACCTCTTTGCGGTGGTCATGCGAGGCTCGTACCAAAAGCCTTTGGAGTGGTTCCATGGGTAGGTGGGCAGATCTGAGAGGACTTTCCTGGTGGCAAGTTGTCGGTCAAACCCGTTGACCTTGGCCAGGTCGACTGAGTGACCTGAACACCACAGGTTGCCGGCGGCTTCCAATGCCGTGATCTGTGCATTCTTGCCTCGAAGGACTGGCGCCATGTAGATGATGTTGGAGGAAAGCTTGCTGTCGACAGCCGTCATGATCTGGTTGACAGGGCCCTTGAGAGCCTCGTGAGGACCAAGTTCGACCACGGCACTCCACTTCACAGGGGTCTTGCGGCGGGCAGACTTGCTGGTTGAGTGGACAAGCAAGCCACTTACTGCGTCAGAGAACCGCACGGACCCAACCATATTCTTGACCCAGTACGTGGCGTCAAAGTCAGAAGCCGATGCCAACTTGCCGGTCACCGAGGAGTACATGAAAGTGCCGGCATTGCCCTGAAGTGGCTTGATGTCACCCATGGCACGAAGGTAGTCGTCGGCAATGACTTGCATGTGTGATGAATGATACGCCGTCTTGACACGCAGCTTGCGTGCGAACTTGCCATCTTTAGCCAACATGCTTTCCAGCTGGTTAATGGCTGACACATCTCCAGATAGCGTGACGCTGGATGGACTGTTGATGCATGCCGCAACGGCAACACCGTCAGTGACTTTCTGAAGATACTCCTGAGCCACGGCCTCTGAAACACCAGCTGCCATCATGATGCCTTGGCGGTCGACAAGTCGGCGTGCTACGTCCTCCGAGTAGACGCCTCGGAAGTATGCAATCTTGATCGCATCTTCGTGGGTGAGATAACCAGCGGCATACGCAGCCCCAATCTCACCACTGGAGTGGCCAACGGTCGCCTTGGGTGTGACACCCCAGTGGCGGAGGAGTGCCACAAGGGAGACTTGGAGAACGGTGCAGATCGGCTGACTGAATTCGGGTGAGTCGATTCTGCTATCTTCGCCCTTGGAGAGCTCGGTAAAAACATCCCAGGTCGCCCCGTATTTCTTCAGGTACGCCTGTGACTTGGCTGTGGCCTCACGGAAGACAGGTCGATCCAGAAGCTCCCTGCCCATCTGGGCCCACTGAGCGCCTTGACCGGTGAAAACCATCATGATGTTGTTATCTTTCAGGGCTCTCTTAAGTTTTGGCAGGCCCTTGGACAGCTTGCTCGTCAACGTGCTGGTAGAGTCGGCGACGGCGAAGCTGCGATAATCGAATTTGGTTCGGCGGCTGGCGAGAGTGTTGGCCAGGTCGTCCAGATATACCTGCTGATCCAGGTATTCCAATGTGGTCAACTTCTGATTCTTCTCCGTCTTGGATAAAGCCGATCGGTAGCTCGCAGCCTGCCGCTGGAGACCGGCCTGATCCAGACTTGAGAAGACCAGCAATCTGTTGTTGCCAGCAATTGGCACGTGGTCGTCATCCTCTTCCTCTGGGGGAGGCGTGTTGGCGTCACTTCCACCCATACTGACACCTGAGTCTGATCCAAAGTCGTTGTCATCGTTGACCACCGTCGAGTGATTGCCAATGAGGTGATGACTCTTCAGGTAGTGGTAAGCATCATCGATAATGACGTGTGCGTTAGAACCTCCATATCCGAAGGAGTTGACACTGACACGGCGCAGGCCCGACGTGGGCCAAGCCATGGTGTTCAACAGCAGAGCGAGATTCCAGTCCTTCAGCCGCAGCTTCGGGTTAAGATTCTCGAACCCGGCATTGGGCACCAACATGCCTTTCTCCAGGAGCAGCACTGACTTGATAACACCGGCCAGACCAGAGCATCCTTCAGTATGGCCAATGTTTGATTTGATACTGCCCACGTAGAGAGGAGTCTGACCAGCCTCGCGGGCCGCGCCCAAGGTCGTTCCAATTGCCGAAAGCTCCATAGGGTCTCCAAGGCCAGTACCGGTGCCGTGTGCCTCAAAGTAACTCGTGTCGGACATCTTCAGGCCGGCTTGTGCGTAGACAAAACGAATGAGGTCCGCCTGTGACTCTGGGCTGGGCATGGTGATACCGGGAGTCTTGCCGTCCTGGTTGGTTGCGCTCCCACGGATGACAGCACGAATGGTGTCTCCGTCGGCCAGGGCTTTGGACAGTGGCTTCAGGAGAAGGCCACCAATGGCCTCACCTCGAGCGTAGCCGTTGGCACGGTCATCGAAAGAGTGGCAGATGCCGTCCGGGCTGAGGAAATGCATGTTGGTGAGCGAGTGGAACATGCTGGGGTAAAGAGCGAGGTTGGAGCCGGTGACCAAGGCCTGGCTGGACTCGCCCAGTCGCAGCGACTGGCACGCACTGTGGAGGGCGTACAAGCTCGACGAGCAGGCCGTGTCGACGGTGAAACTGGATCCACGGAGATCGAAAAACCACGAGACACGATTCGACAGCATGGCCCTTCCGGTTCCAGTGGCTGCGTTTGGGGCATGGTCGAAAATGTCGTGGTTGGAAAGAAGATCGTAATCACCGGTAAAGCAGCCGCAGAAGACCGAGGTCTTGCTCCCAACGAGCTTTTCCATTGGGACACCGGCTAGAAGGAGGGTCAGTGATGTTCATCTTGTTGTATCGGCGGTACGGAATTGGAAGCAGGAGTGTTCAGGAGAATGTAAGGGATATATTGAATGTGCTGACCATTTTCAAAGGTTTCGTACGACACTTCCAGGAGAAGACGTTGCATTGGGTCCATGCCCGATGCTTCCTTTGCGGTGATGGAGAAGAAGGGAGCGTCAAAGAGGGAAATATCGTCCTCCAAGAAGAAGCCATGCTTGGTGTTGACCTGGTCACTCATGGTTAGACATCTCTTGATATCTTCTCATCGACCGTTGAGATGGCGGAATGAATGGACTCACTGCTCCTCGTCGATCGTGACTCGGGTGATACCAGGTATCGGCATTGAAGCGGTCCGCAGGAATCTTGGAGTGTCCCTTTTTGGCTGTTGTCATCATCTCCCAGAGGCCATCAACGGACTTGGCCTCGCTGGGGAAGCGGCATGACATGCCAACAATGGCGATGGGCTCGATGCTGTCGGCCATGTTGAAGATGTGGACAACAGTGATGATGGTTGCTAAGGGGTGCTCGGAAAATCGCTAGCTTGACGAATAGCTAGTCGTTGGTATGGGTTTATGGCATGGGTGAAACAAAGCAGACTGCGTCAAGTCAGAGAAATAGTCTGAAAGAGTGAGGTATGAGATCTCGCCCAAGTCCGTTGTTCTCCTTGAGGTCTGATGGAAAAACGCCAATCGATCTCTCCAGGCGAGCCAATGTATATACATGTTCACCTGCGTATCATGGTGCGTCTCTCCTTCAATGCCATCTCGGACACCGATACCGTCGAAAAGTGATCGACACGTATGAACATGATTGCATCTTTGCGCCGAGGACTGGCAGGGCCAGGATAGGCGAGCCTGCATTGGCCCCAAAGGTTGTCCATGAACTACAATGCGCCGATCAGGATCCGGTTGTTGGTAAACTGGGGGATCCAGTGCCTCGGTGGTTCTTGACAGCAAGCACATGGTCGTTCCGTCATCGTGGCTGGCTCATCGTTCCTGCCTCCACACGTTCACCTTCAAATGAGGTTCACGCCGGCACGGAGAGGAGCTTGCAGTTTGTCATTGCCAGGTGATTGGTCATGTCGCACGCTGGAGAGATGCCTCCGTGACTGGCGCAATACGCTGGCACGGTATATTAGTTCCATTGGGGGTGGAAGACGTAAGGGAGAAGTGAACAGAATGGTGAGACTAACGGTATATTTGCGGCCTTGGCATGCAATCCTCCGGGCTCCAAGGGGTATTGGGTACTCGATCTGCATTGCTACACTGCAGTCGCGCTTAGGCAGGGTCGATCGAACCATGAAGCTTATCTCTTCAGGCGTGCTATAATTCCTCTACGCAGTGTACCTCAGAAGATAAGCAATGGGACATGTTTTTGGCGTACAAAGCTGAAGTATACACGGCACGTTTGGTCGGCTCCATCCGAAAACACTCGGACCATTTTCAAGCGTACCGTACCCATATACCCATCTATTCCTATTCCCAGGGCTCTTCACTCCCGCCTGGTACCACCCCCCCCCCGTGTTGCGAACCTGTCAAGGAATTGCGCCTGAAACGTAGAACGCAGAGTTACGTATATTCGGGCAGGATTGATATGTCCAGCATAGAGCATTATTCATCTACCCCAGTGAATTCGTAGCAAGATTTTTGCATTCAAAGCGTAACTCGAATCCATATTACGTCAAGATGTGTTATCACATTTGCTTTTCTCGTTTGCCGATGCCTAGAAAGAGCCCTTGTTCTATTTGCCCAAGTATGCTATATGACCTTGGCGCAAGACCTTGGCGTCAAACCTCCGACGTTCCTGGCACAGTCGCCCCGGACAAATCCCTTCCACTCGAACTGCGTACTGGCCTAATCGTGAATAAGCTACTCAGAGTCTAGCCCATACTTGCTGTTGGCTCTCCGAGATGGCCCACTCCAGAGCCTTGACAGCCGCCTTCGCATCAGCCAATTGTCGAGGGACGTCATGGCCGCCTGAGTGTTCCAGCCATTTCGACACCGTCGGGTCGCAGACCTGGTACATCAATTGGGACTGACGGATCATAAGCGGATCATCTTGTTTGCCCACGACATGAACGGTGGGGATGCGTATTCGCTGGCTGACAAGATCCGGGTGTATAATGCGCGGGATCCTGGTAGTGTCCCCTCGCGCGAATACGTCCTCATCCGGGTGTGCGGACAGAAAGCCACCTTCTTGTCCTGCGCTCAGCGCCTCTGCCATCGATTCGAACATCTTCCTTGCACCAGCATCCTGCAAGAGGGAGAAATCGGTGGCGGGAAACTGGGAAAGTGCCTGGACTTCAGGCTCGCTCAGGTTGCGAATGATACCGTCGCAATACCTGTCGTCCGGGCTGAAGGAGATGACGCTGGAGAAGATGATGGCAAACTTGAACGGCAGCGGTTCGTCGGCATGGTCGATCTCGTGTTGCACCATATAGGCCACTGCCAGTGATCCGCCTTGACTGAAGCCCACGATTCCGTCGAACGGTCCCTCCTCTTCGATGACCTCGTCCAACATCTCCAGTGCCTTCTTTACATTCGCTGGATCAAAGGCATCGTAGTAGCAGTAGAAGGGACCCGTGGTGAATGCGCCCAAGCCTGGTGGTGTTCGTTGTTAGTGGATGGACAAACCAGTCGTACTGTAGCGTGAGAGAAGTGCTTACTGGCTGCTTTGGGGGCTTCTATCTCGCCCTCAAGGTAGAATGGCTCAATCTCCCTATCCGCCTGTGACAAGAATACTTGGAGCTGGTTCTGCAAGACAGCCGCATTGGTGCCATAGCCATGAAGGCACAAAAGTCTCATGCTTGCCGTGGACAAGTTGATTTTGCGGCACAATTTTGGGGGTCTTCGTTCATAGAACGATCACAATATGAGGCGGGAGTGAGCTTGGCTCGTGTGTAGACCATCTACTTGAAATCTGCTTGTCCTTTCGTCACCAGAGCAGAGCCTTTGATGGATGGCACACCGACATGTTATGTTGTGGGAAACCCACCGAAGAAACCCTCCGGCGGCCCATGCAAGGATGACTGTCATTGCCTGCATCTTCTGGACTATTTGAATACCAGTATGGGAGGCTATGCAGGGTTCGGTGGCTAGTGAGGCGCCGTGGTTTGCTGTGAAACGCATCCTAATGAATTTGAAACGCGTCCCAATGATTTTACTTTGACCACATGACAGCCACCTCCGAGCATGATTCCCTTATTTTGTCAGGGCAACATACTGCGAGTCGAGCACTGACGAAAAGCTTGGATAGTGACAAGCGTGGACCTCATCTAGTGTTCGTGGCGTCCAAAGTAGGTCGCCATGGTCTACGTATCAACTCCCATCAGAACCATGTGGACACCTAAGCGTATTGCAATAATCGTGTTGACGACGGCAAGATTACTTGAATATCCTCTTATGGAAGTATCGCATCTTCATCTGTCTGTCCATCTTGATCCTACGGTAATCAACCATGATCGTTGAATGTTCTCTTATATCTTCAGTTTTCACAGTCGTTTCTCCCGCTTTGACTGTCGATTTGCAGCCGTACTCCCCAGATCTTTCGCATGTCGTTTCTATCTCACCCAGACTGTACTCTGGCAAGACACAGGTAGACTCAAACCAGCCTACTGTGCCTCTTCGCTTCTGCCTGTGCAACATTATGTCCTTCCCTCCAACTCAAAACGGCCGAGGTCGTGGCACCAGGGCCAAAGAGAACCATACCACCAATGAGTCGTACAGCTAGTTGAATTTGATTGATGTCAGAAAGTTCAGACACCATGTAGAAACACCAAAGTCCAGTGCTGACAATGATGCCGATCAAATCCCACTGAAGAAAGTATTTTGCGCCTTCCAAGATTTTGTCCGCGGCCGAAGCTGACAAAGGAGCATTCCCATCCGGAACATAGATGCTGGAAAGCTTCGCCGCACCAAATGCGGCATGGCCAAGGATGGCCAGATGTGCCAACCCCGAAAAGATGACACCGAACTGAAGTACTCGCTGGATGGACGGCAGGGCAGCCGTTCTCCGACGGCGGATATCGAGGTTGCGAATGGGGTATAAACTCGATCCCACAATTTGTATCGTTGCGATCAGCAGGGGAGAGAATTGCACAAAGGCGATTATTTGCTGATGGTGGATTGCTGAGAGCTGCCACAGTGTTCGCGTCACCAATGCAAGCCCAGGCAGGACACCTCCAATCAGGAAAGCTGTCGGAAGTGGCGAAGCATCCCAGAGCTGGATGTACTGTTCGGATGGTCGGTGTTGTAGATGCAACCAGAAGTACAAAGGCAGGATGACAGCAGCTCCGGCGGCGTTAACCGTGCAGCACCATAGCGCTGGGCTGCAAGCTAGGGTCAGCTGGGGTTCACCGTGACGGTCGGCACCATAGACTCACTATGCAAACCACGCCGTGGATCTGCCCTTCCTCATTGAGTCCAGGAAAACCCAGATCATCGCGGTTTGCAGGGTCGACATGATGTCCAGCATGAGTAGCCAGGAAGGCTTATCCTGACCGTTCGTCACAGGGTATTCAAATGCCACAATCACCGTTATCAATTGATCAAGTGGACGGACTCCGGTATAGGAGGCGCAAAGTGGTGTTCCATCGGCGTATTTTCCCGCGGCTAGGGTAGCTTGCAATTCATCACCGGCGCCGTTCAAACCCATCACGATCCATAGGTAGTATGTGAAGATGGCACTGAGGATCGGAAACACCACATATCGGGGAGTAGAAAGTCCATACGGCTTAAGAACCTTGAGGAAATTGTTGAAGGCTGACGAGGAACCAATGGCCAAATTTTGAGGTCCATGTGTATATTTGGCAGGAGTATCCATTTTGAGGAATGTTTGAAGTGTAGGAACGCAGGTGCTATTCGGGTTGGCAGAAAGGGTATGAAAGTAAGTGACAATTTGAACGAGGATGAGGGTGCACTTGGCGTGATATTCGACAGAAATATTCCAACTTGTCCTGTTACTCGTTGCATAAATGTATTTGACGCGGGGTCGGAAAATGAAACTGCCACATTGACCTGGGTCGGACGTATAGTAACGTGCTTTATGAGCGTACAAGGTGGAAAGGTGCCGTTGGACAATCGCACCGGCCTGCTTCAGTAGGTGTGCAGGAGACGCAAAGTTTTTGCGGGGAGAAGGTTATCCCGACGCTTTCGGCCGTTTGTGCAACGATGATACAGGGGATTTGTGGTGGGTGGATGGACGTTTATCCGCCGACTGGGTAGAAATACACCGCTGGCTCCGACCTGTTGCACCGTCGAATCCTATATCCTAGCCCCACGATTTCCCGCCCGAAATTCCTACGGCAGTAACATCTCATCACGTCCAGCCAAATGTCCACGGGACTCGGGCATTGCTCCTTGGAGCCAGCATATCTTATCGAGGTAGGTGATGGCTGAACACTACCGCTACTTGGGGCCAGAACGATAAGACTAACTTTCTGCACCAGATGTACGTCACAGCGGCCAATCCTGTTGGCGAACTCGACAGCGGCTCGACATTTGTGCACTATGAGTTTTCAGTGGGCTCGATGAGCACAGTCGAGGGGTACACAGGCCCCCATATTGATGGACAGGTCGTCAACGCCGGCGACTGGCTCTACATCGATCCTTCTCAAGAGCATGCCAGTGTAAATGTCAAGGGTGTAGTAAGGACACTAAACGGCGCTTCGCTCTACTTCAGCTGGAACGGCCACGCCTACTTGGACGATGACACCATGGCCAGCTTTCCACGGGCCGTCGAATCTGAAAGAGCACCATTTGGTCGCTTGACTACCCTCAATAGCTTCAAGTCGGGCGATCCTTCGTTCAAGGCGTTGAACAACACATGCTTTGTTGGGAATGGGCGGTACATTGTTAAGAATGGACAGATTGGGGTTGAGGCTCGTCTGGCACGGGTCGTGCCTTCGAAACATGATGTTTAGGCAGATGGCTTCCGACACTTTACGCCGCTTATCTATGTACTAGTTAGCCAATCATCCGTATTCTGTGTACACCTTCCAATATTTTGGATATGCCGCATTGCAAAGGTGCATAAAGCGTGCGACAGAATGGAGTGACCCTGGAAGATGACCACAGATAGCCCGCCTTGAAGAATTGGCGCTTCTTGCACTGCTTAGTAGGTCTTACTGGGCTCGTATTTTTCGTGCAAGGCTGAACTCTCCTGACAAGGCTGCGATATGTAAGGGTGGAGCAAGACCGTGGGTGATGTAGTATAGGGCGGAGCAGTACGACATTTCTGAAATGGTGCTCAAATACTCCGTGTGATCTCGGCGGGTTTCTTCGACCTAGTGTTTGCAGCGTAGGTTGCTAAGGCCGACGTTTTGGGCACGGAAGGGTGGAAGACATTCTCTCCGCATAGTCCAGGAGACGAAGCTGTGACACTTCGGCCTTTTTGAACATCACCATCATGGACGAAGGGTGGCTCAGAGTTGACGCCCATGAACGGCGAATTTTGCTTCGGCCATTTCACAGACGAAGTGGGATTCCAGGTTATAATGTTTTCTTTCGCCATCAAGAAAGAGCTCAAAGGCCCCCATTTCCCACCCAGGTCGTCACTAAGCTAAACACCCCCTGTGCAAAAGATCTGGCCCACTGACTCCTTGTACACCAACGTCAGATGCACCTCCAGCCAGCCATGACCGACACGGCCGCACCGATAATGGCCAATCCCGTCATCAGCGACCATAGTGACGCCAAACGCGCACCGACAATTAACGATAAATCGGCCACCAGTGCTCCCTCGTCCGACCTAGATTCTACAACGGGCAGCTCGACAAATGTATCCGGCAAAGAAGATGAGGAATTGCCGCCACGAAAAATAAAGGGCGTGGTATGGGTTCTCGTTGTCATGGCCATTCTGTCCTCCCTCTTCTTCTTCAGCTTGGACAATACCATTGTCGCTGTCGTTCAGCCGAAGATCATTCAGCAATTCAATGCGCTCGACAAACTTCCATGGCTTGTCGTCGCCTACACCCTTGGATCTGTGAGCATGGTCTCTTTCTGGGGGCGTCTTTACGGCCTCTTCGACGCCAAGATCCTCTACATCGTCTGCGTCTTCCTCTTCCAGGCAGGATCAGCCCTCTGTGGTGCCGCGCCAAACATGAACGTGCTGATTGTCGGACGGACCTTGTGCGGCTGCGGAGGAGCTGGCATGTATATAGGGGTACTGTCGTTGATCTCTGCCTTCACGACCAAGCGAGAACGACCGATGTACATTGGAATGACTGGCTTGGTCTGGGGACTCGGCACCGCCCTGGGGCCTATCATTGGTGGGGCGTTCACCAGCTCGAACGCAGGCTGGAGATGGGCCTTCTACATCAACTTGGTGATTGGTGGCCTCGGCGCTCCCGTTTACCTCTTCCTGCTTCCCTCGTCGAAGCCTCGACCAAACGACTCAAGCAAGGAGCTCTGGAAGACGCTGGACTGGGTCGGCGTCGTCCTTTCCATCGGCGCATTCCTGACGGGCACCATGGCCATCGGCTTTGGCGGGGTCATCTACCCCTGGGGAAGCGGCCAGGTCATCTCGTTGTTCGTCCTCTCAGGACTCTTCTTCATCGCCTTCGGCCTTCAGCAAAGCTTTGCCTGGTTTACCACCCCTGAGCAGCGTCTCTTCCCGGTCCAGTTTGTTCTCGACAAGGATCTCTGCATCCTCTTTGCCTCGATTGGTTCGGGGACCGCCCTCATCTTCTTGCCTATTTACTTCTTGCCGCTATACTTCCAGTACCTCCACGGTTGCAATGCCCTCGCTGCCGGCGTCAAGTTGGTCCCGTTCATCGTCACGATGATTGTCTTCGTTTTCATCAATGGAGGCGTCATGAGCAAGACTGGCATCTACTGGCCATGGTATACGGTGGGCGCGGCGTTGGCCCTTATTGGCAATGCTCTACTCTACACCATTGACGTCGACACCAGCGACAGCACAATCTATGGTTTCACAACCTTGGCTGGTATTGGCACAGGATGCTTCGTCCAAGCGTCCTTCGCCGTTGCCCAATCCATGGTCAAGCCCAGCCAAGTTGCCTGGGCTACCGGCTTCATCACTCTCGGTCAGTTATCTGCTGGGACCATTTCCATGAGCATCTCCAACTCTCTCTTCCTCAACAAAGCCACGGACAGTATTATGAGCCTGCTGCCGGGTTTCACGAAGGATGAGGTGATGGCAGGCATTTCCGGGTACGGCAATTTCTTCAGCAGCATCCCAGCTTCTAAAGTTGAGGCCGTCAACGAAGCTCTCCTCAAAGCCCTTAGCCAGGTCTACATTCTTGCCATGGTTGCAGCGTCCCTGGTCTTTGTGCTCTCATTGTTCTTGAAGAAGCAGAAGCTGGTCTTCGATCCTGCGGTGGGTGGTGGTGCTTAGGAGATTGGAATCTATCACCGCCAAATATGGTCGTCTGTGACATGACAGCGCTACCTCCAGTGGAGTTTCACAGGGATCAACATGATGGGAATGAATGACTTGGAATTGGTTTACGCGTTGCTAGGCGTTGATTTGGCAGTGTCCTGGTCTCTCTCTTGTATGGGACACCAAAAAGATCCATTTATCACATAGAATTGGCTGGTACCTACGGAGCATATGGAATAATGACAACCAGAAAATCCGGTCTTGTTAATTCATCTCGGCATGCATTTTAGAGCTTTTGAGGCGCCTCCTTACCATGAACCCATGGTGAAATGTCGAAGAGTACCCAGTGCTGATTCCTGGCATGGCGAGTGACACGCGCTTTGCCCACTCTTTGCTTCCTGGCACATCGCAAGCTTGCTCTCCTGTAACAATTTTTCCACAATCGTGTCTCTGTGCTTTCTTCTCTCGTCACTCCTCCGCCATATCAACTGGTCCCCGAACGGTTGGAAGACTACGCTATTGGGCACGTCCGTTTGAGACGCTGGACCAACAATCTCCTTGACGTCCTTACATGTGCTACAGCACGGCCATCCAAGTAAGCGGCAAACCATGGCGCTTGAGCAACCGGCCTAGGATTATGAGATACGAGTCATGTAGTCATAATAATGTTTGCCAGTTGACATAGGCGTTGACAAGGGCTAATTCACCGACCAATGGCCCCCAATTAATGGCTGGGAGAGGGGTCTTTCTAGGCGCTTTCGGTTCTTAGCACACTTAAACACTCCGTGAATACTCAGAGAATCCACCGAATGTAGTGCAGATCCTCGACCAACGGACCATTTACGGTGGAACCCTGCATATGGGGGACTGGGTATGATGGGTCAAGCGCTATGGCTATGGGCTTCCACGTGTCGTGCATGCTTTACTGACATCCATCTATTCACTATTCCTGAAGCCAACTGTCCCAGCACGGGTACGTGGGATTGGTCGCTTTCGTTTCCTGTGATCTTCACGGCCCCTTCCTCGGGAGCTCATGCTTGTTAAGCTTCAACTCGGCAGAAGCACTCCAGCATGTCTCAACGTCTACATACCGAGCTGACCGGGGCATTGCAGACAGTACCATCACAGCAAACAGTATAACCCGAGATATACCACGAGATCGACCGTGAACACGTCCTCCATCCTATACTCTGAGATCTTCCGAAAGAGTCAAATGTGACCACGTTTCCCCGAAAACGAGCTCGTCAATCTTGATTCAATTTTTTTCAATGTCAGAGATCATTCTGATCTGCAAGAACACAAAACAGCGTGCACCCAGGTCTACAATACCTTCACATGAGCTCAGCAATCAGTCCAGCAGTTCAATCCGACAAAGACACACGAGACACTATGTCGTCCCCAGCATCATCGCACAATGAGGCAAAACCGCTGATGCCAACCTCCAAGCAGCAGAAGCTTAAGTACGCCTGTGACGCATGCGCTAGACGCAAGATCTCATGTCCTAAGCAACAACCAGAATGTGAGCGTTGTGTCAGCCGAGGACGTCGTTGCACATACAGCCCGGCCTGCCGTCACGGAAAGCGGAAGGCCACTGCTCGGGACCCTACCACCAAGACGCTCTCATCACCTTCTGAGTGTCGCTCGGAGCCAACTCCCAGCCCGCTCGCGTCCCCGGAAAATGAAGATCCTTTCACAACGGGTACAATGAATCACAGCCCTACCACTTTTGGAGGCGTGCCTCCGGAACTCATCACAGACAACATGTCTGCCCGTCCATGGAGTATGACCAGTGACCTTTCTTTCACGGCGAGTCGTCTGCAAGAAGCTCTGGGTCAGTCAACCGACCCAACAGTGACCATTGTGGAGCCTAGTGAGACACTACTCAACCCGAACTATCCATACCAAGAATTGTCAATGTTCCACGGCTACTCAGAAGCCAACTCCTTCCCTTCATACGTGCCTGCCTTTACCTGGCCATTACAACAAACTCCACCCCCCTGGACATCAGCATCAAGCAACACGCGTGGTTCTTCGTCATCGTCATCAGAGTCCAGTTCATGGTCGGCTCCAGCATCGGCCTGCTCCTCGTCTTCTCTGACAGCAGATATTGAGGCCGCCTTACTCGTCGATCAAGCGCTCCCACAACTTCACACGCGCCAAGAAAGCTGCTTTACACGTACATACAGCCTCTTGCAGACTCTCAGACGACCATCCGGGAAGGTCTGCGTATTCGAGTCGGCTGATATGCCATCTCCATCTTTCCGACCAAATACCGTGTCAGACAGCGTGGATAGGATCCTTCTCAAGACAGATAAAGCAATCGAGCACGTCACTTCCGTCATGAAATGCGAATGCCACACCACATCGAGTGTGCGTTGCGCGCTCACGTTGGCTCTGTTCGAAGTTATATCATGGTACGAGACCATAGTCCGCGCGCTCAATTTACCGCGAGCCGAGAAAGCCACTGAAGAGCGGAGCCCCTCGGTCAGCACCGATGAGGACTATGACAGCAGGTGTACCACTTCACCGGAAGAGCAAGACGAATGGGACGACTCGGAGTACTCCGAAACGGTGTCTATCCCTACCGTCTCGATTGGTGACATGCGACTCCCCGGTGCAGATGCGAGGAGTATCCTAGGCTCCCTTGTGCGGGCGCGGATCGGCAAAGTCCGTGGAATGGTTCAGGCCATGAGCGCTGACTGCAGTCGTTCTCTTTTGGATGTGGCGAAGATGGACACAGTGATGGCTGCATGTGTTCGAAGTGCCCAGTGGAAAGATGATGCGACTACGTTGTCATAGTTTGGCATTTGGCTCACGTGGTATTCCTACGAAGGCGACCAGCTGCTATGGGTCTACTTCTGTCAAAGGATGTACTGATTAATGCAATTGGCGTTCTGATTTCTACGAATTCTTCGTCTCAGGACTCCTACACATAGGACGCCGGCTGTCACATCCGAATAACTGTTGCCGACTGTTGCCTGTCGTTGTATAAAAGCCATAGCTTTGACACACTTCAGCCGTATCACCGCAATGATGCTATTCGAACACTTCCAAGCAGAGCTGTCTCAAAAAACAAGTCCAGGAACACGCTTTGACACGCTTTGAAAACGAACAGGCTTGATCTTTTGATCGTCACGACAGTGTGAAAAGCGAGGAAGCTTGCCTACCAATGATTCAGGCAACCATTGGCATCCGAAAGAATGGTTTTGTGGTTGGCCGCATGTCATTATCCCAAATAAAATATCTTGACAGCATGGTGGTGCCACCTCTCAGCAACCCTAATTCCGACATTCCTTCTGCAATCCTCCTTCAATCCTCCTTCAAAGTGACTCTCTTCCACACCTGCATTACTGCCCGCTGTTAGCGCCCGCCGCCTGTGGACTGCATCTACATGTTTACTTCTCGGACATTACAGTACATCTTACTTACACCTCGACATATACTTACGGCACACCAGCCCCGACACTTCCAGCCAGCCGCCGAACAGCGCCTCTCTGCCAAGCGGGTCCGATGTGCTCCTGGGTCGAACACGAGCAAAATATAGGCCTTCACTTCTTCTCTTCCAATTCTGCACGCAGCCTCTTCTCCCTTACAGCCAAGCCAAATGACCCAGCTCCGGCAGGACCGAGAACGGCACTTGCAACCAGCAGGTACAGAAACTCTATGTTCGATTTTTCTCGGCCCTTCCAGGTTGGAGAACCATTCTTCTTGGGAATATTCTGAAGCATGTAATGCACGAACACCAAGCATGCGGCCCCAGCGATCATATTGTCATATTGTACAAAAAGGTGCAGTCCCTCCTTCAGTGCCTCATGGGACCCTGGAAGCGCCGAAAAGACCTTGCGCGGCGAAGGTCGGAACAGTCGGGAGATGGTGAGCTCGGAACCTCTCATGCCGGTAAGAGCCACGACGACTACATAAAGATGCGCGATGCTGGCAGCGATACCAGTCATGTAGTAAGCAGCCAGTACCCATGGAGCGTCCACGTTGGGGTTTTTGGGGTCTTTCGGAGTTTCAGGGACGGTCGCTGAGGTCCCGGGCCGGGTAAAAAGGACAATGGCGACGGTCATCATTAGCGGCCCCAGTTGAAAGAGACTGATGTAGCCTTGGTGAGTGTGAGTTGGCCAATCCAGCCACGTTGGCGCAAAGAGAAGGAGCGTGGTGAGAGCATTGACGACGATGGTCGGACAAAAGCCGCGGGCTTCGTTCAACGGGATGGTTCGATCCCTAGCAGTATGCTTGCTCCGAGCGATGAAGTAGAGATGGACTGGAGCGATCAAGGCCGCACCACCAGAATTTTGGAGGAACCAGAATCCAATTGCGCTGTAGGAAAGTGTCAATTTGCATTCAACGCGTACGCGGATCCGAACTTACTGTCGCAGCCACGGATGTCGCACACCTCGACGGCGACTTTCGATCAAGACCCAGGCATTTATTGTGCGGATCACGATGGAAGCATCGAATAGCGTCCATCGAGACGCCCCGGCGCTTTCGTTCGTTAGGACATAGAAGAAGGCGACTAAGGGTCTCAGGTTTGAATCGATGACCTCCCACCCGGTATAAGCCATTCGCATGGAGGAACCATCAGGAAAGGTCCCTGTTTCCGAGGCAAGTGTCAATGCGTCGAGCGTGCCATTGAACAACATACCGCCCCATAGCAAGAAACCGCCTAGCACACCTAGTGCCAGTAGCTGGTTAGGCGTGGTCGGCGAAGAAGAGATCATCATTTCTGGTGCCTACTGTTACTGGCAAGCAAATGATTCTCTAGTGTTGTGGAACGAAGAATGACTGCTAAACCACAAGAAGACAGGCGCTCATACCTAGTATATAGTGGTTGGATCGTGCGGTCTCGTAGAGCAGGCCAGATCGGAGAAAAATGGCAATGCAGGAAAATGGTGTGAACGAACCCAGAAGAAAACGCCGAATGCATGTGGAAGTCATCTGCAGCACAGCCCAGTCACTCGTGATTGGCTGGCCACTGATGGATTCCACCGAGGAACAACTCGCCGAGAGAAAATGGCCGACGAAGTCATCTCACCAGAAACGTAAGACGGTACGGTCCATAGACCCGTTTCTGTTTTTTGTCATCTTTATGACCGGTTCACCATACGATGCATTGAAGTATTTCACCCGGCATGGAGCTGCAGGACCTCAGCCTGGAGACTGTTGAACGGCACCACATCAATGACATGTGCAACAGCGGCTGAGCTCCTGTGCTGGAACAGGACTATCGGCTGCGCTGTTCAATGCTTACAGGCGTTAATCGTCCGAACAGCCCGTGGCTGACTTATGTTGTGGAGATTTTGAGAGAATAAAACAAAACCAAGGCCATACCCCAAGCCTCTCCAAGAAGCGTACAATCCTGTGTCGAGTAAGTCCATGACATACCTGTATATTCAATAGCCATGCCAGGACTTACCAGTGTACACTACGACTTGGTGGTGGTGGGCGCCGGCAAGTCCAACCGGTTGCTCAAGAGGAGTCTGATCACTGACCATATGTTCAGGGTGGACGGGCCTCATCTGCGCCCATACGTATCTTCAGCTCTCTCCTGATGCCTCGATGCGGATATTGGATGGTAGCCGGACGATAGGAGGCGTCTGGAGCAAGGAGAAGGTGTACCCAGACCTCTATGCTCAAATCGCACACCCTCTCTTCGAGTACAGTTGCTATCGTATGCCGGCAGAGGGTCTCAGCCCCGACGGATTCATCTCCGGTCAGTCAAGTCCTGGAGTCACCCGCTTGAAACGCGCGCATTGACAAATGTGCAGGTCATACTATTCACAAGTATCTGACCAGCTTCGCACGCGACCATGATTTGGTCCGACGGATGCAATTGGAAACAAACGTCACCAAGGTAGAACGTACCACATCCGGAGGATGGTCGTTGGAAGTCGACAACGGCCCAGCAGTGACCTGTGACAAGCTTATATGGGCTGTTGGTGGTACTTCGAGTCCTATTGTTCCCAAATGGCCAAGCAAGAACTTCAGCAGCCCCATCATCCATTCCTCGCAAGTGGGTGACAACCTCGCAGCCATCGAAAAGATTGAGACCGCGATTGTCGTTGGTGCCGCCAAGTCCGCGCTGGATACCGTCTACATGTTACTCAAGGCTGGTAAGAAAGTCGACTGGGTAAGTCCGAGGCCATAACGCCTTCCTGCAGCATCGGTCATGTGGACGTGCTTGAAGAAGATGACTGACCTCCGGTTCCTGTAGCTCATTCGCGAGGAAGGTGCCGGACCACTGGCTATGGCATCTCCCACGTTTTTCGGACTTTGGAACATCATCGATGTCATCTCGACTCGATCAGTGGCAAGCTTCAGCCCTAGCATCATGAACACGACCGGTATCTGGTACAATGCCATCAGCCAGACCAGCATTGGTCGGTTCACGACCAAGGCGATCTGGTGGGCTGTCGACAAATACTCAGCATACTGTGCCGGCTATTCTGCTAACGAGAACTTTGAAAAGCTCAGGCCAGAGCCACGTGGATTCGGGTAAGCCTTATCTTGCCTCATCAAATTACCCTCGTTGAGACTTGCTTCGCAGATTGTTCTGGGCCCAAGCAGGTCTAGGAGCAGCATCGGCTCCCGATTTCTGGAAAACCATGCATGAAGGAGACCTCACTGTACACCGAAGTGAGATCACGTCTTTGACAGACAAAGATATCGCACACCTCAAGAGCGGTGCTTCCGTCCAGACAGACATGATCTTGGCGTGCTCCGGGTATGAGAAGCCATATAGGTCTTTCGGCAAAGGCTTGCGAGTTGACCTCGGCTTGACCTATGGCAAGAATGACACCATTAAATGGGCCAAGCTTGAGGCCCAGGGTGAAGAAGAAGTCGACCGGATGCTACCTATCCTCAAAGAGTGGAGCCCCCAGGGCGCGAAAAGCTCCCTGGCGCCACACGACGATGAGCACCTTCACGGACCTAGTCGACATTACCGTCGTCTCGTCCCACCTTCGGCCGCTGCGCAAAACGACCGCACAATCTTCTTCCCCGGCATGGTCCACAGTATCTTTACTCCTTTGATTGCTGAGACGCAGGCGCTGTGGGGATGCGCATACCTTCTTGGCCACCTCGACCTACCCAACGAAGAGCAGATGAACCAGGAAGTTGCCACGTTTAACGTGTGGACACGCAAGCGATACCTGGCCCAAGGCCGCAAACATGCATATGCCATCTTCGATTTCCTGTCGGTATGGGAAGCCTTATCATTCAAACCCCCTTGTCACCCCTCCCTGCAAAGCTGACTGAAGTAAACAGTACATTGACACACTCTGCCGCGATCTTGGAATCAAGACCGCAAGGAAGGGCAATTGGTTCTCTGAGATGTTCGTACGGTACAAGCCCAGTGACTACAACGGTATGTTGAAGGAGTTCGCCGAAGCTCAACGCGCCAAGGGAAAAGTGATCACCTTGGAGAAGAAGATGGCTTAGGCGCCGTATCTGTGCAGTTGGTGAGGTGCAAGGCGAGTTTGGTACCTGGCACCCTAAATCAGACCCATTTGGACTCCTAAGTTGCGAATGAGCAAGCATGCAGGCAATGCAGATTCAATCTGGACAGGATGGGCGTTCGGCGATCGTTGTCAAGGAACAGGAGAATGGCTTCATCCCTTGACTAGTTCTATCATGAGCAAAAGAACCTTGACCTTCGATCTTCCCACACTCGTCCGATAATTACTCTAAAGAAACCGGAACGGAGCAGGCAGATGATCGAATGCGTCGGACAGGGGGAAAAGGGGCTTGTTTCCACCTCAGCCCCGTGATCCACCGTATTACGTATATGGAGTTGTGCTTCCCACCAGAAGCCCAGACCATCTTCAGGCATACCAGCGTTGGCAGATATGTCTGACGACACAGTAGCGTTCAGCAACTGCCACCTCAATCTTGTACACCTGTGGTCAGCCTGAATCTACCTTCGTCCACCATGACCTTGTCCAGTCCTTGCATCGCTCGTGATTGTTCACGCGAGCATGGCGTTGGTCCACAACAATCTCCGCTTGTCCAGAACATGTTTCGCGGACGCGTCTCAAGCATAATATTGCTTCGTCGATCACTACGATGACTTGAGGAGACTAGCGCTGTGGGCTGTCAACCTTAGACTGGAATATCCCAACGTGATTGTCCATTGCTACCTTTCGACAATGATGATGACTATGAAAGAACGAGAAAGAGTCCAAGGAGTCTGACCAGCATTTCCGGTCTTCCTCGAGAAGTCCGCGATTCAGGTGGATGTCAGCAAAGCAGGACTGGCGTTACAAGCAAAGGATTGAAACAGAATGCGAATATAGCTCTCAAATTCCTGTGTGAAGACACTTCGGCCTTGTCCAATCGGTCGATATGTCTCACAGCCTTGCCACAGCCGCTCGACAGAATCCTTTCGGTGCCTTTTCCAAAGATAAGCAACATTCCGAGCCGACACTGACGCTATGGACCTCTGTCTAGATGCAAGAGCCGTTGGCTCGTGGGGTCCGTTGCAACTTCTCTCAAACACTCCTTGTGGATGAGTTGGAAATGGCCGACCTGCTCTACTGCGAGCCAACTTCGCGTCACTCGGAGAGAAGCCACTGTGGCGATGGATTGTGTGAGCACTGACGGAGGATTTCATTGCGTTGCAAATCGGGCTCTTTTTTCTATGGTTCTGCTCTGCATACAATGAGAAGCGTGGCAGTCGTGAGATCCAAAACCATCCGTGAAAACTAACGGGCCAAAAGGCACAATATAACACAAAATGTCCTCGCCTTCGGTCCGACACGGCTCATCTCCAGCATCAATCATTACCATCTTCACAATCTGGCCACCAAGACAGCTCGGGTCAATATCCCACATTACCACGCTCGCTAAATTTCGTCCGAGATCCGGTCTAGTACAGCCACCAAGCCACAGCCACTTACCAAGATGCGTGTCCTCTGTCTCCACGGCATGGGCACCAATTCGGGCATCTTTGAGGCCCAGACAGGTAAGACTTGAAGGGTTGGAGGCGCTCATGCCCCATGCCCCAAACCTTCAACAAACGTGGAGCCCAGCGCTGATTGGTCCGCAGAGATGTTTCGATCTCTTCTCCCTCATCATTTCGAGTATGAGTTTTTCGATGCCGACCATGAGTACCCAGCGGCCGAAGGGGTTGGCGAGATCTTCCCAGGCCCATACTATGCCTTCTACCCCGTGCCGACAACGGACAATGTGGCAGGTGCCCACCAGTATGTACAAGAAATTCTCGATGAAGAAGGACCTTTTGATGCCGTAATGGGCTTCAGTCAGGTACGTCATATGTGGCTAGAACACTGTCCTTCCTTCCCTTTGAGACTTGAAGTAACTTTCTCATAGGGTGCTGCACTGGCAGCCTCCATACTACTCCGACACGAGAAAGAGAAGCCGCTTGAGCCAGCCCCATTCCGTCTGGCAATTTTCATTTGTGGTAGTCTGCCTTACTGGTTTGAATCCAATCAAGGGGTAAATGTTGCCGGTCTCTTCCTGCAGCCCTCCGACACAGGGTTTGGGCCACCAGTAGGCATTACTTACCAACCTTCAAGAGACGACGGGAGCGCCGAAGCCAAGCCGATGGCTGGAAGCGCGAAGATGAGGTCCGGAAAAGGCACAGCTGAGAGTGCCGCCCTTGAAATGGGCTTTAAACTTGCGACACTGGACGAAGGGAAATGGAGCAGCACGGTCGTCGTGGCGGAATTGCCCGGCTCTTCCGGCAGCAGTGACTATGATGGTGACGACAGCCCAGCAGTGTTCTCCCCGATGGACAGCAGCGCTGCCAGTCAGAGCTCATTCAGCTCCCCAGATGATTCGGACGATGAAGAGTTTGATTGGGGGACGAAACCGACAGAAATTGCTGCTGCTGCTGGGGATCACATCGTGCGGAGGTTGCACCCATCTGTCGACAAATTGCGCATTGGCATCCCGACTGCCCATATATATGGCAGCACGGACCCCTATTACCGTCAGAGTCTTGGACTGGCAGGCCTGTGTGAGTCAAAGTGGGCGTCTACTTACGAGCATCCTGACGGGCACATTGTTCCACGAGACAAGAGCGTCAACGTGAAGATTGCAGCGACGATTGAACGTACGCTTAAAATGGTCGACGCGCTCTCAAGATAACGAGGTTGTCGACTGACTTTTTCTGCTTCGTGGTGTGATGAGGTCAAGCTGCGTCAGTCTGCTTGGTTCTAGGCCCAGCTGCTTTCTTATCTATACCCATCCGCACGGACGGTGGGATGGCAAGATCGATCGGACCGAATTGCTTCATGCCGGACCACACACCTCGTCGTGTTGTACGGGCCTTTTGTACGATCCACTCTGCCGTGGAGCTGCGGATGGAAGATGATGTGAAAACTATGACTGATTGTCTTAGGGTCAGATGGTCAAATATTTGTTGTTCTGCTCGGGGAGAATATCGGTGCTGACTTTCCAGGTTGTGCGGGCTATTTGGAATCTGGGAGGGGAATGGGAGAACCGTTTCACAGAAAGGCCTGATTACTTCTAGAGATAGAGTTCGCCAAGTCAAAGTCGAAACGAGGACTGTTTAGATCGCGATATATGTGGAGAAATCATCTGCAATTACCCGGGGCTTTTCTTGCGTATGCCTGTCTCGACACAATCTTCCATTCAAGGTCGCAGCCTTGCCCCTGAAGCACGTGACTCATGCGTTAAAGGGTCCGGTTGAGCTTTCCGCCTTATTAGCGTTTCGGCACAAGACTAAGTATCCTATACCCTTCCTGTAGCGGTGCGGAGCAAGTACAGCTGGGGTCTGTCGTCCTGACTAACAGCACATGGGGGGTTTTCAGCCTCCTCCCCACCACGTGGTCAATTTAGTCCGAAGTGGAGCAGGTCCAACCCGTCTTGCAGTTCTGACCAGTATGGTAAGCAGCGACTACGGTCTCTATCACGATTGGGGTGGTCGGATATTGTGGATTGCTGATACGCCTGCGCGACTACCATGGTGAGTCGTATGAAGGGGTATTCATATGTTTAGCATTTTTACCTTCCTTCACAACCAAGGTCTAAATATTAGATCTCACTCGGACGGTTTCTCGGTGATAGCTACTTAGCTCCTCGCAGCAGGGGTGATCAAACCATGATTCATCCCGCTTCTGCAACAGTGTATGTTTCACGCCGAGCCAGGCCGACACTGCATAGCAGGCCACGTGTAGTGACATGATCGGTCTTACCTAGTCAACTATATGCACGTGCCCGTATGTGTACCACACCTATATAAGTTCTGTAATTGTCTCATGTCACATACGGATTCTCACATACGTTCACTTCGCATAAGCTGTACCACTCCCAAAGATGACTGCATCAGGTCCCTGTAACATGAAGATCTTTGTCTTCTTCACCTTCTTGGCACTTACTGTTGCCCAAAAGCTGCCTGTGCGATCCATCTGGCAGTGGCCTCAATACACATTCCTAGAGAACCTGGCAGTCCGTCAGAATGGCTCGATCCTAATGACACGATTGGATGAGCCTTTACTGCTAGAGATCGACCCGTTTTCGGGACAAGGACCTCAGCTCGTCCACCAATTCCCAGAGTATCTAGCCGTGGGGGGTATCGTCGAGACCGAGCCCGACCTGTTCGCCGTTGTATCGGGCAACTTCTCGGTGCTGAAGCTCACCAGCTACGCCGGCACATATGCGGTCTGGCACGTGGACTACCGCTGCAGCAAGAGCGGTGCTCCCGAGATCTCGAAGCTCACCGATATCCCGCAGGCGGCCTTCCTCGATGGCATGACCTATGTCCCTTCAGCTAAAGCGCTCTTCATCGCCGATGCTCAGCTGGGTCTGATCTGGAGGATGGACATCCAAACGGGCAAGTATGTGGTGGCGGTCAACAATACTCTCACCCAGAAATGCCACGCGACCGACCTCGAAGCAGTCAATGGGCTCAAATACTTCGACTCAACCTTATACTGGACCAATTCTGGGTGTGGATGGTTTGCAAAACTACCAATTGATACCAATGGCAACCCCAATGGGACTGCCAGCAAGATCTACCCAAACTCGGAGCTGAGTCTGGATGACTTTGCGATTGCATCGTCGAGTGGCATCGCCTATCTGTCGGCAAGCTTCATCAACCAGGTCGTCACCATTGGCCCGGACGGAAAGCTCACGAGCATTGCTGGTGGCTTGAACTCGAGTGACGTGGCTCAGCCAACGGCATTGGCTTTTGGGAGGACGAGTGCGGACTTGAAGAAGGGCATTGTCTATGTGACTACGGCGGGTGCTATTGGAGATCCCATCAACGGGACTACAGTCGTCGGTGCACAATTGCTTGCTATCGACACGAAGAGCACGTGAAGGCTACTCTGGCCTTAGAAAATGGAGATTGAGGTAAAACACCTGAGTACATATTGGTCAATCTCATAGCGACCATGGCCGTACAGCAGCCGGTTGGTCGGTCGGTCAATTTAAATGAAGCTGACCTGTGGTCTCATTCATAATACTGTACATATTCTTCTGATAATTACCATGCAAAACTGAGCGTATGTCTCAAATTGAGAGACGACGAGACGAAGGTCGCTATGTGGTATTGAATTGGAGTTACGTGGGGCATACCAGTGCAGGGCAATACCCCAATCCTTCCACAGGCCCTACGGGTCTCCACTTATATACAAAACCCGCCGAGTGTGCATGAAAATAGGCCGACCTCTGACCTCAACACCTTGTTTTCTCATCCCTTGGAAGTCTAAGAACATGGGAGGCAGGGTGATATGGTGTGATTCGATTGTGTACCAGAAGGGCAAGAGTTTATGTGCTAATCGGAGTAAGCCAATGATTATGAGTGACTTTCTGAAAAAATCGAATATTGGCTCCAGTCTATGCAGCTATCACACGCCATAACAAACATATATGAATTCGCGCGAGATTGTTGTCTACATCGCCGTAGACGTCGTCTCCAGGCCAGGAGATTTGCTAGGCCATTCGCTTCTTTTCACCGCTCTTGCATAGATGTTCAGCGGACGAATCACCTGGAACTCCGGGTCATATTCCACCGCAGCTGGACTCGTGTTCTCCCAGTGGTACCGGTAGATCATGTTGCACAGAACGAACTTGGTCTGCATAAGGGCGTAGTTGTATCCAATACAGCCCCGTGGTCCCATAGCGAACGGCATGTAAGCCGCTTTGTGTCTGTTCTTGACGTCGTCGGTGTCCCAACGATCGGGGTCGAAGCGCTGGGGATCATGCCAGTGCTTGGGATTGGTGTGGATAGCTGGGAATGTGGGAATCAGGACGGCGCCTTTGGGCAGTCTATAGCCACCGGGAAGAATCATGTCCTTTTTGGCATTGCGCCCCGCCTGGAAGGCTGGGCTATGGATGCGTAGGGCCTCCTTGACGAATTTGTCAAGAAACGGCATGTCCTCGACTAGTTCAGGAGTGTATGTGGTTTCGGCTGTGACGCCGTGGTCAACCAGTTCCTGTAGAAGCCGATCTTGCTGGCCCTCATACGTCATGAGACAGTAAATTTGCCACGAGAGCAGGGCGGATATGGTGGTGAATCCCGCACCAAGGACCGCCAGGGTGTTTGTGAGAACGAGATCGTAGGGGAGTTTGTTGCCTTTACTGTCTGTCGCGCGAGTCAGATAATCGACCAGGCAAGTGGCCTTGAGAGCCGCTTCGTCCATAGGCATGTCTTTTGTCTCATTTCGAGGGCAGACCTCAATCAGATCGTCGACGACCGAGGCGATCTCGAGACGGCAATGTTGTAGTGCTCTTGGAGCTCCTGGACGGAAGGAAGAATTAGATGGAAGTGGAGGAAATGCTAAAGCAAGGGATTGCATACCAAAGGGCATCTTCCCATACCAATCACCACGCGTCTGCACCTCCTTATTGAGTTCTAATAGGTGACCCAGAATAACCATAATAGGGTGCAAGGGTGAGTTCGGGGCGTCGAAGTGGTGGGGGTCGTGGCCAAGTACGAAACGACACAGGAGCTGGCCGGAGAGTTTGACCATGAATTGATAGACGTTGATGGCGAGTCCCGCTTGGTCAAGCTTGTCAAAGACGGGAAAAGACAATTGCACGGCCTCTTGCATCAATGGAGCATAATGGCGTACCGCTTTCGGTGACATGCTTGGCGGGATGAATTTGTGTGTCAGTGCGAAAGATGGCGTCTCGGTATCGCAGGTGAATAGGGCTGAATTATCTCGGATGCCATACAATGGGGCACCACTGTCGGACGTCTTCTTGGTGAAAAGACCATGACTTTCCAGGTAGGCAATGTAACTGATTTCGGGGTCGTTGGTGAAGTAGTTGACTCTGCCCAGGTTGTTGGTCTTGATGATCGGTCCATATTTCTGGAACAACCGTTGGTGGTTTCCCATGTGATCGGGAAAGATCTGATAGAAATTGCCAATCACTGGTAAGCCTGTTGGCCCTCGTGGCTCCGTGATGGCATTGCCATCAACCGTGATGGCGATCGGGGTCTCGCAGGCCAGGACAGCTTCGATAGTGTGTAGATGACCGCTCAGACTTTGAAATGCTACACCTGTTGTCGTGCATACGAGGTTAGTGAGTAGTATGGAATCAATGCGCACACACAGAGATGAGATCCTGTACCCTCGGGCTTGACAATCGTGTACTCGGTCGCTATGCCATACTGCAAATCCTCGATATCCCTTGGCACACCAATGTCCAACTCACGCCGACTGGTCTGCTCCTCCCCCAGCAGATAGAACTGCTTGAGGCCAGGATACTTGAGACCCATCCTAATGTAGATGTCTTTCTGACAGGGAAGTTGAAGATCTCGCGCCAAGAAAGAGAAGGCGTGGGGTCAAGCTGTGAGGACAGTGAGAAACAAAGGCAGCGAGGACGAAGAGGAAACGAGTGATAGAATTCACGATCATGTACAGAGGCAGCATTAGATGGGAGATCTTGGTTTCAAGACAAATTCTAACATGTTCATTCTGTGTGGGTGGACGTCGAGATCGCATCAGTTCATGCTAGCACTTTGTCGCCTTGGATGAAGGAGCAACAACAGATGGATGGTGTTATCGGCCCATTTGCACTGAGCCAGGATGACAAAGAGGGCGATAGCAATGTGCATCGTTCGGCGGATTTATGGAAACTGTCCGAAGCCATGGGAGCACGTGTCACATGGCCACCGGGCAACGACAGACAGGGCCAGCCATCTAGACCGCACAGAAGTAGCCGTTGTTATCTGACAAGGCTCCATCGATTCATGCTGCATTGTGCTGCAGGAGCTCTAGCGAGGAGATTGCGGTTTAAACAAGGCTGGTGGATCCAATGCCAAATTCTGAACTTGCCGGTTCGAGTAGTGGGCAAGGGGGTATACGTGGCACACTACTGCATCTGCTATGCGGTCATTAAGCCAGCAGCTGCAGCAGAGCGTTGAATGGTCACAGAAACCTTCCGTAGGCCCACAGCTCAAGAAAGAGGATAGTTTAGCTCCGTCATTTTCGACACATGCTTCGCCTGCGAGCAGCCTACAGTGTCCCCCGGTTCTTTCGAGCAGCAACAGGTCCGAACAAGGCGAAGGTGATGTTGCAACATGTATCCTTTACATAGTAAACGGCGCAAAGGGCTCGGGCTAACTATGTGCCCGAATCAATTCTTCCCAAGCCTCCGTTGCGCGTTGGAGTATTAATATGATGCTTC
Source organism: Exophiala viscosa (assembly GCF_022695815.1). NCBI lineage: Eukaryota > Fungi > Ascomycota > Eurotiomycetes > Chaetothyriales > Herpotrichiellaceae > Exophiala > Exophiala viscosa. The sequence goes on along the minus strand of NW_026944354.1, from coordinate 1,841,911 downwards.
ATCAGTATAGCATAATTAGGGAGTGATGTCTGTCTCTCTCTTTTCGTGCGACGTCCTCGGAGTCGCCTCACTACGTCCTGAATAACCTGTCGTACCGGATATCTCCCACTGCAGTGGCCCCTACCTGAACGATGACGACCCTCGAGGTCACCCAGGCCCAGGGCGTTCTCACAGTCGAAGAGCTTGCTTCACATAACCAGCCCAACGACTTGTGGATTGCAGTGGATGGAAAAGGTTGGGACATGCTCTTTTTCACTTTCTTCCGTGCATGCCTTTTGCATAGGTCGGAAAGCCGCTGATCTGCTCTCTTGTTCGCCCTAGTTTACGATATTACCAAATACACTGAGATCCATCCAGGAGGGGTCCAAATCCTCTGTGGAGTCGCCGGTACCAATGCAACGGCCGCTTTCCACGACGTGGGCCATTCCGAAGATGCCCACGAAACGCTGCAGGCCTTCCTGGTAGGCACGTTGGAGCAAAGCGAGGAGGAGACTCGCGTACGGCCCATCTTCCAATCCACAGTCCTTTTTCCCGCTGCAGCTGCAACCTACACGAGTCGAGGGTTCCACGTCTATCTCGCGATAAGTTTGGCGAGTCTGAAGCAAGCACTCAGCCTGACCTGCATGATCGTCGCCGCTAAATTTCTCCTGCCCGACTTGGTTAGCGTGGCCGTGCTCTCCGGAGCCGTCAGCGCGGTATCCTCGTTCTGGAAAGGCGTCATATTGTCGTCGGCTGCTAGCGGTATGTGCCTGTGGATCGTGGGCAGTGAGGTCGGCAAGTCTCTCGACATGACGGATGGTCTCAGACGTTATCCCCCGATAATGAAGCCCACAAAGGCTCTCCACGGCCCATCTTTCGGGGGGCCGAGGGGGCAGGCTGCCAACAATGGTGCCTTGAACCCAAGCCATTTCAGCGCTTTCATCCTCACCGAGCGGATGCAGCTTACCCCCAATACCCACCGTTTCAAGCTCCAAGTTTCTCCAGATGCACAGTCCATGGGCTTGTTGTTATCAAGCTTCCCAGTGGGTCAGCATGTTCAAGTACGTGCAGACATCGACACTGCCACAGTGGTTCGAAGCTACACCCCCACCGACATGGACACGCAATCCGGATGCATCGAACTGACGATCAAAGTCTACGCGGGCAGCAAGATGGGCAATCACCTCCTCCACCTCCCTCTGGGTGCTGCAGTCGACCTGCGAGGACCCGTGGGTCATTTCAAGGGTTATCATCGCTTCCTGTGTAGCGAGCTCGCCATGATTGCAGGAGGCACAGGAATCACCCCCATGTGGCAGCTTATCAAGGCCATCTGTGGAGACCCTGCGGATGAAACTTGCATCACACTACTGTACGCCAACCGAACGCCAGCCGACATACTTTTACGGAAGGAGATCGACGCTCTTGCCGCTAGTTGCCCCAACAAGCTCAAGGTGCACTACTTCCTCAGTGCTGATCCCTCTACGGCTTCTTGGGTGGGCGAACGTGGAAGAGTCACTGCCCACAAATTGGCACAGTTGCTCCCACCTGTCAGCAAGACTGCCAAATATCTCATCTGTGGACCGGACCCCATGGTCGATGCGGTCACGCAGGATCTCGTGGGTCTTGGCTGCGACCATCCCAAAGCATTCAAGCATGCCACCGATCAGGTCTTTGTTTTCTAGGCAAGTCGGTGTTACGCCGAGCAGTGTCAACCACGATATGCTGGTGTTGGAGCGACGCGGGGACATGGTTTTTCCCCCACTGCCAAGGAAGCCACGGTTCTGCACGTGTCTCCCGGACAGGTCAGGGAAGACTTGGGGCGACCTGGGAGATAACACTCTGGTTGGATTCATGCGAGGCTTTTTTCGACCGGACTGTAAATTACGAGATGTGTAATTGACTCAACGCCATGAAGGATCGACAAAGAGGTGACACATGCTGCTGTACATGTACTACCTCGATCGACAAACCTTTGGCACCACGATAAGCAGCTGGCAAGCTTAATTCTCGACACGACTTCTTCCGAATCAACTAAATATAGTGCTCGCAACCAGGATTACTGGGAAGAGAGAACCGGGTCACGTGTACGTGGGTGTCTTAATTAAGCCGACGGAGCGGCCGATACGAAGTGAGGTTAAATCGATGTTGACACGTTGATCAAAGTCCATGGTACTTTATGTCACAATTTGAGTAGATGGACTGGCAACAGATATTGAGCGATTGGACAATCTATTCTATCTGAACGCCTATTTGACAGGCAAAGGCAAATCTCATGATGCCATTGACAGTGACGACGACATAACTCCAGGAACTCCGAACACACGCATGACAGCGTCAGTCTAATCAGGTATACTTCTCTTATCAGGCTTCGGCAGACCTCAATTATGGGTCCTGTACAACACCGAGGGGCCCTGGATCATATATGGATCTATGACCACTCCATACTCCGTGTTGCCGCAATCCTTGCCCAGTCAGAAAAGCAAAACCAGAGGAACGCCGTGAAGCAAAGGGTGAGGGAGTCGATGGGCCTGGAGCCTCAGATTGATGAACACTGACATCGAGTAATACCTCAACTGGATCAGTAACTCGGATTGTTGTTCCCAGCATTCTTCTTCATATTTTCGAACTCGGTGTGAACAATGCTGATCTCCCTCGTAGCATCCTCCGTCAAATACTTCAGACCGCGGTCAAGCTTCTCGATGTTGACCAAGGCAATGCGAGTTTGCAGAATGTTGCATCCCAACCGATTGAGGAGGAGCATGTTGTCTAGACTGGACTGTGCGTCCGGCAACTCGCTCCGCATCAGCGCTTGGCAAAGACGGGCGACGGTGAGGATTGCGGTGATGGCAAGGGCGATGAGAGACTGGTCGGGCCGAATGACGGCGCTGGGGGCTCTGAAGTCCATGTTCGTTCCGTTCATCTTTGCCTCGGAACGTTGACTGAGAACGACCTGAAATTGGTCCTTGAGTGTGCTGCAGGTGGCCATGCAGCTGGAGTCGATGGTTGAGATGACGATGGTGAGTTGATGATGTCGAGTGTGTGGGTGGGAGAACAACTTGCCACTTCGGACTTTCTCAAGACACCGTTGAAGGCGATTGATGTGGCCGAGGAGAGTGGAGAAGCATCCTTCGGGTCCCTTTTGCTCGCCGAGGGCTAGCATGGAGGACGCGGGCATGGTTGAGATTGGTGTGGAGAAGAAGGACCCGGATGCGGACGCGGGTGCCCTGTTGAAGTTGAACTCGGTGCTGGGGATGCTGGGCAGGCTTCCCAGACTGGGATAACTAGCACTATGGGAGTGCTGACTGGGCGCCATGGGGATGTTGTCCGGTCTCTGGAATTCGAAGTAGCATTCAGCGGGAAAGTCTTGATACTGGAAAGAGGTCAGGTCCAGGTCCATGTCCATATCCATGAATTCGTTCGTTGACACTGGGTGGAGCTTGTTTGGCCAGTCCATATTTTCAAAGCAGGGAAAGCCCATTTCGAGGTTGGTGTCACTCATGGACCGAGTGGGTATGTGAGGCCGCATCGTGTTGGTGTCGATATTGTTGGCGGTGTGATTATTGTTGGATTGTTGAGTGTTCGATCGCGGTGAGCTTTTGGGTGACGGAGTGGAATGCGTCCTTGTCCTCGCCAGCTGCTGTTGTTGCTGTTGTTGTGATGACATGGCATTGCCTGACTCGACCATGGCGGCGTGCTCGGCCATAGCGGCTGCGGCGGCGGCTGCCGTTGATCCCAGTGCTGCTGCATTGGACCGACGGTCCTCCTTGTTCCCATCCTCGCCCACTTTCGGCCGGCCACTTTTGTTGCGGGGGAGGAAGAAGCATAAGCGACCGTTGTTCTGGCACGCTCGACACGCACCAGCTTTCGTCGTGTGGCATTTGATCTTCCGGCTGTGACATTCTTCGCAGGCATCTCGAACTTGAGGACAGGCTGATGGCTCTGTACTGTCTGCGGTTGCCATGGTATGTTGTTGCAGAAGAGGCAAGTCATCAAAGCATTTGGGAAAAGCCACGAGCAGACGAGTGGAACAATTAGACCACTATATGAAGTACCGCTACCCACCCACCACTTGAGGGGATGCTGATCAGGCATGCCGTCAGTACGACTTATATGTGCCACAGACTTCACTTTGGCGTCATTCGTTTTGACTTCACCCGGGAGACGAGGGGCTGACTCGAAGTGCTTCTCGTGCACCTCGACCTCTCTCTTTTCGTCTAGGTCAAGCTTTGGTTGGCCCGTGATAAGAACGGCTGTTTCGAAAGTCGAGGTCCGCAAGGGGAACCCGTGTAGGACAAACAGGCCGATCCACTAAGGTACTTACTATAACTTAGTAGTATACTTAGTATACTTAGATTCGAAGTCGCTCGTGAGGCTAGGGAAGCTCAGCTTCATGCACGTGCAACCCATATCAGGCTGTGCGGTGGAACACAGTACGTACTGCATGTGCTAACTAATGCAGCTCGTACTTTCTCACTCGGACCCTGCAGATAGTTCCTGTCCATGTTCTTCGTCGTACATGTCCTACTCCACTTCGGCAGGTCCTCAGCTTCAGGAAACACCTGCTGGGTGTGTGCTGTTGGCTTAAAAAGAACGAAATATCCCGAATTCAGCCCCCAAAACACTCTTCCACTTCGACCAGGATAGCTTTATCTGACTTTTCCTCAACCAGTCACAACTTTCGAACTTGGCCCTCGCCCCCAACGTCTTCGGCCCCTTTCGTCAGGATTGCCTCGTCAGGAGCACACCCACTCTCACAATGTACGCAGATGGCGCCGGGTGCCAGCGCACTGCCGACAGCTACCCTAGACGGTTCGAAGTGGCATGAAACCTACGCAGGATTATATGGAGCACTGGGCCAACGTAGTATCCATTAACCCTGTATTAAGCACTCCTGCGGCTGAGGACTTTCTCATTGCTTCTCAACAATTTTCGGTACCAGCACACGGTCTCTCTCTGAAATGCAGACATCACGGAGTATATAACGAGTAGGTTTCTCCGGGTATGTCCTGACTTCTGATAACGGCGACACCCGCACGGACGGTTTTCTCGACAGGGGAGCCGGAATACGAGCCGCAGTGGGTAATTTGCACGCCACAGCCGCACTTCTAACTTCCGACCGGGGTGCCCTTATCCTGGTTATTCGTGGACAGAACTGGTGGCCTGATTGGATAGTCAGTGCAACAGTAAGACCAATCACCTAATGCCCCGAGGACATTTCGGTACAATGCATGGTTGCGAGTCTTCTTCGGATGGTAGGGAATACGAGAGGCTTGATAGCCGCAGATCATCTCCAACGTCCCCCAGCTTCTGTACTGGAAGTGCTAGATTTTCACCGACAGAGTACGGCTCATTTCTCGACGACATGGCTGTTCAACATGGACGTATCTCGCCCTCTGGATATAAGAGTATGGCTATCCAGCGACGACTTTCGCTCTCTACAACCGCCTTGATCATCCAAAAACCATTTCGCAATATTGCAACTGTACTTTCGCAACCGTATCTTTGCAGCATCATCTGTGCAACCGCATCATGCCCGGCCTCACATTCAGTGACACGGCTGCCGTCGTCGGCAGTATCTCCTCTTTGTTACTGGCTGGTGTCAACTTTTCGGCCTCCCAGCTGACGCTCCCGATCTTATACCGCATCCCTGACGAGACGAGTACTTCCGTCTTCGAAGAGCTGTTCTATCGTGGAGGCATGGTCATTGTCCCTTTGACGCTTTTCGCGACCCTCTGTACGGGAACCACGGCTTATCTGGAACCGACTGCGAGATCCGGATATACGGCAGCTGCGGTGGCCTCGTTCGCTTCATTGCCGTTCACCGGTCTATACATGAGGCCGACCATCCAGCGCCTGCTCAAGCTGGCGAACGATGAGAAGGCCAGACAGAAGGCTGACGCCAATGAGGCTGTGTCTCTCCTGAAGAGGTGGAGATGGATGAACTTCGTCAGAGCGGCACTTGCCCTGGTTGGAGGTGCCGTTGGACTTGCTGTGCTGTTGGGAGCCTGGTAAAGAACGATGTCCACCCCCTCGACAAGATCACAAGCCATTCAGAAGTTCGTCTGAACGCTGTGGTTCATGCAACGCCTGTCAGGATCGAATACGAGTTGACTTGTACTCGTACAAATGACGGTCAATTGGGAAGAGATACGCAACGACTCGACATAAACTTAAATCTCAACATCGTGAATGATCGAGCCCTGCAAGGACTGTCATGAACTTGAAGTGAATGCCGCTTGCTCTTAGGGCATTCACCAAATCGCTACTGCAACCACCATCGACCCATCATTAACTCCCGACGCATGGAAATATTCAACTCAAGATGCAATTGCATCGGCTGTTGTCCGCGGTTGTTTGGAATCCTGCAGACTGGTCTCTAAGCTGGAAGGAGACCACAGGGATATGAAGGTGTTCAGGCGTTCTGAATACGTTCAATGTACTTTGCCCTCTTTTCCGATGAATACGCCCAGTTGCACATCTTGAGCCACACATGTTATAGTCACGTTACTCAGTACGGCTATGCCAGTGTTCATGTGAAAAAGAATCCCTCATCTTGTCAATGCATTTTCTGGCGTTACCAGATCACTGTAGGATCACTTGACTGCAGTAAGCGGTGTTATCTTGTGGGTCACAATGTAGTCTATGATTAGCCCTCGATCCTAGGAAGACAAACCGGTGAGATCTTGTGTACCATGCATGGGTCAGTAAATCACACCATAACATTGTGTGACGCGATGAGCCTGTGGTCAAGGCGGTGACTTGGTACTTTTGACCTAAAGCGAGCACAGTGAAAGATAACCAAAAGATACTGTTATTGTCTTGACAAACGACTATGGGTATCTGTTGCAAGTGATATCGAGGTGAGAATATTCTCGGGAAAAGCAATCAAGTTCCTCCAGCGCATATTGTAAGACTGCTATTCACACATTCTCACGTCTCTGCTCCGGTGACGACGCGCTTCATCAACACGTCAACAGATTAGATAATGTCTCCGGTCTCTTGTTTCTTCAGAGTCTTGGTAAAGTGCTCCCGCTCGTTGAAGAACTTGACCTCATCCTCTGTGAATAGACGACCTTCTCTTTCAGCTTTGATCCGTTGAAGTCTGACACGACGTACATCCCACTCCAGATTGCGAGTGAGATACCAGTTCAAGCAATTAGCTAGAAAACAACCTGCCAGTGCCCCAGTGCAGACGCCATAAGAGACCTTATATCCGCCTGCAGCATATTTTGAGCGGAAGATTTGCGGTCCAATAACGCCGCCCAACTGACCGATACCGGACTGAAAACCGAGCGCAAAGGCGGTTCCCGTCGTGCCGCTTAGAGATGAGGTTCGCCAGGACCAGAAAGGTATGGCAAGACAGGCTGAGAACATGCTCCCAAGCACACAGGCGGTGTAGATTGCACCTCGGTGGCGGGTTCCAAGAAATATGGCGAACGTGGCAACTTCGCAAAGAACGATTGTAACAGTGAGCAAGGGACGAGGTACCCAAGCTTTCTTCAAAATCCAGGCCGCAATGATGATTGCAATAATACCAGCAGCGGCCGGTGGGATATTGAGCAGCTGATTTCGTGGAAGGCCGGCAAAACCGAGATTCGTTGTGATTGTCGGCAAGAACCAACTGAGGCCGAAGCCACCTGTGTTCATAAGGACCTGCGAATAGTGTCAGTTGCTAGTCGTCGTGGTGACATCGGAATGAGAGAGTGTACCTGTGCCAACATGAAAGACCACATCCGTACGTCTTTGATTGTGTCCTTGATCTCTTTCCAGGAAAACGCGGCGTCTTGTGTCCGTGGCGCGTTCTCTGTCAATCTTATCTCGAGGAATTTCTGCTCGCGAGGGGTGAGCCATTTGGCAGATCGTGGCGACTTCGGGTAGTCGGGATAGATGAAGAAGATCAAGCCTGCGAAAGCTATGGTGACAACACCTTCGATTAAGAACACCCTGAGATCACATAGGTATATCAGCAAGTGACCCTGCAAGATGTAGTCATCACTTTTGAGGTGCAGCGTAGCTTACCATTGCCATGAGCTCATGCCTTGCTTCCCATCAAGATACGAAATGCCGTAGACGAGCAAAGAGCCAAGAATACCCGCAAGGTTGAAGATCCCGAAAAGCCACATGATGGGTTTACCCATCTCGTCGCTTCGGTACCTGTCGGCAGACGAGCATTAGCATCTCAAACGTACGAGGAAGACGTGTAGACACTTACCAGCTACAAAGCTGGGTCATGATAGATGGGAATAACCCGGCCTCTGCCAGTCCGAGAAAGAATCGAGCAGCGTAAAGGCCTTCTTTATTTCGGACTGCAGCATGGCAAGCGAGTACGAGTCCCCACAAGACGCAAATTCTGGTCTGGAATACTCGTGGTGTCATCTTTTTGAGGAAGAGGTTGCTTGGCAGTTCGAAGATAATGTACGAAATCTGAGATCTGTTAGCTCTGACCACAAGAAAGCGCTGTAACAAATCTTACATAGTAGATGGATTGGACCCAGTTGTACTCGTCAGAGGTCATGCTCAATTGCTTGAGAATGTTGGTAGGCTTCCCAACAGCCAGAACCTTGACGCTTGCAGCATTGTTGACGTCGATCTGCTTGATCAGATAGATAACTCCGATTGTGATGAGGAGACGGCGGTCAATCTTTCGGACAATGCTTTTCTGCTCCTCGGGCGTGAACGTATCCAGGAAGGCGACACGCTCGTCGTCGACAGCGTCGGTGTGAGGTCGGACAGGCGCGTTATCTGGAGATGATGGATCTGTTCCTTTTGCTGCCGTGGAGATTGCCTCAACATCTTGGTCCGAGGTCGAAGATGTGTTCGAAGTGGCCTTGGGGCTCGATGATTTGAAGTAGTCCAAGACACCCATCGTGATTGAATGGTCTTTCAGCGAATGCTCGCTAGTATTGAGTGTCGCGAATGTGGCATGCTCCAGATCCAGACGAGATGCCCATACGGTTCTTTATCAACAAGTCGACTCCTGGGATGCCGGATGTCGCCATACAGACATGTGCTTGCGTATTCGACGCCTCGACGCCATTATCAAACGCTTATCAGTCAAAAGAAGGTCTAGAATGGAAGTCGTGGCATTTCTCGAATGAACGTGGGTGGGAGGTGTCCTCAAAATTTTGACAGGACCGACAGAAATCGCCGGATTGGGAAAGTTGCGTCGGGATGGCGCCATCACAGCCTAAGCTCCCACAAAATCGGCTGCCATCCGACAGACGGAGACTCGGTGGAGTGGCCGTACAAGTCGAGGCTGGTTAATGTTCAACGGAACCCCCTATAGCGACATATCTTCGCATATGAGACCATAAGGACGAAGATCCAATGCTTTCGTTAAACCACCTCGCCTCGTTACAGCAAATTGGAGTCTAAGAACAGGTGCGAAATGCCAGTCAAGGTCGCGATTATAGGAGCGGGCGTCGGCGGCTTGACGCTTGCAGTTGCTTTGCAGCACAACCCGAATCTGGAGGTCAGCGTCTATGAGCGAGCAACCGAATTGAAAGAAATTGGTGCTTTGGTCGGCCTTGCACCAAATGGCCTGCGAACGCTGGAAAAGCTGGGTGTGCCAGAGGCACTGACAGATGAAGTTGGCTGGCGCAGCCCAAGCGGAATCCCGATGATTTTCTTGTGAGTTCTACGGTCCATTGACAGGAAATTGACCCTTAGGCTGAGCATATCAGGCATTGGCAGACTGGTGAGCTTCTCAGTGAAGATCTTTACCACAACGTGCCAGACCGGCGGCACCATTTCGCCAGAATGCATCGCGCACAACTACAGAAAGCTCTGCTCAAGCATGTACCTTCTGAAAGCATTCATTTGGGTAAAAAAGCCGTGAGCATAGAGGTAGATCGATCGACAGGGTCTACCGTAGCCTTTGCCGACGGCACCTCAATCCACGCCGATGTTGCCGTTGGTGCTGATGGTATCAAATCGGTAAGTATCCATGCCGTCTGACTCGTGTTTGCTAACACTCGCATAGAATATCAGAAAGGCGTTTGTACCGGATCACGAATTGGTATGGGCTGGAGATCTTGTTCTCCGGTGTACCTTTGACTATTCTTTGGTTGAGGATATCAAAAACCTCCCTCAAGACTCGTCACATTTCGTATGCAATCCCACACTTTGGAAACTTGCTCATCGCTGACCGATATGGTGCAGGCCGGACCAAATGCGTGGTTTTTCGGAACAAGAATAGGTAGCTATACTCAAAATGTCACAAGCAGGAGAGTCACTGACCTAGCTACCAGGCGCGGATCAGTTCGGTGTCACTGCTGGGTTGAGTGTCGACCCTGAAAACGATCCAGAGTTCAGAGAACCTGTGTGGAATGCACCAGCAGAAGTCAGAACCCTTCGTGAGCGATATGCTGTAAGTCTCGAGTCATTGTTTGCATTAACGATGTGGCTGACTGGACCTGTTGAAGCACTGGCATCCAGTCGTTGAACAAATCATTGACAGAGTACCATGGGTTCGACGATATTGCAATGTTGCAGGCCGTGCACTGGAGCAATGGAGTTTCAAGGATCGTGTTACCCTATTAGGTGATGCCGCTCATACCCATGGAGGTGCCTTTGCGGCCGGAGTATCTCTGGCAATCGACGACGCCTTCGCATTAGCATTGGCCTTCGATGAGATATTTCCACCGGCTCTGGCGCCGGCCATCGGCGTAGCCAGCTCGGAGCTCATCGGTCAAGTATTTGACCTGTACGAGACGACCCGAAAGCCCCATGCAGCTAAGATGCTTGCCTATGTGCACGACGGCAGAGGAAAGGCTCGGGCACGTCTGGAAAAGCGCCGAAGTGGCGGGCCAGAATCGGATGTGGAATTTAGAAAAAGGATGTCGAACCGTGGTGACCCAGTCTGGGTGAACGAGTACGATGTGGAGGCCGCCTTCAGAAGAGTGGTGGCCGACAAGACAGCTGTCCAACCTACGAGTTGCGCAGCTCCGTCGATGCAGGCTCAAGCAAGGCTGTAGATATTGGATAGTGATGATGTACATAGTGACAGCCTTCTAGAATCTTGCCGTAAACCTCCAGGGAAAACATCCTTGATGCCCGCCAAGGCCCCTAAGAAAGTACGTCATGGGGGCTGCAGATGTCGTGATAAGGATTAGGAGGACCTCGTACTGCTGATTGCGCAATCACCAACCCAGTGCACTTTTCGAACATTGATTTGCTATTGGGAATCTCGCATCTCCCATGCAAAATGGCGCCATCTAGAGGAATTGGCTTATCTCGGTCTGGCGGAAGGAGTTGACATTCACGACAACTTCATGCTGTAATCGAATCAAGCACTGATATAAGGCATTGTACAGTCCATGTCAGGCCGATGTCGAACAGTGGCCCCTCCACGGGAGGTGGTTATTCACGTTTCCGCGTGAGATCATCGACTTCCCATGATGATTGGCAGTTACCCTCACCGAAAAGACCTCGTCTCAACACTGACGGCCCAGACTCGAGTTCGAATGCCTCAGGCCACGCCGAGTCAGCTTGCCTTCGATGTCGGAAACGAAAAAAGCGATGTTGTCGCACATTACCCCAGTGTACCGCCTGCGACACGACTGGTGTTCAGTGTTCTTATCCCAGCAGTGACAATTTATCAATAACTGTTGCGGAAGTCAATGAGCTGAGAGCCCAGATTGAACGCCTATCCCAACAAAATGTAGTCAAGAACAACAGCAACAGCAACAGCTACGTCTTGAGCCCAGCAGACACATTCAAGTCTGGCTCTCTCGGAAACGGCCCGGACAACGACCAGGAAGATACCTTGTTTCTCGCACGAACAACGGAGGCAAATGGTTCCAACCACTCGTGGAACTGGTCACCCGACTTGGGCCATACACCACGGCCTCCATCCAACAACCTGCGCTTACCAGCAGGTCTTGCAGTCCGCGAGCTCGTCGATGGCTACTTCCGACACGTTCACAAAGCCTATCCATTCCTCGACCAAGGCCAGGTCTTGAAAGACATTGATGATGCAACAACTCGGCCGGGCAACAACTCGGAAGGTTTATCACCTCTCATATACATGCTCTCCGTCATAGGCTGTATCACTTTACACCGTGCTGGAAAATTGTCAGATGATATTCTTGCCAGCATCAAGGTGCCATATGAGGAACTGATCGGTCAATGCATGTTGGACCCGAGCATACATGCGGTCGGCATGCTCCTTTTACTTGCATGTTATTCCACCTTCGACCCCACTGAAATCTGTCCATGGATAGTGATCGGACTCGCCGGTCGACAGGCAATTGTGCTGGGTCTCAACCGCAAGTCAACCAGGGAATCTGGCTTGACGCTACAAGAAGTTGAGCAACGGAATCGATTGTTCTGGAGTATCTATGCACTCGACCGCGAAGTTGCGGCATCATTTGGTCTTCCGCCCTCGATAAATGACGAAAACATCAATGTACCTCTGCCATCCGTCACCATCGACGAATATGCTTCGGCAACTCGGGTGCAGCTCTCCAAGGTTCTGCAGGTGTGTCGAAACTCGATTGCATTACGCGACCTCGAAGGGAAGATTCTGCAAAAGGTTCATCTTGCCAATCCCATCTCAACACTGAATATTGGCATGGCAGATCGACAGGCTATTGTCAGTCAGTTTGTGTCACAGCTTGACGATTGGTACGCCAACGGCTGCCTTCTGTCACAGTCCGAGAACGACGAAATATCGTTCCACGACAATATCCCGTGGTTGAATGCACGGTATCACGGCGTCCTTATCCTGCTGCATTACCCTTCGCGCTTCAATGCATATTACTGCAGAGAGCAGCTCAGTTCTTTGCGGGAATCGATTCGCAGATGCGTTCAGTGCAGCGCAGTGCTCCTTCAACAACAGCATCTAATGCTGCATCACAACACCCTGAATAAGGTACTGGTGATTTGTCTCTTGCTTGTATTTTGCTTGATGCAGGGCAATTCGGAGGTTGTGCAAGTGGGCGAAGTGAGGCAGGACGTTTCTTCCTGCATCGACATTCTCGAAGACTTTACAGGTCGATGGACGTTGGCGAAGCGCAGTCTCATTGTCTTTCGGGATTTGGAACGCCTCCTCCCCACCATTCGCCCAGGTGCCGGCCACAAGTCACCGACCACAATCGAATCTCTGAGAAGGGTACAATCTGATGCACAGAGCCTGATCCGTGACGGCTTGGGTCCGTCTAGTGTGTACAACAATCTCTACCCACTCTCTGTTGATCCAAGCTCTCATTCATCTGGGCACTGATAGGGATAGGTCAGGTTTCTTCCATACCATATACGTGAAGCAACCATACTGGTGCTTCGGCCAATAACCCGAGACTGTATGAACCCATTTCTACACGTGTAAATCTGCTTTTGGGCCTGGGTTCCGACTAGCATCAAGGCACTTTGATGACTTCGATGTCCGGTAGATTGACATTCCCGCCCCACGACAGCCTGCCGCCCCGAGGTACCGCCAGATTTGGTTAACATTGGCCGAGATAAGCTATCCGTCACGATGTCGCCATTTTGCTCCGTTATCTCATAATCGCCAACTTCTCACCATCTCTTGGTTAGGCACATATGCAGGATCGCTTCCTCCTACCGAGCTTCCCTATGTTTCCGGTTTTGGCAATTTTGGTCGGACCGACATCCGCCATTCAACATGGCCCCTGCTTTCGGAACACGCCTTACGGTGGAATCGATGATGGAGAAGCATCCACGCTCGTCGGTATTTCACGTGCAAAACTGTCGTTTGCATGATGCCTTCCCTTCAGAGATATTGAATCGCAGTCTCCAGGGTCCTTGCCGTTATTGGCAGCTTATTGTCTAAGGTCTAGGCTTTGTGCTGGCGAGTATCACGAGCTTGCGTGAATCTCCTGCAGACACCTAGGATACGACGACCCTTACGAAATGCTTACCATTGTCGAGCTAGAAACTATCCTGCCATCTCTTTGATTTTTCCCCCCCCAGTGAAGTTTGCCTGTATCGACAGACATGACTCGTCATGGAGGGCTCCTGACGCCTTCAACGGAGGCAGAGTCTGTGAATGACTTCGAAATTGACGACGCTGAACAATCAAGTCCTTTTTACATGACTCAAGCACCATACGATCCACACCGAGCAGTCAAAGTCATCATTGTTGGGGCCGGTATTGGTGGTATTGCTGCGTCATGCTTACTTCCAGCCAAAGTTCCCAACCTTGAATACGTGGTATTTGAGCGGAACGACACAGTGGGCGGCACTTGGGCTCTAAACACATACCCAGGAGTCAGATGCGATGTGCCTTCACACGTGTATCAGTTGACATTCGCACCAAACCCACGTTGGTCGGAGTATTATGCGCCCGGCCACGAAATCAGGGAGTACTACGAAAAGGTTGTGAAGGATTTTGGTGTAGGAGAGCACTTGAGATTACGGCACGAAGTACTGAGAGCAGAATGGAACGAAGCTCTATCGCACTGGGAGGTGACTGTTCAAGACCTGGTAACAGGTGACGTCTTTGTCGAGACAGCGGAGTTCTTCATCTCGGCACAAGGAAGACTCAACGTACCCAAGAAGCCTTACATCCCTGGACTGGAGACCGAGTTTGAGGGACATGTCTGCCATACTGCGGAATGGGACGACTCATATAATTTTAGTGGAAAGAAGATTGCCATTGTAGGGAATGGCGCAAGTGGTCAACAATTGCTCGTCAACATCCTTCCGCAAGTTGACCATATTGACCACTATGCGAGGTCGAAGCAATGGATTCTGCCGACTTTCTCGAGCGGATTTTTAGAAGCCAAGGCGGATCTTCCTGGAGCATACGTATTCACTGAGCGGGAAAAAGAAAGATTTGCGTCGGATCCACCAGCATATCTTGACTTCAGAAGAGATCTGGAGAGGAGTTTGCATGACGCCTATCATGGTTCGATCGCTGGGACTGCCGAGAACGAGGCAGCGAGGCAACGGTGCGTTGATGCCATGCTGAAACGACTTGGTGGAGATGATCAGTGGCTCAAAAGGCTCCTCCCAGACTATGCGGTAGGATGCAAGAGACCAACACCTTCACCTGGATACCTCGAAGCTTTGCGGGGTTCACAAGTCACATACATCGACAGCGGCATATCGCATGCGACCAGGACTGGTTTGGTTGCCGTGGATGGGAAGGAACGCAGTGTCGATGCCATCATACTGGCTACGGGCTTCGAGAACGGTTTTCTCCCCCTCTTCCCAACTATCGGCAAGGGCGGGCTTGACCTGGCCAAGCATTGGTCGGAAGACGGTCCGGCTGGTTATCCCGAGACCTACTTCGGTATCATGGCTCCTGATATGCCCAACTATTTTGCTGTCCTTCAGGTAGGACTGTGCTCGTACATTCGTCGCCTTTCCAGCTAACAAAAGATGCAGGCACAAAGCTACGCCGCAGGTGGCACGGTCCCTCTTCATTGTGAGACATCCGTCACGTTCATAGCAAAGGCCATGCGAAAAATCCAGAGAGAAGGCTATAAAGCCTTGTACCCATCACAGGAAGCTACAGCTGATTTCAATGAATATGTCGGGGCATATCACGAAGACAAGGTGATAGGAGACTCCTGCAACAGCTGGCTCAAGGCCGGCAAAGGTAAATCGAGGCCTCTAGTAGGCTGGCCGGGCACGGGGCATCATCGCATAAATATCTGCCGGGATCCGAGGTGGGAAGATTTTGTCTTTGAACGTTCTGAGCCTGGGAGAAGGAATAGGTATGAATACTTCGGAAACGGCTGGACGCAACGTGAGAAGGAGGCAGATCCAGTGGCTTTGACAAGCTATCTGCACCCGGCGGGCTCGATAGACTTAGCGACACTTCACGAGACCTGGAACGAATGATCTCGAGCAGTCATAACTTTCATAACTTCCTCCAATCCAGTCAAGTAGTCCTCGTGCCAGCCATGAGTCTGCCATTACTTGCTTAGTCAGCCGTCTGATTGGACCACACGTGATGAGCAGATCACTTTGCGGTTTGGGTCAACGACTTCTTCCTTTTCTCTCCGTTTCCCATACTCGACATTACATTCTTATCGCCGGCTCCTTGCGGGCAACTTGTTTGCCTTGATGCCATGGCCATGGCACATTCCGATCGGGTATGACGATGAAAATCGTCCCTGATCACGGCGCGAAATCAGGACGAATTCACCGCACTCGAAAAGGATGCAAGACATGCCGTCGAAGGGGGAAAAAGGTATGTTGAACATCTCTTCGTGCTCGGCCATTGCACTAGTCAGGAGAGTGCTGTTTCTAACATCTACGATCAGTGCGATGAAAATAAACCAGCCTGCGGCGCGTGCCAGCGACTTTCCTTGACCTGCTGCTACGTCACCGAGTTTGTCTCATTTAATTCAGGCGGTTCATGTCCTCAAGCGCAGCACCGGCCCTCCTTTAAGCATAACGACAGCGACGACTCCAACGGTTCAGGGATTGAACATGAATCAGATCTTTGCACGAATGGATCCAAGTTCACGGTCCCCCCAAAAGTCACGGTTGCGATTCGTCAAATTGATCTGTCGATTTCCCAACCTGACATACTCTACTTCGGCCATTTTGAGCGCCTAGTACGAGCAAGCCTGCCTTCTTCAGTACGGTTTTTCGAATTTCACACGTCCGACTGCTCGTTCCTACGGCACGCTGTGCTTTGTCTGGCTGCATCCCACCTCTCGACACTTGATGCTCATTTGGCTTCTCGATGCCCAGCGGGAGATCCCAGAAGATCAGTAACGAGCCCGACTCCAAGTCCGCTGCATCGTCACCATGCTCAGCGCTACCACGATATCGCTCAGACGTTCATTCTCGAGAAGAAATTCCACGACCCAGCTTTAGTCCTCATTGGCCAAATCCTTCTTGCCTACTACCATCATGCCTCTACCGATCACCTCAGGTTCCGGCATGCCGTGTTCGATACCATTCAATTTGTTCGCAAGAATTACGTCGAGATTATGGAGTCTTCCTCGGGCGAGATGGCTTTGCAATTGTGGTACCGCTTGTACAACTCTCACCGTCCCTCAAAGTTGCCTGCAGTACCTATCGACGGTGAAGTTTCGAGCGCGTCTGGGGCCCGTTTGGCTTCTCCTGGCGCGGACGAGCATCTACACTCTATGTGCATTGTCGGAATGTCCTCCGATGACCTCATACATGATATCTTGTTCAGAACTATGGAACTGAGGAGGCGGATGGTAGTCGATCGATGCACCTCTTCCGTCCTCGGTCTACCTGAGAAATCGCAAGAACTGGGTGTTCAAGCATACCGACTCTTATGTGGGCTGATGAATAGGTTGCCCACACCACTGGAAGAGAGCGAGGCTACGTCTAGCTTTGTCCGAGGAGATCACATACTCCAATTACTAGAGATTCAGGATCAGCGCCTTGAAGTGTGGATGTCGAGGGTTGATGTGGAGCATACGACACCTCAAAAGCAGGCGTGCCTCAGTCCACCAAGCTTTGACCTGCACGAACTGGCAAACCACAGAAAAGGCATGGCTCAATTGTATTACCTCCTCTGCAGACTTCTCATTCAAAGTACCATCAGTCGACTGGCTCCGGATGGTATGGCTTTCGAAGATCCTGCCGACACTCTCACCTCTGTCCTACTGAACGAGGCTCTTCGCCTGGTCGATACCATTGAACCGGCACTGTCAAGCTTGGTCGACATATATGCATTCAGCCTCTCGGAGGTGTTGCTCCAACTTTGCTACGCCTTTCCGTCGGAGCCGGTCTTTGACTACATATTCGATGTGGTCTGGCCTCGCATGGAAGCATACGGAAGAGGATACGAACACTCTCACTTACCTACACATCTCGCTAAGAGAGTCATTGCACTGATCGCGGAGGAATGGCAGAATGCGCGGAGAATCCTCCTTGTGGTGCCAGCTATACCTGAAGACAGCCCCAAAGCAGTCCTTCTGGATGTGACTCAACAGATCGACGTCGTCACTTACGGCTATGATACCGAGCAAAGAAAGTTTTTCGTCACTAAAACGCAGCTTTCCTGACACGACAACCGGATTTTGCCAGGAAAGTGGCATCTCCGGCTGAGAAAGTATTGTCCGGCTCACGTGGAGTACTGTGTAAATGTGCTCTATGGGACCCCGCATTAAGCTATTCCGCATTCGGTGAAGATTACGCCGGTAAGATGACGGTATTGGTATTCTTCCCAATGTGGTGCGCTATACGCGAAGACGGGTGAGTCGATCCCGTCATCGGCACACAGTCGAAGTTCCACGCTCTCAATCCATCGGTTCATAACGACTTGAAACCACCAAAGTGTTCAAAAGCAGTGTTCAACCTCCTTTCACAAACTTACCTTCAATTCACACGCTCTCACCTTGTATGTTCCCGAACTTCAAATCAAAACTTCAGCCATGGCAGTATCATCGAAATGGACCAGGCTTCTCTCCGATGACGCCCTTCCCAGGTCTTCGCAGACATTGACGGTGATTGGAGACACTGCATACGTCTTTGGAGGGGAAGTGAAACCTCGAGAACCGGTGGACTCAGCAGTGTATCATGTTTCCGCAAAGCCAGGTGAGTTTTGTGTGACCGTCGCATCCTTGATTGATGGATCACTGACCCAATGCGCAAAGGACAATCCTTGCAGGACGTCTCATCAGTTTCGACCGGAGAGACTGCTCCCCAGGCAAGGGTAGGAGCCGCATCCACGACCCTCGGTTCCAAGATATACGTCTTCTCCGGTCGCGGCGGGACTGCGATGGCTCCGATCGAAGAGAAAGGCTCCTTTTGGGTTCTTGACACCACTGACAAGACCTGGTCTCAACTGAACCCCCAGGATACTGGCGCTGCCTACCCTGTTGGCCGCAGCTACTACGCCCTCACGAACGACGGTCAAGATGCGATTTTCGTCCACGCAGGATGCCCCGAAAGAGGCCGGAAGCAGGACCTTTGGGCTTTCAACATCCGCAGTCGCGAGTGGCAGGAGTTGAGTCCAGCCCCAGGCCCAGAACGTGGAGGTACCTCAATCACCTACGCCCAGGGTAGATTATACCGCATGAACGGCTTCGATGGGAAGACCGAGCAAGGCGGCGCGCTGGACGTGTTCGACATTGCAGGAAATCAGTGGCAGACCATTCGTTTCGAGCCAGATGGGGTCTCGGGACCGACTCCTCGAAGTGTGGCCTGTCTTGTGGCAGTTAGCGTCAAGAAGAAGCCAAGTCTGGTCACCATGTTTGGAGAGCGCGATCCCAGTAGCCTAGGCCATGCAGGTGCCGGCAAGATGCTTGGAGATGTCTGGCTGTTTGACATCGAGTCACAAACGTGGAAGGAAGTCCGTGCAACTGGCGAGACACCTAGTCCGCGCGGCTGGTTCGACGCAGATGTGTACAACGACACTGGCATCGTTGTCCACGGAGGGTTGGCGGAATCAAATGCCAGACTCGGTGATCTCTGGCTGCTAGCATTTGAATGAACGTGCTTGCCCAGGCTAAGAAAGGCCACACACATACTATATGGCAGGAGACCCATGGTTCTCCGTCGAGATAGGCTAACAAAGATGGGGACGAGTCTCGCGTCCGGCCCGCAAAAGCGAGCAGCCGTTGAAGATCCTGCGGGTATCGTGAACGGTGCCACAGCCTAGTGAGCTGGAGCCGCACGAGAGAAGATATGGCGTTATCCAACCCGTGTCCAATGTTCCCGGTTGGCCCAATCAACGCCTCGGACCGATCATGATGCTTCTGATCGTCCAGGACAGATGATGAAAGGCAATTACGAACTTAGAGCCCGGGACAGCATTCCTTCCGAGAATTCCAGCGTACACAGGCTTTCTGAAACTGTGCCGTTCTGAATTTCTGCCAATCAATGGCCTTGCGTAAAACAAGGCCTTGATAAGCACCGAGCCTCTGGCAGGTTTTCCTTCCATTTTAGGCAACCCTGGCGCATTCGGGGTAAGTACAAATATGGGGGATTAAGTAACCCTCGGGTAGATAACGTCGACACATTTAACAGCGCTTTAATTGAGAGATATTGATTGCCCCATTCTTACAGCTCTCCCGCGCAAGCAAATTCTAGAATCGCGAGTTGCTCACTCCACCTTCTTACTCGTCGTCGATCTACTCAACAACCACTCCGGATCTCGTGCTGTGAGAAAACAATCCCAACCCCTTGGAATCTCAACAAGCCCATAAAGATCTGAAAAGTCGCGCATCGCCAAGGGCGGCTTCCGAGCACCCTCCTTCAATTCAAACGCCAGGATCGTCCTGACGAGCAAGCCATACATCATGCGGTTCGAAATATTCGTCGCAGGACATTGCCTGCTTCCCGCTCCAAATGCCAGATGCGGCAGGGGGCTATCATCGCCCATGAACCGTGTCGGCTTGTACTCGCCTGCATCAGACCCGTAGTATGACGTGTCGAGATTCGCGGCCTGGCCATTCATGATGATCGTGATGCCTTTTGGGATATGCACGCCATTGTACTCAATGTCCTTGACCGTGGCGCGGCCCTGCGCGAAAGGCGTTGGTGCCCAACATCGGAGTGTCTCTTTGTACATGGAGACGATCAATGGAACCCCTTCTTCGCGGAACGCCATGTCCCATGCTAAATCCTTGTCTCCGCCATAGTGATCCAAGATGGCTTTCAGAGCTGTTGGCTGCCATCTCTGACCTTCTGGACTGGCCAGCCACGCGCATGCCTGATACATTGCTGATGCCACGGTGTCGGGAGCAGCTTGTAGGAGCGACACGCAGGTGCCCCTGATTTCCTCGAGAGATAATTTGTCCTTGCCCAATGATGAGACGATGCAGTTGACGACCTCGCCATTCTCGACTTTCTTCAAGTACTGGGCGTACAAGAAATCGAGCTGTCCTCGCCTTCGCCTTTCGGTCGTTTCGACTTTCGTCGCACCACGCGGGAGGAGGCGAAGCAACGGGACATAATGTGAAAAATCCGCTGTCGAGGAGCGGATTTGGGTGAGTGTCCCTACGGACTCCACGAGGTCCTTGACGAATTGGTCTGGAATGTCTCCGGGGCGGGCACCGTACGTCAGATGGAGAGATAGATCCATCACCACCTGCTGGAAATGAACGTAGAGGTCAATTGGCAGTCGTCCGTTCTGTCCAGTATGGTAGACCTTTTGCAGCATTGAGACTGACGATGGCTCAAGCAGGTGGTAGTAACTTGGCCAGAGGGGCTTGCCGAGAGCTTTTAGTGCCGCGCTCCTGCATCGCTTGATCGTTGGAGTCATGGGCGAGCTGGAAATGTCCACGCCCAGCTTATCAATGAAGCCGGGCTGCCATGGGCGGTCGATGAGTGAATTTGACATTCCGAGCCAGAGATCTTTGATTGCTTGCCATCCTTGGACGATGACTGCACGCTGGCTACCGAGCCGGATTTGATAGATATCGGCGTTGAGTTCTTCTTGCCACCGGGTGAATATGACGGTATCGTTTTTCTTTTCTCGGCCTCCTAAGGGCAGAAGATGACCGATGAAAGGGAGATTTCCTGATGGTTCTGGCAAACCCTTGACTTTGGGAAAGTCCGTCTTGTATGCCTCCCACTAGCGCAGGATTTGAGTCAACATGTATAGCCTTGTGAATCCAGCGAACTTACCACTAGTAAACCTATGATAACCACCAGCCCTGCCGCTATGAGCGGCAAAAAAGGTGCTATCAACTCGCTGACGGAGTGAAAAGCCATTGTCAAGACCGTGGCTGGGGTATGACGTAACAAGGCTACCTAGATAAAGCTCTGGAGAGTTGTATGTGCATTTCGAGGTGAGAAGTGCACATTTAAGGTGTTCCAGATAGTCAACCATATCTTTCCGATAGATCGTCGAAGAGACGGGGTATCCCCCACCCCTGGGAGCGGCTCAACAACCCTTGGACCCCATCTCAGGACCCGCGGGATACACCCGTGGCCAGTCGCATATTATCGCCGGGCCGCATCGATATCGAGGACTTTGAATTTCTCAAGGCACTCTGACCACAACTTTTCCAACAGCCTGATTGTTCTCCATATACTCATGTGCTGAGCCAACATCTTCTAGGTCGAAGACCTTATCAAGGAAAACTTCGCGCTTGAACTTTCCGGCCTCGACTTGTGAAATAACGTAGCTCAACATTGGTTCGACCTGATCCAAACCTTCGTCGTCAGATCCCAAGCACCCGCTGTTCGTCATGCCATAGAATGTCAGGTTCCGACAGGGCGGGATTATGGCTGGAGTAAAGCCCTCGACTGACCATTGCTTGCTCAAAACGCCAGTGCACACGACGCTGCCGTATCGCGCGGTCAGGCATAGTGTTCGCTCAGTAGCATCCGGGCCGACCAGCTCCAGGACGACGTCGACTCCATCGGGAAACAATTTGGAAATCTCCTGGTCAAGGTCTTGGTCGAGAATGATATGATCGGCTCCAGCTGCCTTTAATCGCTGAATCTTGTTCTCCTTCCTCGTCGTCGCGACGACGGTGAAGCCTTTGTCCTTCGCCAAAAGTATCGCCCAGATGCCCACACTCGAAGTTGCGCCATGGATCAGCAAGACCTCCTTGTTACCCTTGCATCGATGACCTAGCCTTCCAGCTTCGAAGACGCTCCCATATGCAGTCCACATGCTCATTGGAATAGCACCGAGAACCTCCCAACCCATTCTCTTTTCCACGTCGTCTGCGTCGGAGAAAGGTAACTGGTACAGTCTCCGTTTGTGGCAGATGGCGTACTGGGCATAGGCGCCATCGTGGGCTTTACCGCCGCCATAGATGAAGGCTGTGACGACTGCTCCTGCTTTGAAGCTTGTCTCGGAGCCTGCCTGCTCGACAACACCAACCATTTCTTCGCCGAGTATCTTGGGAGGGGCTTCATGATATTCGTCCTGAAAGATGTTCAACTCGGCACGTCCTGGCGGCAGGGCGGCTCGACCTCGAAGTTCTGCTCGGTTGAGGCCGGCAGCTTTCACTCTGACGAGACACCAATCTTGTGACGGTAGAGTCGGTCGTGGAGAATCATGCTTGTAAGTGAAACTGTCTTTCGGTGGTATATCTGTAGAAGGATTCTCATTCAATATCGCTGCGATCATGGAACCTGATGGCTCATTGTGCCACGACGGCTTCTTCGAGCGGTCATTGTCTCCTGGTGACATAGCCAATCCACATCAACAATCGAGAATGCCGGTCTGGAAATCTCTCGCTGTGGAATCCTGACCTGCAGGACAAATAAACACCCGCAAATGGCTTAGTTGTGACTTACATCCAGATAGGATAAGGTTAGCAAGTCTGGACAAGGCGAATGTTAGAACAGTGGGAACAGCCTGTGCAACGAGGGGCATTAAATTAGGTGGTGATCATTCCCCGCGTCATAGGCATCACAGGCGTTGGCTGCGGAGTGACGTGCCGCCCATTACAATCCCATGATGATGGAGATGCAACACTCGGAATCATGATGCGGATTCGATCATGCATATCTCACTTCGCCTGCACGTTCCTTGTACCTATACAACGAGAGAGAATATTCTGACCGTCTTTACCTTTGAGACATCATCCCACCATCCTCCCACCAACTCCACGGACTGTTTCAAGTAAGAGTCAAACCGATCATCCTTACACAGCCCACCCTTCAGTTCGATTCTGTCAAAATGATAAAAGATCACTCAAGAATCGTCATCACTGGCGCTGGTCAAGGTATGCTCGAATCAATCATCTCACGTCTTCATCAGCTCTTTGTGACTGACAACCTCCCAACAGGCATCGGAAGAGCCATTGCACGCCACTTCGTCTCCAAAGGGCACAAGATCTTCATTCTTGACCTCAACGAAGACAACCTCCGACACACAGCAGAAGAGCACCTGAAAGAACATTCCGACCGTATCGGCTGGTCAAAATGCAATCTCCGCAGCGTCGACGATATCCGATCAACCATCCAAAAGGCCGCAAAGTTCCTCGACAACCGCATCGACTATCTGATCAACAATGCCGGCATCTCACACCCGTACTGGGCCGACGGCAAAACCATGGCTGATGAATCCGTCCTGGACCAATGGCAGGCGTACGTCGAGACCAACCTTACCGGCCCGTTCGTCATGTCCCAAGCCTGCATCCCCTACATGAAGCTCGAACAAGACGAAAACAAGCAGAAACTTCCAGGCTCCAAGACTGGCACTGCAGGACCCTGTATCATCCACATGAGCAGCTTTCGTGCCCTGATATCAGATCCAAACCAGGAGGGTTACGCTTCCACCAAAGGTGAGTTGGGTCTTTATGTGCCGTCCGCAGCATTGACTAACGAACTGTCCAGCTGGCTTGTTGGGAATGACTCAGAGCATGGCTGTCTCGATGCAATCGTTCGGTATCCGCGTAAATATGGTGTCGCCAGGAAGGGTCAAGGTGACACACGAGAACCAAGATGCGGACGCGGCAGGCGAAAAGTGGGAGGTGGAAGAGGACGATATCAGCACACATCTCACCAACCGAGCAGGATTGCCAGAGGATATCACCGAGGCGTGTGAATACCTTCTTGGTGCTGGGTTCGTGACTGGTCAGAATCTGATTGTCGATGGTGGTGTTAGTAAGATCAAGGGCAAGGCCTGAAAAGATGAGGTATCTCAGACCACCTAGAGGTCATAGAATTGTTCTCCGGATCGGCGCAAGATCTTGATGGAGCAGAGGTCGACCTCACAATGATGGCTTCAGTCGAAGTTCTAAAAGTTAGAATGAGCATCAGATGGCCGAGTGACATCGGTCAATTGCGATAATTGAGCTCCGAAAAACCTCGCATGATCGTGCACTTCGGCGTGTCTGCACCTGTAGTACACATCAGGTCAGTAATCGAACCAAATTAGCAGGAGAGTCAAGCTGAGTACCTAGGTAAACATATACACAGTGTCACAGGCCAAATCAGCACTCGGTAGTCGCATGAGGGAGTTACAACTTCGCGACACAAGCTCGGCGACTCGCCGCATGGTCAATTGACTTGCCTCACTGGTCGAGAAGTGCCCATCCTGCTCCCCGCAAACAAATCGTCCCCAGTCCCTCGTTGGGCGACTTGATTCTCCATCGTGCTTCACGCACGCCAGTGGAATCAAGAACTGGCGCAAGTGCACTTCGCCGCGTCTCAAGCCGACGTCCATGAATCAGTGTTGACCGCGCGTATCCATATGCGTCCCGATCGATCGATCGATCGTATCACGAAGCTGAGCTGCCGTGCACATGGCTTGAAATCATAGATCGGAAAGCAACTGGTCAAACCGAAGTCGAAAGCCGATCACGATTCATAGGCCCCAGAAAAGACATTGTACTGTCCAGTCAGAACAAAATCCCGCATTCTCGAACTGATATCCGGCTGAACGCGGTTCGTAAGCCGCACGCATTGAGACGCGTTATTGGTCGAACAGCGAATGACGCAAACAAAGGTCACGTGCGTCCGAGAGAACACCGACGAGAGCATTCCCCCAGCATACACCACATCACCTCCTGACCATGCAATTCCTTGCTGGAAAGGAGATATATATCAAGTGGCAATCGCCTGTCAGCACCGTACATTCGATCAGGCAGACATTAAATCAAAGTCAAAAACAAAACAACATACAAACCACCCATTCACATACAATGACATTCAATATCATCGAGCAAGTCACTTCAAGGCGGAGATCGTCCTCGAGTGGCAGCCTTCCACCATCGCTGCAAGCTCGGGTAGACAAAGCGGAGGAAGAACAAGACATATATGAAGACTCGTGGACGCGGAGAGACAGGCTGTAAGTCATGACAGTTGACGTTTGATTTGTGGGTGGAGGCTAATTTTGCATAAATAGGGGCTCGTCAACGCTAGATGTCCAGCAAAAGAAGACAGTCGAGGCCGCCGTCACCCATCCCAAAACGGAAACTGTGCACAAGGTGCAAGAAGTTCAGACCTCTGAACAAAAGAAGTGAGGACCGATTAGGCCATAATGATACACCACCCCCGAAATCCTTCCAACTCCAGACATCACGTCCTACATACCTCTTGATATACATATGGAAACAAACAGGTCCGACCACAGAGACATGCGGTGGACTGGGGTGAATAGGCCCACAAATAGCGGCCGCTTGATGAGTTCATGAAATGGGAATGAAATAATGGAACAAATGGGACGACGCTTTTATCGTACATAGACTGTTGCATAGCCGTAGCCCTTTTCCAAAGACGAGATGGACCCGCTCTTCGTCACCCTGTGGCGGCGGTAGTGTCCCTCGCGGTAGTGTCCATACTTGATGGACTGGGGCGATGGGCCTTTACAATGAATGAGAATCGGCTTTGCCTTTTGAACAGGCTCAAAAGTTCGGATCTCGGTCATTTCACTGCTCTCGTCAAACGGATCGTACTCCGTCTCATCGTCCGCACCAAAGTCAAAGGTGAAGGTCGAAACGGTCGAAATGCTCGACAAGGTGGGAATGCTCGAAGTTGGTGATGATTGTTGTGTTTCGTGTTGTTCACCATCGACATGGAAGCGTGGTCTGATCTGCCGGCCGTGGGAGAAGGGGAGCGAGAAGGATGGAACAGGAGGTCTCGGGACAGGATTTTGCCTTGGAACGGCAGTAGTAAGAGGTTGACGTGGTGCGGGAGTAGGAGTCTGCTGGTTCAAATACCTGCGGTCCTGGAAAGTTGGTGAATTCGGAAGAGACCAGTCAGATTCGTCGGTGTCTTCGGAATCGTACGACAACCCAGGTGGAGTGGATGGAGTGTCCATCTCTTCCACATCGTTCAAGTTGGATCGGAAGCGAGCTCTTGGGATCGAGAGAAGGCATTTGGTCGAACTGACACTGGGGTTAGGTCTGTGATCTGCATGCACACGTCGGAATCGCTCGAATTCTGGTGATGAGGAGCAGTGGCAAATGATGGCACCAGCAGGACATCTGCAATCCTCGACAGGCTCCTCCTCGACCCTGGAGCCTCGATGAGATTGGCCCCGATCATCGCCCGAGAAGAACGAAAACTTCCATGAATCGCGTGCAAGACGACTCTCCCGCTCTCTGATGCTGCTACGGTTGTCTTGAGGAATAGGATTGAGGTACTCCGGTTGTTCAAAGACGTTGAATGAGGGCTCGAGTATGTCGCTCAGGTAGACCGATAATTTCTTGCGATCGAGCTCTCCTTGGACATCGAGCCATTGGCTCTTACGATAAGATTTTCTTTTGGCCTGAGAAGCATCCTGTTCGTCTGCGTAGATGGGCGCCAAGAAGCTAGGTTCAAGCGGTTGTTGTACATTGATGCTGAATTCCGGCACCAGAACAGACGATGCTCTGGCTGAAGATGCCGATGGGTGTGGCGCCAAGGTGTCTTGGTCCACTACGACATCCTCAACGAGCAGCTGGGGGATGGGATCGACATGATCTCTGGGTGTTACTGGTTCGTCTAACTCGATCCAACTGAGGGGTGAAGACGTTGTGTAGGGTTTGGCCTCGACAAGTTTCTTCTTTCGCAGCTTCAATGGCGGTGGACGCAGGTGTGGAACCTCGGAGTCCCTTTGCTTTGACGCAGACCTGGGGATGTCGGGAACAGGGCTTCGTTGTTGTTCACCCAAGACCATCTTTGCGTGCGATCTGTTCACTGGGGGTGTGGGCGGCATAGGGAACAGCGAGAAACCTGCCCGGTCTGATTGGTCAATCGCAAAGGAGTCGAGCATCTTGCTCAATCCTGGTTGGTCGGGGGCTGTGCAGACTGTCGATGCTGATCAGTGCTATCGATTGTTGTTGTTGTTCTTGGGATTGTTTATGGGAACAATCGATAAAGAAGATTGGGGGGATCCAGGCTTTTCAACAATAATCGATAGTTCCTGGATGCAAAGGTAAGGGATAGGTGCAGGGAAGTGTCCGTGGAGAGAGGTACCATGTCAAAGGGAATTGTGTGTGTCGATTGCGACCATTATGGTGGGCGCGCCCACGTCAGGCAGCAAGGCGTTGAGATTTGCTTGAGCATCTTTGCAGCCTGATAACAGTGATAACCAACGGGACCTGGGGTGCAGGTGCAGCATGAGGTCTGTGTGAGCCTTGTTCGTCTGGAAGGACATGGGTTCGATATGAGGACGAAGTACGCCTGATCATCTTACCTGACAGATTGACGGCGCGTCACCGCTGTTTTTGACCGCGTCAATACCGTTTCTGGACTGCCCACATTCCTGGAGCAATCTGCGAATGCTGTCACGCAGCAGCTCAGACAGCTCATGATTGCTGTCAGCGATATCAAGACGACGCAAGAGCTATGATTGTGATGATCCAGCTTGCTGATAAAGCACAAGACCTCGTAACGAACAATGCATGAGATGAACGGAAAGGTATATTAGTAGTCAATCTCCTCACCCAGAGTCGAGACTCGTCTTGATGAAGACACGTCCGTTTCATTCGGAAAAAGTCTGAAGAGAATGCCACCTTCGGCAGGCATGATCAATGATATACCGGCCTTTGAACCTTGAAGTGATGGACGATAAATGTAGAAGTGATTCGAGGTGGCAGCTGTCTCTACCGAGTTTTTGACACTGACGCCAGCACACGTGATGTCAACAAAGCACTAAACCTTTTCGGTCATCCTCTTTCTTCCTATTCATCTTCATCGTCTTCGTCCTTGCTGGCAACAAGCGCACGCAGACTTTTGTTCTCCTGCACTGCGCATCCCATCACCAAGACCGTGCTCTTTGCCTTTGAACTCGAGCACTCGAATGCCTCCGTTTTCATGCCGATGCATCTAGTATGATCTGCACGTACTTCCTCTCGCAGTCTATTGCCTTGAAAGAAGGGAAGGGGACAAGAACCTCGGTTTGATGCAGCGAGACACGATAGAAGAAAGACGATGCGGTACCAATGTTGATATCTGAGCTTGTGGTGAGAGCCAAAGGGCCAAGAAGATTCAGGCACTTTGGGAAACAAAGCAGCCTGAACACCTTGCCAGCCTGCGCTCACACCAATAATCATACAAAACACTCACTGGCTGACGAACAACGCCATGCATACGTGGTGATAAGGTGCCGCTTCATCCAAAGGACCCTTGATCCTTCAAGACTCCAGGTTTTCCAGCCCTACCTCGCATTCTCCATGTTCTAGATTCTTGATGCGCACCCGTCACTGAACCGTTCACCTCATCAAGCGAAGCTTGTGAAGTTTGTGCTTTCGTTCGTGCATATGGCTTTCCCTCTGCCAACTATCCTTGCTATCAAGGGTCCTCCAAAGAGCGAGCGTCTCTTTCTAAGTTGTCGGAAGCGCTAACTCTACCAGGTTGCACTGGTTATCTGTGCCTCAATTGCAGGGTCAACAAGTCTCACAAGCCTGGAGTTCCAAGAAGACGACTTGGGGCTGTATTATGTCCCGCTCTGACTACAGCCATGGCATGAGAACTATGTCGGAACTTACCACCTATGATGTCCAGCAGCTCAGCTGCTTGGACCGACTGTTGTCGTTCGACCAACAGTAGAAGACTCTCAGACCACCAATGGCCCAACGGTACACCAGAAATGTCGCTCACAAGTCGATCATCCGCGTGCTTCAGACTGAGTGGATCCGATGAAAGATCCAGGACGGAAACATCCGGATCTCGCGGTCGCTTTCCTTGGGACATCTCCGCACGATCTCCGGGATAATGTTGCTGTATATGTACACTTGACGATCAACAGCTCATTGGCCATGGAGGTAGACTGCTCACCACACAGGCGACACATTTCTTGCAGTAGAGCCTGCGACTGCGCAAACCACGTCGATTTGCAGGGTTCAAACTCGCCAAACCAGAATTTCGTCCGATCGACCACACCTTTTCACTCTGGCGTGGTTGCTGCATCCTTGGAGCAGGTTACCGAGACCTAATCGCGCCTTGGCCAGAAGAATCTCGCAAGAAGTGTCGTCTGGACGAGAATCTAAAGCCTGGGCAGAGAAAAAGCAATACTGGTTGCGCCGCCCAAGTACAGACAGACAGAGGCGTGCCGACGAGCCGATCTAGTCGATACGTGTTAGAGCGTTCTATGATGCTTTCAATGGCTGTTCCAGCAATACTGAGGCTATCGGGGCGTTCTTGGTATGCAGCTTGGCGCTGATGCAGACGTTCCAATCACAGAAAAAGCAAATACTGAAACGCCAGAATCGTCTTAACTAACAAGGATTATTGATGCTGGTAAGCAATTTATTGTTCTGCAAGGCCTCGTCCCCGACATTGTCCGGACATTTAGCGATAGGCGCAAGGCTCGTGTCCCCTGGAGGGATACCAAGCCCACACCGTCGCCTTGGCCATGGACTTGGCAGGTATCCATAGATAACGAGGCTCGCCAATCTTCCACATGGATGGCTTTTCTGGTGATGTCGAGTTTATTCAGAAAATATACCCCGACCAATGAGGACAACGCATCTGTTATCAAACAGGTCTAGCAACCCTGGGTCCTGATGGCATTATTACTCCGGTTGCTCAACCGATACAGTCACCCAAGTACTGATACACAGCAACCAGGGCGAAAATCCTCCAGATACTACCTCGCCTTCTGGAAGTAAAGCTCAACCCAAGAGCCCGCTATGGGTACCTCAATCCCATCTGATTTGGGTGGGGAGGCGAAATCGGCAAGACGTGGTGTTGCTCGCAAATTTATATATCTCTGAAGTCGTCCTTGCTTGATCTTGTTGATCCTCTCCGTCAATCCACCCCGACATTACGCTACCCCGATATTCGCCTTGGGGGCCAAATCTGCAACAATGTCGACCTTAGTAAGTTGCTCATTTTGAGCCTCGCAGCATGCACGAAATCCTTGCTGACATTCTTGTAGCCCGTTTACAATGCCAGCGAGCCCAATGGCGGCAACCCGGAGGTGGTTGACGTCAACGCTCAGTACGCCGGCTATGAATGGGAATATGTCTACCAGGTGATCATGGGAATGCTTGTTTTCGTGATTGTTCCTGGTATCGGTCTGCTCTACGGCGGTATGTCGCGCAGAAAGTCTGCGCTGGCCATGATCTTCCAGGCCTGGACTGTTATGGCTGTCTGCTCATTTCAATGGGCCTTCTGGGGCTTCACCCTGGCATTCTCGAGAACGGGTGGACCTTTCATTGGCGACATGTCCAACTTTGGAATGAGAAACGTGAGCAAACGAATTTGTCAAAGCGACGAACTGTGGCTAACGGAATTTAGGTCATGGCCGCTCCATCGTGGGGTTCTGCCGTCATCCCTGACATCGTTTTCAGCTTCTACGAGCTGATGTTCTGCGCCTGCGCTACCATGATTGTGGTCGGCGGCTCATTCGAGCGTGGTCGTATCATTCCTTCGATGATCTTCGGTTTCTGCTGGGCAACTCTATGCTACTGCCCAATCTCCTACTGGACCTGGAATGCCAATGGCTGGCTGTACAAGCTTCCAGCTCTCGACTTCGCTGGTGGCGGTCCTGTCCATATCTCCAGCGGTACTGCTGGTCTGGCATATGCTCTTGTCCTTGGCAAGCGTACTCGCGCCGGTGAGAAGCATGTCTACAAACCCCACAACGTCACCATTGTCTTCCTCGGCACCACACTCATTTGGTTTGGCTGGTTCGGTTTCAATGGCGGTTCGGCCTTGAACGCCAGCATTCGTGCCATGATGGCCGTCTGGAACACCAACTTTGCCGCCTCCTGTGGTGTTGCCGGCTGGGTCATGATGGACTACATCAAGAAACGCAAGTTCTCGGTCATTGGCGCGTGCGAAGGTGCGATTGCTGGTCTGGTCGGTATCACCCCCGCCGCTGGTTATGTGTCAGTTTGGTGCGGTGCGGCTATTGGCTTCATCACTGCCATTGTCGTTAACCTGTTTGAAAACGTCAATGACTGGATGGGAATTGACGACGGCTTGGAGGTCTTCAAGCTCCACGGTATTGGCGGCATGTGTGGCGCCTTCCTGACGGGAATTTTCGCAACGTCATCAGTTTCGTCGCTCGATGGTGCCACTTTGGCCCCTGGTGGCATTGATGGCGTGGGAAGCCAGATTGCGCGACAACTTGCGGAGATCGCTGCCATTGCCAGCTGGTCATTCACCATTTCGTTCATCCTGCTCATGATCCTCAAGTATATCCCCGGACTGCATCTCCGTGTTACGGATGAGGTTGAGATGATTGGTCTTGACGTCGACCAATTCTCGGACGAACTCGTCGGTGAATGGTCTCTCTTCAACGATGACAATGAGGGCGGTGGTGGCCGTCGCCAGTCGGTTCAGCAGATCACTCAGGGTGTTTCTGCCGGCGGGCAACAGTCTAGCGGTTCTTCCAGCAACGAAGCTGCTATCAACGAGAAGAGTGAGACTAAGGGCCAGGCTGCCCCTGGTCTTAGTCTTTAGATACTGAATTATGTGGATAGTCTATGCTCTTGGCACAGAGACAGATTTTCTGGAGCGAGGGCTTAGAAGCGTGGAGTCGAAGAGACCGGTTCTTGTACAATCAGCTGTCGGAGATTCTTTATCGCTATATTATTATTTAGACATCAGTCTTCAAAATTTATTCATCACGAGCTTGTAATCAGTATACAAACGATGTCCTTGCTGTAGAAGGTAACTATACTCTGCAAATGCTCACTATCTCAAGAAGGGCATGTGCTTTATATTTCCTCTTGTAGGCTAGCTCGTGTGCCCATCGCCTAGCCTTCCATATCTGCAGGACCAATATACTAACCTTAGGCGCTAAGGCTAGGGTCACTAAGCACCGTGACATGGAAAAGGCTGCAGTCGCATCTGCATTTCCGCAGCCTGGGAAACTTACCTAGGTAACAGTTCAACTGTTCACTTCTATTCAGTCATGGTTCTTTGGCCTTTCTTTATACCTCCAACTTCTGCCTACTCACATACCGTTCACTGACAGAAGTACCTCTCCAGACACAATTGCAGCACCTTTGACATTAGTCTAGGCCAATCTCATCTTTTACCCTCTGCCTGCGGGGTGGCTCCCCCACTCGATCTTTGAACGTCTGCGCAGCCTCGTCTGATCGCTTGCTCACGCAACCGCCAACTGCGCACGCCATACTGCCTTGAAGACGTCGCGTGTCATGTTCACAGCAAAGAGACTAGGCAAGGTGAGCAGGGGATCCTGAGGTGAAAACCTCGTTCCCGAACCAGAACTGACAGTGTTGTCTAGGAACTGCAAAAGGTATCGCTCAACCACGTCCCCCTCCCTCCCACTCTCACGACGGAGCCGTCCGACTCCAGATCGCCATGAGTATCCTACGAAAGTTGGGTACCTGACATCCTGACATTTTTCGCGCAGGCCAAGCAGAGTCTCCCTCCAGGCATCGACCTTGTCAAAGCAGACGACTTCCGAGAATGGCAGGTCGACATACGAGTCCTCGACGCGAATCCTCTCTACATGAACCAGACGTTCCGCCTCAGTTTTATATTCAGCGATAACTATCCTATAGGTGGGCATACACACGCACCCATGACCCAAGTCCTTGATCTTGCGCCCCGAACCTCACTTCAGATCCTGCAAGATCTACATAACGATGCTAATATGTGAACTGCAGAAGCACCTGAAGTAGCATTCATCCACATCCCTCCCTCGTCCTCTACAGCCTCTACCACATCGCAAACGCAATCACAATCACAATCACAACCCAACCCTCTGTCTTCTGGCCGACCCATACCGATCCACCCACACATCTACAGCAACGGAATCATATGTCTTGACTTGCTCGGCACAGCGGGCTGGTCGCCCGTCCAGAGCGTCGAGTCAGTCTGCATGAGCATCCAGAGCATGTTGACGGGCAACACCAAGAACGAGCGACCGCAAGGCGATGAGGCCTTCTGCCAGAGTATGGGCACGAGAGGGCCCGAGGGCTGGAGTGGGTGGAGGGGCGGACGTGGACGAGGGCTAAAGGACGTACGATTCGCTTATGACGACGATACGGTATGACGACTGGTACTCTGGAAGCAGCTTCTTTGGCAATTTGGACTCGAGACTCGGATTGAGCGAGACGAGATATCCGGCCGTTCCTACCGTACGCACAGGTGGATGACATGTGACGCTCGGTGGGATCCATGGCCATTGGAAGTTATGCATTGCGACGAGGCAGTTCTGAGGCAGAGAACTAGGATATTGGCATGCTAAGGCTATGATACTACGTATGCGGACTGGCTGGCGCGGCGAAGCATGGCTACCCTGCGAGGCATGAAACGGCTGGAAACACAAGACTCGGCGTCCATGATGAGACACGATTGAACGGTGTATATGATTAAGAGACACCATCATAGCATTGAGCGATTCAAGCACTGGGCTTGCCCATTGATTGATACTATCTCTTCGCTAATTGCACACTTGGTTGGTGTCCCCTGGGATTTCCTTATACCCTACACCTAATCCCAGCCTAACTGGCAAGAACAGGCTGCAGCTTACTTGAAATCAGCAGCTCTTGCTCTTCCACTTCCTCCAGCACGTGCAGGACTTGGAGTCCGTCTGCGCCTTACCGGACTTGGCGATCGTCTCCTATTATCATCGCGTGACTGAGCAGGTCGTCTGGATGGTGGCGACCGAGGCACAGAGCCTTCACTATAACTTGAAGAGTTGCGTCTGGCTCGTGGCGCTGGCTTGCGCGGCGGCGGGCTTCTGCTTCTCGAGTGTCTCGCATTAGCCCGACGAGGTGGAGGAGGCGCCGATCGCGAGGGCGAGCGGGCGGGTCCTTTACCACGGCTGAAGCGTGGCGGTGAGCGTGATCGGGATGGTGAGCGCGAGACATTGCGGCGTCGTGGCGCGGGTGACCGAGACACTGACGGCGACCGCGAACTCGAGTAGCCATTGCGACGCACCGGGGCGCCTTTGCGAGGAGGAGGGGATCGAGAGTGGGAGCTGTACGACACAGAGCGTGTGCGAGCTCGGCCGCGAGGAGGCGCGGCGTTTCGCCGTGGGGGAGGGCTTCGAGATACAGAATGTACAGGCGCTTTTCGCTGGACACGTCGGGGTGGTGATCGCGACCTTGATACTGAAGCGCTGTAGCTCCTGTCTTTTGCCTTCCGAGGTGGTGGCGACCTCGACCGCGAGATCGTGCGGCTATAACTCCTTCCTCGTCCTCTAGCATCTCGACTTGCTGGTGGGGCATCTCTAACCTTCCTTCGGTCTGGTGTCGGACTTCTAGAGTATGACCTGCTTGACGAGTAGCTGGAGTAGCTCGAGTAGGAGCTAACGCTCTCCGAGTCAGACACATCGTCTTTCACCGCGGGAAGAGAAGGAGGCGCTGGTTTGGGAATGTTCTTAAGGTGCTCGCGCATCTCCTCCGTGAGAGCACCCATGCCGATACTGGTGAAGTAATTGATGGAGAAGCGAGTGTTGCGAGGATTGTCGATCGGGAAAAGACCGGTGAAGCTGCCTCGGAGGATGTCGTCTTTCATGCGTTCCTGCAATTTGGGCATGCCCAGTGACTCAGCTAGGTCTTGGAAAAGAATCTTGATGAAGATACGGCTGCTCGAGGTGGTTTCGTCTTCGTTGAGGTGTACGACCGAGAAAACGTGCCAGCCAAGGGCATCCGTGCTCAACAGGTGGCCAAAGAAGCGAGCAATGTTTCGCAGACGGTTCGTCTCGTAGCGGTGAATAGTGTCGTAATAACGAGCGAAGGCTTCTTCGAACAGATTGGTCCACAGGCGGTTGAGCTTGGCGAACCTCTCGCCGACGAGACCGAAGAATTTGGAATAGGTCTTCTCTTGCGAGCAGCACTCGATGATCATAGACGGCAATTCTGATTCCTGACCTGTCGGGAGTTGGACTTTCATCAACTTGTGGCAGGCTTCTTCGAAGTCGAGACTTGACATGATGGTCAGATAGATCGTTTTTCGCAAGTTGACGAGATCCGTGTTTGTCTGATCCTTGATTTCCATGGCACGTTCTTGCTCTGCGTCTTCGTCATCGGAGCTTTCTTCGGAGCCACTTTCGTCTCCATCTTCAACACCGCTGTCCTCACCCAAGATTTCGGCCTTCAATTTTCTGTATGCCTCTTCGTGTTCTTCCCATTCAGCATCGTACTTGAAAATATTGAGGGTATCTTGCACCTCGATATCGTCGTCCAAATCGACTTGATGTGTAATCTGATCTTCTTCCTCTACCAGATCAAGCTCTTCTCTGATAGCCGGGTTGTCCTTGTAGCGGTCCTTTCTCACTTGGAACAGAACTTCGATCATGTATTGGGTTCTTTTGTCGATGTCGGCCTCGTGCAGAATACTGCGGAATTGGTCAAAGACAGCCAAGGCGATCGGCTGGCTCATCTCCTCCAAATGCTGGCCTACTTCTCTCGTAAGGCCAACCGCGATTTCGACCGAGTCGTCCGTAGGTTTGTGTAGCAGTAACAGGAGAAGCTGTGCCGCAACTGTCTCATGAGCAACCTGCTGGTTGCAGAGGTGAGCAATAAATGTAGTTGACGATATGCACACGGCCTTGTCATTTCTCTTGAAAGCTTTGCGGAACTGGACGACTAGACGGTTCAATAATAGCTCTCCGACCTGAGGCAATTTGGTGTTGACGATCGCAGCCATAGCGGCATAGATAGGCGTGAAAGGAAGAGAGGCGGCCTGCGCCTTCATGATACTCCGGCAGAATAACCCTCGACCGCGAACCAGGTTCTCCCCAAACAACTCCGGTACGATATATTTGATGTTGGAGACATTGATCTTGTTGATGAGACCGTTGATTGATTTCTTCAAAGCCTCCCAAGCCATGCGCTGGTATTCTTTGCTGGTCTTGTCCGTGATCTCCGCCTGCAGAGCGCTTAGCCTGGCAGGAGGAATGTATGTGCCTCCAGATCGCATGTTGAGTAGTTTTTCGTATTCGGCCTTAGCAGATGCCTGCTTCTCCTCCGCTGTCATCGGCTTGCGTCTGGTGTCTTCATTTTCTTTTGATTTGAACCTTGCCATCAATTGTCGTTCACGGTCATCAACTGCCCGCTCCTGCTCTCCACCGTCCGTCCTCCGTCGGGAGTCATCTTCCGTGGGAGCTGGCCTGCGACGTCGAGGAGAAGGTGATCGGGAGGGCGGCGACCTCTTTTTTGCACCTGAAGGTCCTGGTGAGTAAGAGCCGCCTGGAGGCGGGGTGGGCAGGCGTACAGCCGACGACAATAGCATCGTGTCCGCCATGGTTGATGAATGCTGCTGAAGTGCTCAGAGTCAACAGCAGAGTCCAGATCAAGAATCGAGGTTCATTGTGGTGTGTTAGGCCAGAGACAAAAAGTTGAAGCAGCCAGGCAAACACCCATCGAAGTTTGGAGTCGGAAAAATGTCACTCGTGCCAAGAGCCTTGTTGGATTGAAATTGGGGTCGGAGCCTCGACAAGACGCGCGACTTGGGGATTCGTGTCCAGTTCTCTAAACATTTATTTACCATTGATCTTCACGCCCGTATATTTCTTCCCACGCAATCAGCATACGCGATTTGCGTCACGGGGAATTGAAAGAAGTAGAGATGGTATGAACCCTCTTGCGTTGACTTCTGAACACCGCGGGCATACTGAC
This sequence comes from Exophiala viscosa, assembly GCF_022695815.1. Classification (NCBI taxonomy): domain Eukaryota; kingdom Fungi; phylum Ascomycota; class Eurotiomycetes; order Chaetothyriales; family Herpotrichiellaceae; genus Exophiala; species Exophiala viscosa. The sequence goes on along the minus strand of NW_026944354.1, from coordinate 1,804,583 downwards.
GGGCATTGTTCGCAGCTGGACAAACTCGTGGGCATGGCTATGCTCATAGCAGCCACCACCGTCTTCTTGTACTACACGCTATGGACTCTATTCATGGTAAGAAACTCCAGAAAAGACGTGGAGCTCAGCGACTGAACAACCCACCAGCCATTCGTCGACGATGACCATCCGCTTCAAAGCCTGTTTCCGCCTCGTGTTTGGGCAATCCGAATTCCAGTCATTCTCACCCTTCTCGGTTCTGCAGTCGTGGGCACTTTCCTCGCCATGGTCATGATCCGAAGCAACAGAAAGAAGGCAGCCAAGGCTCGAGCTGCTGCCGCGAAGAAGACGAAATGAGCGCCTGAAGAGGAGACGGAGAATATCTAAAAGGGGCGACAGTGTATCACCAATGAATACATGGAGCATGTTTTGCCATATCAGCGATGTAGGATTGTGTCACCAGTACCGTCTTGCGAGAGTTGGTTGTCACTTTGAGGCGCATTCAAAAACCAGCCAGTTGTCGAGCCATCCACGGGACCATATGTGTGTTGCGAGGTGTTCCTATATGCCAAACAAGGGCACAGATCTTGCCTGGCGACATGGGCAGGTCGATTCAGTGTATCGAGGATGCCAACTTCCCGCAGCACAACCTTGGTCTTTTCCAACGCGTCCTGGATATGGAATCTCTTTTCACAATGTTCTTTGTTATTGCAACTGCTGCGATATGGTGAAACAAAGGTTGATGGCCGTTTGTGGTCAAAGCATCTGTTGAACGGCGTAAGTTTGAGTCTCACTGCTGCGCATGACTTGAGGACGTTTGAATAAGAACGGCGTCTGAATGCGCAAATTTGCTGCTGTTGTTAATGCCCACCTGACTGCCAGTCCTCACCCAAATTGACCGTATCCCTACCTGAGTAGTTTGACATCTGGAGGGTTTGATGCAGCACGTCCTGTTTGCGCGATGCAACTGGAGCATACTGACAGTTGGCTCCAATCGTCCAAGGTAAGGTCCTCGATCTCGGTGTGTGGTGACACTGGTGAGCCGCAAACTGAGGCATCGTGCGGGGAGTTCTGGTCAAATGATATAGCACTCCAGCCACCGCCGTGATCGTCATCAGGCGCCAAACCCTGGTCACTTTGGTCATTTCTGCATGCGTCTTGGAGCCCAGATCATTAAGCGTACCCCGCCCCGAGGTGCCGCACCTGCCTAATTACAGTGAGCCTACAACCCAGATTATTGACCACCCAGGCAAGAGAAAGCGCCTGCGTGTCCTGGGCGTAGGCGATAAGCAGGAACGGACAATCGCTGTCCAAGTCACAAGGTCCAGTGACTCCTCCTGATCCAATGCTCCAACTCAACACAGGCTTCATATGTCAACAACCTGGCTGCAACTCTTCTTGACACACTCTTGCTCGTCTTTCATTGCCGTTTGTTACTCGTTTCTCAATCCAAACGCGTTGGAAAACAACCGCCAGTCCGTGTCGAGACCTCCACCGATCAGCAGTACTTAAGCGTACGAGTCACTCCGCTCACGCGTACTGTACACAGTGGACCCCGCGCCGGTCAGCCAGGGTACCATCACTTGCTTACACTGTCGACGTTGTCCCTCCCTAACGTCGCGACCTTGACCACGAGTCTATTTGCGTAAACGCAACACTCCGCTGAGGGCTGCTTCTGTTGTGCCCTCGGCTGCTCACCAATTCCTTGAATGCCAGCATCCAATACGACGAGATACTCCGCATCAAGAAGGACAGACGCATACTGCGACTCTGCACAGTTAGAAGACGCATCAGCAGTGGCTGATCAAGAAGGAACAAGACCAAGCAAGAGGAAGGCAAAGCATGCTACTTCAAAACAGTCACCTCACAGGGACGATGCCGACGAGAGCATTTCTGTCGAGCACATGGGTCACCAAGAACCACCCTCATCAGCCAAACCACAGTCTATCCTTGGACAATTGCAGCAGACATACCCTCAAAACAGCAGGAACAAGAATGCCTCTGACGCTATGAACAATGTGAGCGCCATTCAAAAGGTCTCCGATGAACATACCCCGCCTGCAGATACATGGGCGCGAAATTCTGCTTATGGCAGATCACCTCCAGCCGAACGTATGCCTGGATTGAGTGCGGCCGGCCCGACTTCGTACGAACCTGGCTTTAGCAGTCGAGGCGCCTTCAACACTAGAAGTCCACCGATCTCGCCACCAGTGCGAAAGGCCAGGCCTGTGAGTTATGGGGGTAGCATCCCTCCACTGCCGGGCCACCCAAGAGTATCAACATCACCTTACGGATATGCTTATGGATCTCCTCAAGCATTACCACACCTCCCGCAGCAACATTTCTACGGTCCTCACGATGTTGACCTTGGGCTTGCACATCATATGGGCCAGATGAATGTGCAGGATCCGGTTGCACTCAAGTTTGCACGTATCCCCGGTCCTGGAACGGAGTACCGCGAGGCAGTACTTTTAGTCGGCGTTGGAGAGCTGAACATACTCTGTCAAAATGGCGAGAAACTGGAACTCATAGGATCTCTCAGAGGCATAGAGGGAGATATACTCGATGCTTGTCTGCTGACATGCAACGCCAGCGACGATCCATTCTTGGAGTACAGACCATTGGTGGCACTTACAATCCATGGCGTTGGAAAAGAGGAAGGTGCTCCCGTCCCGTCTGTGGAACGCAACGCGCGAGTCGGGCCTGATACGTATATGGAGACCAAGGTTATGGTATTTTCACTGAACAAGTGCTGCCAGATCGCAGAGCTGTTGCGTGTGCCATCCACAGGTCCAGCATTTCCCGGGGCCCGGGGTGGTTATGAACCTGCCACGACATTGAATATACATGCAAGCGGGAACTCTTGTGTGGTAGCGTCAAGCGACAGTGGTGAACTTTTTGTCTTTGGTATCACAAGAGCTAACGGATCGGCGGTGTTCGAGTGCCTGGGCAAGTACTGGACCACAATTCAGCCTCGTCAGAGGAGAGACTCGTCACATGGACAAAGCTCAGATGCAGACGTCTCGCCTGCCGACCTTGGCCGTGGTACTGATGGCGAAGAGTCGCCAATCCTCAGTCTGAATGGTCGATGGCTTGCCTTCTGCCCAGCTGCCACTCCTTCTCGAAGATCGATAGGAGCCGTCCTTGGGAACAGTGTTGTCCACAATAAGAACTCGAACATCAATGCGGGTACAGCTCCATCACGACCTCAAGCTACATGTGAGGTCCAGTCTCCTGATATTGATACTTTCTTCAGCAAGGTGGCCAAAGGATTTGCACAAGAAGCCGTGAGGAGTGCGAAGTGGATCAGTGAGAAGGGTATGCAAACATGGCAGACCTACTGGAAGAAGGAGCCATACAGTGAGGGAACGACCCCGTCCAGTCCACCTGTCTATTCGCCTCGCCTTGCAGTGGCCCAATTCCCGCCGACTCATGCTTTTGATGACCAGAATCTCTCCAGAGATCCTGAGGTCGTTTCGATTCTCGATCTAAAGTTGCTTCATGAAACCCAAGGCAGAAGAAACACCGACATCCACCCAGTAGCGACATTCCAACCACCAGGAGGCTGCAGCTTCCTCTCGTTCATGCCAACAGGTCTAGGTCTTTTATCCGCCAACAGGAAAGGTGACGTGCAATACGTATGGGATCTTCAGCAAGTCAAATACGTTAGATTGCCGAGAGCATCGACTCCGCCGGATAGTGGTTGTGTTCGACAAGTCGCACGTTACGAGCGACTGAGCCCTTCCACGATTGTCGACCTTGTTTGGGACGGGCCAACAGGCTATCGATTTGCCCTTCTTACGAAGAACCGAACTATTCATATCTTTGATCTGCCAAAGACCGCCTTCCAATGGCCACCGCCCCCTGTGAAGACGCATCGTCCAACTTCCGCTCCTGTTGATCAGTCTCAGGCAAAGCCGGAGCATGAGCCTGCACCATCGGGAGGTTTCTTCGCTTCCGCTATGAGTATCGCGGGGCGAACTCAGCCAATGTTGGCAAACCTTAGAGGAAGAGCGCCCAGCGTCGGAGGTGGATTCTCTGGATTTGGGGCTTCAGGTCTTGGACTGGCCTCTACCACGGGCATCAAAAGTGGAAGAGCAGTAGCCGCGGGACTTAGTAAGTCGCTTGGTGCTGCTACGGAGACAGTCACCAGCCTTCGACACGCGAATCAGAGCAGGGTCCATCTCAAGATCCCCGCTCGAGTGGGTATGCCATGTTGGCAACGACGAGAGGGAAAGTCGATTCTGGCGATTTTGGACTTGCACAGCATCAAACATTACTATGTGCGAATGACGAAGCCAAGAGAGGATCGCCAGAGGCAGATGATATCCGTCTTTGACGCCCGCAAAGCGGTCTCGTCGAAGCTGCCGAAGGCGACGGACCTGTCTGCTGATCACTCGTACAAATCTGCTTACGCAAAGCCAGACGACGAAACCGAATCGGACACACTCTCCGGATTCTGGAAGTACCGTGCATCCAGAGGGGAGGCGCTCAAGATCCCTCATCCGCTGGCGTCTGCCGAAATCGAAACAAATGCTCCATATCAGCCCTTCCACACCGACCATAGGGTCAGCATATCACTAATCGAGGACTATGAACCTCCGTTTAGCACTGTCATGAGGCAAGAGGCCGAGTCTACACAGAAGTGGGTGTTTGGTGGCCAAGTACGATTCCATGGAACATCAACCACTGCCAAGGTAGTAGCGGGTTATGATGAGTCTGACATGTATCGCGAAACAGACATCATGCCTGATATCTCTTCATTGGGCACCACGCCGGTCGAAGCACTTGAGGACACGATTGGCCATGTTGTGAGTAACACGAAGAAGCGGAAGGGCAAGAAAGGCAAGGCACATACGCACATTGATGTTGGTGGGGACGAAGATGTTGGACGAAATAGTGTGAGCCTGGCACGAGCCCACGATGTGTCGCAGCATGAAGCTACTTTCAGCCCGGACTTCGATCTACTAGAAAGCGAGGATCAGGTTTGAGTAAGGCATCATTGGGTAACAAATGTCATCTCCACGCGCAAAGCAAAACGCATCATACGGATCGTTCATTTCTGGCTGCATTCGAGCTCTTTAATACTCTCTTAGTACTGCATGACCCGAGAGTGGTGACCTCCCGAACGAACTTCATCCCAGCTTTGTTGCGTTCGCAAATTGCTTGCACGTCAAGGCCATTTTCACCAAGTCGTCAACTCATTGGGCTCTCGCTGAGGTGCGGCAGACAAAATTGAGAGTGAAGTGGGTGAAGTGAAGTGAAAGAGGGTAATATTTGTTGTTTGCCTGAAATAGTGCACGCGCAGGTCCTCTTTATCATGATTTTGATTCTTATAAAGTCGTTATTACAGTTTCAAACCCCTCTCCCACTGACGCGTGGTAGGTCAAGATGGATGGATGTTGGGTTCGTCCATGGGTTGGATCTTTGTGCCATTATGGCGATGAGAGCCAGTCCCTCATTGAGCAATATCTCTCGCACTACCCTCATTACCAAGAGCCAAATCAGACGGTGATAGTACCTGGTCCCATTCAGCCGGAGCTCAACTGACTTGGAGTAGGAACTTCCCCAGGTTGAATTACAACTACGATCAATCAGTCGCCGCATCCATCATAATCCGTACTTGATTGAGACGCGAATTGCCAGAGCCGAGCTTCTCATCAAGCTGAGGTTCCCAGAGCTGGCTGTATCGGATGCACACAAGGCCTTACTCCTGACCTGTCGAGCAGTAAGAACCACATTACAACGTCTGCATGCAATTATACCTAACCTTCTGGTGACAGACTCAGGACACGTGGCCTGGTCGGAGCTGTTACGACCTCTACATACTCAAACGTGAGACGTCCCTTCTATTGGGCCAAGCTCTGTTCCTCGCCCGGTGCTTTGTCGAGTGCCTAGATCTCCTCCTGGGCATCTCACAACAAAACTACGTGCTCTATGGTCCGAAAAAGGAGGATTACGATACACTGACCAAGTCTACAAGACGCGCACTACGCTTGGAACGCCAACATCATTGGCAAGACAATAGCTTTAGAGAGGCAGAGAAAGAGTATCAAGATGAATTGCTCTCGAAAGGAGAAATCAAGTTGGTGCCATACCCATGGATACCAGACCTTCTATTTCGCCGCACGATGTCAACGATCGAGGATGCAAAATCGGAGCTCCAAAGACTCTCAAACGGTCGTGTCACCATAGAAGAGACTCAACTACGGGAAAGACTGCAACACGGTGGCCAGCTAACGTTAGATCAAGATGCATACGGCCTGTTTGCCATGGCTGACATAGCAGCAGGATCAAAGCTATTCGTGGATCGCACAGTAATCTGTGCAAACAGTGGCTCGTCTCGCTGTCCCGCATGCTGTGCGGACCTGACTGGTAATCGTTCTACCTTCTGGGCATCAGAAGAACTGTTCTGCGACGCTGCCTGTGCAGGAAGGCTGAACGCAGTGTGCCAACTCGGCGCATTGTACCAATGGAGCGGATACTACCAACGAACACACAGCCGTCTGAGCCAGCCCCCCAAAGATGAAGATCAGGCGCTGTTCTTTCGGGTACTCGCCGCCGTACACAAGCATACACGAGATCATTCTTCCGGCCACCCCCTTGAGTCCTGGCCCATCAATCGTTTGACAGCAGGCTACCATTCCGGTGCCACGAGAGCGTGGTCGTATACTGACGACGTTTGTGCACCACTGGAGGTCCTGGAGAAGCTCGGCGGTGATATATTCGAGGACAGTCTTTCTGAGGGGTGGGTGCTTGAGACTATTTCCAATCGTATCGCCACGAATGCTCGGGGGCTCGAATCGAATGAGGATCAAATCGCAGCAATCAATCCGCTTTACAGCTTTTTCAACCACAGCTGTAGACCCAATGTCGCAGCACTCGATGACGAGATGAACGGAACAAGTTCTGTGCGAATAGTAGCAAGAAAGGATATTGCTAGAGGGTCAGAGTTGTTTATCAGCTATCTATCGAACGAAGAGCTGCGGACAAGCTATGAAAACAGGAAGCAACTCTTGAGCGCATGGACTGGCGGGGACTGTCAGTGTATGAGGTGTGCCCATCGACGAGAGCGTCCGGACTCCAACGCGGCTTGCGTTCAGGAAGAACCTGAATGTGATGATTCTAATAAGGCAATTGCAAATGACAGCGAGGAAGAGGAAGAAGCTGTCATGACCAACAGCGAGGATAGTGACGATGAATCGGATGAGACAAGCATGGAGTTTTAGCACGATCAATTACTATTCAACAGAGAGTTGGGAGAACGTTTGCATGGGTTATGCAGGAATTTTGGCTGCATTGGACATGTGCGGCACGAATTGGGATTACATTGGATACACCCCCAACAAGGATGCTTTCGAAGGTCATAGCAGGCGAAACATTCTTTGTAACAAGGGTTTTTCTTCTCAAGTACCAGTGTATAATACACTCGAACATGGTCGCACCTTCACAGATGAAGGTCGAGTCGAGGCGGAAGCGAAGGTAGTTCTCTTCTCTTCAAGAACATAACATCAATGACATTTTGCGGCCATGAGATCATGATTGTGACACCAATTGGCCTAGTATTTCCAATCCCGTCTCGTCAAGTCATTCCTGCACGTAAATAGCACAGATATATCCTCATCCGCGTCAAAATATTGTGCTGTGAGTAGATTGTGGTTCATGTTGTCGCAAGGCTGAACTTGAAATTGATGTCACGTGGCATGAAATCTCCATGAGGCTGACCCCTTTCTCTTGGGTGTCCTCAACCTTCATTTATTTACTCTCCTGACAAGATTCTCGTACGAAAGCCAACCGAGTGGAGGAACATGGCCAAGATAGAGCTGTGGCACATTGGCAGTGTGGCCATTCTTGCTTTGATACTCCTCCACCTGTATTTGTCGCCGTACACGAAAGTCGAAGAGTCCTTCAACATCCAAGCCACACACGACATCCTGAAATATGGCGTGCCAACAAGTAACGTCTACCTCAAGCTCAAGGCTCAATACGACCACATGACTTTCGCCGGAGCCGTACCCAGGACATTCATTGGGCCTCTAATTCTGGCCGCCATAGCAAAGCCGTTCATTTGGTACGGCCAGCTTGACGGACTACAACAGCAACTGCTCGGTAAGCATACCACCCAAGCCCAAGTCTCTGTACCCGTTTCTAAGATGAGTTACAGTCCGGGGCGTACTAGGCCTCTTTAACGGCGCTGCCCTGATAAGCTATGCGTCGGGGGTAAGGCGAGCATATGGCGCCGCGGCAGCAAACTGGTACACCGTGCTCCAGGCCAGTCAATTCCACATCATGTACTACTCGTCACGGACGCTAACCAATATGTTCGCATTTGGGATCAGTATGTGCCTCATTGATCCAAGTCGATGGAGAAGAACGTCCGAGAGCTGATGTCCACGAAATAGCTACACTCGCCCTCCGTTTCCTCCTTCCAATGCCTCAACAACCACGAATCAAACACGCAAGACTAGCCCTCTACCTCCTGACCCTAGCGACCATCATCTTTCGCTCTGAACTCGCCCTGCTTCTAGCCTCTCAATGTTTCTATCTTCTCGTCAAATCCGCAAACCTGTCGTCAGCCATCTCTCTCGTCCGAACAATCTTCCTACCAGCCATCCTATCCGCGACAATCGCCGGCCTCTTCCTAACAGTCAGCATCGACACCATTTTCTGGCAATCGCGCACTCTCCTGTGGCCAGAACTCGCCGCTTTCCTGTCCAACATCTTCCCATCCAACGATAGTCTCGGCGCATCGGCCTGGGGTACATCACCATTGCACTGGTACTTCACATCAGCATTGCCACGACTCCTTCTCAACCCTGCCCTGCTGTTGCTGATACCATGGGGTCTAACAGCAACAACAACACTGCGCCCGGCACTCCTCGACCTCATACTCCCGTCTCTAAGCTACGTCGCCATCTACTCTATCTTACCGCACAAAGAAACGCGCTTTATATTCCCTGTCGTCCCACCGATAACGGCTGCCATTGCCGTCTGCGCAGCATATATCTCGAACCGCGCCGATCGTTCTGTGTTGTACAAACTCACTCACTACATTCTGATACTCACCACGGGTTTGACGACCATCTTCGCCACGGGCGTCCTTCTCCCGCTGTCCGCACTGACGTATCCTGGGGGTCAGGCTGTGGAAGCTCTACACGCAGTATCCGTCAACTATGCTCCTCAGCCGCAGATTCGCGTACACTTGACGAATCTCGCGCTGCAGACGGGCGTGACGCATTTTCTGGACGAGCCGTCCTTGGAGATCAGTGGTAGGCCTGTCTTTACGCTCCCTGGGTCGTCGGACGGTCGCAAGCCGACGATCAGATCGAAGCGTCCTACACGGTGGCTGTATGATAAGTGTGATAACGAAACGGAATTCCTGACACCCACTTTCTGGAGTCAATTCGATTATGTGGTCGTTGAGGATCCCAGTCGTGTGATTGGTGCGTGGGATGTCGTTGACAAGATTCCGGGGCTGGGTAAGCCCAAAATCCTACGACCTGACGTTGGGCGCGGGCTTCTGGTTCTGGGACCTAAACAGCAGAGGAGAGAAGATGATGGGTTTTCTAGGTTGACGGAGGCCATGTACGGGTCAGCAGCTAAATGGGCGTATGGGGTCGTGCATGACGTGCTCAGAGAGGGATTCGGCGCCGATAAGCTGCTAGGCAAGAGCTGGAGCTGGACGATGGGGTGGTGGGTGCATTGGGGGTTGGAGACGAAGTTGTACATTCTGAAGAGAGGCGAAACTCCGATCAGTCCATGAGACGACTGATAGGGTGAGTGGGCAAGCGATGGTTCATTACTATTGATGCAACTTTGCCATTCTGCTCTCCAGCCCTGAAACCATCTCGCCCACGACCTCGACGTTCCCTTTCATGGCGTCCTCTAGATCTGCCATGCCTTTCTCGACATCCTCAACCGCCTGTCTCCACTGCTTGATCTCCTCGCGAGTTTCTGCCTGACTTTTCTCCACTGCATCGAGATTGTTCTTAGCGTCGGCGGCCCCGGCGTGAATCACATGCAATTCCCTCAGCCGGTCTAGGACAGTTGGAAGGAGAGGCTGGAGGTTCTGGATGGTGGGGAGTACCTGGTACAAGGCTGTGATTTTTGTGGATTGCTCGTCCAGAAACACCTGGGATTGGATTTGCAAGGACTCGTCGCCTGGACCAGCTTGGTCGGCATCGGTCTTGTTGTTCGCAGATGCATTGGAGAACCCGCGGCGCGGTCGTGAGCCGCTGTATCCGAGCTGGCGCATACGCACTTCGTGTAGCTCGACGAGAGCTTGCTGGGCTTGTTTGCGGGAGGCAGTAAGGCGATCGGACTCGGCGATCAGGGTCTTCAATTTCGAGGAAACGCCGTTTAGAATTGGTGGAGGTTGAGAGTTGGAGGACGCCGTCGAGGATTTCGGCGCCAGCGTGTTGGACAATACTGTGATCTGCTTCGCTAGACCGTCCAGTGTCGGTAAGAGGGACAATGTCTGGGACTCGACGTTTGTGGAGGGAATACCCAGTGCAGCTTCGAGGGCGGTGAGTCTGTCTGAGAAAGCTGCCACAGCCGACAGAGCCGATGGTGCTGTTTGGGTGTCTTCCTTTTGAGCGGCCACAGGCCGGTTCGTCTCTTGGCCATTCCTCCGTATTGACCTTGCATCTAGTCTTGACAGAAATTGATTCTCCAGGCTTCCTGAGGACCTGGATCCTGCTTTTGTGCTCAGCTGATCGAGAACTTTGCTGAGTTGTTCGACACCATCCACATTGGCATCATGTTCGTCTTCACCGTCATGCTGTTCGACAGTCTCTTTGAGTTTCTCGTCGGTGTCTTTCTCTTGCTCTCGTTGCTGTATTTCAAGCCTGACTTCTTCGGCTTCACGTTTTAACCGGGCGAGCTTCCTGCTCAAGGTCTCGTCTTCGCTATCACTCAGGTCACCAAGTTCTTCTGCGCCATCTTCAAGCCGCCTCCGTCGTCGCCGTGAGCTGCGAGTCCGGTACGACCGTCGTGTGCCCGCGATTGTGTCTGAAAAGTCTACATCACGGGCATCCACTTGTGAGGGTTCGAATTTCCGCCTTGCTCCGTCTCGATCGAGGTGCTGTCTGTCCAGACCTGGACGCGCTTCATCTTCTGAAGGAGAGGGTGATATCGTGCGCAGTGTACCTGTCTGCCGAATTCAGTCAAAGCCGCCAAACTCTCGAAGCATCTGGAAGTTTACCTGCGCGGTAGATACATCGTCGGCTAATTCTGGGGTTTCGTAAATCTCAGGGGCAGCATCCTGTAACGATGATAGTCAGCATGAATTGTCCTTGAATTCGGCTATAATACTCACCACGTCTGGAAGATGGGCATATTTGCTGCTGACAGCCATGTTAGTCGGCTTTTCCTGGACTCGCCGTGTTCTCACTATAAGTGTTCGGGGACACTTTACGCGGTTCAAAGTTTAGTTGCACCAGTTTAGGCTTGAGGAACGTCACTTAGTAAACAGTCTTGGCGCGTTCGGCCTCCTCCCATACAATTTCACCAAGTGCCAGTGCATGCAAGCGACTCACGCTTCAGACTTCCAGAAGAAGAATTGACCTAGCCTTGTCGCTTACGACTGCTTTGCGAATTGAGAACCGGTCAAGAATGCACAGAACCCCATTCTGGGGTGGAAAGACTTCTTCTTCATCAGGCAGGTGTATGCATTTGACGACATGCCCTTACAAGCGCGACGGCGAGAACAATTTCAGATCCGCGAATGACCTCGAATGTGATCAATCGGGTGTATCACTACTCAGACGGAAGGCTATGTGGTGATCGATATGCGCACGTCAACAAAAAGAACAGAAGTGACATAACAGGTACGTCGGAGCGTGCCGGATCTTGCTAAACATGCCTACTCGGGAGGCGGAAGAACAGTTGCGGCGTCCTAGGTGAGAAATCTATGTGAGTAAGCGGACTTAGTCGTTGAATTGATAAGGACATTGATATTGAGTTGATATGCTAACAAACGGAAGAACCGGCCTCCACCCATGCATGGTACTTTGGTGGCAACAATCAAACACGCAAGCCGAAACACTTGATGCGACCCTATCGCATACCTGTACGTATATATCATATCAGCATATCATGCTCCATGGAATGCTTGTGTCCTCGTGGCACGGTCTGGTCGCGGTCGACCCAGACACGAATCAGGCCCAAGACGATGGAATTGGGGCCAGAGATAACGTTTGTCAACTTTGTTAGGCCCTGGGGAAACATGGCTTGGGGACGTTGGCAATGTCCGAAGCATCCACCACTATCGACTTAGCGGCTCGCTCAGGGCCTCCCCCAGATGGACCCATGGCATCTCTTATCTCTGTCTCTCGCCTATTGCAACCACTCACCGTCCAGCAATCGTCGATAACTTCATCATAGCTTCTTCGAACTCTACGCCCCCTCCCTGATAACAGCGTCAACTTTCCTGATCAAGCTCTAGTCCCTTGAGGATCACTAGGACGGCAAATCTGATGCTCCTTTCGCATCGAAAGTCCCTGCGCGCCTTAGAGCCGGTGACGAAGGTCAGTCCCTGTTGTATGTCCAGTGTGTCTTTTTGCTACTTATGGCTTGATTGACGCTCCTTGCTATCCCCTCTTTACATTGTTCTATCTGAATATTGCCTTCGTCGCCATCTTCGTTGAACTGTTGGAGCGTGCTTCATATATACACAGCTCGGGCCTATTCCTGCCGCCCGCCTTTGATTACCTCGGTTACTCTTGAGCACCTACAGCAAGCTCTGTCGCCATACCGAACACAACCGAAGTCGTTGCAGTCCATGAAAACAAACGACATCTTCCTGTTTGACCAAGAAACTAAAAGGAGATATCTATCATGAACGGAGATCGCAACCCCAGTACCGCTTCTGCGGGATATGGCCGCCATCTCAGCACCGCGTCTGCGACAGCGCGCAGGAAGTCGGTCGCGGACGAGCCCGTAACTTCCGTCCTGGCACCGGGCGCGGTCCCCGTCTTCGACCGAGAATTGACTGCCGATGAAGAGGTTCTTGCGTCTTTGGGATACAAGTACAGACACTATGGCCTCGTTGCAATACCCTGGCACTAACATATTGTCAGGCCCGAATTCAAGCGCGAGTTTTCACTATGGACATCGTTCTGTGTTTCTTTTGCCGTGCTGGGATTGCTTCCATCCTTCGCATCCACTCTGTACTACGGTATGGGATACACTGGCACACCAGGTATGGTTTGGGGTTGGTTGATCGCAATGGCGTTCATCCAGTGCATTGCCATGGGCATGGGTAAGCCTACTACCACTTCAGAAATGTCACGAACCATGCTAATCCGGATCAGCTGAATTGTGTTCCTCTATGCCCACTTCTGGTGGTCTATATTACGCAGCTGCAGTACTGGCACCCCCTGGCTATGGTCCTCTCGCATCCTGGCTTACCGGATGGTCGAATTGGCTTGCGCAAGTCACTGGTGCACCGTCGGTCAACTACGCATTGGCTTCCATGATCCTGGCAGCCGGCTCCATGGGCAACCCCGACTATGTCCCGCAGAACTACCAGGTTTGGCTTCTTACAACCTTCATCATGATCATTCACGGAATCATCTCGTCAATGCCAACTCGATGGATTGCCACGTTTAATTCCTATGGCAGCACCTTCAACATCATTGCGCTGGTAATTGTGGTCATCGCCATTCCCGCCGGTACAAACCGTCCCAGTCAAGGTCTACCACGCTTCACCAAAAGTAGCACTGTTTGGGGCAATTGGTATGACGGGACCGACTTCCCCAACGGAGTCGCTGTTCTCATGTCCTTCATTGCCGTCATTTGGACCATGTCTGGCTATGATGCTCCTTTCCATCTGTCCGAGGAATGCAGCAATGCCAATCTTGCGAGCCCCCGAGCAATCGTCATGACCTCAGGCTTCGGTGGTCTCTTTGGATGGTTCTTGCAATTAGTGGTGGCATACACAGTCGTCGACATTGACGATGTATTGGATTCCGATCTCGGTCAACCCTGGGCGTCTTACCTCTTGCAGGTTCTCCCCCAAAAGACGGCTATGGCTTTGCTTGCTTTGACCATCATAGCCGGTTTCTCAATGGGACAAGGCTGTATGATTGCCGCATCGCGAGTCACCTTCGCTTACGCCCGTGACGGTTGTTTCCCCGGCTCGAGATGGTGGAGCCAAGTCAACCCGCGCACCCACACCCCCGTCAATGCGGTCTGGTTCAACTGCACCATCGGCATCTGTCTAACCCTTCTTCTGTTCGGAGGTGCTGAAGTAATCGGGGCTATCTTCAGTGTCGGAGCTATTGGTGCCTTTGTGGCCTTTACCATTCCCATCACCATTCGGACCTTCTTTGTCGGCAATCGTTTCCGGCGAGGACCTTGGCACCTGGGGAAGTATTCATATCCGATCGGTGTTGCATCAACATGCTTTACTCTGGTGATGATTCCGATTCTGTGCCTGCCCAGTGTTACTGGGTCTGATCTGGATCCTTCACTCATGAACTACACGTGTCTTGTTTACGGTGGTCCGATGTTGTTCATCATCATATGGTGGTTTGTGAGTGCGCACAAATGGTTTACAGGTCCTAAAGTCAATATTGCCCATCAAATGCTTGGGAGAGAGGGCAACGTGCTCGAAGGTAAGGAGGAAGGCATGGATGATTCGGACCAAGCCTCGCCGGGCTACATGGCAAAGGATGTGGACAAATCAGCCGCAGTGTAATTATGGGAGGCGAAAGTTATACTTACAACCATGCTTGAGAGATTCACCAGGATAGTGGAAGCGAGTGGAGATTTGAATATTCTGGAGCGAAGCCTATCTGTATTTCGAGGATTGTCCATATTGTTGAAATTCTGATATACGACCTTTATGCAACCACTTAGTGAATGAAGCCCTTCGCAAATCCCGTGACTGCGCGTACTGTGACGCGTTGAGTAAGTTAGGCACAGGATCTTCCCCACACTATGATATCAATCATTCCCAAAGTTCGATCCTTTACTTAATCCCTGTGTGCTTCGTCTATCCCAGAGTGCCATTATGGCTCGAAACAGTCGACATGGTCCTTGAACCACAACCACCTTCAATACACAACCGACTCATGGGTACGCGTATACCACATCCTCCTTCAACCGGGTTTCATGACGACGATGATTTTCCCTCCCCACCTGCGAAGCGGCGCAAACCCACCGGTGCACACGGTGCAAACAGCCCTAAACGAGGTTCACCCCGAAAGGCAGTCTCACAACGGGCCATCAAGAATGAGATTCCAGACTCCGAGGACGAGGAGCCGTTTATAGACCAGGATGATGTTGCATTGCCGACTGTCCCTCGAACCACGCAGTTGGAGGCTACGCTGCCACCTGTTCAATCAGACGAAGAAGCCATTGAAGCTTATGAGGCCTACAAAGCCGGTGAATATGCCGACGAAAAGCAAAAACAGCAGGCGGACGGCACGACTCTGTCGAGACTAGAGTCACGATCTTGGGTAAGAGGTCGGAGTTCCATCTACGTCGATGCCTTCAACCTCGCCTTAGACACCGTCTTGGAGGAAGAAGAGCACCTTTTCAACCAGGCTGAATTGAAGCTTTTCAAGATATGGCGTGAGCTGGGATATCAAGCACAATACCTCTACGTACGGTTGTTCTTGCGGAAAACCAGTAAATGGTTTCGAGTCAAGGATCTGCAATATTACTCAGATATGACAGACATTGAAGCTGCAGTGGCAGATTTACAGAAGGATCGGCCGCTACCCACAGACGGAGATGAACCTGAGACCTTCCCGGGCGAACTCGAGCCACCAGAAGGTAGCTTCTTGGGGGAGAATTTCTCATTTGCAGAGTGCTCCTCAGAGCATATTACAACCTTGGACGAAGCAAGTAGCCTGCTCCTTTTGGACGAGCTAAAGGTTCTCGCGAAGGACGCCAAAGTGCAAGGGAAGAACAAACGCGAGTTGCTTAAAAACCTCCGTCGCACAAGTGGCAGGCAGGCAGGCCTGGGCTTCAAAGGATTTAGACGTACAGAAACGGCAGAATCCGTCGAAAGCGACGACACGAGATCAATGTACGAAGAAGACGAAGATCAGAGCTCTGGATCTAGGACACCCACTATGATCGGCAACAATCGAGACGCCCACTTCACCAAGAAGATTCTTCACCAGACAGGACGCTGCATCCGGCTTTCGCTGACTCCATTGAAACTGTTCGAACGGGTTCATCTCGTCTTTTATCGCAGTACAGAATGGACTGAGAAGAGTTTGACGACACTAATACTAGCGAAGATCTCGCGGCGCAATTTCCCTGAGTACATCGTGAGCCGGTCGACCACCATTTTCGAGTCGAGGTCACTCCTTCTCGAATTCGAAGCTAGTCTCCGCACTCAATTCCGTGTTGACAACATTCTCGAGTTCAATGGCACACCTGGCCGCAAGTCATTCGAAGAAGTCAAAGACATATTCGAAGCGGTATACCCACGATGGAAAGTATTGCTGGCTGAAGAGCAGAGAAAGGAAGAGCGAATCTACGAGAGTGGTGAAGGTGCCTATCTTCGCCGCTTCAGTCCAGCTTGGGTGTACACCCGAATCGTGCACAAGGGTCTCCAACCGCTAGCAAGGTTCAAGGAACATCTACGCGAGCACCAGATCTTGACCGAGCTCTTGGACCAGCGTCTCTTTCATGCCGCTCGCAGAGGAGCATGGTATCAACGCAAGGCCCTCCTCGAAGAACACTACATGCACGCTCTTACTCCAACCGAGAACCGCGCTGTCGAAGCGAACAAGAAGCACTGGAAACGAATAGCCCTAAATACCTGTGAACAGGGCCTTCAGGATAATGAATGCCACGTCATATACCACTACGACCTGCAGAAGCGTATCACGAAACTCGAAAAGCAGCTGCACGTACCTGTACGTGAGCAGCACGACTTCGGACACGTCCGACTCGGGAAGCCCTTTGAGCGGGACGTCGTCGGAATCAAGATCGAGAAAGATCGTGATGACACCCCGGCCAGAAGTCTTAGTCGCAAGAATAGTATGAACGTCAACGCTCCAGATTCGACAACGAAGCCTCCCACTCTGCAGCATCAACCCAGCACCTTTGGGGGAGGCAAGACTATTTGGCTCGATACTCTCGACACAAACGAGCACGTCAGCGTCGAAGCCATGTGCCTCTCACACTATCGGCACGTCCTAGGCTACAAGGGGTACCACAGCGAAGGCGGCATTTTGAGGACTATTTTCGGATTGTTATTCTACGATATACTCTTTTTCAACCCTTACATCCCAAACGTGTTTCAGACCGCGTACCAGACGTGTCCGCTCGACTTACATACAGACAGTTTCTTCTCGAGCCGCGTACCCGAGATTTTGCGGCGGGTCAACCAGATCTGCAATGACGAAGCGGTGGAGATCGCAAGTCAGGTATGGGACGACCACTTCGAGCGCAAGACGTGTATCGTTGGCGTGAGGTGGGATGGTTTCGAGCGTGACGATCTGTTCGAGTTGTTGGGCGCTTGGGATGGCCAGGCCCTGGGGACGGTCATGCTGGTCATGGCGCAGGAGTATCAGAGTCGAGGAGGCGGCGTGCCGGACTTGGTGCTTTGGAAGCCCGGAGACGGGAATGGGAGTGGTGGCGAGATTGTATTCAGTGAAGTCAAGAGCGCGAACGACAGGCTGAGTGATACCCAACGGCTGTGGATCAGTGTGCTGTTGGGCGCCGGCGTCAAGGTCGAGCTCTGTCATGCTGTTGCTGGGGAGGTGAGAAGGGAATAAGGCTAGACAGGGCCGTTGAATGAGCAGGAGCACGCCGAGCACAAGTCTAAGAGCATTCAATCTGTACATGGCATGCTCCATGTTGTAAATCACCTTCTTAGCGCCAGTCCATCTCTGACTCCTTCCCTATTCATCAACGATGTCCTCTGCGTTATGCATGATGCCCTTCTGGCACGCAGCACACGTTCCCATCTGTGTCATGCACGACGTCGTCCGGCCGGGCATCACGCTGTCCCTATCATTCGCCCTGATGGCACCCGCCCACTCCATCGCATAACCCTCTACACGATGATCCCAAGGGCGGTCACTCAATACAATGTACACACTCATCCAAGAAGCTGAATTGCTCAATTGAAAAAAAATCTAACAGTCAACCTCGCTATGCCGCAATCTCTGATGCGCCGAGGGGAGAACGCCACACATATGCACAGCCCCCATTATGTCTTTCTCTTTCCCATGCTTGTATACACACACACGTCACACTCAACCTCACCGGTATTGCACCATATCACATCCTCTTCCCGTTCCGCAGGTGAGTTCTTATGACGAAGGCTTTCCAAACCACCTCGGCCCCTCCGGTACCCGGACCCGTCCGAAATTCGTATCCAAATCCAACAGAATCTTCAACGCGTTTCGACTCCTAAGATACGGCAACGGAGCCTTAGCCTCTCTAAGACCAACGCCCGGCTCCATCTTCCCCGCCGCACTCCCCTTCGCAGCCTTCTGAGCCTCCGCCTCCTCACTACCCGGAAACGGGAACGACGTGCTGAGAACCTCATACGCCGCCAGCGTGAAACCAAATTGTGGGGACGACCTCAGAATTCTCGCGGGACCGCCCTTGAAGAAAGCTTTGAATCCCTCATCTTTCAAGATCTTGCGTGCACAGTCTGCAAGACCATTGTACGTGACGTCGCCCTTTCGTGCCTCGACCTGCAATCTCGTCTTGATCACGTCGCACGGCGTCGTGAGGTACGCAGCTGGCATGCCGGCAATGGCACCGGCCGTCAACAGCTGCAAGATACCGAGCTTCTGGGTCTGCGATTCACCGAACAGATCTCTCTTCAAGTGGCTGTACGTCGGGAAGTAGATGGCAGAGAAGGGAACGTCTCGCAACAGACATGCCGATGCGCCTTTGTACAAACCCAGAATACCCAGGTTGCGCACGATCCACATTGCCGATCGTTTAGGTACGTCGGCTTTCTTGGCCAACTCGCCTTGCACTTGTAGTCGGATTTTGACAATCTCCAAGGGGTTGGTGAAGACCTGCGACATACCAGATTAGCCATATGACACCATACGAAAGGAGGAATCAACGCACCACTTGACAGGCTCCTGCAGAACCACCTGCCAGGATCTCCGCACGTAGAGGAATAGCACCGGTCTGCTTATCCATGAATTTCCCACGAACCAGATCGTTGACCGTAAGTTTGATGGCTTTTTCGGGAGCCACGCCGACAAGTTGTGGCAGAACACCCGAGTACAAGCCTTTGAACCCTTCATTTCGGATGACCTTGCGCGCACAGTCTAATGAGTTCTCGTACAATCGCTCTCCCACTCGGTTACTTCTCTGGTTCTGCATTCGCGTCTTGACGAGATCGATGGGGTACACCATGAAAGCGCCGAAAGCGCCAGCGATACTGCCCAGTCCGAAGTGGTGTGCGGACTCGAGCATGCTGGACAGGAATTGTCTGGATTTGGATACGACGCGATCTGCTGTGTCGGTCACTGATTCTCCAAGTCTGGAGCTTTGCCAGCTTGCATCGAGAACTTTGGCGAAATCGTCCAATGCCAATCGGCCACCAGGGTGATCGAGACCGGCGAAGTGGAACAGGATGTCGGCTTCCATGGGAGTGTACAGGGAAAATCGAGTCAGTCGTGCGGCTTCGTTGAGGAATTCTGTCCGGTCAATTCGGCCGTCGGATGATTTCTTGGTTGCATTGCGAATGATGAGGTCTAGCAGGTCCATTTCCCGAATCACGTTCTGAAAAGCACGGACGTTGGCGTAGGAAATCTTGGTGCCGGTTGAGATGTTGCACAGGGTGGGTAGATTCTGGAGAAGATGATCTGAAAGCTTGTGTCCGGCGGTGGCACGGATGATACGTTCAAAGTCTTCAGGGTCGATGTAGCCGTCCTTGTCTTTGTCGTAGAGGTGGAATGCCTGTCGTATCCGTTCACCCTGCAGACCACGCATCATCTGTGCAAATTGTGGGTATGTCATCTCGTGTCTCTTCTTCTGACCACCAATGTATAATGAGGCCCATTCTGAATTGAAGTCGAAAGGTATGCTGTCTTGACCACGGTTCTGTTCGTAGATCTTCTGGAAGACTTCTGACTTGATTGAACCAGCTCCATCCACATCAAACAGTCTGAATGCGATCTCGTATTCTGCGTCTGGTTTGCCGAGCAAATTGTCAAAGGCAGCCCATTCACTCATTGAGATTCTGCCGCGCTTGTGTCGATCTGCGACACTAAAGAGGATGCCATACTGTTCTCGCTTGATTTTGTGCTGCACCCCAGGTTAGCTACACCTTCCATTTAAGATCGACGCCGAGAGATCGGTTGGGATGTACAAAAACTCACATAATCTTCCTGCGGTGGTGCAATAGCATTGATAAAATCCTCCTCATTCATGTACAGCTCACTCTCCTCACCATCTTGTCTGGAATTTTGGAAGAATGTGGTACGCGATTCGTTGGTCAGGCCGGTCGGGTGTGCAGAGCCCACCAGCGACTCTTTCACAGCTTCCGTCACGGTCGCCATAGTTTGAGATTAAAGGTGTCGCGCGATTAGTCGTCAAAGGTATGGTGGCAGGTCTTTCTTGATCGCTCGGAAACCGTTGTCCGATGTCGCGCGACAAGGGAAAAAAGGAGAACAGAGATGAACGAGATGGGTGAGTTCGAGGTGAAGCTGACTTCTTCCACCACTGGCCACAGAGGAGAAAGGTAGGATGTTCAACGAAGACACAATGAGTCTGAGCGACCAAGGGATCTGGGGAAATGGAATTGGAAACGCTCTGACAGTCTGGAGAAATTCGAGATTGGCCCTAAAGGGAAGGTTCGATCGGACTTTCTCGCAAGCACCAGCGAGAGCGCAGTTTGGCAGCGCAACCCCTTCGAGTGTCTCGGAAAACAAGTCTTTAGACTCTCCAAGAAATTGATTAAGGAAAAAAAGGTTTATCGCTAAAGGATTTAGCCGGAGTCTAAACTCCGGCAGGTCAAGGGACAGGCACGCCTAAGCACTGGGTATAGGGAGGGCTCTATACCCCTCAAAGCCTAGCGCCTAAGTTTGCTCGGTGTTGTCACTGTTGTGGCCCGGACGGACGACACTAGACATCTATCGGCATCAAAAGGGCGTGTTGCCGTTGTTTTACCGCTTTACTGCGGAAGTTTGTCTTCGGATCAAGGGAGTACCAAGAACAATCGGACCTGTCAAGACGAAAACCAGGACAAACTGAGTAATTGTGATCATTTGTCCAGGGCCTTTTTGTCATTATACGCCCTAGTATACACACAATTGTACATCAGATCTAAGGATACATTGCCCGTTGCCCATTGCGCCGGTCGCAAAAAAGGAAGGGACGTCGCAGAAAAATAACCTGCCCCTTGTTTTCGTCATACCGTCATGAACCATTCCGGGCTGAGATGGTCTGTCCACATTTACTGACCTTCACCTCCTCTGTACGGGGCATAAGGATAATGCATATCAGCTTCCGACAACAAGTATTGCACCTTGGGAAGACTTTGTGGTTGACCCGCCCCGATTTCACTGGCACGTCGACTGTGCCCTGCATGTCCAAGGCTGATGCCGCTATCGTCCGTGTTTTCACGTTCCTCTGTCGATGATGAGATGTGGTCCCATTCACCTAGTGCTGCTTGACCAGAACTCGCTCGAGACCTGGTTCTTCCGTGCTGAGGACGCGTCCTCAATCCTCGACAGCCTTGTTGGAGAATCTATTGTCAAAGATTAGCTGTTGGAGTAGACACATTCGGGGAAAAGGGAACCACCTACAACTCTCTCCACGTCTTCCCATTTCTCCCCAACACTATCGGCGATAGAGCGCCAAACTTGTTCACGTACTCGATTGTACCGGGAGACCACCTTCTGGGTCCTGGCCTCGTCCCAGGTTGGATCCCTCGCTTTGATCAATAACCTATCATGCCTCTTCCGACATGCATTTCCTGTTTTGTGGGGAAAGTATCGTCGATGTATCTCGTCCCAGGCTAATCCTTCGCCTTTTGCTTTGATGAGGGTCTCATCTTCCTCTGGCGTCCAGGGTCCACTCTGTCCCGGTCGTGGCCCTGACTCCTGCGCATTGTGGATGTTTGGCATTGATTGAGGTCGCACAGGTTGCATGTAGGTGGGCATCATGGTCTGTTGAGCGTATTGCATTTGAGGGTCTTGCAAGTGTTGTTCAGCCCAGCTCATGGTCGGTTGTTGTGGCGGCGGCGGCCATGCTGCCATATTGGGAGTCATAGTGGCGGCCATGTGCGTCGCAGACGACATGTTGGCTGAGTCTCGCAAGCTGTAAGGCACAGCCCTTTCTGAAGGTCGGCGGATAGTACGCTGAGGTGGCATGACTGGTCGCGTGATTATGCTCATAGTCCCGCAGAATGAAGCGTAGGTCGAAGAAGAAGTGGCCGGGATACAGAGGGATGGATATTATGATTATGGATGCCGATGAACAACGAGCGTGCGACTCAAAGAAAACAGCGACAGAAGAAGCCCTTGGAAAGCTTGACGACTGGACCACAACAGATTTGGATACCTGAGTAACTTGAGCCTGGCCACCTGCTTATGAAGAGATGATACCCAGCGCAGACAAACCTCGCATAGAACTCGAAACACGCGGGCGTCAATTTGGATCGGGAGCATAACGAAACTTAGCACCTCAGATGTAGTCTGGCCAACTCTCTAACACTGCCGAGGAGGTTTGCAACGGCGCATAGGTCAGTGCAAGAGACGTTGGTCGATGGGAGGAGAAGCACGAGCGTCATTGGATCAAGGTGCCATAACGGCAGACTTGAGACTTCAGAAGCTCAGCCTTGCGACGGGTGGACAAACAGGTGGGTCAAACCAACGTAGTTCGGCAATATATTTGGTAGCAAACCCTGCTGGTATTCAAAGCGAGCCATTCGGGGCGCCTTCCTCGGCGGCTGTCGACGAGGCGAATCTCAGTAGCCGCTGAGAGCAGCGACTGGATGGTAAAGGAACCGTTCATATCTGCGATCTCGGCAAAACCTACTTGTCGAGGATCCACGAGGCAGACTGCCGATTGATGCGGCTTTACATGCCCCAGAGAGCCAGAAACAACCATGACTGCACGCAAGGTATTGGCTGCATGGCTGAGGTGACGTGCAAACCCTCGAGGGAGCATTTAGCACGCTTCTGATGCTCTCCAATCCCACCGATGAAGATCTTGGACCAACCTTGGGCATCATCAAGTGCCATGATTGACCAGTCTACATCGTGCCGCTCATTGCTCAAGCGGGTCTACCCTGGTGAAAGCTTCGGCATCGTTGAATCCAAAGATGCGATTGTAAGGAGGATAAAACTTTGTCGTCTATCAAGCGCTTAAGGACTAAATTTAGTCCTTCAGCTCCGGATGAGATGATTGGCGCGCCAAACATACCTCTCAACCCACTTTCAGATTGATGGTGGTCAATCAGTAGACATTGGCCTTTAGCAGATTAGGAGGCAGAAGGCAGGCGACCAGGTCAAGGGATTTTAGATGATGAGGTGTTGCATGCTCTTCGCTCTGAAAGAATGCAGGCTGTTGCCAAGAACATCGAGCCTTTCAGTCGCAGACCGGTCCAGTCCCTATGCGCAGTTCAATCCGGTGCAGACGTACAGTAGCACACAGTGTGAATGCTTGTGGCACGAAAAATTCACTGGAGAAGGCAGACTGGCTTGTCTCTGCGATCAGCACCTTCCGACGGAAGTTGTGGACACTGGAAAGAGCAGGCACGAACTTCAAGTGGGAGAGTGCGAGTACTACTGCTATCTAGTGTTATTTTCGCATTGTTCACTGCCATTGTCGATGCTGTCCCAGGCACTCAGCATTGGGCATTCTTCTCTTCATATATCGTCAAAAGTCGTTAAGTCGGCCACTCTTCCACCTGTTCAACCAATTGTATCAACAACCCCTAGAGAAGGTTGATACCACAAGAACACTAAATCCTCATCAAAGCGTTATCATCAGCGCATTTCATCTTCTTTGCCACCTCCGCTCTTCCTTGGACATCTTCGCATAGTGACCGTAGTACTCCTCATCCTCAATCGGGGTAATGCAGTGCACGACAGGGTCTTCTGAGAAAGACAGTTGCCGTCTCGCCGGTGTGGATGACCTGGAGCTCTTCTTCAATATGCTTCGGGAGGAACTCGAGTTGACATATGCATATGTTGGCTGTTGCATAGTCGAGTATCCTCTCTGGTTCAGTCTGGTGTTGCGTTGTGTTGGGCTGATGGGTGAAGGAGACACGGGTGACCTCAGGGGTGTCAGAGGTGACTTCAACGACAAAGAAGGTCTGGCTGCTTGAGAGGCGGTGGACGTAGAAATGCTCAAAGACAACTTTGGCTTAGCAACTCGTGAGGCAAGCATATTGAATGTGCTATTGTTTGATTGTTGATAATAGTTGGTATAGATGTTGTTAATTTGCAAAGGGTAGACTGTAGATGGGCTCTCAGAGCACTGATGTCGATATACAGGATAAAAAGATGTTGAGATGTGGAGATTTAGTTGGCAGTAAATAGAACAGTATGATGCAATAGGAGGATTGGACCAGCCAATTTTAGAATATGCGGAGTATAGAGAAAGAACAAAAATAGAGATGCAAGGAGAGTCCAGACAATCAATGTTTGGAATGGAGGAAGGAAAGAGAGGTCGCTGAGGTGGTCGACGGGCGCGTATCTTTATATCTTCGAAACATGGGGAGAGCTCCAGGTCGGGCCTGGCTGACTCCCCATTCGTCCTTCGTCACACAGATGGCCCGAGCGTCGACCTCAATGCAACCAATGACCGCCCTCATCGAGGCGCTCACATTTTGTGATATTGCTGCATTCTGTTGCATTCGTCCAATGGACAGTGCAGCTAGATTTCAATCTCAATGTATGCGTGGTGACATATCATTTCTGATGGTCTAGATTGTTATCAACGACCAACCACCTTCCGCCGCACTGTGTTTTCACAGCTCCAACCCACCTTTTACGACGATTTCGAAAGTGCTGCAGACTTTCACCGCAGACTATCGATTTTTGCGAACTGGTCACTTACCTTCTTTGTGATGCTGCAGTTCAATAGTCTGTTGAACATGACTGCTTTCCTCTCCACACCCTTCAATCCAGTGATGAAAGCCACAATAAGCGATGCATCAGATGCATCATTAGTTGCTGATAAGGAAATGCAACTGTCAACAAACCGGCAGGTAGTAAGTAGGACGACATGACTGGACCGTGATTGCACAGAAGAAACGCAAATCCTACCTAGCCACCTACCCCAGTTCAATGCCAAGCTTCGACCAGAGGTTCGGACTTCTCAATGGGTTTGTGGAACGACAGGATGCCCAACCCGTCATGCCCATCACAGCGCGATATGTGTTCGGGACATGCCGAACAACATCAAGTACAGGTAGCTGCATCTAGCATACCATGTACGTTGAAGATTCCTAGCACCAAAAGACAGTGCACACCTGAGAGATTGTACGATGCGGTGTTCAAGTCGACAAAAGCATACACTGCGATGAGTTTCTGGTCATCGCTGGAGTTTGGAAACCAAACGGTGCACGCGACCAGTCGGTTGTGAGGTCTTAGGTGGTGGTGGCACAGTTTTGGCAGTTGACAGCAGCTAGCGACGCAAAACTCGGCGCATCACAGTATGTGTCAATATGCTGTCAAAACACAAGATACGCCACGGCTTGTAGCAAGACTCTGCCAATGTCAGCAAGTCTCCCTGTGAACACTTACACCATAAGAATAGCAGGTGATCAGGCTGTTGACTGTTTGTGAAAATTGCCACATTTGAATGTCGGAGGGCTGGTCATTGAGCGTAGAAAGGTATGTCAGAGCTTCGAAGCACTGATGATGCGAGATGGGGGAATATGTGGCGACCTGAGGGTGAGTTGACATGGGCGACTCAAAGACTGGTGACTGGAACTACTGGCGTCTAGTGCATGGCGTATACGGCGAGTCATGTTTTTGTTATGTTTTGAAATTGCAACGTGCGTAAGGCAAAGATGTGAGTCGAGACCGACGTCGTCTTTTGTGCGAGGGCGAACTATCGAGGTTGAAGCAAGGCGGTAAATGAAAGTATGGTTTGCTGAGTGCCGCAACAGACTCATGATGATTCAGTCGAGCAAAAAGAAAGACCCAGCCGGTATCGTTGTGATACATGTCGACAATTATGCCGTCAATAAGAAGCAGATCCGACTCTGAAGGGACTGTCTGCCCGGACCATGAACCGTGATTCCGAAGCGCCGAGAGTGAGACAAGCTCTCCAACCCGGAAACAACACAATGATGCTTTTGTAGCCGCAGCTTTCGGTGACTGAGTCGCGCAAGTACATGGAGGAAATCGAAAAGGCAATGTTTGCAAGCCGAAAGCCCACAACTCGGTTGGCGCCGTAGCCTGCTGAAGCAGCCCGGGTTCGTTTGCTTACCTGCTGGCATAACGGTCTTCGCGAGGATAGTCTCGGCTGCCGGTGTACTCGCGAGCAGGCGCATCCTCACGGGCAGCAGGAGGGTAGCTACGCTCGGCATCGCGCTCGTAGTATCCACGTCGATCGCCGCCGCCGCCGCCGCCACCGCCGCCTCCGCTGGCGCTGGCGCTGCCGCCACCGCGTCCACCACTGTAGCCGCCTTCGTCACGTCTGCTTTCGTATCGATCGATGCCGCGGCCGCCATAGCTGTCGTCTCTGTCACGTCTGGAGCCGCCGCCGCCATAGCCACGACGTTCATAGTCATCGCCATATCCACCACCACCACGGCGGTCATAGTCGTCGTAGCGAGAGCCACCACGGTAGTCATCGCGGCGCGGCGGACCTCCCCGACGGTCGTCATAGCGGTCGCGGTAGCCACCTCGCGGCGGGCCACCGCGTCCACCACCCATTGGACCTTCTATAATGTTAGCGTGATGAGGATAGCACATCAGTCTGGAAGCCTTACCGCCACGCTTAGGAGGGCCGAAATATTTGCCTGGTGTGGGGCTGCGAGGCCGAGCACGACGAGCCTTTTCAATGCTCAAAGTTCGACCTTCAATCACCTCACCTTGTAGTCCTTCTCTAGCAGCCTCAGCTTGATCGCCTGTGACCATTTTGACGAAGCCGAATCCACGAGATTCCTTGGTATGAGGGTCGAGCATGATTGAGCAGTTCTCGACCTCACCATACTTCTCGAAGAGACGCGTGACATCGCTCTCAGTCAAGCGTGGATGAATGCCAGTGACGAAAAGGTTCGAGCCAGGATTCTGCGCGCCGTCATCTTCGGAATCCTTCATTCGGGTGTCAGAGGGCGGTGGTGGGCTGTGAGGTTGTTAGTATGGTTAAGACAAGGGACTATGGACTTCGCTTACGGTCTGTCGCGGCCATTGGGAGATCGGCTGCGGTTGCGCTCGTCTCGATCACCACGCGGTGAAGCTGATCGGTCGCGGCCGTAAGCACGATCGTCTGCGAGATACAAGTCAGTAACTAGTCATAGCTCAAGGGTTGATTGGAGCCGTACCTTCATAGCGAGCGGCGGAATCCTCGAAGTCAGCCATCTTGGTTGATGAGAATAGCGTGAGTCAAGGGGTGAGAAAAAGCTGTGTACTGCAACAAGGCAGAAGAAGAGGTCACGGGGGATGGATGTGAGAAAGATCGAGTGAAATGGGAAAGAATGAAGATGAACAACAATATCAAGCCGTTCCGCAGTGAAGTCAGGATGGCTGTTGCTTGGAAGGATTGTTGTGAGGCTGTGAAGATGATGGGAAGGCGAAAATTAAAGGACACGGCCGCCTGGAATGGCTAGCGCATTTCGCAGTTGATAGCTCGGAATCGGCCCATCGTTGTTCCGGTGCCTCTGAGCTGGGCAGATTCACTTTCGCTTAAGTTCAGCCTTGCGCGACCTCGCAGGCTGCCTTGCATGCCCCATCCATCAGGCTAGCACTCAACAGCTGGGCGGGGTTGCTAATGCAATCACGTTCCATAGGGGAATATGACCTGGGTGGAGTACCGTATTATTGTAGCACTCGTGAACCTGTCCGTGGCATCAGATGTATCCGCGTGATGGGCTATCTGTTGGCTATAACATTGAGGACTTGAAAGCCTTCGCGTCCAATGCTATCGTATCAAGTAAGGATGTACTCCGTGGCTATCTTGGATTAAGAACACATTCTCATACAATCCAATATCAACGTCTCACCGTCGGACCCGGAAGGATCTTGTGCCCCAATTAGAGCCGCGACCACGTTTGCTAAATCTCCTGGGCACCTTCTTCTGGGTATTGGACTTTGCAGGGGCGGAATCGAGACCTTTCTCCTTCGAGATGCCGTCGACATCTTCAACCAGGTCATCACCTGGACCGAGTTCTTGCAGTTCGTCTTCGTCCATCTCGCTGAGCTCCTCACTCATATCTCGAAGAACCTCAGGGCCCGTCCACCTCTCTTCATAAATTGTCAAACCATCGGGATCGAAGGGGGCAACATACCACGGAATGCCGCCTTCGGATGGCGTATTCTGTGAATGACCCTCAAGGCTCATTGGCGGTGTAGGTGGCTCCACTTGCGGGACTTGATCCGACTGAACTTCTCCATTAACCTGTTGCTCGTGTTTGAAGCCGTTGGTAGACGCTGGTGGGGTGTCGAAAGTCACCAACTCTGCTTCTATACGAAGGCCATCCGGCTTGGTAACTCCGACCTTGTCTGCCATTGCCTGGTTTTCTCCGTTCAGCTCAGATCGAGGAGACTTTTCGAGGCTTTCATTTGGCACATCAGTCATCACGACATCGCCATCGCCTGGGCTTGCCATATCTGTCTCTTGCTTGGCCTCCACCGACTCGAAAACCCGAGTGTCGACAGACTCGGCAACTGACCCGCGTCGCGAGAGGAGCGCTTCGTCCATCTCTCGGATCTGCTGAGCATAAGGACGTCCATGCAGTTCTGCTTCCTTCCGGGCTGCGTCTTCGATGAGTGGCTCGATGGCTTTGACAACTCGTCTTGCCAACGTACGCCGATCACGATCCTCCTGCTTCATATCTTCGGCTCTACCACTGACAAGAGATATCAACTCCGAAAGGTTTGCCGCAGTGTTCCCGAATTGCGAGTTGATGACTTGCAAAACATCGTTCGAAAAACTTGCAACCGAAGTGTGTTCCTTGCGTGATACTCGGGCACGAAGTTCCAGAAGTTCATTGCGGAACAGTCCACGATCAAGCCTATGATTTGTCAGTTTCACTTCCATCGGTGGGTAAATACAACTCACTTGAGGGCTTTGTCCACAATCGGCTCAAGCAGATGCGGTATGGGAAAGTAAATTGTGTCAACAACATCCTTCATCAGGGCAGCCTCCTGCAACTTCAATGCTTCGCGTTCTTTGATCAGTTCGCAAATTTGTACAATTCGACTCATGTCTTTGGACAGCTTCTCAGCGAACTCGATGCGACGGTCCAATCTCGCCCTACCAGCAGCACCCTGGGCTTTGTAATCCCTGCGAGTGACCTCGAAAGAGCTGAAGGTGTCCATCTGCAGTTGCAGCCGTTTCAGTAATGCGGCACCTCTCCGCGCTTCACGTTTCAGCGTCCAGTATTTGCAGATTTCCGAAACGTATTCCTTCTTCCTTTGCACGGTGAACCTCACAAGAGCGTCTTCGATAGATTTAAGAATGACCTCGGGGATGACTGGAGCTCCAGATGGCAAACGCCATATCGTTTTCGGCTTTTGGCCTTTCTTATTGGTGAGTGTGACCTTCAACGGACCCCTCTCAGTGCTAGGAGTATCGTGCACTTCGTTGATAGCGAGTGCAGATGCGCGACTATCAGCCCAGATCTGGCCTCGGAAGTGTTCTTTGAAGTATTTTGTGGCCTCTTCGAATGCTTTGTCAGTATGGTGCTCGTGCTTCCAGTCTGCAGGCGAGTGTTTGTGGCAGAAAGCCCTAAGCTGGGACGGCTCCATGAGGGTGTTCTGACCACCACCTGTCTTCATACGCAAATAGAGACCTGCTTGGCGTGCACAAGTCAAATGGAACGGTTCGTAGCAGCGACCGTCGCTGCACTGAATGCTTGCTCCCATCTCCTGCTTGCAAATGTAACAAAGGAGCTTCCATCTGCTCGGTGGGACCTTTTCAACGTCGGTGATAGGTTCCATAAGAGAGGGATTGCCAATTGTGACTTCCGGAATCCAGCTTGCGCAGAAAAGGTGTGCCCATTTCGAGTTGTTGGTTTGCTTGAATGCGCCTCCCTCGTTTGGGCAGAAAATACAGCTTGGTCGTGAATTACCAACTAGCTGACATTTTCGGCACAACCACTGTCCTTCAGGAATGTATGGTACGCCATAGCACTCTTGGTGGACGGCGAGGTCGCAGCCGTCACAGAACACAATAGCATTTGCATTCTCACAATCGCCATCATCACATATCGCACATTTGCTGTCAGGTTCTTCCCCAGCAGGTTCACCATTGACAGCTGCGGCAGAGCTAGATCGTGGTCTCTGCGTCTGTGGCGCTTTCGGGTTCGGCTTGGGTATCCTTTTCTCCAGAGCGTGCCACTCTTTCTCGACCTTCGTCATGGTGATTTCGAAGATTGCTGGCTTTATGGTCTGCACTCCGTCTTTACTGCGCCCTTTGTTGAAGGCCTCAAGCCACTTCACATCCTGCTCGTCCATATCGTATTCCACACGTCCAACACCGCTGCCACCAATGGCTGAGTTCTCTCCATTAGTGATGAGATCCGGGCTCAAGTCAAGATCTTCTTCTGCAGAACCTTCGGTCTGTCTGATCAACGTCCGCTCTGGCCGCAGGAATACTTCACTCTCTTGGTACCCGACATTAGCCATAGACTTGTCCACAAAATCCACCTGCGCGATGTCCTTCTGTTCATACGACAAGAACGGGTCGAGTTCTCGATATGACGGTCTCGGCAAGGTGAGTCGTTCTCGAGGGTTGGGACCAGGTATCGGGACGAATTTGGGTGCTTCAGGTGTCAGAAGCGCATTGACCATGGAGTTATGGGTGCGGTGAGGTCTTCCTGGTCTTCGCTTCGGTGGTGTCACAGCAATAGGAGGGACTGCCACACCTTCTGACGCCGGAGTACCGTCGACTATTTTCGACTTTACCACGCCGTCCACCTCTTCCGCCGTGACAACCGCGAAGTCTGACTCGAGATCTAGATCGGCGTGAAACTCTTCCCAGCCTCTCTCTTCTCGAGGTTTATACCCATCAGCATGCGTTACTGCCGCCGAGGCCGCCGCAGCAGTGCTGTATCGAGGCCGTGCACCACCACGAGTCCTGCTCCTGGCCGAGAATCGAGGCGTGGTCGTTAATGTCTTCCTCCGATCTTGGCTCTGTCTGGGGCGGGTACGGGGCACTGAGTATTCGTCCGCTGCGCGTGATAATCTTGTACTGGAAGGAGTGCTCCCATTGTCCACGTGTCTACCTCCACCACCAGGTCCGCCTGGAACCCATTTGGACGGTTGTTGCGCTCTCCGCGAGGTTCGCATGCGTTTCGAGGGTGGCTCCTCGTCCGCAAAGGCTGCGTATTCTTCAGGGTCTAGGTCTGAGAATATTTGCGGTGGCTTCGCGGCTTCTTTTCTCGGTCGGCCTCTCCGTGGTGCACCGCTCACAGGCGCCATCGCACTGGTATTTACCCAAAGCGGCGCGCGTGTTCGTTGAGGTGATCGACTAGGATGCGCAGTTTCGTATGGGAGGGGGTTTCTGCGCGGGAATTTCCATTCGGTCTACCGAATGCTGAGTAAAGTCATAGCAGAGGCCGTCGTAGGAGGAGTGGCAGATACGCGTCGATGGCGTTGGAGTGTGTTGAGTCGGAAGTACTCTTCGGTCCTCACCATGGGGGGACGTCTCTTCGAGATGGATGGAGTCAAGTCGCGCTCGGATGGGACAAGTGGGTCATCGGTCTTGGCATCGGTGCATGATCCTGCGCATCGCGACTGTACTCAGAGGTGAAGGCGAAAGCAGTCACTATTCGCTTTATTCTGCTGCACTCTCAAATGAACTTAGGTGAAGAGTAAGTCTGATTGTCCTGTTCCCAGATTTCGCTGTAGCCACGTTGTAGTTTACACCACCGCATCAATTCGCTAACAGAATGACTGGCAGAACCCGCAACGGTCGTCGAGGAAACGATTCCAAAGGTGCCTCCCAGCAGCGTCAGCCTGGAGGCCCTCGAGATGGCACACCCAATGCGAACCCGAGCAGGAGAGGGGGAAAGTCTTCTTCGAACGTGAACAGATCGGCAGACAACGCTTCAAATGGTCCCTCATCACAGACATCCGTTCCGCCACCCGATGACCATGTCCCCATTTCGGGGTTCAACGCAGAAGCCGTGGAAGCGATGCTGAAGCAGGGATACGCGGCGAAAGCACCACTGTACAAGCCAGAATTGAAGCCTCAGACTGCCAAGTCGGATGGTCCATGGGGCGCGAAGCGTGAGTACCCCCCACACCGTAGAACCGACGGAGATTGACTGTGACAAAAGCTGGTACGATGGCCAACGGCAAGGATTTCTGGCTGGACCTTCGCAAACAGGTCGCTGCTCTACAACAGTCGGGTGGTACCAGCCGCGGTGGCTAATGGTCGTTGATGAGGGAACAAACGTCGATTTATTCATCAGCGGCATTCTATGCGAGGCATTCACTTTTCAGCAAGATACCCATTGGGTTGGCGCATTTTCAGCATGTAGGGCATTGCATTGTACAATTTATTGCGACTAAGAGTTCGCCCATCAGAGTGTACATTTCAGCGGCTTGTCATGATCGTGACTTTGGCTCACAATGACTCATGAGGGTTGGGAAGAAGATCCTGTACGGTTGGTCAGTAAATGAACCTGTTATGAGGATTGGTGATATCTGCGCATTGGATCGCGGGCTCAGTTCTAGATCTGATTCTGTTATCTATCAGCGGGTACACTACTCTTGTGGACTACGCAGCAAAAGTATTAAGAACTAGCTTCATACACATGCCGGCTTAGCAGCTTAGCAGACGATCAAGCGCTTCCGGGGAGGAATTGTAACACAGTCAAACACAGGATATTGTGCGAATCTTGAAATATGATTTTTGTCAATGGGTTTCGTTCTTCACCACACAAATCTCATGCTGGTGCTCTAGACGATTTCTGGATGTGCGGCCAATGTCCATAATAGGGTCTCAATGTGCCAGCAGCGTTCCCAACCTCTTCCTCGACCTTTGCGGTCGCCACGTCATGTAGTAACATGTCTGGGACCCCTCAATAAAACCAGTTCGCATTCGCTCAAAAAGACCAGACGCAACGCTTATGCGACCATGGTGCTGGCAGTGGAACTCTCGTACTTCCAGTTAGGTTGCAGAACACCGACAGTCTTGTAATATCTGCTGAGGCGGTGGATTCTGGATTCAATAAGAATGAGTCGGAACTTGGAGTCCTTGTCCTTTCGGTTGCGCTCGAGGTGCTTTCGGACGGCGACGGCCTGACAACCACATTAGCAAGTTGAAACATGTTTCGTCTTGAGTCGTGCACGGCATACCTTCTTGATCAACATGTAAAGGTCTTCAGGGATTTCTGGGGCGAGACCTATTGTCACTCTGTCAGTCTCATGGACCAATCTCAGAGGCTATGCTGTGCCATTGCCTTGCAAAGCATTGCAGGCAAGCAAGAGTATGAAGTGTTTGGAGCAACGCATGCTCATCTTTCTCTTGTCTTCTCTCATGGCGGGGCAAATTGGATGTTGTGCATACCACTCGACTTGAGGATTCTCAGGATCTTGTTACCTGTGCAGAAAATGATCAGCAAAGTTGCTCCTCCAACTCAAGAATTCTTGCGCTTTCTTACCAGTGACGACCTTGACTTGGGCGACACCATGGCTGTCTCGGAGGATGACACCGATTTGAGATGGAGTAGCACCCTTTCGTGCAAGTTTGCAGATGTTGTCGACCACGGTCTCTGGAGTGCTCTTGAACCAGGTAGGAACCGCTCGCGAGTATGGAACGGCGGAAGCGCTGATACCTTTTCCCTTGCTGTGAAGACGACCCATGATTGCGGTTTGTGGTGTTGTCGGGAAACCTGTTTGTCGATGTCGTTGTTCGATCAATCCGCAATTTCGACGAGACTGTGGGAATCAGGGCGGCTGCGGATTTTCGATGCCAAGACGAAATCTTGGCGGCTGCTGAGTCATTAAGCTGGGAACTTTTTTCGAAGATGAACTCGACGACTCTTTCTCCGCAGACAACTTTTTCGAACTCATAAACACCACGCACGCAGCATGCAGCTCGAGATGTATGAAGAGGACGGCTCTGGACGCTGATCGACGTAGTGCCAGCATAGGCTGCGCATAGCCAAGAAGGTGGTTCTTACGCTGGATCAATATGCCTTCTCTGAGCACTTTGTGATTCTCTTCCCTGGTATGTTGAATCCTTTACAACCCGTCTACCCGCTTGCTTTTCTTATGATGACAAACTTCGAAAAATAAATATTATTTCTGGTACCTCTTATGTCAGAGGAGGAATAGCCTTGTGGCTGTTTCTCTTCAATGAATTTACTGGACTTCTGATTCTCCCACCAAACACACAATTTCAAGTTTCGGCCTTATGAGTGCTTCGCTGACTCGGACAAAGCAGATTTTCGTAACAAGACAGTCAAGAGCATTTCGCAATTAGCGAGGAAGGATAGACTGTACGACCTTGAACGTTGCCGTCGGTCCTCAGGTGCATCTCGCACCTCTTAGACACATAGATTCTTTGTATAATAAGCTGGAGCAAAATCTTTTGATCATATCCTACCACCCAAGGGTATCAAAACTTCAGCCGTCCACTGCATTTCAATGTGTGAACATAATTCCAGACGCCAACGCTATGGATACAATCAAGAGTGCCACAGATGTGCTTATACAGTGCCTCCCATCTCCGTATCGCCATCTCTTTGCACTTCCGACTCTTTTGTGTCCGCTTCCTCTTTGATTCCGTTCGCGACAGGGGCGTCAGCGGGTATAGGCACCTCTGGCTCTGTCCCAACTTCCTGCGTTACTACAATAGGATCTGCAGCTGTTGCGCGCGTTTCATCCATCGGTGCATCTGAATGAGCTTGTGCGCTCGCTTCTTGCGGAACTTCAGCACTTTCTGACGGCGCAGACGGTGGTGCCGGTACTGAATCGTCTTGGGGCTTGGGGTCTTCGAAAGTATATAGAAAGCGCTCACGAATGTTCGTGCGATCCGGGTTGCCTTCGTACAGGATCGATTGGTGGATGAGACACTCTCCTAGCCATTGAAGAGGAAATTCGGCCCTATTCGACGCGCCAAACGTCAACAGAACACTCACATTAGATGGGCAACAGAGCCCATAGGCGATTTTCGGGAAGACGCAAGACTGACGTACTCGACATCCAGGCTCTGCGTGATAGCCTTCTTCAAGAACGGCGCAACTCGTGCATTCAAGTAGTCCCTCAACGGTACTTGTTGTCTGTTATTTGACGTGTTCACCACCACGCTAGGCGGGTTGCCAGCAGACGAAGACATCTTCGTGGGAGTATGGGCGTGTTTCAGACGTGTAGTAAGAAAGGTCAATATCCGTATACTTTGTACACTTCGTCCAACCTCTATTTACATACTACGGATGCGCTACAGGAAAGTTTGCCGTACGCGCGCGTTTCTGGCACGTGACTTTTGGCTACGACAATGGCTGCAGACCACGGAACGGAGAGTAGAGCACATTGAGAAAGAAGGTGATGTGATGACGATAGTCTGTTGGAATCCTCAGGGCGGTGTCAAGCAAGCCGTATAGGTGGTTGTATGTGCGGACGGTCCATATGATGATGCCCCCAATGCTGATATGACATAGCGTATGGGTGTATATGAGTATATCAATGTGTGACGCTTATGAACGCTACCAGCTGTTCCCGCAAGCAATCAACATAGTGAACAAGCTCTGCACACTTGAAACTTCTTGATGCTAATATCAAGCTGTACTGCAATGCCCCTCCGTTAGTCGTCCAACCCATCAGCATATGGCTCTGTTGGACGCATTCTGGCTCTGAAGGAGCCGCAGTGGCAGAAACGTCGACTTGGCCACCCTGGTGCCGTTGGTATCCTTCTCTTTTGAACTTCCTGATAGTACTTCATCAGCAACGGCTTGAGCAGGCTCGCACCAGGAGTACAAGGTGCCTGACACGGTTGTTCCGTCCATGATCCTATAGATTTGCTCAAGCCGGGCCGTCATTGATCTGATGCTGGAGTTCACTTAACAATGTAACTTGATCAGAAGCCTTCGGGATGTTCGCCCACATTGAGAAAGACTGCCATCACCTCTGGGGTTGCAAGTTAGTCTTCTATAGAGCAATGACCTACCGTCCGACTGACGCGCGCAACATTTTCGTCTCCATAAAAGATGATGTAGCGAGGCCACACATACGTCGCCACGTGTAGAGCTGACAATGGCCGTACAAGATGAACTTAAATCACTTCCGCCGAATGGTAGTAAAGAAAAGGTCCCGCCAGCTGAACAAGCGCGAATGGAGTTGACCACCTGACTGCAGTACGGTGCGTGCGGCGGATCGACGAACAGATCTAGTGTACCGATCAAGATGTGTGAGTGACTGTTAGAATGAGGCGAGTGTTGTTTAGCTTCCGCTACTGAAAGATGAGATGCTCTGTGCGGCGCAACGTGGTTCTGCACAACTGCCCAACGCGTCATCGGGATGCGCTGGCGCGCATTGGCATAGCCGAACCTCACCGGCAAGAGGCGGTCAGAATGAGTTCCGCATCTATATAAGAAGCTGGCACTTCCGAGAAACGGACACTGGGCGGGGAGGTAGGAAATGGCGGAAGGGAACGATGATCAACACACAGTTTTCTCTCATCGTGGGGATGGGGCGGTGAGTCTTGCGGTGTATCTCTGGATCAGATATCTTCTTACCGAACAATTCTTCTCTCATTTTCACCTTGGTTGGCAGAGTATTTCTCTTCTTACCACATTGTCCAGTCTGTCAATAGAAGACAAGGCTGACGTTCACGGGCTCCATTTATCCAGCGGGAAATCGTTGGATGCCAGGCAATGAGGCAGCTGTGATTGAGATGGAGAAAATGTGCTTGGGCGGATGAGGATGGAGAGAGTGTCACGAGCTTACAAGGCGCACCATCAAAGCTTGGGCGTGATTTGGGCGTTGATTCGGCCGCGGGGCCGGCCTCCAACACACATTCCAGGCTTCTCATTCGACCTCCAACGCCTACGACGGGATGCGCCGTTATTGGGAGAGAGCACATGCCCCCGAATCCACTCTCCTCTATCAAAATATCCCCTTCAAACACCAAAGGAAGAAAATCATATTATGCGGGTTCCTTTTTGCAGACTGCAACCAAGCAATCTCAGCATAAATTACGGCGGTCTGCAGGGGCGAGGAGATTGAGGGCAGAGGAGAAAGAAGGTGCCCGCTGCTCCCTGCAGGTATAGCCTATTGCGATTGAATCGAGTCAAGATTCAACCAACAGCACCAAGACTGAGCCGGCTAAGCCAGAAACACACTGGAACTCATGCAGGAGACAAGATTTCCCACCATTCACCACCGCAACCTTTTCGACGCCTGCATCCACCCAACCCGCTCTAGCTCATCTCGCAGGTTCAGAGTTGCAGCTGCTGCGAACAGCTCACGAAAGTGGCAGAGAAACCAAGAACTCCTCCGCGAATCTGCACCTCCCACCGAACGGATACGGAACCTTCCCTCACACTATGCCTCGATCCCAAGATCCCTCCTCCATGACCGCAACCGGCCACTCACAGCGCGCCGTTGCATGTCTTGCAGCTGCGGCCTCCATTGGTCTACCCGCACCTCCTGATCATCTGCCAGTGTCCTGTGGCCACTGGCTCTCTGTAAATGGCTGATCAGTCCTTCTGCGCGCCTCATACGAAGCAAGGCCTGGATTTTGTGTTCTTGTTCTTGTCCCAAATGGCGACCAATCTATTCCTCTAACAAAGGCCCCAAAAGACAAATCTCAGCCGACCCTCTGCCTGTCCTTTCAGTCTAACATTTTGGCTTCGCGATATAATCCCCGGAGAGGTCGCAACCACTGGACGAATGCGCCTGCTTTGCCATATGCCGGTCTCTATTTCGCTTGACGACAGTCACATGCAGTCCATCCCTCTGTACAGCCTGTTTGCGCTACTCTGCCTCCTATACCGATGTCAACTCTGGTCAATACCGAATGGACAGTCGACGAGAAGATCATTTTGTTGACCAATATAATTCAAGGTGCTGTGGGGGATGTACCTTCCTGGCTAATACGGGCTATGGCCGACACCAGTATACAATTTAGATGGGAGGAGATTGCTCTGCCACCAGGTATGCCTTCTCGAGGCACATGACTTTGCGCGCATTGCTGGGGCAGTCTCGTCGTGTCCATGTGCGATGTGCGCAAAGCGCGTTGCTCTCCCGTGTTGGATCCTCAAAGCGTTCGCTGACCCATGTAGGCCGCTCGGTCAGTGCCTGTCGGAAGATGTACGAAGAGTTGCGGACGCGGTCGTTCTCCTCCATGAGCTTCCAAGGCTTTGCTCCATCTTTTGGCCTAGGTCAAGGACACGGTCGAACAGTGTCAGAACATGAACTACATCCTCCTCTGCATCGGTCGATACAGCCTCGCCCTCCACGCACAACAGACTCGCCATTGCCTGTTACCACGAACGGGGAAGCATTCACCATTTT
The DNA here is from genome assembly GCF_022695815.1 of Exophiala viscosa. NCBI lineage: Eukaryota > Fungi > Ascomycota > Eurotiomycetes > Chaetothyriales > Herpotrichiellaceae > Exophiala > Exophiala viscosa. The sequence goes on along the minus strand of NW_026944354.1, from coordinate 1,766,007 downwards.
GCGACCATTTGTGCCCGAGTTGGGACCGGAAAGACGCAGGAAGCGAGGCCGTCCAACCAAAGAAGAAGTTGAAGAACGCGATCGGAGACTGGCCGCCGTTGGGCAAACGTATGAGCCGAAAAAGCGTTCTACGAAGAGACCGAGACCCTCTGGAACTCCTGGCTCATTGTCTGAGCCGCTCGCTGGAACTTCACCAAGACTTCGAACTCCTGTGGCACAACCCGTCCCGCAGAGAGAGGAGACTTCTAGCAGCCGGCGGCGTTCGAGGCGGCAACACGAGGAACCCGCCTACTTAGCACGACAGGAACCAGCAAGATCTCCTCCTCCCGAAGACTCTGGCAACGAGAGAAGCTCAGGCGCTGCTCAGAGTCCCTCGGACAGGCTGTTACTGAGATCGAACGAACGCGCTCAGGGTGTGGCTGCGGTAGCTCGCGACATACAGCAAGCGCATAGTCCCAGTATCGAGCAAGACCCAGAACAGAGGTCGGACGACCAACAATCTGGTCCGCCTTCAATTTGACTCGCTTTTGCGACAGTACTTCCAACGCTTTGCTACAATGTACAACCTGGATGCGCGACCATTTGGACAGGACATACTGCCTACACTGTACGAGCTACGACTATAGACAAGGAGGCCAAAAGATGTGAACGATACCCATGTCTACGGCTTTAGACCTTTGGGGTGGCAGGTGTTTGCGTCTCCTATCCTATCGACGGTTTTCATCGCGTGTCAAGCCATTACTCGCTAATTGCATAATGGCGCGAGCATCAGCAACACGAGCGTTTGTTTTGTTATTTTGTATTTCTAATTCTGGATCAGGACAAGGAACAATCTGCTGGCCAGGTCGTCCTCGCTCTGATCATCTGAGAACACTATTGGAAAAGTATATCGATTTCTGTTTGTGGATATTGCCAAATATACTTTGGACCTTGGACGATACACTACTTAATGTTACTTGGGAAAATGCAGGTCTGATGTGAAAAGCAAAATGGCCAAGGGGAAACGGATCACGACGACTGCTCTTCTGTTTTGCTTTTGTGAAGGCTCCTTCGCTGTCCGACATACTAGAGGGCAAGGCTGAGGGTTGATGATTGTTTTGAGTTCCGCCAGGAGGCGTGACGCTTTACTTCGACTCATGGGTACCTGGTAGAATGTCCGCGGGCATTTACGGCTGTGGTTGACGTCTTGTGATGGCGGAGAATGACTATGGTGAAGGAAGATACACATACCACCACGGCGAGGATGTCGGCCTGCTGGATCAAGCCGAAAATGACAATGACAATGACATACCGGCAACGTCTCCAGCGAGACTTGCCCAACTTTTGAACAATATTGTCTTTCTACGAGCATGCTGCATGTGCTTTTGCTCCCGCTTTCGTTACTTCCCTGGTAAGGGTTGACCTTCTAGAGTTGACAGGGATGACTCGGAGCTCCCCTGCATGTGTAACCTACTACTGTAGTGATTCGTGCAGGGGGTCCAGAAAGTCAGGATGTGCTTTCTAGTCCCCCCGTAGTTGTGATTCCAATCCAGATGATAAGTGTGATTACCTACCAGGTAGGTAACTTTATGTTTCAGAGAACGAGATACGCGAGACAGAGGCACGCTACGAGTGGTCTATGCTTCACACCAAGGCTGCCGTATACCATACTGTAGCAGGTAGTGGTACATGGGTATATGGCCCTCACCTATGGAGTCGAAGGTTCATCTGCAAGATTCAAAAACCTTCCTGGAGGCAGGACTCGGCTACGACTGCACACTGCACACAAGGCAAAAATAGCAGTGGAGTTGTTAAAAGGTGTACATACTACTGTAGTAAGTTCGGAACATTCGCGGAAGTTCGTGTTGCTTGCTTTTTCCCTCGTATCGCCCGCCTTACACAGCGGCGGCGGCGAGGGAGCTCTGCTCTGCTTCGTATTGCTTGGGTCATTGTATCACACTCTCCGCGTCATTGAAATCCCTGGTCTTACCGCGCAGCTAGACTAGGTACTGTGCGAGGAAACAATAAGAAAGTACGCAGAACGAAATCGATGGTGAGTCGATAGGTGGACAAAACATCGAGGAGGAAGGAAGGCACGGAAGTCACGATCATGACAACTCAGAAGACTTTTCTCATTCCTACCAGAACGCTCCTGAAATACTGTAGATGATATGTGACTTCCAAATTGTCCTCGTCAAGGTGACTATACTGATGCATCGAACAACGAATGCATAGCGTCCTTGGCCTCTGATGTTCATGCCAGCAGGAAAGCCTTTGAGTAGGCAAAGCCTACTTAATCCTCGTAGAGATCTTCATCATCTCCTTCGATATCATTCACGAACTCATCAAGGGTCGTTTGTTCCTTTGCTTTGCCCTTACCTAAGGCTTTACCCTTGTCACCATTGGTGCCGTTGACGACCGAGCCGTTGAGATGGGACATGCTCACCCCGTAATCATCATCTGCATCCGAGGAATTGCCCGAGTCAGGATTACCAATGCGTGCTGCTTGCTTGTATGTGTTTGTGCTTGCAGGATATGCGCGGACATTGGATGCCGTGATAACTCTCTGTTTCCCTTTGCCCTTGCTCTGCACTGACTCCACTGGAGGTGCATTTGACTGGGCGGTATTCTGTCCCTGATGATCCGTGAGAGAAACAGGTGGTGTCATGCTCGGGGCTGGTCGCAATGGGAAATTCGGCTGCTTGACCTGCTGATCTTTGGCAGGAATACCATTGCTCTTGCTATCTTTGGGTCCACCGGTAATGTCTTGCTCCTCAAACATGTTCCGTATCCTTTCGAAGTGTTCGAGCTCTTTCTTGCTGACGCTGCCCACTAGCTCGTTTTGTGCGGCAGTAAAGTCCTCTTCACTGACTACAACCTGCACATCTTCCTCCGTGGCCAGGTGGTCAAAGAAGTATCCGGTGCTGACTTCTTCGCCGCGCACCTTAGTGATCTGTTGCACTTTCTCGTCCACCGCGTGTGTCTTTCGAGTGATGGCCTTGAGCATGGCATCACTGCACAGTGCATATAAATCTGCACCTGTATAGGTGAAGGGCAATCGACTGGCGACTCGGACCAGGTCCACATCCGGCGCGAGTGTGAAGTTACGAGTGAGTGCTTTCAGTATCGTCACTTGTGAATCATGCGTGTCCGCAACTCCTAGATAGAGCATCTTGTCGAAACGGCCAGGTCGGAGAAGGGCAGGATCAAGAAGATCCGGTCTATTCGTGGCGCCAATGACAAAGACACCTCCAGCGTTTGATGATGTTTTGCCGTCTGAGTTGTCGTCGTCGCTGCCTCCGCCTGACATGCCATCAAGTTCAGCCAGGAGTTGCGAAACGATTCGGTCCATGACACCACCACTATCACCTTGGTTTCCACGTTTTGGGGCAACGGAATCCAGCTCGTCAAAGAAGACCACACATGGACGAGCATCTCGAGCACGCTGGAAAACCCGGCGGACATTCGCCTCGGACTCTCCAATGTACATGTTCAGAAGCTCGGGACCTTTGACACTGAAGAAATTAAGGCTGAATTCAGTCGCTATAGCTTTAGCGAGCAACGTCTTTCCAGTTCCCGGCGGCCCATAGAACAAAATTCCGGATCGTTTCCGGATGCCGTTTGCGAAAAGTTCTGGGTGAGTAAGGGGTAGGGATATCGTTTCCATAATGGCATCCTTCTGCGAGGAAAGGCCACCAACGTCTTGCCAAGTGACAGTTGGAATCTTTGGAGCACCAATGGCATCGGAGAATGTAGATCGAGCGGCAGAAATGGCACGGCTGAAATCGCTGGGAAGCAGGCACGTGGCCGCTTGACCTCCAGACACGTAGACATCGTACAAGTCGCAAGACTGGGATTCTGCCAGAGACAGTAGACGCGAGTACCGCGCAAGTGAGGCACGGCTGACGACATCAAGCAGGTCGCCAGCCACCAGAGCAGCAGTCTGCAGAGCGACGGTTTTGAGATTGACGCTGCTGGACAGAGCTGTCGAGATCGATGTACAGCTATTCCGCAGGATGATTTCTCTTGCCCACTCGTCTGGTGCCGTCACTTCGAACTCATGAGAACATAGACTCCGAATGCCTGCTGGAATGTCATCAATCTTCGATGTCGTTGCAATCACCACACGAGACCATGATATTATCTCCTGCAATGTCGGCACCATTCTATCCGCCGTCAGTGCGTCGATATGTTGGATGAGCAGCGCAGTTTGCTGAGAGCCTCCCGAGAGCGCACGTTCAGCTCGTGTCCTTAAGAGTGCTTCCGTCTTCACGTCTCCGCCACCAGTCGTGGCAGCATTCTCAGACAGCAGATCATGTACAGAGATGGGAACTGTATGAACGCCAGCTGCGGAGCAAGCCGAGTTGGCGATGTAGGATTTGCCAATTTGCCGTTGGTTCGAATGTAGAAGTATTACGAGCGGAGGGAGGCCAAGATTCACTGCCCGATTGCTCACCGCCGCCGATATGAGCCCATTCAGGCGCTTCTCTAGCGGCAACTTTTCTGGGGAGGGAATGTCTGCGGCCGTAGATATATGATCGACTTTGTGTGAATTCTGCTGCGGAAGCTTCTGTATGCCAAACCAGTATCGACTCCAAGTCTCGGTCAGATGCGAAACAGACTGAACACTGCTTCCACTCTGAGACACATGAGCTTGCAAAGGATCAAGAGTGACAACACCACCCCAGGTATTTTCACCTTGGCCACTTTCGCCGTCGGATTTCTCAAAGTCGACCTGTTGAACTTGAAACCACGCGAGCGCGAATTGTTGAGAACCCGATGTTGTCGGGCTATTGAGCCTGGTCACAGTCTCATCATCCCCTGTGTTGCCTTCGGAACCACTGGAAAACATGGCCTTCCCGAGTTCCTGATCCACTGGCACCGCAAGGATATCGCCTCGTTTTAATTTGCGCTTTCTGCCTTCCAAGTAATGCTTGAGAGAAGAGAACAGCGTAGACTGCAGTGCAGGATTGGTGGTGGTTGGATCTGCGATTTTCGAGAATTGGATCTCTTTGGCCAGTGGCGGAGTTTTCGAGCTACTTGAACGGCTCGTTTGAGACGGTCTATGGTCGTGACGTGGGGCTTGTGGTAAGGCACCAATTTTGACGAATTGAGCATTGGTAAGATTGGCAAGTAGTATTGGGGAGAGAAGGAGTGCAGGCGACATCGGCAATTGTAGATCTCTTTGCGAGAGGCTCGATCGTCTGTCACCTGTCTTGTCGACGGCGTATCGAGGTTGCTGGCTCGATAATCCTGATATGCCAAAGACTCGAACCGTTCGCCAATCGGAATCTTCTTCGTCAGCGATGCCGCTGAAGGAGCGCATCAGTGATGGTGCAAAACCCTGAGAGCTCACGTTCCTCGCCACCTCGATGCGCACCCAGTCACCCGAGAAGCATCCTATCTTTGCCAGCATACTCGTGTCGACGAATATAAATGACTCTTCGTCCTCGTCAGGGCTAGGCTTAGGATGCATCAAATCGGATGGGACCTTGCGCAGAAGCGCTTCTGTTCTGAAGACCTTCCCCGGTCGATTTCCGCCTCTTGTTGTAGTTGACGTGAAGCTTGAATATAGGGAGCCGGGTGTATGGGTTCCGGTGGCTCGCTTTCCCCCAGGCCTGGGTGTCGCAGCTGTCATGGCCGAAAGCGTGCCTGCTTGCTGCGGCGGTAATCCTGGAGCACTCAGGGAGATCATATCATCCATAGAATCAGAGTCTTCGTCACTCTCCTCACGGCTTGCATCATCGCTCTCAGCATCGTCGTCCGAGCCATCACCCTCATCAGACCCCGTCTCAGTGTGTCCGTCTTCCGCTGCCGAGTAGAATTGATCATTGGAGGTGTCTTCGGCCGTATCTTCAAGAGACTCTTCGATTATAGGCTGAACGGGTCCAAGCCTCTTCAACGCCTTCTCCTGCGATGAACCGGTCTGGATAAGTACAATCTTTGTTTTGTCTGATATCCGGCCCTGAGATACTGGTTCGCATTCAACAACAATGGCTGGAGGGGCCCGGACATGGGTGATAGGATGCGCCGGGAGTGGCAGAGGGAATACATCTCCATTGTGAATGATCTGCATTTGAGAAAGTGCTTCTCGAACGAGAGAAGCCATGCGAGAGACATGTGCCGGCACGTTCTGTAAAACACCATTGGCCCACCCTTGTCTCTTGTCTAATCTGGAATTTTTCCCATATTGAAAGCCTCCGCCGAATTTGGCTTGAATGTCATCCACCTTCTCGAGCAGATTCTTTTCAACCGACACGTAGAGCGTTTCCAACACCAGAGGTTTTGTCGCGATAGCCCGAACTTCGATAAATTTTGGTACGTGGCCTGGGTGACGATCCCGATCGATCGCTGAGTACGTCTTCAGCAGCGACTGGCAGGCCAGGGAAGAGGAGGAGAGCTTGATGACATCGGACTGTTCGAGCGACTCGGTTCGGGGGTGAGGTTCCTGCGGCTGGGCAGAGACGACGGTCCATATTGACTCCTGCACGTCGTCGTGTAAGGGTGACCAGGGAGTAAGTGCTATAAACAGTTCTGCTGTGGGTGGGCGAGCATCTTCAGAATCTCCACAGTCAGCACCACGTTGAATCCAAGGAATCTTGTGCGACTCACTATTCTCCGTAGAGACAAGTCGACTCCAAAGAGTTTGTGGCACCGAGGCAGTGTGAGCCTGGGTGGTGTCGTCGAAAGCCAGACGAGCCGCTACAGGTCGGCGGGAAATCTCACGCCGTCGACGCTTCTTGGGATGTTCAAGCTCGTGTTCGAGACTGGCCATGTTCGCTTAGAAGGTCTCGAGAGGCGTCCGCATGTTCTTGCGTAGTATGGGGCCTCCTCTTCAGCGCAACGAGTACTCGACACTTGTTGGGTGAATGTGAAAATCGGCTAGAAAAGAGTCATGTCTCACAGGCGCAGTAGTAGAATCGGTTGGTGGTGTTGGCGATGGCTGACCGACCGACCGCGGATGCCGAGGCACAAATTTGTGTCCCTAGTAGTCGTAGTCAACGTCAACGTCAACAGCTCCTTTTTATCCCTTGACTCTCCGACTTCTCACTGCCTCATTCTGACTTTGAGTGTGAGAACTTCTTCGACATCATCTAAGCTTTGATGGGGAGGGTTTGCAGGCTCTAGACCAGATCGTCGAAGGGTCGGTCCCTTTCCCTGTGCCGCAGCTGGGGGCCTACACATTCAGCTCGCCATGTCCAACCAGGGCGTCTTCTGCGCTTTCGGGCTGCCGGTTACTAACCCTCGCGGAGGTGGAGGTCCCTCGTCTTCAAGATTGTGAAAACTCCTTGTCGAAACCTTTTGGGCTCTTCTATTGGGTGCTCCGCATTCTCCATGTCGGCCAGACCACCGGCCGTTATGCGCCTTGCTGGGAACATCAGGCTGGGTCTGAACAGCATTGGTGAAGGCGCGGCACGGGGCTCAATTGTGTTGAAATCGTGATTGATCGTGCAGGGCGTGCTTGAGAGGCCATGAAACTATTCTACCCGATAGAGACAACATTATGCCTGCTTAAACGACAGGCAGCCTTTCAGCAACTCTGGTGTCACTACATGTGCTGTGCTACGTTCAGGTTCCTCGGCCTGATGGATTCCTCGCCTGCACAGGATGTCGTGCCTCGTGTATGGACCACGACTCACAATTGCGAATCATGACCATTGATCTCCAGGTCTTTGCCAAAGATCGAATCCACCAGCTCTCCGCTACGCGTGGACAAGATCGAAAGCAGTGAGTCAGAAAGACCGTGCGTCTCTTCGTTACACCCTTGCAGCCATATCCCCACGCCCTCTTCTACATGTTGCGGATCCAGCTTCACACCATAATCGCGTCCGGCTTGCCATTGACCATCATGGTTGGCATTGATGGGCTGACAGTCCTTGAGCATGTCGACGTGTGCGTCTCGGCGATATCCAGTCGCCAATATGATGGCGTCCACAGGCATCTTTTCTGTTGCCTTGTTGTCTAGTGGGTTCAAATTGGTCAGTGTCAGCAGCAATCCTCCGGTTGACTTGTAATCGACGACTTCGGTGACCTCTGTCGACGGAAGAATCTGATGTTGCCACCGAGATTTGTCTGGTTGCTTGATGCTTTGCAGGTAAAGAAGCTCATATATCTTCTCAATGAGTTCAAGCCTGACGACGCTGTAATTTGTGGCTTTGTTTCGTTTGAGGGTGTCACCTCGAAACCCCTTGGGCTGATCATAGAACGTGTCGACGGCTTCGGGGTCGAAGACTTCATTCACAAAGGGTGAGTCGTCACTGGGCCGCAATGCTGTGTCTCGAAGTATCAGCCTCGTGGTGGCATTGGGGTAGCGGCCATGCAAATCATTGAAGACCTCTGCCGCGCTCTGGCCGCCTCCTATCACGGCTATGTTGTATGCTTTGTCCTTTTCTGGTAAGGCTTGCTCGATCCGGGTATTGTACTCTGATGAATGCAGGATCCTGTCGTGGTACTCAGGAAATTGAGGAGGTCTTTTCGATCGTCCACCGGCAGCAATGACAACGTTCCGGCTTAGAAAAGTCACACTGCTCCCCGTCCTCAAATCGCGCGACACAACCTCCAGACAGTCGTATTTACCGCCATCCGCTAATCTCCGTGGACGAATGGATTCCACTTGCTGGCCATACTCGACCACGTCGTCAAAATGAGACGCCGCCCACTGCAGATAATCATCGAATTCGACTCGGGCAGGCAAGAAAGTACCCAGGTTCGTGAACTGAACAAGTCGGTCGTGGTGTTTCAAATAGTTCAGGAAGGTAAAGTGACTGCGTGGTTCTCGAAGAGTTGCAAGATCCTTGATAAACGAGATCTGCATTTTTGCGCCCGGTAGTAGCATCCCAGCATGCCATCTGAATGTCGGCTGCCGTTCCAAAAAGCGCACTCTGGGAGTATTGACCGTGCTGCCAACGCCTCCTTGCTCCTGCAGCAGATCATGTAAGGCTACTGCAATGGCCAGTGACGCAGGCCCGAAGCCTACACATAGTAGGTCATCTACTTCACCCGCTGCTGCAGAGTTGAGCATGAGTGCATGATCGACCATGCCTGCATTGTCTTGTTTCGCTGCAACAGAATTGCCGGCGGCTGTTCCCTTGATATGGTTGGTCATGATAAGGCCATCCCGGCCTGTGCCATCCTCATATACCGCGATTGGAGTCATTGGAGAGGGGCACTGTTAAGTGGCTTGATTCTCTCACGTTGGCTGAGGATATATCATGGGATTTGCATAGCAAGAAAAATTGTTAAGAAAGTTCGAAGTCTAGTGACTAGATACATGTGCCTTCGTTGAACCTGCCACTGCCAGAGTCTCCTGAGATTGATTGCACTACGCATGAACTAATCATCTGCCACATGCTGCTCCATGTCATCATGATTGAAGCGGAAACATCCGTTGTCGTGTCACATTACCCGATTGTCCATGGAGCATCTTTTACGACGCATCAAGCTCACACGCAGGTATGAGGGTCGTTTGGGATCCAAAGACCTAAGAGATGGTGCTAAATGAGGCCAACACCGGGCCAAGTAGCCATAAAAGATCAAGAACTACGCGTTGACCCCAGCAAGCCGATGCCGGAGCGTTGATTAGATCAAGATTGAATGCTACCTTTATCAGATTAGATTTGTCAAGAAGATCTCCGACCAGTAAGAGGGACATTCACGACATCCACAGGAGGAGTTTTAACATTTGTAGATCACGTTGGTGCAGGGATCGAGGAAACAACTTCATGCATGGCGTCCGCTCGTCAACTTACTTATCGGTCGAAAGAAATTTTCCTTCCATCGAGACCTTGGCGAGAAACACCGCTGATTCGAGTCTGCTTCAATGCCCGATCCCGGGGCCATTGCAATGAAGACAGAGTCGTGGCGTCGTCCAGCGTCAGACAATGCAACGGCAAACGACAATCACGTCACGTCGCCATGAAGACAAACGCTGCAGCCTCGCTTCACGCGCCGGTACACGAGTCAAGTTGTCACGACCATCACTACTTCTGGCCTCCATAGTGACCACGACAAACAGCAATTGCGCATTCTAGATCGCACAAATTATATCGTATTTCAATCAGTTGCAAAATACCGTTCGACTTCTCTCGACTTGGTACAATACCACATATAGCAACTACCATTCTCATAACCCTGCATGGTTAGGTAACCATACAAAGTTGCAAGCTAGGTCTTCCGGCAGCATATCCCAGCCGCTCTTCATTCCCTTGGGTGAATTGACCATTCCTTTCCCAGCCCTGTCGGAAAATGGCGCCTCTAACCAACGGCACACATACGACACGTGATCTATCAGTCATCAACAAGACCCGCCAGACACTTCCTGGACCACAATTGCTCCATGAGTTGATTGCATTCGACCAGACACAACGGCTGCTTCTCGACTTCCTCACATCTGGTGGGAAGAGGATTCAGCTCACATACCATGACTTCCATCGCCTTACGGGCTTGCTCTCGCGGGACATCCAGACACGGCTCAAACGTATCTCGCGGCAGAGGTATATTGTCCCAGTCATCATACCACAAAGCCCAGAGCTTTACATAGCATGGGTAGCGGTGTTGAAAGCCGGTGCCGGCTTCTGTCCTGTGGCTCATGATGTCCCTCTGGAAAGGCTCAAGTTTATTGTCAAAGATGTCGATGCTTCCTTCATTCTGACGATACCAAGCATGCTGGAATCCGTCCGGAGCAAAACTGCAAATGTCGATTGCATGCCAATATCACTCAAAGACCTGGAAGCCAGGTTAGGGTCCGACTGGGAGGACGAATCCAAGCTCGAGCTTTTGAACCGGACGAAGCCAAGTGACCCAGCTTATGTCATGTATACTTCCGGCTCTACGGGTCTGCCGAAAGGAGTCGTCGTTTCGCATTCCTCGGTGTCGCAATCAATCCTTGCTCATGATGAGCACATACCTTCGTTCAAGCGGTTCCTTCAATTTGCTTCACCAACCTTCGACGTCTCAGTATTTGAGGTGTTTTTTCCCTTCTTTCGAGGTGCAACTCTAGTCGGCTGTGATCGCGAGCGTATGCTCAGTGATCTCCCTGCTACCATCCGATGTCTCGAGGCGGATGCTGCAGAGCTCACTCCTACGGTTGCGGGGACGTTGTTGAGGACCAGAGATGCAGCGCCTTGTCTGAAGACACTGCTGACGATCGGTGAAATGCTTACTTCCCAAGTGGTTCGGGAATTTGGTGGAGGTCCTGACAAATCGAGCATGTTATACGCCATGTATGGCCCAACCGAAGCTGCAATACACTGTACACTTGCGCCAAGATTATTTTCAGATGCGTCGGTGAGAAGCATTGGTCGACCTCTCTCATCAGTAACAGCTTTCATTCTTCAGCAGTCCGATCACCTTCAAGTAGCGCCTGTTGGCGAATCAGGTGAACTCGCCGTTGCAGGTCAGCTCGCTGATGGGTATTTGAACCGACCGGATCAAAACAGTGCAGCATTTGTTGAGCTTCCCGGATATGGACCAGTCTACAGAACCGGTGATCGAGCTGTTTGTCTCCCAGACGGTAATATCGAAATACTTGGCCGAATGACCTCGGGCCAAATCAAGCTAAGAGGACAAAGGGTCGAGCTAGGTGAAGTCGAAGAAGTCGCATCAAAAGTCGACGGCGTTCGGCTCGCCATTGCCAGCGTCATTGACGACAACATGGTGCTCTTCTGCGCAACAAACAACGAAGTCAAGACTGTGGACGTATCTGCCATGTGCAAATCTTGGTTGCCACCTTACATGCGCCCGGCCAGAATCATCCTCATAACGGGTGAAATACCGCGCTTGCCTTCCGGCAAGGTTGATCGCAAGACCCTCGAACAAGATTTTCGGGATTCGCAGCAATCGTCTCGATCGCCGGACACATTCGAGAACCAGACCGAGAGAGACATAGCCGATGTATTGGAACAAGAAATGGGCCACTGCCCTGACAGGCTGAGCTCCTTCGCATCACTGGGGCTGGACTCTCTTCGGGCGATCAAGATCACATCCCGCCTCCGCCCAACCTATAGGCGAGTAGATATTGGCATGATAGCCGAGTCTGACAACATTGCGGATCTATCGGCGCTTTTACAACGCGAAGCAAGCAGTGGCAGTCCCCAACAGCTCGGGTCCCCATACGAAGCATCGCAGGAATGGGAGATGATCCAGGAAAAAGTGATGGCAAGCTCACCAGTCAAGGAGCTCCATGCTTCTTGGGAGAAATTGATTCCTTGCAGCCCTATGCAGGTAGCGATGATTGTGGAAACAGCAGCAAACGGGGAGCTCAACTTCAACCAGATCTGGCTCCGGTGCTCTCCAGAAATTCGCTTCGAAGATGTGCGCCGGGCGTTTCATGCTTTAGCGGCACGTAATGAGATCCTGCGGTCTGGATTTGTCCCTACCGCAGAGGCGCAGATGCCGTTTGCACAAATCGTCTGGAAGGACCTTGTGGACAACGACCTTGGTCTGCTCCATCCTTTACAAATAACGCCGCAACCTGCGACTGAAAATGACGGCAATATCCTCATTACTCTTCACCATGGCCTCTATGATGGCTGGTCTTGGGATCTGATTATTGACGACGTGAACCAAATCCTTACAGGCGACCAACCACTCGACAGACCGCAATACTCAGAGTTTGCTTCCTATCAGCGCTCAACTACTCTTGGTGACGACACTGAGGATGTTGCCTACTGGAAGGACTTGTTTCGGGATTTCGTGCCTTCGACATTTCCTATCCTGTCATCTTCTCAACCAAAGAGCCCGTGCAGGGTGTCAATCGTTCATCCGTTGACCACCTCTCACAGTCTACTTTCTGTTACTGCAAACGCCCTGCGGTGTAGCCGAGAGACGATCTTACAATCCGCATGGGCTGCCTTGCTATCGTCGTATGTTGACAACTCGGACGTTGCTATTGGAGTTGTGTCTGCTGGCAGACATCTCCCACTGCTAGGCATAGAGTCTATCATTGGCCCTTGCTTATCGACAATTCCCATGCGTCTTGACATGGGCGCCGTGAGAACGGCAAGGGACATCATCAACCAAGTGCAAAAGCAGCGTACACACTATCTTAAGTCCCGCTCAATCACGCTTCGCGACATCAACATAGCTGCAGGCATAACGCCCGGCAACAGACTGTTTGACACACTATGTGTGTGGCAACAAATTGATGAAGGACAACATCGCGATACATCGAAGATTCATACTACAAAGAGTGAAGACGTCCTGGACTACGCTGTCGTCCTAGAATTTGAGCCCGGTGATGGGTCCGTTTCCCTGAAGATGTCTTTTGACACAGGCCGAATCCCTGAAATCCATGCAAGGTTGTTGATTGCGCAGCTGGATGAGGTCACCAAAAAGATATTGAGTGATTCTGAGATTGAGCTCAATCAACTCTGGGGGAAATCTGAGCCACACCTCATGTCACTCGCTAATACCGAATATGAGCACTTCGAATCGAGCTTCGATCTTACAACAACCATTCAAAGTCTGGCAGAAACGCAACCCGATCGACTCGCAGTGGACTTCGTGCAGAATTTTGGTGAGGAAAGCGGAATGGTTGAAAGGGAGACACTGACCTACTCCGAGCTCTTCACGTACGGACTGAACATAGCCTCAACCTTACGGGATACCTACGGAGTGAAGCAAGACGATATTGTGTGCCTGATTGCCGGCAGATCTCTCGACCTCTACATCGGCATTGTGGCTGTGATAATGGCCGGTGCTGGCTACATGTGTATCGACCCTCGCACGCCGCCAGACAGGATACGTCAGATTTTGAGCATCTCCAGCACTCGTGTGGTGTTGGTCGCTGATGACTTCGAACTTGATCTGGGCAATACGAAGCTAGCGTGTCTTGCGATATCGCACCTCCGTGAAGGATCGAAACACACTAAGGACCAGTGTATTTTCAAGGCCGGAAGGGATCAGCTTGCATACGCAGTATTTACGTCTGGCAGCACGGGTGTTCCTAAGGGTGTTCTCATCACCCGTAAAAACCTTCTCAGTAATCTGGAACAGTTATCACACATCTACCCATGTACACCTCACGAAGACCGCCTGCTACAGTCTTGCTCTCCCGCCTTCGATGTCTCAGTCTTCGAAATTTTCTGGACATGGCATATGGGCATGACGCTATGCACGGCCTCCAACGATGTTCTGTTCAGAGACCTTGTAGGCTTCATACGCAAGTTGGGTGTTACCCACCTTAGCATGACTCCCTCGGTCGCTGCCCTCGTGCATCCAGACAACGTTCCGGGCGTGAAGATGCTGGTGACTGCGGGGGAGCCAATGAATTCAAAGGTGTTCGGCAATTGGACTGACCGTGGTCTATACCAAGGCTATGGTCCGAGCGAGACAACCAATATATGCAACGTTCGACCTAAAGTAGCAAGAGTGGATGTTTCGAACAATGTTGGCCCTGCCTTTCCCAATACCTCCCTGTTCATCTGCAGACGACATTTAATCAGCTCTGTAAATGCAGCTGATAGAGGTCAGACCGATATTGAGTCAATATTCTTCCCCGTGCCAAAGGGCGGAGTCGGCGAAGTCTGGATCGGTGGAGAGCAGGTTGGACGTGGGTATATCGATCCTGACCTAACAGCAAGAAGCTTCTTCGACCATCCACAGTATGGTCGACTGTACCGCTCGGGAGACTTTGGAAGACTTTTAGCAGATGACACCCTCGTTGTCCTTGGTCGTGAAGACGACCAGGTCAAGCTTCGAGGCCAGCGGATTGAGCTAGGTGAAATCAGCTCGTCGCTAGTCAAGAGCCCAAAAGTCCTAGATGCGATTTCGTTCATCATCACAAAGGAAGGGCGAAATTCCAGACTTGTCTGTTTCTGGGCCCCCCAGACGCCCGCAAAAGCTGATGATGCTTCCCAAATCACAAGGTCGCTTTTCGATCACTTAGCAAGCTCGTTACCTGGCTACATGGTACCGGATGTGCTCATCTGTCTTGACGAAATTCCTTTGACGAGGCAGGGTAAGGTCGACCGTCGGGCGTTGATCGACAGATACATTGGAATGAGCACAGAAGACTTACAAAAGGCCTCGAGGGACAGCGACGAATCCGAGGATGTGGCTGAAATGTCTGAATCGGAATCTTTGGTCGCTCAGGCTTTGGCCGATGCTCTCGGTGTCCCTCTCAAGTCAATTACCCGCAGGACTTCATTCTACGCTCTCGGGATGGACTCGATCAGCGCAGTAAAAGTGGCTCAACGACTTCGATCGCATTTTCCAGCCGTGGAAGTATCTACTATCTTACGGAATGCATCAATTGGCCAACTGACTTCATGGCTGGCACTCGATCGAACAGAGGCAGGTGGATCAGATGATCAGCGCTTCGATCACTTCCTCGATAACAAAATAAGAGCTAAGGCGGTCGATACTTACTCTCGTTTCGGATTACGAGTGGAGAAGATCCTACCGTGCACACCTCTCCAAGAGTCCATGGCGAGTGGCTCGTTGGCGCCCGGGTCTACTGCATATTACAACTCACTACACTTTGCAGTTCACGGCAGCTTGTCACGGCTGAAAGACGCATGGTCAAAAGCAATGTACAGGCATGACCTCCTCAGAACCGGGTTTATCTCACTAGACTCCGCTGAGAGCCCATTTGTGCAAGTGGTCTTGGGGGAATACCATCTACCCTGGCAGGATGAAGGCAGTGCAAAGGAGGCCCCGCAGCAAGACGACGCTTTGGTTCTTCCACCATGGAAGTTGGTCGCGAGCAAAACAGACACGCACACTAAGGAACTGAGGTTCGACATTCACCACGTTCTCTATGACGCCGAGGCTATGTCCATTCTCCTCGACGAAATTCAGTCGTTATATCACAATCGACCCCTTCCACCTCCGGTGCCATTTGACAATTATCTTTCATTATTGGAAAGCACAAAAACTGATGCCACCGATCAATTTTGGAGTCAGAAGCTTCGGAATGCCACGAGCTGTAAGCTGGGCGACCTTATTATGACTGAAGATCGACACAAAGGCGTGCAAACATCGATTGCTGGCCGGGATGCTTCTTTGAGTCTTTCGGCTTTCCAAAACTGCGTTCGAAGACTGTCTTCAACGCCTCTAGCGGTCTTTCAGGCTGCTTGGACTCGTTTACTCTCGTGCATATTCCAGGTACAGGACGTTTGCTATGGTAATGTCCTAAGCGGGCGGAACTTGCCTATCGACGGTATTGACAGGATTGTCGCGCCATGTTTCAATACTGTTCCAATCCGATTACAGTTTGGTCGTGAAGCGACGAACGCTGACTTGTGCAATGATCTTCAGCAAGAGAACGTTGAGCTGTTGCCATACCAGCCGAGCTCACTGCGTCGGATCCAGCGGCAGAATATTGCACATGGTGGAGCATTGTTCGACACCCTAATCCTGCTACAGCAGGAAGAGGTGCAGCTGGACGAAGGTATCTGGTCCCAAGTTCATGAATCAGGAGACATGTCCTTTCCCTTCATCCTAGAGATAGTCATGGACATGGCAACTGATCATATACACCTCAAGCTGCATTCAGAGGTTGCAGGTGAACGTGTGTTGACCCAGCTGCTAGCATGCTTTGACACTCTCCTTCAGCATACGGCAAAGTACCCGCAATCTCGGGCGTTGGACTTCGCTGTCATCGCTGGGAAACTATCGAAGC
This sequence comes from Exophiala viscosa, assembly GCF_022695815.1. Taxonomy (NCBI): domain Eukaryota; kingdom Fungi; phylum Ascomycota; class Eurotiomycetes; order Chaetothyriales; family Herpotrichiellaceae; genus Exophiala; species Exophiala viscosa. The sequence goes on along the minus strand of NW_026944354.1, from coordinate 1,749,404 downwards.
TCAAGCCATTCGAAAAGTCATCTCGCCCAGTCCAAACACTGGCTGAGAACCATGTCAATGGGTTCGAGCCGCTCTCAGATGTCGAAACTTTGGTCAAGGACACTATCATGCAACTCAAACCTGACGTCTCGGCCATGATTCGCAAAAATACTACCATATTCCATTTGGGATTGGACAGTATCAACGCTGTGCAAATAGCAGCAAGGCTTCGTAAGAGTGGTTACAACATTTCAAGCGCAGACGTTCTGGAAGCTGCCAGTATCGACCAGATTGCGGCGGCATGTGAGTCAAACAGTCAGCAACCGAGTGAGCCAGCGACATTCGACCTCGCCGCATTTGACCAGAGATATCGCGAGAGATTGTGCGCAGACAACAACATCAATGGAGCTGCTGTTGAATCATTCCAACCATGCACCCCAACTCAGTCAGGGATATTGTCGCAATTCTTGCGTTCGGATGGTAATTTGTATCTCAACTCAGTCCACTTCGTCCTCGAGAAAGGAGTGGACGTCCGGAACTTGAAGGAGGCTTGGACAACCGCACAGAGTTTGCATGAAATGTTGCGAACTGGATTCGTCGAGACAGAACAAGCGGACACTCCCTTCGTCATGGTGACTTACAGTGCAGATGCTGTCCAGCTCCCCTGGGTTGAGAATGTACAGAAGCCATCCGCTGGCAGTCTTCCCACAGGTCAGCAAGTTAAGCTTCCACTTATCCATCCACCGTGGCAGCTATCATTGGACAGCAAAGAAGGCACGGCGACCCTTGAGATTACTATGTTACATGCGCTGTACGATGCGCAGTCCCTGAATATCATACTCCGAGATGTCGCTGGGATATATAGCGGCAAGAGGCCTCCCAACATGACTCCACCGTCCACAACTATCTCCAGGATCTTGGCCATGAGCAACGAAGAGAGATCGCAGGACTTTTGGAAGGAAGTGCTACCCGACCTCTGTCCGACTCGATTTCCTGACATGAGGATATACTTCAACGATGCTCAAAGCTTCGGTGTTGCGTCAAAACAGTGTACTTTGTCTCGCTCTGCCCTGGAGAAAGCCTGCGCCGATATTGGTGCCAGCATACAAGCTGTATGTGCGGCTGCATGGTCCCTCATTTTGTCCGCCTACACGGGCCAGGATTCAGTGACCTTTGGCATCATTCTGTCTGGCCGAGATTTTGATACCGAGGAGGAGAATGAAGTCGCTTTCCCATGCATCAACACGGTTCCGTTCGCGACCAAGATTTCGCAAGATCTCCAAGACCACCTGATGCGTTGCTCCAAGCGCTGTGCAGGGATACTAAGGCATCAGCACACTCCGATAAGCTCGATCAAGCGCTGGGCTGGGGTCGAGGGTGAGCTTTTCGATACTGTTCTCGTACTGCAAAAGTACAACTCCGAAGGGGGTCCAGATAGGCCGTGGAAGCTCGTCCAAGATGAAGCTTCTGCTGAGTACGCAGTATCGCTGGAGATCATACCGGACGATGAGGACATTAGCCTCCAGCTCACATTTCGAGAGAATGTCCTCCCACCGGAGCAGGCAACTTATGTTTTGGACGAGTTCAACATGGTGGTTGAGAAGACCCTAGGCTTTGGAGTTGATGAGCCAAAGGAAATGTCCAGTTCCTTGATGTCCGTAGTGGCTCCTGCTGATGATCGTATCGAAACGGAGATACGCTATCTACATGAGTTTGTCGAGGTGATGGCAAAGCAGAAGCCAGACAAGATCGCTCTCGAGTTTGTGACCAGCATACAAGCAGAGACATTTGAGAAACGAGAATGGACGTATGCGGAGCTGGATTTCAAAGGCAATCTGATCGCTCAGCTTCTGCAAAGTAGGAACGCGGAAGTCGGAGACCTGGTAGCCATATGCTTTGACAAATGTCCGGAGGCCTCCTTTGCCATCTTGGGAATCCTGAAAGCGGGGTGTGCCTATCTTGCGATCGATCCAGGAGCCCCCAAAGCGAGGAAAGAGTTCATTCTTCAAGATTCAAGCTGCAAAAACGTGCTCACCACAAGTGACAAGGTCTCAGAATTCCCTTCTTCACCGGATATATCAGTGCTTGCGCTAGACACCATCGACTGGTGTGTGGTGCTCAGCAAGAGGCCCAGGTCATCAAGGGAACTGAGTCCGCAGGACACATGTTATTGTCTTTACACCTCTGGCACGACCGGGACACCAAAGGGCTGTCTGATCAGTCATGATAGTGCCGTCCAGGCAATGCTGGCCTTTCAGCGCATTTTTCAGGGTCGTTGGAATGAGTCGTCGCGCTGGCTACAATTCGCATCCTTCCATTTTGACGTCAGTGTTCTCGAGCAATATTGGAGCTGGAGTGTTGGCATCTGTGTCACATCCGCTCCTCGAGATCTTCTGTTCGAAGATCTTCCAGCCACCATCCGGACGCTCAAAATCACACATCTGGATCTGACCCCTAGTTTGGCACGATTACTTACGCCAGAGGATGTGCCGGGTTTGTGCGAAGGCGTTTTCATTGTCGGCGGCGAGCAAGTCAGTCAGGATATCTTGGAAACCTGGGGAGCTGCTCAATGTTTGTACAATTTCTACGGTCCAAGCGAAGTTACTATCGGCTGCACGGTGCATCAAAACGTCCCCAAGAAAGCCAAACCAACAAACATCGGCCAGCAATGGGATAATGTGGGGTCATTTGTGATGGGGCCCAACTCACAGAGACCTGTTCCTCGCGGAGCCGTTGGTGAACTCTGCTTGTCCGGAGTTTTGGTCGGGAAGGGCTACCTCAATCGGCCTGATCTCACAGCACAGAAATTCGTCACTCTGGCTGGGTCTCAGACCAGGGTGTATCGCACCGGTGACCTTGTCCGTCTCTTGCATGATAACAGCTTCGACTTCTTGGGCAGAATTGATGATCAAGTCAAGCTTCGAGGACAGAGATTGGAGATTGGCGAAATCAACCATGTGGCGATGAGTGCCGATCCTGCTATGAAAGATGTAGCAACCATGGTGCTGGAACACCCGAAACAGCAGAGGGAGCAGCTTGTGACCTTCTTCTCCGCTGCTCAGCGCAGGACGACACGAGAAAAGCCGACTATCATCTCGAATGCCGAAACCCGAGCCTTGATAGAAGCCATCAAAAAGAGGTGCTCGGACAGCCTTCCGCCCTACATGGTTCCGACACACTACCTGGCAGTCTCCTCCTTGCCACTATCGGTCAACAACAAGGTTGATCACAAAGCACTGAAAGCTCTGTACGAGACGAGTGGGCTCGATCCGAAGTCATCATCAGTAAACCAAGAAGAAGACTTCAAGACAGACAACCCAAGGAGCATGTCCAAAGTGATAGAGGTGCTCGCGGAGTTCTTGCAGGTCTCTACATCCAGCATCAAGCCCACTTCAAGACTCTTCGAGCTGGGATTGGACTCTGTAGCGGCGATCGGACTTGCTAGGACTCTCAGAAAGAGAGGTTTCGAGAATTCCAACGTGGCCACAATACTTAAGCACCCTGTCGTGTCCGACCTGGCACGAACTCTGGATCAGAAATCTGGAAATGATCAAAGCCAGATGGTCGCAGCTGCACAAACGCGCATCGACGCGTTTGCAAAGACCCACCGTCACGCGATCCTTCAAGCCTTGGGAGTCGGAGACGACCAGATCGAGCATATTGCACCCTGCACTGCGTTGCAGGAAGGCATGGTCTCCAGAGTCATGCGCAGTGAGCCTGGCGATACTACCTATTTCACATCCTTGCAATTCGGACTCAACCCCGGAATCGATCTTGCCCGACTGAGACAGGCATGGACTGCTGCACAGCGTTCAATAGGGATTTTGAGGTCCTACTTTGTCTCTACGACAGATGGCTTTGCGCAAGTAATCCTGCGAGAGGGCCTCAGTGATGCAATCCCTGAATTGGTCAAATCTGATAATCATGAGGTTGATGCGCTTTTACACTCGTCATTCGTACAATGGGCCACCTCCACCAAATCCTTTTCAAAGTCAAGCCTCTGGAGGATGCGCATTGTTGAGTCCAATCACACCAGTTACATGATCCTTGACATCTTTCATGGCCTCTACGACGGAATCAGCCTTTCGTTACTCTTGGACCGAGTCCGACTTCACTATGTCCACCCTGAGGAGGGTATCAAATCCGACAAGCAATTCTATGAGGCACTTCCTTATGGTCCACTATGTGTGATGCCGGACGAGGAGCAGTTCTGGTCGTCCAGACTTGCCAATATCGAGCCATTTAAGCTGCCTCTGACCCCTCCGGACACCCAGATGCAAGGACAAGCAGTCAGCGCGCATGTTCAAATACCTCTTGAGGCTGTTCAGGGTCTATCCCAGCGACTGAACGTCACAACTTCCGCGATCTTTCAATCTTCATGGCTATACACCTTACAAAAGCAGTTCAAGGCCAGACCTGCCATGAGCGTGGTGGTATCAGGGCGGTCTTCAGCTAATGGGGATTTCGAGAATGTGATCGGTCCCATGTTCAATACCATACCTTTCGCAATAAGTGGCCTCCGGGAGGGATCGACAGTTGTGGACCTTGTTCGGGCCTGTCATCATCTGAGTGTTGACGCCCTGCCGTATCAACATACACCATTGCGAAAGATTGCAAGGTACCTGAAAGCAGACGTCAATTCACCCTTGTCCGACAGTTTGTTCGTGTGTCAAATGTCACGCGGACAGCCTACCGAGAGCGTCCTTTGGAAGGAATTATCATCTGAAAGCCAGCCGGATTACCCCCTCAATACCGAAGTCGAACAAGATGAATCAGCTTTCACGGTCACCGTTGTTGCAAAACCTGAGTACCTCGACGAGCTCGCGATCAAAGGCCTACTCAGCACCTATCTCGAGGTTGTGCAAGGCATCGGAAAGGCGGAGATGCTGCTACCTGAGGACTTCTGCGGATCAGCACGAACAGCTTCCGTCAAGGACGTCGCAGAGGGAAAGCAAATCGGACATGGTGGCCTCACCGAAGATGACGAATGGACCGATATCCAGCTCGCTGTGCGAGACCAGGTCGCCAACCTAGCCTCGGTCAGTAGGGAAGTAATTCACCCGCACAAGCCAAGCATATTCGAGTTGGGACTGGATAGCATTGAGGCAATGAAGCTTGCAGCCCGGTTGAGAACTGTGGGCGTGAAAGTCCCGGTGAGCGCCATCATGAGATTTCCGACCATCGCAGGCATCGTGCAAGCGGCACAAATTGAAGGATCCAATAAGACCGAGGACTCCGAAAGGTCACTCTCAGCCCTGATGAACGCAGAGCAACAGAGAGAACTCAGGGGCATGCTGCAGGATCAAGGCGTCAGCCTGGATGACATGGAGATCGTTCTACCAGTCACGCCAATGCAGGAAGGCTTACTTGCCGAATCTCAGAAATATCTCAACGTCATGGCCTTTAGACTGAACAAGGAAACCGATGTCCCACGACTGACAAGGGCATGGGAAACAGCCGTACAGACACAGCCTATACTGAGGACTCGATTCACAGCAAACGAGAGATCTGACAATGATGCCGCCTTCGTCCAGTACGTGTCGAAGCATGGGGCGGGCATGAAGGTCGTTAAGGACATGGAGCTTACGGACGTTGTCCGAAGCCTGAGAGAAGACGCTACGTATCAAGAGTTGAATTCGGCAACCTTCCAAGCACGAATCATCACCACCCGAGACGGAGCAGGATTTCTGGTACTGTCAATGCCACATGCAATGTACGATGCGTGGTCGTTACATCTTCTGCATCAGGAAGTTTCAAGACTATACCGGGACCGGTCACCAAGTGACCACCAGGACGAAGTCGCCACCATTGATTATCAGGCTCATCTTCAAGAGGTCTTGCAGCAGTCGAGGAGCCTCCCAGCGCAAACTTTCTGGCAGCATCAACTATCGGATCTCCGATCAAGCCTATTCCCAGGGAATGTGGGCGACGAGCACCCGTCCGCACGGAGTCTGTTGCTCCAGACGATGTCCAAAGCTAGCTTGACGAAGGTCCTCAAGTTCTGCAGGGAGCAAAGCGTCACACTTCAATCTCTGGGACTTGCATGTTGGACGACAGTCCTCGCCCATTACGCCCGCCAACTCGACGTATGTTTTGGTCTGGTGCTGTCCGGACGCACGACGCAGGACTCAGACCGCCTCGTCTTCCCTACATTCAACACTGTGCTTTTCCGACCTAATATCAACGGGATCAGCACCAAGGCTGAAGTTCTACGGAAAGTGCACGACGTAGCGGTGCGGGTTTCGGAGTTCCAGCACTTCCCATTGCGCAACGCCGTGCAGTACGCTCGAGAGCAAGGAGCCGCTCCTCAAGTTTTCGACTCGTTGTTCACCTTCCAGAAGCTGCCGGACGCGGAGAACCAACTGCTGACGTTGTATGATGAAGTCGCCAACCATGACAACGTCATCAAACCTCCTTATCCGGTCAATATCGAACTGGAAGGCAGTCAAGGTGCCCTCTCGTGGACTGTTGCCTTCCAGGAAGGAGTCGCTACAAGCGAATCTGGCGAGGAATTGCTGTTCAAGCTGGATGCGGTCCTGTGGTCGTTCATGAGCAGCCCCCAGCAGCCCGTCTTACAGCACCTTGATGATCAGGTGTGCATTTGCGGGTTACCTGCAATAACCTTCCGCGAGACCGGAAAAAACGATCTTAAGCTCGATGACATGCACGCCGATAGTGCTGAAATATGGTCCGACCTGGAAAGTACAATCAGAAAGATACTCGCCGAAGTCTCGCATACAGATCCTGATACGATAAGAAAGACGACCGGTATCTTTCACCTGGGTTTGGACAGTGTTAGTGCTATCAAGGTCTCGAGTATATTGAGGAAACAAGGACTTAGGCTGCCTGTCAGCGAGATCGTCAAGCTGCAAACAATTGAGAAGATGGCGGCCTCGGTACAATCATCAAAGAAGGAAATTGGCGGACCCGAGTCCGTTGTGAGCAACAAGCACGGAGATGATAGACTGTCTCGAATCGATCCAAGTGCGACAGGCATACCCGAGGAGGATCTTGAAGCAGTTCTTCCCTGCACTGCCGGCCAGCTTTATATGCTTGACATGTGGGCTGCTAGCGGTGGTCGACTGTTCTACCCAACCTTTTGGCTTCATGTCTCAGGGGCCAACACGGAGACACTCCAGAACGCACTCAACAACCTCACTAGACGTCTGCCAATATTGAGAACGAAATTCGTCAACTACATCGCCGATGGACAATTGCGGATTGTGCAAGTTGTTTTCAAGAGCGACACTGCTCAAAGGTACAAGCTGCCATGGTCCTATCGGATCAGCGATTCTGCCAACGGCCTAATCCTCACTGTTCGGATCCATCATGCTCTGTACGATGCAGTAAGCTTTGGGCTCATCGTGTCCGAGATTGAAAAGGTATACCGGAATGACAGCCCCTCGTCTCAGGCCCAGACCCAATTCGACGAGTTTATTGACAGGACCTTCTCGGGTTCAGCAATGGTGAAAGACTTCTGGGTTAGCCATCTAGCTTCAGGACATCGCACCTACAAGCCCATGGGAAAAGGATCATTTGAGGCGAACAGGATTGAGAAATTCGAGCCTCGAGTCCTGCACACCGGCCAATTGACTGAAAAGCTGAAGATACACGGCATCACCATCCAAGCATTGTTTTTCGCCGCATACGCCGGGATATATGCAGCTTTACCACGTGACCAAAGTGGCAACGAACAGACCGACGTAATCGTGGGCATCTATCTCGCCAACAGGTCTTTGGATATCGAAGGTCTCGACGAGTTGAACGCTCCGACCTTCAATATTGTCCCACTGAGGATCCGAGTGACCGGATCTCTGCTGGACATTGCTCAACAAGTACAACATGATCTAGGTGAAATCACGAGGATGGGCAACTGCTCAGTAAGCATGAGAGACATATGGGCTTGGACCAAGGTGAAGGTCGACACGTATATCAATTTCCTTTCATTGCCACAACGGGGACGGGAGGGATCTGGTACTTCGGCGACCGCTGGTGGTCAGGAAGTGAGAGTGACACATGCACAATTAAGTCCCAATGAGAAGGATCGTCTTGGAGCGGTCGAGGGAGCGTCACCTTTTGAGGACAATGAAGGCATGCTGACAGATGCGGCTGAATGGTGCCTGGTAAGTTTTGTCCTCCATAAACACCTTGCGAAAAAGACTGCGCTAACGTGTTTCTAGCCGGCAATTGATGTCGAAGCAAGGGTTTCGGACGGTCATCTCGGGATCGGTATCTTTGCGCCTGAGGATATGCTTTCGGCAAATCAGGCTGAAAATATTTTGGAGGACATGAGAAGAATGTCGATGGATTTTGCGTAGGTGTACGTTTGGCGTCGGTTGATCAATGAGGTTCTTGAATTTAGCCTGCATTCGATGGAGAATAGACTTGTTGTTTGACTGTAGGTCTTGTTATCAATTCACCTGCTTGGTCCTTTCGATCTCTTTGGCGGCGACTTCTCGGTGCATATTACCACAGGCACTACTGATATATTGGTAAGAGGATTTATGTATGCCTCATTCCCGCAATCTCACCTCATCCCTGACAAAACAAGCTCATTAGTAATTTTCTTCTTCAGCTTCGATCCACGTTGTAATCAGATGTGCAGCAACTTCCTCACTCCATTTTCAGATGATTCATCGAGACGCTGCCGCCATGACCCCTCGACAGAAAGCGAGATGTACCGCAATTCATCAGCACTAGAACTCACTATGCCGCAAGCAGCCTAATCGGGGGTACACCACCTCCCACTAGAATGACATTTCACCCCATCCAGGGGCATGCATCGCAGCATCTGGCTCGAACTGGACAGCCCTATTCGAAGTATATCTACAGCTAAAGTTACGCACGCGCTAAGTCAGAGTCCAGCGACAGCCGTATGGTCACTAGGTCACCTCAAGTGTTCCAATATGGACGGCTTTTTGACATTGTGGGACACTCAGTTCAGCCCCAGACTAGTAAGAATGTTGTAACACATCTGGAACTATAAAAGCGATGGCAACCATTACAATACCCGTCAATTCCTCTCGCAGTCGCATCTTCCAACTTCGAGCAGCGTTGCTACCAGTTCCAACCCCTGATTGACGCTTCTCAAGGTTGTCGTCTCTTGCGAGCTCTTCGTCACACGCCCCTCCGCACGCAACGCTCAAAGATGGCAGTCCCAAGAGGATCAGCGACGAAGGTCACAGAAGATGAAGAGCCCGTCATTGGAGGTCCATATTCACTATTCGATGGATCATTTATTCTAGAATTCCTCGAGCCGAAGCCATCAAGGCACGCAACGTCAGTTCTTTCCGTTTGATCAGTACCCGTTTCCTAAACTATGCCGCTGGACCGTCATATCAGCCTTGCGGTCGAACTCTTCCCACAGAGCCCGAATAGTACTGACCCACTGTCTCCAGTGTCATGATGCGAGCAACATACAAGCACGATCATCCACTGACCAAGAAGGCGAAGAAGCATCCTCAGGTCAGTCACCCCTTCTAGTCCGCCCCCCAGGATGACAGCCTTCTCTGACACACCATCCAGTCACCACCTCTTCATCTCCATTTCCAGCAAGTCGAAACATTCGTAGTCCTGCAAGGATCGGTCGGCCTCACAAGTACGTGGTCCGCCACTGACACTTTCCACAACGCAAAGAATACCGGCGAATCCAATCCGCATGTCATCGACACTTGGGTACCACACGGCTTCTTCCCTGACCCGAACGCCACGGAAGACACAGTGATCATTGCCTGGGCTCATCCCGACGACAAGGCGGACAACATGATGGATAGATTATTCTTCCAAACGCTTCTTATGTACGTCAGCGACGTTTCGGAGGGGAAGGAGAAGATGAGCATCCTGCAAATCATGTTAACTCAGTACGTACTCCGAACTTCCAATCCGGCCAGACTGCGTACTGGTGTCGTAGATGCCACTGCCGGCGCGTATGGTTGACTTTGATGCTAACTCTATGGCAGACACGTTAGCGAGACAGCTCTTATATGGTTCCCGAGGGCGTGGTTTCTGGGCCCGCTGCGCTGGTGGATACCGCTACAAATGCAAGCTGCGTGCGCAAAGATCGCGACGTGGCAGGGTATGAAGCCGCTGATGCAGCAATATCTATCCCCAGAGGATTGGAAAGCGGCGCAAGGGCGGATGACCGGAACGAAGGTAAAGGCGGCATAAGGACTGGCATGGAGGCGAGATATGATGTGTTATCTGGACACCATCTCCGAGATTGATAGCCCGAGGAAATGGATGTGCGATCAATACCCCGTTTCTGCGATAGCTGATGTTATCTAGACTTGACTGATAGCAATAGATATTTGACCCGAGTCTAGGGCAATACTCCTGGCATCGTCCACACAAGCGCCACGCATCGTGTCAAATGGAGATCATCCCACAGCGAAGTCTCATGCATTAATCTGGCTCCCACCCATGTCACTCCCTGCCTGTCTCACTGCACTCGGCTTCTCCTGAGCTAGCTGTCTTTCCCCCACGGACACGGCTTCGGCACAACCACAACCCATCCCCAGGTCATGCCGCTCACAAGCTGTACGTAAACTCAGGATTCTCCTTGTCAGTCAAATCAAGCCACCTACACGAAACACCGCACTGGTTAGCCATACCTCATCTGCACCTTCACCGTCGCGCCACAACACCTTCGAGCCAAGAGGATAAGGAAGAAACTCACTCTTGATTCTCCAACTTGACATACCCCGGCTCCTGCCTGATGAGAGCCTTGATCTTATTCTGGCGATTACAATACCACCAAATGAAAGCCAAATCAATCAAACACGCGCCCCAGCAGCAAATGATAGTGATCTCCGCAGGCTGATACCGCGGCGCATCCTTCGGTCGGAAAGTCTGCGGTCCAATGATATTCCCCACACAATATCCAACCAGGTACAGCGCCGCGACGGTCGTCTTCTTCGTGTAGCCAGCGACATTGGTCGCGATGAGACTGAGGAGTGCGACGAACGGCGTCGGGCTCGCCTGCGTGAGATAGTATCCGGCCAATCTGCCCGAATTATTGTCCAAGGGCAGTGCGACGATCAAAATCATGCCGAGCAGTGCAGTCACCAGACCGCCCATGCTGACCAAGACGCGCTGGCCCAGACGATCGCCCAACCACCCACAAAACATGAGCGATACGACTTCGACCGCGCCGCCGGGCGTGCCGTACAACAGCGACTCGTCGGCCGTGTAGCCGAAAGATACAATCTGTCACAAACCCAGCAAAGTCAGCCCAAGATACCATGCCCGTGGGCCAGATACCACATAATGCAGGACGCAATCGCCTCAAAGACAATCGCATGCAAACACTGCAGGAAAGGGGAAAAACATACCAGCTGCGAAAAGAAATTGCTAATCCCACCGTTCGGGATATCTGCCGTCAGGGCATAAAACACAAATGCCCACGTCAACGGATCCAGCAGCGCTTCCTTCATCTGGTACCCTGTTGCAACAGTCACTGTCAGCCAAACACCATCCCAAAACACTTCTTTTGAAGTAATGTGAACGCGCGATGCCACGCAATGTTCGGGTTCTCACATTTGAAATGCCGATTCCCGATCCCCTGCTGATTGACCCTCACTCGTTCCACGGCCAAGATACGATCTTTAGGTTTCAGCCACCGCGCATTGAGCTGGTTATCAGGCATGATGAAGAAGAAAACCACTCCCAAGCAAGCAGTCAAGCAGCCATTGACCAAGAAAACAATCTTCCACGGCGCAATCGCGGTACCGTGCTTCTTCGCGCCTACCGCAATACCGTACGCGACCAGCCCACCGAAAATCTGGCCGAAGCCGTTGAACGAGAACCAAAAGCCCACACGAGTGCCTTGTTCTCTCTTGGTGTACCACTGGGATGTAAACAGCGCGAAACCGGGCGTGACTGCTGCTTCGAAGATACCCAAGAAAACTGCGAACAACAGCATTAGCATTTCAAGATCCTTTCCTGTCGATGCACACACACTGTGTCCAAGTCCGAGTGGAATTGAAGTGCAGCAGAAACTCCTGCCTTTGAGGTAAAAAAGCGAGAGAAGAACAACTTACATCTCACGGCAATAGCGCCACTGTAATTGTTGACCGTGGCAAACAGACTCAACACAATCCCCCACATCACGACACAGAAAGCAGAATACTTTGCCAGAGGCAGCCTCTGCAACAACCGGTTTGTAGGGTACTCCCAGGCCAGATACCCAAAGTAGAACATACTGCTGAGCCACTGGTAATCGTCGCCCACGAGGCCAATATCCGTCTTGATGCCCATGATACTGGCGTACGACAGGGTTGTTTTGTCCAAGTAATTCAACCCGTAAATGACACACAGCAAAGGCATGAGGTGGAAATCAATGATGCGCAACAACCGCTTGTTGGTCGCCTCGTCGATCTCGACGACCTCGCCTGAGGCGTACGCCTTCATGGCTTCGTCGGCATCGTTGCTGTGCGCGAGGATCTTCTGGGCCGCAGCGGATGTGGATAGGACCGAGGCATTTCGTTTTTCAGTCATGTCTACAGGCGACACGGAGCGGACGCCAGGCAGGTTCTGGACCGGTGCGGTCTTGTCGTCGGCTTCGATGTCGGCCATTTTCGAGCGGTTACGTGTGCCTCACAGGCAGGAAAGAGAGGAGGGCAAGATGTTGGACCAAAATCCAAAAAGGAGAAATACCACAAAGTTTGTATACAGACCACAAACCTTGGGTGCGATGGATTTCAGGACCGGGAAGGAAGACGCAACACGAAGTTTATGAGATAGTAGTACCTTTGAGTCAAACAAGCGAGAGAGTGCTGCGTCGTTATCAATGAACCTACTGGTTTGGAAAGAAGTCCCCGCCACCATGCAGATTCATATCAATCAGTGTGATGTGTGATGTGGAAATGTTGCAATGTTGCATCACCCAGCAGCGCAGATTGCAGGATAAGAGATCCCGGAGACGCCATCTGCCCAGAGATACTAATGTGAGTAGTCAATCGGCGACTCATCACTTACGAGACGAAAAGATCGAACAGGCAGGTGCCGACCAGTGACTCGCGAGTCGAACGTGGAGATGGGCGTACATTTGCAGGGGGATAAACATACTGTGTAGTAAAGGAGGGGTCAAAGGGAAGCACCGAAGCGATGATCAGTCCTTCTGATAGAACTGATACCGCAAGGCGACGTCAGTGGTCAAGGATGATCTTCGCTTCCCGACGACTCTTGACCGCTTTGGGAAGGTCTACGGCATAAGATAGTAAACCAATACGAAGTGTGCTGCAAAGGAAAGATAACGTTTAAGAGTCAAGACAGTGCTTCAAGAACATTGGGCAAACGGTTCCTACTGTACGAGTAGGTGTTCCGCCATATATTACTGTAGCAGTGAAATATACGCCTGCAGCGGTACCGAGGGCACCCATTTTCGCACTGCGCTTACGAGAGTACAGTACCCACGGCAATCCATGCAAGCCCAGAGCCGGGGACTCTTACATTGACCTTTTGCCATATGGCTCGAATGGCATGATGATTGCCACGATAGCCTAAGATATGTCAATCAGTGACTGAATGCGAGTGGCATGTAAAACTGCTGGGGCACTTACCATCGCGATGTAAAGAGCCGCACAAATGAAAATGGGCGCGCTGGTGGCGGTATTGGCGTAAGTCGCGACAAAGGCACTGACGAGACCCATGACTCTGTTGCATCCGACCGCGATACCGTTTCCAGTGGCTCTATGAGCAGACGGCAGAACCTGTACGTCAATGTCAGTCTCACACCCACCAAAACACTCCAGATCTTCATATTACCTCTGGCGTATACGCATAAAGCGTGCCATAGTAAATGTTGACGACATAGTAGATGGCGCAAGTGAAACCCAGGTTCTCGGAAGCTGTGCGAACAGCGGTATAGGCGAAGAAGAAGGCCATGGACATCAAAGCACCAATCACCATGGTGTACCGACGACCCAAGACTTTCCAGTTGCACATGAACCCAGCTTGCACCGGGCCGAAAATTCCGACCACGTTCGTGATCATGTAGTTCCTCCAGGTAGTATAGTTGCTGTCGTCGCCTGTGTCCGCACCGCGACTTTTCAAGTACTGGGGCAAAAACACGTAGAACAGAGGATACGCGAGACCTGTACACTTCTGTCAATATGGCTCTTCGTACAGGGCATATATAATGTCATACCAATCAAAGTCCAAGATAACCAGATCATGGACGTGGAAAATCCCAGCTTCTTGGTAGCAAAGAGTCCCCGAAGATGTGCCAGGAGTTCACCGAAGCCATATCGGGACTTGCCATAGGTCGACTTGATGGGTCCGCACGCTTCGAGTTTCTCCAGAGTGAGTGAGCAGGGTCGGTTGTACTTTTGGGAAATCTGTCGGAAGGTCTCCACCACTTCTTCATCCTTGCCCTTGGCCAGCAAGTACTTCGGGGTTTCTTTGAGTCGGATCACGGTGACTCGTAGAACGCTGAGAACGAAAATCAGTGCGCCGTTGCTATACCAGACGTATCGCCAGCCCTAAAGAGAGCTTGTCAGCCATCAAATCCTCTCGCGAAAATCGTAGCAGTTACCTTGTTGTTGTCATAAGTACAGGTCGCGGCAGATGTGCAATAATACCCTTCGATCGACAGGAAAGGCCATGCAAAAGCAGCTGCGATGACGGGGGCAAGACCCCACCAGCATGCCATCAAAGTCAGAAGCCATTGTTTGTCGCCGGGAAGGAATTCCAAGAAAATAGTGGTGTCCAGGATCAGATTTCCACCAGACCCAAAGGCAGCCAGACAGGTAAAAAGGCCCAAAACAGTCCAGTTGGGTGAAGCTCCAGCACAGATGGCGAAAAGGGAGCAACTGAACAGTGAGAAGTTGAACGCGAATCTTCGTCCAATCACATCAGCACCTAGACAGGTCAGTCAGTTGCTGGCATTCGCAAAACACCAGCGTCGCTCATACTCACTCAATCCCCAGAACAAGGCTCCGACCAACATGCCGGTATATGCGGCCACAGTCAAACCATTGGCAAAGGATGGTCGGAACTCGTAGCCCGCCTGTGTAGAAGTGACAGACTGCAGAAGCAAGATCAGGGAGTCCGCGGCATATCCGAAGCCGTTGAGAACAAACAATTTGAGATGCATGTTTGTCCAGCCGATCTCGTCGATGGCCTAAAACAGCAAGCACCGGTCAGCACCAAACATGGGGAGAGCCATAGCAAAGAAGCCTTACTTCATTGACGAGGCGCATTTTCTTGTCCAAAGCAGGGTCGACATCGTTCATTGAAAAGACCTGGCCCTCGACAGTCCTCTCGTCGATGGATTGCACGGAGATGCTGTGGCGCACTCTCTCCGCAAGAGTATTATGGTGTTGTTCATGTTTTGGTACGTCTCCCGGCGAGACGTCTTTGTCAATCATGACCATCTTGGGATCTTCCGACATCTTGACTGTCTTTTTGCCGAGTTTTCTCGTGCAAGGCTCGGTTTAAATGAGGCTGTATCTCAGTCGCCCCGTAACAATATCGACTGAGAACACTCCACCACAAAAGCACACAGAATGCTTGCTTCTCACCTTCTGAAAGCGCAACTGAGAACAACTCGTCACGCGCAAGGTAGAGAGCAGTAAATAGGAAATGGCAGAAGATGCTTAAAGAGGAACCGGGATGAGAGGAGCTTTATCAACACTCGCTAGAAAACCGTGAGGACCTACTGGCCATGGGTCGTGACCCATAGTTTGGTAGAGGATTAAGCCATACAGCGGTTTTCCTGGTCATCTCCAAGGGCAATCCACTGGGAGGGCCTTGCACAGTCACACGGGGTCGGGGCTAGCAACGTGCCAAAGCTGATCGCCCCAATTGACATCGGTGGCCAAGTGCCAACCTAGGAATTCCAATCAATCGTCCAAAAAGAGTTTATCGGCTGCGAGTGCCCAACTAGACACGCGACCAAGACACGAGGACAATTGCCAGTGTAACGCTGCCGGCCATATACTGTGCTAGACTCCTAGACATTGTCTGCCTTATTCGAGTCACGAGTTAAAGCAGTCGCCTACCAAGGCTGACCACCAGGCGCAAGTATCGTCCCTTCTAAGGATACCTTTCGTCCCGAGGTACGGAGACGAACCGCTTCGTCCCTTTGCCCAGCGAGATGCGGGGACTTGGTGGCCTCGGAAAACCTATACTTAGTTATCCGTTATTCTTTAATCCTCAAACTTTCGACTGGTAAACGCGCCTTGCCAACACTGAAGCGAACGACCAATAGAGGGTCGTGATGAGATTTTGTCAGTCCCAAAGATCAGCCCACACCTGAGCTTTTTCCAGAGCCGCGAAAAGAGGAGCTCAACGTTGTCAAGATTTTCTCTGCCTTCATGCAGTTGCTGCCGTTGAAACCAATCGAGGCCGATGCAAAGGCACGTGCCGGGCGCTGATACAAAACGACCAACGAGAATTTTTGTTTCATCTCTCATCGACAAGTCCAGAATCTGGTCGTCTGACAGTTGATGCATGTCGACCTCATCGAGCAGATCCGCATGCATTGTACCATCTGAATCGATCGGCTTCCAGCGAGATGAACTGATAAGCAGCTGACCATCCCTGCAACTCTTCTCAGCTCGATACAACCTTTTGATATCTTGACCAACTCGAATTGGTCCTTGTGTCCCTGGGTATCTCAACTATCAATAAGCCAAACACTCTCTTATCGACTCCGATTTCGTGCCACATGTGCCCGAGTCAATCCCAACATGCCTTGATCTTGAGATGCGAAAGCTGCCAGTCTATCCAAGGAATTTCGAATAATCCGTACCTTCCACGACCACCTCGCTGTTGTAGAGCTCAGATTTCATAGTAATAATCTTCATCCAATCCTTCTCTGCTCGGAATCTCAGGACCGTCCATCCCGTCCATGCCTTCCACAATGCCCTCCTCGTCATTAAAACGGACATTCAACAAGCGGACCTTGAGTCCATAATCACTCATCATGTGTACAAGTCTGTTCGTCTCCGCGGTAATGGGCTGTTGATCAAGAAGCATCAAAAGGCCATCGAGCCATTCAGACGCGGCAGCATGACTGTTGGGCTGAAACGTCAACAAGACCGACTCCTTGGCTCCGCTTCGTGCTGATGAAGTCTTGGACGCGTTTCGAGAGTGTCCTTCACGACTACTGCGCGACTTTGACAGATAACTATGAATGGTGATCTTCGTTGTCGTGAACTTGTCATGCGTCAATTCCTTCAAAGTTGACCCCGACGCAATCGATGACCGGTCATTTGCAGTCACGTTGGAGACCACCGATGACACTATCGATAGATCGATCTTGCCTGGTAGGCTCGAGAGAGGTGGAAATTGTTCGTCTTTCTCTTCGAAATCACCCCAATGTAGGAACCGTCGATTCTCTGACAACCGGATGAAGCGGTAGCCATGGGAGGATGTTTGATGCAAGGTGGTTTCGGTTACTGGGCCGCCATTTTCCTGATCAGCGTAAGTGCCACTGTTGGGAAACCATGCTCCGGCGAGAAGACATCGTATTCTCTGTTCCTTGATGAATTGGAGTGCTTCACTTTGCAGCTCCTCCTTGACGCCACGAAGATGGTGTCCCCAGACATCTTCATAAGTCAATCCCAACAGTTCCATTTGGAGCTCGCGGATTTTACTGTATTCGAAAGCGGCCATTTCCTTTTCAATCTCTTCAATACCCCTAGTACGGTCCGCTCCGCCAACGACGCTCTCAATCAATATACGAACCAAGTCGACAATCTTGTGGAAATCATCGATCTCAGCTCCAGTCGACTTCCAAAGTCTCAGAAAGGCATGCAATCCTGCCACATGCAGCCGACTCCAATGTAGCAGTAAAGGTTTGAAGACCTTGTCAAGATTGGTCCGACTTTCAAGGGCTAGATAGCTTTTCGAGTCTTCCAGATCCATCTTATCCACTTCAAAATGTTCAAACAGGATCGCCGTCAATGTCAGGCTGACTCTAGCCAAAGGACATCTCTTCTGCTCAGAGGCAACCGCCTGTTCAAGCAGGATATTTTGAAACTCGTCTTGATGCTTGCGTACATAATCTGACAGATCCATCATACCCAGGAAGCCCATGTCAGCAAAATCCGGCTCTGGGTTCTCGCTAGTGAAGCCCAGACGCCTCCATTTCTGAGGATTGTGCTTGGGCTTGGGTTCGCCATTCCGGGTTTCGGGCTCTTCGGGCTTCTCAGGATTGCTCGAAAGGTGAATTGCTTTGATGGTGCGTCTGTGCTCAGGTTTCACCAAGTCCACGGGGACTTCCCTCCATCGTCTGAGGAGAATCTTTGTCAGCGCCTGGAACTCGAGAAGAGGATGAGCCAGATCTTGTAGAGCCGAACTTTGCATCAGCACGTAAACCGCCTTGATGACACCCAAGTCTTGAATTCGCTTTATGAACTTCGGCCACTCCGTCTCGTTGTCATTTGTGATGGCGTCGCGCATTAATGAGTTGATCAACTGTAGGGCATTTGCACACAACGCATGGTCTGCCGAGGATAGCCTGGTCACAAGCATCTCCAGAAACTGTGGGTAGACTGCAATGGCCGGCTTGAGGGCTTGAAAGCCGCCAGCATTATTTGACGAGCTGTCGTCAGAGGATCGGTCGGCATGATATGGGCGCGAAACAATCGAGACCAGTATGGCCATGGCTCCTCGCAAGATATTGACCAACGGTTGGCATACAACGAGTTCCACAACCTACGTGACTGCTGTTAGCTGTTGTTCGTCTGATTTCAATAGCGTAGAGGGTATCTTGCCCTTTCGACTACCGGGTCATTGACGGCTTCCCAGCCCTGATCCACCTCCAGTAACCGAGCAAAACTGGCGAGGCTGTACGCCAGAGTATTTCCACTACTTTCGAGGATGAGAGCGCGCAATCGAGGCAGGCCACCGGCGAGGACAAAGTGCTCGGCAAATGAAGGGTCGTTGATGAGCGACTGCAGCTTGAAGGCTGCCATTTTACGGCTGGCATCTTCGCTGCTCGACAAACCTGTCAGGAGCTCCGACAGGTTCGGACTTTGTGTTGGGTTATGAGGGCCTATCATCTTGACTGCTTCGTACCATATCTGAGCATGAGGCTGCGGCAGTGAACAACTCAGCGCAGGTGCAGGTAGTAGATAGATCGGCGGAGTCTCTTGAGTGTTGCCATGGTTCGTGTTTGACCTATCGTCTCGCTTGAGAAAGGAAGAGCATCGACCGGGCGGAGAGGGAGGCGGAGAAGAAGCAGGAATGCGTGTGTGCGTCGAAATCGACGCAATGCTCAGTGTTGGAGATAAACCGTGTGATAGATCACCGACCGGCGGGGGTCCAAACCATTTGGGTTCAGAGTCTGCAAGCGCGACCCCGGGTACCTCAGGCACACGCACACGCCCGGAGGTGTCACGGTCGGTGCCGCCGTTGGCGTCTTTCTCTCGCGTGGAGAAGATTGACCTGCGCCAGTATGACGTCAACCAGGAACTTCGCTTCAACGTCGATATCAATGAATTGACACCGCTGCTGGCACTGCGAGAAGAACTGCTACTGTAGGAGACCCAATCAGACGAATCATCTGAGGACGTTGGACCTCCTATAGCCATGCTCACGGAAGGGCTGGAATGATTGGGATTCGAAGGTAGTTGGTCAAGATAGTGAAAGAGGCCATAGGATGATAGGACCTTTGAATACAATATAAGTCAAGATCGAGTGAGCAACAAGTCAGTGCAACCTGTGTTCAGAAACTGTCAGGAGACCGCCACACCCAAGACACCGGAAATGCTCTGAAATGTGTCCTGCTTGTCGGAAATGCAACGCAGACAAACACCACGATACTAGTATAGTATGCCACCTGCGTCACCCGTCAACCTTTCTTCTTCACTTCATCCTTCATGTCCAGATTGTCCTCCGGTATCTCAGGATACTTCTCTTGCAGCCAGTCGTACAGATCATCACTGACGTCGCCCTGTACCGTAATCTCCTCTCCTCCGGCGGCTGTCTTGGTAACACTGCTTCCCGTAGCAAATTTCTTTCCCAGTTCTTTGGCCACCTTCTTTAGTTCGAGTCCATGGTCTTCCAGTCCCGATACCACAGTGACATATTTGCGCTTGTTCCGTTCGACTCTCTTGATCAATACCACGGCCTCGGCTTTTCTCTCAGCCTCACGTTGTTCTGCAGCGGCGGCTTTGGCAGTCTTTTTCGCCGCATCTTTTTCGGCTCGTTTCTGGGCTTCGACCGAAAGGGCAGATAAATTGGCAGTCAGAGTTTCTGAAGAACAATGTCAGAGTGTCTGCTCTCTCAGGAGACATGCGCCGTGACCCACCTTCTGAATACAGCTTCTTGTGCATGTCAGGGTGATTCTTTTCGAGCCATTCTTGACACTTTTTCGCCGTGCCACCGAACTCGCAATACTATTCTCCGTGAGCTTCTGAGCCGCATCATGTGCGACATACTCCTATACCTCTGGTGGGAGCGTGCAAACTGCCAGGACCACATGTCAGCCAAACCGTCAATCGGATACGGCAAGGGAGAGGATGGCATACCTTCACAATAGATCACATGCCTCGCTGGAGGCCCTGTAGGCTCTGTTGCAACCTCTGTCGCCATTTGATATTAGGCTGAATCCACGTAATGCTCAAGTAACACCCCTAGAATGTGATGAATTGTGCATATGCTGGTCTCTCATGTGGCTTGGTCAATTGTTCTGCGTCCGGTTCTCCGCCCACAATCGCAGCGGAACACATGTTCTGCGGCGAATTCTGGGGCCAAGTCCGCAGTCGGGGAAACACCGGCAATTCCTTCGCGATCCATAGTGGGCATTCCAATCCTTCCGTTCTTTTACCACCTTCTTACCAGCGAGCAATACGTCCTCTGAGCATTTTCATGTGCACTCTCCCAGATCTACACGACTCTGTTGGTAACTAGGAAGCAGGGGGGCTATTCCGTTGTGATGAGCGATGCAGACACAGGGATTTGCCAGGAGCAATACCCTCTGATCCAGGACCATGACGAGCTAAGGTAGGCGAGAACAACACCTCATTCAAGCTCAACGGCAATTGCTGTTGAGAGGCAACCAAGCAGCGTTTTTTTGGTGCAACGCTACCCTGCAGGCTGCAGAGGGATGTCCAGGTTCGATACTTCTCCCTCGTATCAGCACGATCTCACTTGATGTTGCAAAGACCCCTCTCTCATGCGACCTCTCCACCACACCAACTTTCGACTCTTGTCGTATTCAACAGACACGAGGGCTTCTTCGTGCCGTTTAAGCGGAGTGCGGGAATCCCCGGATTTGTTTGATCTAGCTGATTACGCCTTCGGCGTTGAATCACGCTTCCGGGTTGTTCTGAGCATCAGGTCCCACAGTTCCCTTACGCAACATACATGTATATATCACATGCAGACAGCAAAGGAATTTGGTCCTTACCATCCCATAGCATGAGGGCTGGGACAAGCGGTCCTGGCCTTGGCACATCCTATTTGTGCAGCACTGGGTCGCAGGTCAAGAGGATCTTAAGAAGCTTTGTAACAGGATGAGCAGCTTGGGAGTTCGAATGGTGCTTTTCAATGGCTAAATTCCGATGAAGAAGAAGCTTATCACCTGGCATGAATCAGTGAGAAATAGTTCGGCGATGCCCAGAAGCAGACCAGGTCAAGGTTTGTAGAGAACGACATGATGACCAGCCAATCTCCCTTCCGGAGATGCTCAACGATCCTGGCTTCGAAGAGGCGTGGATTTCGTGAGAATGGCGCAATTGCAATGCTTGCCTGTTGACTAAGTGCTCCAGCCAAGAGCAAAGGCACTATGAGAGGCCAGAAAACCAGCGCTTCGATGTCAGCTATAGGACATTGGAAACCCTTTCACAAGTCTGGAAGTCCATATGCGTACCAGTTCAAAATGCACGCAATAGTGTTCATGGTCAATTTGTACATGCACCTTCTTCATGTTGTAGAGCCCAGAGCACGTCCAGGGAGAGTGCTTTCGGATACGCAATTCCGATCATCGGCGGTTGAAGTCAATCACCATTAACGCTTGATGGGTCTAGCGAATAATGGTGCTTGTCCGCGTACCCTTTAGAGGTTGGTGTCTGCCCAGAAAGAGTAGTACGAACTCTGACCGCCGAAACACATCTGTGTGACCTTGCTGCTTGGGTCGAGGCGGAGAGTGAACCTGGTTGTTATCATGGCTATCATTATTTGACTTTTGAGATATCGCATTCTTTTGCCAAAAAGATAGCTTGCAGGGGCGCCTGCGTCCCAGTCGCACAGGCCAGAAGGCCGTGAGACTCTCAGCTCACGATAAGGGATAAAGGCTTATCAGTGGGGTCCCTGACTGTATGCCTGCAACAACATGCGTTGCACGTTCACTATATGACTTATTAGTGGACACCATTTTAGTGGAAAAGGAGAGTGGCGTAGGCCGGGTTTCCTGTTGCCAGAACACCATTGTTTGAGGAGTGGAATTGTCGGCCGAAGATATGAGAAGTAGATGCTAGGACAAGACGAGGCTGGTCCGTCAACATGTGATGAACGCGGAAAAGGGCGCACGAGGTCGCACAGACAACGTTGTTGCAGACTTATCCTTCAGTCGGGCACAACAGGGAGCTAACACATATGATGCTGCATGAGGCCGGAGACCCGAACCAGGCGTGCATGAGCACATTGACGACACGCAGTTTGAGCACAAACCTGGCAGACACGGACAATCCTGGACGTTGGAGCATAATTAAATGCCTGCCCTGCATGCCGCTGCTGGTGTGGCTGATCGAGATTGAGGAAGATACGCCATATGCATTCCAATGGCATGTCTTAGAGCCACGCCAGTGTTGGACGGCCTGGTATCGTCTAACAAAGGCCTGGGCTAGGCCAAGTTTTTATATGCATCGCATCAGATGTGTCGTGGCCTGAGGCTTGAGCACGGGATTGCGGCCTTGGAGACCCAACCGGTAAAGACCCGTCCTGATTGGCATGAGGCTGCCACGAGGAAGCTTTCGAGTGGCAGCGAGTATGTGAATTGTGGCTCATGGTTGCGGTGCAGAGTGGCATGCACATACGGGTGGATCAGGAAGAGAATTTCGCAGGAGCGGGAAGGCGACGGTTACTTTTGCATCTGTGAAGGATGACACATGAGATGGGGCGAGAAGCCTGCAGTTCGGTGCCTAGAAGGCCGATCTGTTTACCTGGGAGAATCCTAGAACACACTGTGTTTAGAATTGTCATATAACTTTGAGGACATGATAAGTTGGGAGGCAGTTCTGTCAGGATGTGGTCCAAGGGGTGATCAACTCGTGGCTCGAGAAGTTTCAAAGATGGCACCGAGATGCACAGACGGGTAAAATCGTAAGAGGCGTTCCTGACAAGTGAGGTATGGCCCGTCCAGTGGTTGGCAACGTTCAGAGGACGTGGGATGAGATAACACAAAACCTGTGCGTTGTGGTAGACGCCGAAGAGAGGGGACAGCCCCAGTGTAAGTAGGACGAGTCAAGGGAGTAGATTACAAGTAACAGGGTTGTGCCCTGCACAGGCAGCATGGTTGACATTGGGAGGCGTGGATAAGGACGGGAACTGCGGAGATTTTTGATCTGTGTCTGTCCTGAAAGAGTTGTTGGTAAGAAGCATAAAAGATGATGATGGTCGAAAGAGGAAATGCCTGGTAGTTGCAGTCATTATTATAATTAGATTGTAAAAGTACTCCGTACATATCGATCTGATTTACTCCGTCATGCTGATAGAAATACCTCGGATGAAGAGCAGTAACGAAGGAGTCACTCAAGGTGAAACCCTCAGCGGTCAGGTGCTTCCCCCGCAATCTTGCGCCATAAGAGGCTGGATGGTCTGTGATCTGGGCACTATTTCTAGGCGTGCTAGGCATCAACCACCGGGCATCAAAGCATCTTGGAGGGGCAGGAAATGCCATATTTCGTTTGTCTGACGATCTTTGATGCTAGCGATCCGCAGTAAATTCAGGGTGCCACAGTGATACATCTCATGTCAGACAAGACCAGTTTTGCTGTGCTTGTAACACAAAAAGATCGAGGTTTCTTTCTCCTCCATGGCAATTCTCGCCTGGCAGCTCTTTCTCATTCAATCGACAAACCCATAATTCGCGTCTTAACATCGACTCCAGTTTTCCTCAAAACGACCATTGCTGCTTCGCTGCAAATCGCGTCTCTTTGTCTGTGCGCTCCTCTCCTGTACATAGGCATAAGCAGGGACCCTTACTTTCTTATGAAGCGAACCTGTCTCAAATGGCAACCCGCTTTTACGCCTGCGCCTCGCCTTTCCATTGCCGGCCGCATCAACGCCACTTTGCGATTTTTTCCGCCTCTTTCTCGACCTCCCCACGCTGCCAACCTTAGCGACTGGGCGAGTCCTCCCACGAGTCCTTGACCGACAGCTCTCGCCTATACTCCAGAGCAAATGGTTGTTGGCATCGACAACATATATGCAGCTAAGACTTCACACTTTTTAACCGGGAAATCCACTCCCCCTTTGACCTTTGATACCGTCCACTAGTTGAAACAGGTTGTGGAAGGGATTGTCAGTCTGTGCGTATTTCGAATGCTCTTTTTGCGCGGCCGTTCGGGAGGCACGGCGGACTCCTCCTCTCTGAACCTTGATTCCGACAACTAAACAGGGCCCTGTCATCTCTCTGTAATTCGCGCCAAAATTCTCGTCCTCGGGTGCCTCTCCTCGTTTCCTCCTCATCCCTCCTCGACTCCACCGCCTCGCTACTACGGTCAATCGAACAAAGCAGCTCCTCCCGCTTCGATCCAACCTCGACTTACATACGTACACTCCACTCTTTCCCACAAATTCTCTTCCACCATTCATTACGTCTCTGCATACCCGTTGCAAATCCAGACTCGCATTGTAACTCACTGCCACGATCCTCGATCTGTTCCTCGTCCTTCTACCCATACCGCAGATCATTTGAAAACCCTCACGTCGCCTCAAAAAGCCTTGCCCCAGCATCTCCTCCTCTAGCATCAAAAACCCCCACTCTGTCGTAAGCACGATCTGCTGGGTTCACTCTCCCTCGCGCCGCCTGCGTTGAGCGAAAATATCGGACAGACTTCAACTCAGCTCAACAACAAGCATAACGGCAGAGTGTGCAAAAAGACAAAGAACCAAGCAGTGAGGGTTGCAGACCTTTTATCACCGTCACGAGTTACTGCCTTTGGTGACTCCTGCTACTGCTGATTCTTCTGGTTGACGACCAAGTGCTCTCAAGCATTATAACACAATACCCCATGAGTTGCTTCTCATGACGACCGTTCTACAGGCTCCTCTTCCTGGGGCCTCACCTTTCTCCTCGAGTCCCATACACTCGTCCTCATATTCAGACCTCTCTACATTGAAGGATTCGGTACCATACGGTCAGACACCAAAACAGAATTCATCTTACTCGCGCCACAACTATGCCAGACATTATGCAGATTCCGCACCCTCAACCGCGCCGTCCTCTCCTCAATTGACCTACACAACATCCTCTAGGCGGGATTCCTACGCCTCGACACCGGCAAGCAGCCTCTCGTTAGAAAAGGATATGCTTGATGAGGATGATGACATGGCATTTCCGGCGTTTGGGAACTCCGGCGTCTCCAGCCAGCAATATGAAGAACCAGTCGAGCAAGAAGATGCTTCTCAGATACCCAGCCCCATTACCGAAGAGTCGTCCTTATCTAGCAAATCCACACAGGACGACCAAGCTATAGAAGCCGAACCCACACGGCACGTTGACTATTTGTCCCACGAGTGGAAAGAGGAAGATATCTGGTTATCTTGGAGTTACGTCTCTCACCGAAGAGGGTCACTTGCTAATGGTACACGACTCGAGAATGCTTCGTGGAGGTCGTGGGTTAAGGCCAAGAACCAGCTCAAAACTGTCTCGCCCGAAACACTGAACTGGCTCAAGGACTGTGATGTGACTTGGCTTTATGGACCTTTACAACAGACTAAGGCCATCCCTATATCATTTGAAAAGAGCTCCCCTCCCCCCAGCCGACTGTCCCATTCATCGTCATTCGTCTCGAAAAAGCCGATTCTTAAGAAGAAATCTGCTTCGGCCGCCATTCTGGAACGATCACGGTCACAACACTCTTTACTGCAGAGAGCCAGTGACATTATCAGGGTTCAGCAATCGAGTCCTGCACATGGCCGCCCGATTCTCCGGCGAGGACATTCAGAATTCACACTACCTCAATATCCAAACAGCTCTGTCCTCACAACGCCTGCCGAGCATGAAACACCCGGCGGCTTCTTTTCCGCTGAACGTTCGTCGTTTACCTTGCCCGATGCCCCGACACCTTCGGAATGCAAACATGTTCTCTTTGATGAAGAAGTTCGTCAAGTCCAAGCCATTGACTCGGAAGACGACGACAAAGCCGAAGACGATGATGTGGGTATCGATACTGACGAAGATGACGATTTCGGTCTGATGATGGCTCCATCTCAACGCGGAGGTCATGTTAGTAATCGAGCGACACCCCGGGGCAGCTTTAGCAACGAGTCTAAGACGATCGTGCCACTACCATCTACGACACTTAAATACCGGCACGATACACCTGAGCCTCCGGAGGTGCCGAAAGGCAACTTTGGGTTGTGGAATAGCGGACACAGGCTGTCTCCTTCACCATCTCAAGCAACACTCCGGCCGTCGAGACCGAGTCAAAACTTCCTTCTTGATGATGATCCAGAAGTCAACGATGAACCTTGGCAACCTCAATCCTCATTAGGGGCCGGGCGGTCTCCTTACGATGACGAAGACGACCATGATAACCACCCTAACATGAGGAGAACCGAGTCCGGTATGTTTATGCCATATGACGAAAATGAAGAAGAAGCAGTCATGAACAGTACGCTGTTCGGTCAAGCAGTCTACGCTGTGAACACTTTCAAAGACATTGCCCACGTGGTGTGGAACGTGGGCTGGAATCGAAGATGACGGTAATGATGGTGGACGGTCACTTTTGCTGGTTTGTGTCTATTTCAAGCGAAGCATAGCGTAGGCGCTTTGGGCTTTGTACTCGCTGCAGAAAGCATGTCGCCTTTTGGTCATGACGCTACTGAAGGATGAAGCTCTACGCAGGATCTAGGACGACACTGTAAATATATTGGAGGCTATACAAGAGGCGGGTGATATGACTATCATCACAGGCTACACATAGACGGCGTCAATACAAGAGGCTGCATTGAACTTCAGCCATCGAACAGTACTCGCGATTTCCCGTTGTGCGCAGAAGATGCTGAACAGCCAACAGGCAGAGCAAACCATGGTGCACCCGCCTTCAACTTAGACGTGGTCATTGACAATTCCTTGGTTCAGGGACACGGCAAGGTCACGGCAAGAAGCTGGAGACCCCAGTTTCCCCCGAAAACGCACAGACACGCCAAAATCCCTTGTTTTCCGAATCGGGACCAGAACGGATCATATGACTGTGACTTTGACCGTTGAGTTTCACCAAAACATTCCTTCTGTACCTGCTGATCGCGTGAGTTTTCCCCTTACCTAGGGACATTCCGTACCTTTTTCTCTCGATGGAGTCGATTTGGCTCTTCTGGAATGCTTAACTTGCGAGTAGAACCCGGAGTGACGATACAGTTTCACCTTTTGCGGGGTGCATTTGGGGCGACACATCGTCAAGGACGTACCTCGTGATGTTACGATCCCAGCGATCGATCAAATCTGTACGTAAGGATCTTCAGGAGATTCCAAAACACATCGTCACACCGTTCGACGAAAGCATTGCAGTCAGAATTTTTCATAACGATGATGACATCTTTCTTTTTTCTTTGTTTCTACACAGTAGTGCTGGGTGCCCTGAAAGGAAGGTCGACTTCTAGGCGATGTCAACCCGTTGACTGGCAATGCAGCGTACGGACGGGATTGTTCAATGTCCAGCCTTCCACTGGAGGATCGGGCGATGGGTCGCCACACTTTGCCCACCGGGAAAATCCCCAGTTTGAGGTCTTGCGGCTTTGGATGTTCGAAGTGCTAGGAAACATATCCCCCGTCCAGCTAAGCCGTCCCCGACAATACGCCGCTTGAGAGTGCAATGTCTTTGCCTTGTTCACTTGCCGGAGTACGAGTAGAGGAGCACTGCAAGCAGATCGGCTGAAAGGCAGAATAATACTCGTACGAGGGGCAATGGATGTCTTCGATTCGCCATACTCAAAAACGAAACTTAGTCTTGCGTCGAAACGATCCCGCATCCAGGCGAATCTTCGGGCCCGGAAAAATTAGGAACGACAAGATGTGGCGCTCTTTCGTTCGGCTTTTTTGTGGCGTCGTACGATGAAGCCTTTTGTCGTCGCATAAGGTGGGATGCGTGGGACTGCAGGTGAGGTCGTTTACTGGTGCTTGATAACCAAGAGTTGTAGATCGTATCAATGGTTTGCATTTCGGACTGCCACAAACAGAATGATCCGTTCATGCACGTGTGGGAATTGATGGAGGAGTTATGGTGATAAGGCATGCGCACTGCAAGGGTTTGATATGCGTGATAATGCAGGCGTACAGTCGACCTTCGCGACTTGCCTTGCCTAACCTCACCTGCCTCACATGTGAAACCCACTGCTCAACTACATACTGTGAGGTTCGTTGTGCATTGCAACTCCCTAAGTATCCTATCGACATATGGGTGATGGTTTCGGGAGTCGGCATCGGTGGCGACAGCAGCCCCAGTCCTTGTTTGCAGCATTGATAACGTAGCCGAGTCTGCTTTGGGGTGCTGCAATCGACTGCGCAGTGCAATTCGCAGTTCCTCAGGTGCGGATTGACGGGCCGTGATCAAACCTCTGGATACTCTGATCATGGGGGTTTTTCGGAATGGCATACCTTGTTTCTCAACACCCGCTGAACGCCTGAATCTGTGCGTCAGAGCACGGGATGGATCCCCGTTATGTTTTGCGGAGTAATTGTGATGCAAGCAATGACCTGCAGGGGTATGAATAGGTGTTGAGATACAGGTCACTCCTTGTATGACCACCCAAGAGCTATGTTGAGATGAGCAGGGATACCTAGGTATTTGGTTAGAATCAACTGGGATGCTGATAAGAAGTGTCGTCTCGACTTGACATTGGGTATTGATGTTGCGGAGCATCGATCAATGCATTTAGACAGATAATAAATGCTATTTTGTCTGACTGAAGTCCGTATTGTATTCACTT
Source organism: Exophiala viscosa (assembly GCF_022695815.1). Lineage (NCBI taxonomy): Eukaryota > Fungi > Ascomycota > Eurotiomycetes > Chaetothyriales > Herpotrichiellaceae > Exophiala > Exophiala viscosa. Next base: position 1,720,319 of record NW_026944354.1, on the reverse strand, counting down.
GAACCGAGTTGTTTCACTGATGGTCTCTGTTGCTCTGCTCGTGGTTGATATAGCCTTGATCATGGGCAAGGTTTGTGCGATCCATGGCATTGAGAGCTGCACTGCGGCAGGACCCTGGGCTGCAAGCCTTGCACTCGATAAGTAGACCCCACATCAGTTCTTCATCTATGCTGGGCCTCCACAGGTGTTCGATTCATTCATTTACTAGACGAAGGCCACGAAAGAGAGAGAGTTGCAGGCTCCGGCGGTTCACAGAGATAGAGATGATTAAGCGCTCTCGGCCAACCTGCCTGTCACAGGTAACGCCGCCTGGCCACTGGCTCTCAGGTCGGGTTCACATTCGGGTCCTTCTTAATGTCCGAGAAGTCAATCATTCTACACATATCAACGAACCATCTGGCGTTCGGAGCCCACGGTCGACACAAAACACGATCCACCGTCCGAGATGATGGCGAGCGTCAAACAATAGCATTGATGTCTCATGCTATATAACAGTAGGCTCCATTGGTATTTCATTGACTTAGCTGTCTTCCATCACAAAATCTAGTGTCTATCTGAACAGAACTGTTGGAAACTCCCCACAGATACTGTACTTTCTGATCTAGTAATTTCATCTGCGCCCTGCAGTTCAACATGTGCGCCTACAAACCGAGAATCGCCCTTGTTGGTGGCGGTCCGGCCTCATTAACAGTCGGAAACCTCCTGCACAAGCACAACATCCCTTTCACAATCTTCGAACTCCGGCCCCAGCCTACCGAGGAAGACCTTGCGAAACCAGTCGGCATGCTCGACTTGCATGAAGAGTCCGGGCTTGCGGCTCTCGAAGCATGCGGTCTTTCAAAGGAATTTCACTCACATACGGGCGTCTGCAGCGAGTCGCAAATCATAGCTAACAAGGAGGGAGACGTCATCTACACGGACGACGGAGGAGTTGCGACTCGTCCGGAAATCTCGCGCAACTCGCTCACCAAGATTCTGCTCGATCGACTGCCCCCAGATTCAGTCAAATGGGAGCACAAGCTCATTTCAGCCAGTCGGATCACCTCCTCCTCGTCTGGGGACATGGAGATCGAGCTCGACTTCGACAAGCACGGCAAACACACCTTTGACTTTGTAATCGGCGCAGACGGTACCTGGTCCCGTGTGCGCAACCTGTTGACCGACACGAAACCCAGTTATGCCGGCTGGCAACTTATCACGGTGACCATCCGAGACGTTACGGTGAAATACCCGGAATTTGCACAGTATATCGGCACAGGATCCTTCATGTGCCTCGGCCAGAGACACGGGGTCTTATCGCAGCGCGGGCTGCAGGATTCGGCGCGGATATACGTCTGCCTAACAACGGCCGACGAGCACTTTGGTGACAAGCTGGGCCTCAACAACGGCACACCCGCCGAGGCTATAAATAAGCTACTAAACGACAACGCCCTTCTCGGACAATTTGGTCCCAAAGTCAAGGACTTGGTGCGGATCGCATGCGACGAAGAGACCAAGGACAACCCGGACGCCAAACTGGGTATTATGCCGTTGTACATGCTGCCCATTGACCACAGCTGGGAGCACAAGACGGGCGCGACGGTCATCGGCGATGCGGCTCATGTCATGTGCCCATGGGCCGCGGAAGGTGTAAACCTCGCCATGCACGACGCGCTGGATTTGTCCCAAGCTATCATCAAGGCGTCTGAGACTGTGCCAGAGGATGCCGCTTCGTTTCAAAGACGTCTAGATGTCCTGGTCGAGGAGTTCGAACGAGCTATGGCGGAGCGAGCGAAAGAGAAGGCTGAGGAGACGTATAACAATGGACAGGTCATGTTTAGTAGCGAGGATGGCGCCACAGCTATGGCTGAGTGGATGACAAGCATGATGGCTATGGTGATGGCGCAGCAAGCCGAAGCCGGGGAGGCGAACGTGAAGGTCATGCCTGAATGAAATTGTTGCATGGTGGGCATTTGCAGTTGCGGTGCTTGAGAACGAAGGTGTTGGTGCCTATCAGGGAAAATCACAAGATACCCCTACTATGTACTATAGATAGACCTCGAAGACAGAGTACTTTTTTGGAAAGAAAAATATGTGCCCAAGTTTCACTCGTGAGCATCTTTATACTGTCGTAGAGAACACAAGCACCGTTTGATGGTTGAATCCTCCGTAAGGTTAATATATGTCCCCAGGCGCTTAACATTGATGGCCGCGCACCGAGTGCAGCCCAACCCGCAGTTCGAGAAAAAATGCCAGATGGGGAAGTCACCAATACCTGGAATGGTAGTTATCGGTACCTTTTCATGACACGACAGTCCCGAGGTGACGGTCCCGGGCAACGGCCGTGACAGCGTTGGCACCGGTGCATTCCAGTCCCAGAACTTTGGTTACCGGGTTGATGCACCGCTGGCATTTCACGATCGACCGTTCCATACAACGTACAAAGTCGATCAAATACATAAGTGGACAGTCGACCTATCCCTCCATTCTCTCCCATCGGTGATGTTCCTGATAGACACGAAATCCAGGCCGCGTAATGCTGTCAGTGGCAGTGGATTGAGACCCATAGGTGCGAAATGATGGGCGCCGCGCGTTTTGTTGTGCTTATCTCGTCTTGCAATATAACCTGCGTCTGCACCTGAGTTTACTTTGGCATCCTTCCTACGCTCCTCAAGAAGATCCTGAACGATGTCGGTGCCCATCTGAATTGTACATTTGATCGAGCTCTACAGGAAGACAATATCTACCCAAGAAAGACAAACGCTGCCCTCCAGTCGTTCCCTGTCCCTAAAAACAGCGCCACGCTCGAAATCAATGGGAATATACTCATAACATGGTTGTCATCCTGTTGCGGCCGGATGCTTGAACACTCTCGAGAAAAAGTACAATCAGCCGTAACAGGACTGGAAAAATCAAGAGGTGACATATACACAGTTTGCTGAACCGTTTCGGGAAGATGTGAGGACTCGAGGTGCAGCCAGCCGGGTGCATGCACGTTACGGTGGAGCTGTACTCACAGCGCTTCGATGACAAGTCTTGGTGCGGTTTTGTTTGTTTAATTTCCCAAGATTTTACAGCAGCGCGATCATTGCAGCAGCGGCTGCTAGAAACGCTCCTTGCACTTTGAGTTCAGTCGCGCCGCTGTTAGTGTTCGGAGCAGACGTGGTTTGCGATGACGAAGCAGTGGCCGAAGAGGATGTGCTGGAATCGGACGACGTCGTGGTCGTCGCAGATGATTCCGTGCTACTACTGCTGTTCGAGGATGTGGTGGTAGCCGCTGAAGCAGAGCTGGTAGAGCCACTGGTTGTGGAGCCGCTGGAAGAAGTAGCAGAGGCACTGCTTGTGGCGCTGTCGGTCGTTGAAACGGTAGAGGCGGACGCTGTTGCGGTTCCGGTCGCGCCCTGAATACCAAAATTCGGGGAGAAGTTGATGTTGCTCGAGTCTGTATCATCGATGATTTCGATGGTGTACTCGTGCGAGTTTACTTCGTTACCGGAAGGTATTGAGAGTGTTGCGGTCTCATCGGAAGCAGAAAGGCCAGCTACGTGGGTCACTGTCAGTTTACTACTACTAGGTAAGTGAGGGCGGGTTCACGTACAAGCCAAGGTGATACCGCCGTCGGGGGTGATGGGATCCTGCTGTAATTTGATTGTGACGGTGCCACTCGATGGGTTCGTCCATTGAATTGTAAGGGATTGACCAGCAGTCACATCCAGAGTACTTTGACCCGAAGGAACACTGATGGCGTTGTTTTGTGCGGCGACAATGCCTGCGCACAGCGCAACGACCGCAGTTGCAAGGAAGCGCATCTCTAATTTGAATTGTGAGAAGGAGTTTGTATGTGGACGTGTGGTATGTGAGATGTGGTTGGTAATGAATGATGGTTATATCGCGCAGTTGATATAGTGACTACTTGGTATGGGTGCAGCCGTAACGATGATGATGTTATCTTCTGTAGTGGTGGTGGCGCAGGGCAAATATGGCAAAAGGAGGGTTTCGCAGTACGATGGTGTTGACGACGTCGAAAAATGGAAAGCGCGTTAGCCCGTTGTTCGCGACAACGAAACCTAGGTGCGGCGGGTTAGCGCCCCAAGACTAAACGAAATGAGGTCAAGCACCTAACAATTTCGGCACCACCCTTCGCATGGACTCTTTATTTATGGCGAGATTGAGGGTGCTTCGCTGATTTCTAGGCTGCCCTATTGGGTGTTTGTCAATATGGTTTCTGTTAACTTAGGGACTCAGGGCCCAGGTACCAAGGTGCACTGCAACCCATTCAAGATGGGCGCTGCTCCCCGCATCTGAGACCTGTTAGGGTTTGTCTTTGCTTTTTGTTCATGGCTCTGCTTCGACTCTTCAGCCGCACTCGACGAGTATTTGGACGGTCATAAACAGAAACAATTCACGGAGGCTGAGGATGGCGGTTGTTGGTGGCTTGCGTCAAAGCTGCACCTTGTTCAACATAGCTTCTTCATGTTCGGCTACTGAGGCAAACCTTTACTGTCACACCACTCGAGCAACTCGGGAGACTGAGAATAAAACATTCGCGGAGGATGGACTCCTCGTCTCGGATGGCCCTTCCCTATTTTGACTCTCGGCTTGCCGGCAATAGGCTGCAGCCATGTGTGTATGCTTGTTGATGCCCTATGAATGGTTTGTGAGCGAAGACGCCATTCTATCAGACGTTGAAACCCAACTGTGCACAACGGCAGCGTTGAAATGTGCGAGTTGCCCAGTGCAGGCTGCATGGCATACACGGGGTATCCTTCGACATGGAGGGAGTAAAGAGCAAGCACGTTTCGCCCAGGAGTTTGCCTTGGAAATAGCTAGGTTCTACGATTGCAAAACTGATGGCGTAGTGATGGTGGATGATTTTGTTTTTTCGAACAATGATCCCCAGTCCACATCGAATTGAATGAAGTAGACTGGTACGGTTCTAGGAATATACAAGAGCAGTAACAAGGACTGTTGATATGCTGGGACATAGATTTTCCCGAAGCGTTCCGCGCCCTGATCCGACAAGGGGCACGCATTATCATCTGTCCCACCTTGTGCCTCTTGAGAGACATGTCTGAAGCAGGACTGAAAATCACCCCCGGAGTCGAGGCCTTCTTCATGAAATCCGCAATCGTGACTCGAGCGTGTGAGAACACGTGCTGCATCATCTTCGTGAATGGAGGTGGGCCCAAAGAAGACAGGTTTCTGGGTCCGAGTCAGGTCGCTATGCCGCTGGTAGGGACGGTGAAAGGGAGTTTCACAGGGTGTGAAGAAGGCATGAGGATTGTAGAGGTCGATAAGAGTCTGCTCGATGTTGCAGAGGCGAATTATAAGGTCAGAGGGGATCTCGCAGGGCAGGACTTGCATTATGGGTACAGTCATGTGTGAAGCTTGTCGAGTGTTGTGTTGGGAACACTCAATCAAGTAGGTCTCCTCATAGACGGGACTATAAGGGCAAGATGCTTCCATGTTCCCAAAATCATGCACTCACCAACCCTCACAGTGACGTGCTTCGTGTTCTCCCGAAGCGAGTCAGGTCAGTCGGCCGGTGTTTTCTCGCCGGTCTGGAGGAGAGTGAAATCGCTGACCCCGGTGGAGAACAGTCGATGGTGGCTCGTCCGTCAAGGATGTACAATATGCTGTTTGGGGCAAGTCACTTGCCATTAATCAGGCCCAGTGGTATCGGGATTTCATTGCCGCTCTCACGGCGAAGACCAGGCCTGGAGTCGATGCTTCCTAGGGCCTTCTTCAAAATATCCTTTCAAGTAGCCGTCGGCCGGCTGACTCGCACAATTGGATGGGCGTCAAGTCGAACACTATGACAGCCTCTCGACGAGAAACGGTAGTCTTCGTCAAGCATGATCAGGCATCACGGTGCTGTCGAGTTCTGCTCACTCGTCCCCGTGGATACCGATCGTATACGGCGTTTTCTCGCACTTGTTTGTCAGTCTGCCGAATAGCATAGTCCTCCCGTAATGATCATCTCACATCAAGCATCTTGACATTTTTGCCCCTGTTCATATCATGTTCTTCACCCAAAGATCCGCGAGAGTATCCCTCCCCCTCCCGCACCACCACTCCCACCCTTTGCAAACGGATCCCCTTTCCTCATCCACTCATCAACCCACTCCGCCATCCTAACCGGATCACTCAACATCCTCGTATCAACAACCCGTTCCGTGACACGTTCTGCCCTCCGCCCTCCAAACCCAATGAGCGTAGGCATACTGGTCACGCCCCACTCAACCCCAAGATCCATCATGTTTCCATTGCTGTTGTCGGGGCTGTCCAGCTCGACCTCGGCGAACGCTAAGCCCGAGAACTTGTCTTCCGGCGCCACGGGACGCGTCTCCACCAGACTCGTCAACAATGGCGTGATGGTCCGACACGGTGCGCATGCAGACGTGGTGAAGAGCGCGAGTAATAACGTGTTGTTTGCCGAACATAAACGTAATGCGTCGTGGAATTGCGGCGGTGTGCGGAAGGGGTCGAGCACACGCTTCCTCTGTATGCCGAGAGACGGCGAGGAGGAGAAAGTTCGTTGAAGGCGTGTGGTCGCTTGGATGTCTCTAGCGAGTAGACGAAGTAGATGAGTTGATTGATTAGAGGGACTCATTGTGACAGCGAATAAGGGCTCGAAGAAGGAGTTTTGGGTAGTGAGAACAGAGGTAGAGTCACCGGTATCGAAACAAAACCAGAAGCCTTATTGATCTTCCTGGTACGAGGTCTCAGGCGTTGTTGGTTTGTAGCAAGATGTTCGTAAAGAAAAACACCATGACGTCACGCATACTCAGTATCCCCCAGCCTTGCTTAGCCTTCGCTGAGCACTACATCCACCACCATCGCTAAAAGCAGGAGATAAGTCAAAGGGAAATGTGTTCGTCTTTCAAGAAGTTCTCTACACCATTTTGAACTGTAAAGCATCTAAGAAGCCTGATCTTTATAGGGATCCTTGGGACTCCCACCTATTGGATCCCCATATACGCCATGCTATGCCATGCTCTTGCCTGAGGTTCAGCCAGATCATAAAAACAAGGGTATCACGACCCTCAGACTGACCAGTATCACAAACCCCCACAACACAAACACCCTGGAAATGTTCTCGTACATGACAAAAGAGGCCGCTTGCTCCCCATAAACGCTCAACATGCCAGCATGTCCAATCCAAAGTCCGTGAAGAAATGCAAACATCATGCACAAAACCACCAAGATGCCCACACCGGCTAGTCATAAAACAATACATGAAGAAGGTTGCTGCCTGTCAAATTCCACAAAAGTTAGTTGTTGGTCTTCTGTGATGCATTCATTCATTCCTTCCATCTGCCTGCAGCCATGGGCTCGTTTTGCCGCTGTTGATTGGTGATTGTGAGTTTGTCTTAAGGTGACTCTTCTGATGTAGTGTCATGTTCTTCGTGGGACCTGGTTGCTGCCTGGTGTTCCGCTTCGAACTCACTTCAGGCATACGATGTCAGGCGACATGACCCTCCAATGCCTAAAAAGAAAGGAAAGGGGAAAGAAAAGGTAAACTTACTGCCTTGCTCGCTCTAATCTCAGCACCCATTGCGCGGTAATCTTCAGTCGCTCTCTCACACTCGTTGCTGGTAATAAAAGGTATTTTTCGGCCTCGGATATAGGTAGGACACTGGCAAGCCAGTAAGGGAATACTGCCGGGTCGGAAGGAGGTTGGCCGTAGACAGCCAGCGCTCGCTGGTGAACCCACCGAGCCGACTGCAAACGTGCTCGCTCCACAAACTCGATAGCCATCTCCAGCAAGCGTTGTGTCGGCATATGTTGAATCTGTGTCGCTTCATCGGCGTCCTCCGGTACAGTTATGGCTGTTTCTTGGGCCTCGATGATTTCTTCTTCGTGTACAGGGATGTCATCGACGCGTTGTACCCGACCGACGATGTACCCATCAAGCATCCTGGTCTCGACCACTCGAAATCGATGTAGTCCTCGTGTCTCAATGATACTGCGACCGTCGGGAAGCAGTTCGATGCGCTCAATGAACAACACCGTACCATAGGGCATGAAATGAGGTTCTCCTTGTGGAGTCCCGTATGGTCTGTACATCACGATGCCAAACTTGCGTGACCCACTCTCCATAGCCCTTCGTATCATAAGTCGATATCGTGGTTCGAAGATATGCAGAAAGGTGGGCATCTGAGGATACGCCAATGTGCAGGGGAACAAAGGTAATTGTGACACTTCGTCGACCATGTCCTCCTGTGCATCAACCGTTAATCGTGCCGTCAGTAAGTCGGTTAATAGGTGCTGAGTTAGGAAGGTGATTCTTTTGTTGCTAGGTTCTCCCACCACGCTCGGTAATAATGCAAGCCTGCGACGGCACATTGGACAAAGATTTGTGTGGTCCATTGCACGGGCAAAGCATTTCCGACAGAATGTGTGGCCGCAAGATGTTGTCAGAGGATCGAGCATGATTTGGTAACATACTTGACACTCTGTCTCGCCTTGGACCATCTCTCTTAGCACTCCCAAGGTTGCCAGATCCAATTCTCGAGTCGACCCTTCGGTGCCCGGGTCTACTGGTGAATAAGCAACGTCGGAGGAGTAGTGTAACTCCCCCATTTCGGCGAGGGTGTATGTCGAGACGATGCGTCCGCCGTGAAGAACACGTGACCTGGGCATGACGTCCATATTCCTCGCGGCCAGGCTGGGCCAGTCGAGCTGTTCTTCCAACAACAGCGGCATTTCTGAAGATTCAGCTTTGCTGTTGTCCATGTATGTTTTGAGAACATCCATGATTTTGTTCAGTGTCACATCTGTTCCACAATCTGCCACCGAGTGTTCCAACTCACATCCCTTGAAAGGGCACAGGAACCCCTCCGAGCGCCCCTCCATAAGAGGGTATGTAATGTTTTCGCGCTTGTACAGCGGCGGTAAGCAATTCTGGCACAAGGAGTTGCCACATGGTAGTGTGGTAGGGTCTCTTAAAGGGTAGGAGCACTGAGAACACTGGAACAGTTTGACAATTGCTCGGGCACCATCCCAGGCGTCGAATGCGCCGCCATTCGTCCGCGTCGGTGATCCATCACCACTCATCTGCGCAGTTGACGGAGCCCCGACGTCTCCTGCCTGTCGTGAGGATCCTGTGAGGTCCTCCTCTTTCGTGTGCTTAGAAAGACCACTAAGGGTTTCGGATGCACCGTATCCATATATAGGATGGTTGCATTTATTCCTGTTCCGCTCTCTTACCATCACCTCATCAAGCCTCGGTGATGTAGATTCTGCTCAAGCACTCTTTAATGACTTCTCCAGCACCATCCAATATCCTGCGGGCGACGTAAGAGATATGGTGCAAATGTAATCTTCTGTAACGCTCAAGCGCAGCGTACTGTTATGATCTGACCGGGCATAGAGCGGAGGAAGGGGCTTTAAAAGACGTGAGGGGTGCGTAGAATGAACGGCGTGAGGTGAGAGAGAACAATTTCAGGCAAGCAGTAAGAAGAAAAAAGGATATTGCGAGGCTTTGAATCAACGATGCATTAGTCTCTTCATGAGATCAACGACGAGTAGACTTTGTGGGAGCAATCAGATAAGTCCAAGCGCATGGGAGGCCACCCCCAAAAGGCTTATGATGATCCGCACCTTCATCAGGAACAGCACCGGCATGGCCGCTGGACACCAGAGCGCTGGGGCAGGGATTGAGTGGAAAGCAGTAAAGGCCGTAACCAACGACGGGGGCCGTAGTGGGCACTCGAGGCATGCACTATGGCGGTTGGAGGGTGTTTTGCCACGGTCGAGGGTTTTCGATGGTAGTGCGATGTCGTGGAAGATCGAGATCTCGAAAGAGTGATGTGATCGAAGAATGAAGGTGAGTGGCCCCAGTGAGAAGCAGGGATCAATCAAGGCCCTGAGCACCAACGAAATAGCGGCTAGAGGGGTAACAAACAGTCTAAAGACAATGCTTGGGGGAACATGAGGAGAAGAAAAGCGATGGAGGGGCGCTAACTTACCGGTATTGTGTTAGGGGCCGCTGGTTTCTCGCTGATGGCCACCGGCTAGAGGCGTCATCAGTCCCTTGTATTTAGTACGAGTCATAGAGACGTCAATCATTTCGAGCTTCCAATAATCACCGTCCAGGCTGTTACCCATCTCAGTCCTTTCACGTGAACCTTTAATCCGGTTCTAAAAGCTCCTGTTGGTTGCAGAGTCCGCACTTGTACACGACTGTACAAGTCATAGCACCAGGAGCCTGGACCCAAACCAGAGATACCGGTACCGCACACTGGGCATGAGGCCGTGAGTCTCGCCCAATCCGGGTTCTCATCTCGCCGTTTTGGTATCTTTTATGACCTCAATGACCTGTCCATTTGTCGAATTGGGCATGCGAACGCCACATGACTCGTGGAGCCAAGCAGCTTGAGGCGCTTGGGGCTGTATCCATCAAGTGCTTCTAGAAGCCTGCCATCGGAAGCATAGATCATCAGCCAGCCCTTCCTTCTTTTCGTCTTGCTCCCTCAGATCTATCATGAATGATCTCGATGAACCGTTCGGAAAAAGATTCAGTACCCACCATCATGCTCCGCTTGCCACGTTTTCATGATCATGTCCAGTTTTGCACCTCGCTTGACCCACCGACAGAACGCCGTCGTGAAAAACCTTCGGTCCAAACCCAAGAATATAACGCATGTATACGGGGATCTCATCCGACGTTTAGGTTGACAACGGCATCTAACCAGTATCAGACCCACTGTCTTCTCCCTCCATCTCCTCATCGAAAATGATTCGTCGCATCAGACCCTTGTTGAAGAGGTTCAAGATGAAATGCAACGCTTGCAGCCGATAGTGGTGGCTTCGCAGAATCACTAATGTCTTCCGGAACATCTCGGTCGTGGCGAAGTGGGCAGGGTGTTTTGCTTTGATAGAGTGAAGCTCGGTCGCCGCCTTCTTGTACATGACAGAGTTTCCCATCTCGACTATGTGCTTGAGTATTTTGGCTCGGGTCGGGTTCTCGTCTGTAACTGCTGACTTGTACTCCGCGTCCTCTTCGGCTGTCGGACTCTGTGTTACTTCATTGGATGCAATCGGTTTCTGGTAGTGGATTAGCATTCAGAACGTGGCATGATATGGAAGTCAAACTTACCAGACATAGAACCTCGAGGTTCCGGGGCATGCACAGACCAAGGGAGCATCCTCGAGGATCCACTGCAGTATCCCAGCCGTTCTCAGCAAGCATCTCAAACCCATGTAACGTCCTCGAGATTAGGCCAAGGACGAAGCATGCCGTGCCACGCATAGACAGCACTTCCGCACCTTCTGCTATCCGGACAATTGATGCGACCACATCGGCTTCTTCCAGAAACGGGGCGCCAAGATCCATAGAACCAATATTCCCAATGGCCCACATGCATGCTTTGACCTTGGTCAATGTCTCGGTATCTTCCTCGTCGAGCCGGACATCTCGGATCGTAGAGGCGAACTCGTAGAAGTGGCCTGATTGTCTCAGAAGCTTGCAACCCTCCTGGGTACGCGCAAGTTCCCGGTAAAAGTGTGGTGGTGCAATGCCTGGGTCATGGGAGTCGACAGCAGGGTCATCTGCGAAATGGATCTTGTTGATGCTACTGTCCATGTATGCACGCAGTATAGAGGCTTCCACCAGGCCCACGTATGCATCGTTGCGGCCCAGAAACCAATCGTCCATTTCTTGGGTGATATAGTCGAGACCACTCAGGTATTGATAGCCAACAGAAGTGGCCAGAAATCGTAGTAGAAGAGGGGCCCCAATTTCACCTAGATGGTCCAGCGAAGGACGGCATTTGACCACATACTCAAGATGGCTGCGTTGATTGCAGGCTTCTTCGAGAATCTTGACTGCAATCTCGCACACCTCAATGTCCGGATCGTACAGTTGGGTCAACACCAGCCGAAGGGCCCAATGAGAGCTGGCCCGATCTTGCATGCCGGAGGAATAGTGAACTCTTCCCACCGCATACCTTCGAAGCAGTCTCGTAGCGAAGATCCGGATTTCTTTGACCCCTGATGTCAATGCCTTAGAGAGTATGACTCGAAGATGTGTGTCTAGAGTGTAGTCCATGTTTCCCAGAAGCGCTTTTATGAGGTCTTCTCGGTCCTTGAGTTCGATCAGATGGTAGAACATGTCCATCATATGCCAGCGCTCCATTAACCGCACGCCTTCAACAGACTGACTCAGTGCTCCAAGTATGGCAAAGTAACCTCCGCTAAGTGTTTCGCTCATTTGACGACGATCAAACAGCGGTGTTGCAGACGTAATACCGCTATGCGGGTCAACTTGAGCAAGGCATTCTCCAATCTGCGCGAGAAGCTTATTCTCAGCGAGGTATTCTAAACCCACGGATGTTTGAGTCAACGTCTTGAGCAGAGCACAGCCGGTCCGAACGTAGCGTTGATTAGGCCTCGTGTTCCGAATGATCGAGAACCTGTATTTGAATGGACGGTAGAAGCCCACAAGGCGCTTCAAGAATTTGGGGGACCTAATGGCGTCTTCCAGGCGTCTGGGGTTGGTCAGGGGGCCTTCCACCAGCCCATGGATCAGTTCCCACTTCCATTTGATGTATTGTGAGTGATTCGGAATTTGACTATCGATCATTGCTTGCCGGAAGGAGTCAGCGTCCATCGAAGCAGTATACTTCATCCTCTCAGCGGCCTGTGGGCTAACGGCCAGCTCATCATCCCGGACAAGTCGGCCATATTGGGAAGCAGCAGTCTTGTTGAGCGTGCGATTGATGCTTTCGATCTGATATATCATGCCCAAATTCGTAGACGAAGCCTCAGAGCCATAATCCGTAAGAGAGGGCACTAACTCGCCCAAGACTTGTACATTCGCGCTGATAGCTTCAGGCAGGGCATGATGCGCCATTTTTAGAACTTCGGTCAGGAGGAGTGCAGCTTTCCTCTTGAGCATGAGATCTTCTTCGGCCCTGATGAGCTCAACAAGGGCGGGAACCAGACCAGCCTTTACCAACGCGGCTAGGACGAATGCTGAGAAGTGATAGGTCAGGTCGAATCTGCCCTCGGAGTCGTACTCCATTGGTGGTCTTGGCAATGACTGCTGCGTCGGCATCGCGTTGACTCTTCCATAGGTGGTGAGTCTTCTGCCCGCCAGGAAGGAGCTTGACCAGGAAGGTGGTTTGATACGGAGAATGTCAAAGAACAATTCCAAGACGGTATCGCGTGATTGAGTGATCGGGTAAACCAGAGAATCAATCAGTGAGCGAAGGGGTGCTGCGCCATTCCTCGATAGAAGCAGAAACCCTGGCCACGTCTTGAGCATTGCAGAAATGGCTTGAGCACATGTTTTTAGTTTGTCCTCATTGCCACTCAACAGCAGCGGGTCCGTGAAAGGTGCGAACATTGCCTCAAACTCTCTTCCGGTGTGAAGATATCTTCGTTGCAGTGGGTGATCGAGGATCTGGAGAAAGGCGGCAACCAAGCCCTCCGGAGCAGGAAACGAGCCATCGGCCAAGGCTTCGGTCAGTGTGCTCATACCATTAGCAGACACCACCAAGTCGGTGTGCTTCGTCAGCAACTCTGCCAGGGTCAACAAGCAAATGTCCTTCAATCGGTCATCCGGGGTCTCGGCAACAGCTACCAGACTTCGAACGACGGCGCGCGAGATTTCGTAGACACCGTCTTTGACATCAAGGAAGGCTCGCACAAATTTGACAGCTTGTTCCCTTTCCAAAACCGCGTTCGCTTTCTTCACTAATGACAGTATGACCAGCTCGTCCGTGTGCAACTTTCGAATTGTCTGTAATGATTTGCGGTCTGCGATGGCGTGCCGGGTAAGCCTGTACCCGGCGGCAACAACATCAGGGCTTTCGCTGAGCAGCATCATTTGGACCCGGAGGCTGAAAACTGACCAAGCCAAATCGTACTTCAGGGTGGCGTTTCGCTTGAGGAGGTCAACCAGCTTGTTTGCTCGCTCGATATAATAGTCCGGAGGCAACCCATCGGCTTCCAGTTGCTGCAGAGTCTCGGTCAATACCAGCGTAGGCGACTCGCTATCGATGGACTCAGTCAAATCATTCTCTGGGGCTTCCGCTGGTGTCCTTAGGGGGCTGCTGCGGAAGTAGCTAGTCATCCTGTTGTTGGGAGGTGTCGTCGGTGACTGAGAGCGTATAATCTCCTGATCGAGTTCTTGTTTCAACTCGGCAAGTTTCCTGTTTGATGAGCCTAACTCCATCTCAACTTTCTGCCGCTGTTCCTTCGTTTGCTTATTGTTTTTGCTCAAAAGCGCTTCCAACATATTCTCCGTCCCCAATTTGATCTTCAATTCCTTGGCTATCCTGTCGCGGACCGCAGCCTGCCGTTGTTCGGAGGTTGTGAGAGTATCCCCATCTTTATATTGGGATTGCAGGCGCGAAAGCTTCGGCACGTTCATGAGGTCAGCCTGCGGCGTCGTCCTCCCTGCCTGCAAAGCACTTCGGAGGTCTGTACTGAAGGAGCCCGGTGGACCTGCAATTGTCAGTGTATGTACGGAAGTCTGCTGCGGATATTCAGTACCTCCACCGGATAGTGAGCGGCCATCTTTGACTGTCGGTCGCTGGTAAGCGGTGATATCGTCACTTTTTCTAGAAACATGTCTGAACATGAAAGGCTTTCCTTGGGTAGGCGTCACCGAGTAGCCCGACCCTTGATCTGATGAGGCCATCCGTGGGCCATGGAGTGTACGACTCTCCTCTTGGAGTGTCTCGTACTGGAGCAGATGCGCAGTCTACGATCATGAGGTGAGGTCGGCTCTGTCGGAGTGTGGTCTCAAGCCTTCATTCAGGCGAGAAGATGGATTTGATGACTACTGAGGTGCGCGGAATATGCGTATTGTTCATTTGAGCCGCCTGTGGTTTGAGTTCGATGGTGTACTTAGAGCCGGAAATGGACCAGGAAATAACAGGGACACAGCTGAGTAACGACTGGATTGCCGTGATACGTTCGCTTCGGTTGCTGAGTCACTGAGGATGAAGGTGCAGAACCTGTGGTGTTGGTCATAAGAAGACAGTGATAGAGTGCTCGTCGTGAGTGATAATTCAAGAATCGTCTGTAACAGTGACTTTCAGGAGTGTTGTGGTACCGAAGTCGGGGTCAAAGATTCGCGAACCCGGGATCGACTTTAGGCGTCTGTCGAATCCATTCGACCCCCGCATCAGGGCAGCCTCTCTAACACGTGGGTGTACCTACATTCTGCGGTTGCTTGACCTACCGGGATATTCTATGCTCTTGCACCTCGAAAGCGATACTTTGGCAGTTCCTCACCAACACTCAAAGTCATCTGCACAGTTCCAGCCATCATATATTTGCAGCCTCTTTGAAAATTGAGGAACAATGCAAACCGTGGGGGCATTCAGCAGGGTTAAGCATCTTCAGCCGAGCAGCCACACCCCCAGCCTTATCGACAGCTGCAAGGCCATTGACATCATCGGTGCCGGTCATCTAATTTGTTAGGGCAATTTCAATCGAGGATTGAAAGGACCGTTATTTCTCTTCGACGTACTTTCCTCCGCCTACAAATGTGTTATGAGCAACATTTCTGAGGAAGTCTTCATGAACAAGTACGAGTATTCACATTTCTCTACTTTTCATCGTACAAAATGGCCCTCAGGTGATGCTCTGGAGCAGGCTGAAGCTCCAGAACGATGGAGCAAAAGGCCTTCGGCGAGCTCCGTCATACCAATGCGTGTACGACCGCGCAGCTCCCAGTGCGCAGATTGCACGATGAGCCAATCGCCTTCGAAAGACACATCTGAATATGGTTGTAGACAGGGTCTTGATCAGCACTTTTACCAGATCTTGCAGCTGTTGTGTCAGTGCAATTGGCGAAAGCCGCTGCTTGAAATTTCCTTTCCACGGCGTGCCCCTCTGATAAGGAACCTTGATTCATTATATAGTCCTTGCGCAAGCCCTCGTCGCAATCTATTGTCACAGATCATTCAATCCAGCAACATCAGCCTACCTGCAAGACATAGTACAAGCCGTCGCTTTACCATACCCTCTATAACAGCCTCTTAACACTCAACAACAAGTAAAATGGGCTACCTCTCAGCAGCACGCTATGGCAAGGACAACATCCGCGTCTACAAGGTGGAAAAGGATGAAGCTACCAAGACACACACTGTCTATGAGATGACAGTCTGCGTCCTGCTTGAAGGAGAGATTGATGTATCGTAAGTCACTCTTCCACCTTCGCAAGCATGTTTACTCCTAACATTCAACCAGATACACGGCAGCAGACAACAGTGTTGTGGTTGCAACCGACACTATGAAGAACACCACCTACATCACGGCCAAGCAGAACCCAGTCCACCCTCCTGAGCGATTTGCTGCCATTCTGGGATCCCACTTCGTCAACAAGTACCAGCATATCCACTCCGCGCACATCAGCGTTGTTCAGCACAGATGGACCCGAATGCTCGTTGACGGAAAGCCTCACCCGCATTCCTTCTTCCGCGATAGCAATGAAAAGAGAGTGGTGCAAGCAGACATCTACGAAGGAAAGGGCATCGAGATCCGATCCGGTATCTCGGACCTTCTCGTGCTGAAGAGCACTGGCTCTGAGTTCCACCACTTCGTGCGCGACGACTTCACCACTCTTCCAGATGTTTACGACCGCATCTTGAGCACATCAGTGGATGCCGGCTGGAAGTGGTCGTTCCCCAGCCTTGACGCTGTCAAGAAGGAGACTGAGAGATTCGATGCCACATGGACCAAGGCTAGGGAGGTCACTTTCCGCCTTTTCGCAACAGAATCCAGCCCCAGTGTGCAAAACACCATGTACAAGATGTGTCAAGAGATTCTCGCAGCTCAGCCTTTGGTCAATGCTGTCGACTATTCGCTACCAAACAAGCACTATTTCGAGATTGACTTGAGCTGGCATCATGGACTGAAGAACACCGGCAAGGATGCCGAGGTCTATGCACCACAATCCGACCCCAACGGTCTGATCAAATGCACCGTCTCTCGTGACAACACCAAATCCAAACTATGAGGCGCACGCCGTGTGGGCCTCATTTCATGAATAACGCATATATGGGAGTTTTTGGCTGAAACTGGTCCATGTACATGTCTGTTTAGACAATTGTAGATAATACCAAAATGATACTCATACATCCGCCTTTCCCATTTATTTCGCTCCAACGCCAGACATGTGGGGATAAAGAAGATTGATCATAATTGACTCTGTTGACTCGATTCCGGTTTTGCCGCTTGAATTGCCTCCATAACACGCCCTTGGGTATATGGCTTTCCGGCGAACTGGACAATATTTTGCTTGTAGGGATGGGCGGTACCTTCGAAAACTTTTAACCGTGCCAGTCTCTTATCCCTCAGTCTGTTTTTCGGCAACATTCCTCTCACAGCTTTCTTCAAGACTTCTCCTCCGCCCCATTTCGCAATCATGCTCTCCATGCTCATCTGCTTCAGGCTTCCAGGCCGCGTGTTGTGCGTATAATACTGTTTCTGTTCTCGTTTCTTCCCGGTGACGTGCAAATCGTGGCAACCGACTGCGACAACGTAGTCTCCGCAATCTGTTGAAGGATTCCATATCGGCTTCTGCTTGCCCATCAAAAAGACCGCTATAGACGATGCGAGTCTTCCAAGAGAGCGACTGTCGCTGCCGACATCAACGTAGTGCCATGTCCGAGAGTAGGCAAGGCGAGTCTGCCATGGTCATTAGATTTACTGAGGCTTTGTCGGCGGTTGTCAAACATACCTTGCCCACAGTTTGCGACATGGCGACTCAGGGCTATCTTCGCATGGGCGACTGCGGCCACTTTCTGTCTCCCGCTCGCTGGGTGCACCTTGCGCTGGATGATTGGCGTTGTAGAGTAGATGAATGGCTCGAGGAGAGAATCTGGTGTTCGAAGGACTGCGACTTCCGCGATTGAGCTCCGGAAAGTAAAAGTGGGTCCTCCAGTACACCTTTGGGATTAGTTCACTTCGTTCTTGCCAAGCCCGCACTTTTCGCAGTCAGTTCTTTCCCACACCAACGACTTGCGATTGCACAGTAGACGACTTTCAGCAACGATACAACTGCATCCGACTCTGTCAACAGCCGCCCATCCATCATGTCGGCTCCTCAGAGTGTGCAGTGCTTCGGCAAGAAGAAGACGGCAACCGCTGTCGCCCATTGCAAGGTACGAATTGAAGGGGAAATCAATTGTTAGGAAGAGACACTGATGAGTCTGTGTAGAAGGGAAAAGGCCTTATCAAGGTCAACGGCCGACCTCTCTCCCTCGTTCAACCTGAGATTCTCCGATTCAAGGTACGCTCCGATACGCACAATGGGCAATGCAGCAGTGATGGACAAGTTCTTACATGTTTTGCGCGATTTAGGTCTACGAGCCTCTTTTGATCGTTGGACTCGACAAGTTCTCTGAGGTCGACATCCGTGTCCGAGTTACCGGTGGTGGTCACACTTCTCAAATCTACGCCATTCGACAGGCCATTTCCAAGTCAATTGTCGCTTACTACCAGAAATATGTCGATGAATACACCAAGAACCAACTGAAGCAAGCCCTTGTACAATACGACCGCACACTCCTCGTTGCCGACAACAGACGATGCGAGCCCAAGAAGTTCGGTGGTCCAGGTGCCAGAGCCAGATACCAAAAGTCTTACCGTTAAAAGATACGGCGATGGTTGTGGTTGGTATGGGTTGTGTGTGGTGGATCGCATATGGTTCTTGCGGCAGGTTAGATCAGAACGATGCCTGAAGGATATCGATGGTCAGCCTCGCCGAGATTATGCAGCATGGAAATGGAGCGTTCCTGGTCTCCAATGATGGTATTTGGGACCTTGCAGGATCGAATCGGCGCCAATTGCTCGAGATGCAGTACATCTCAAGAGTCTGCTTGAAAAGCGAAGGAATACAATTCATGTTCAAAACACGAGATTCTTCTACATGCTACGGCGAAGCCTTTCGAAGCACACCTACCACGATTGCCTTGTTGACGGGGATCCATTGCTCGTTCAGGTGTCTACGATGAGAGGCGCATATTCCCCTTTTTCTTCGTCCTCATCGACTCCTTGCATACTGACTTCGATCCGTTCGCCGTCCTCCAACTCCAGCATTCCCCGTCGCAGTGTGTCTCGTTCGCTTTGCCAGCCATATTTCTCTTCGAAGAACTTTTGCAGAGCTTCAATCTCAGCTTTCAGGGCTTGCCCTCCGCTTGTATCTTCTGTGAACGTTTCATCGACCAAAGCCCTGAACTTGCCCCATACTGATCGCAACCACGAACTCGCACTTTCATCCCTCATTTCGAACAGTCCTCCATCGACATCTTCGATATGCCTCGCCTGCATCCTCAGCACCTTCACCGCCTCGACAAAGTAGGCCTCTATTTCGATCAAAGCTGTTCGGCACGTGAACATCACCGTGAGCAGCCTCTTCCACTGCTCTAAGCAACTGTAGTTCGCCAGCGTAAGAACCATAAGGAAACAGAATTGTAACTCCCCAAGCACCTGCTTCGCTCCCACCGTCCGGTCTGCGCCAGATGGAGTGACATTGTCGACCAGTTGCTCCAGATACCAACTGCGGTCCCTTGCTCTATCCGTCCTCGTGCGCCCAATGTCTCCTTCCGACCATGTTTGCTTCAGATTGATCGGCAGCAGATCTAGCGGTGACTGGCGCAGCGCATTGTCGGTTTCCAGATGCGACAAGCCGGGTATATGCTCTGTATCGGCTGGAGCCGTGGATATTGACGATATGATCCATGCTGGGGAGAGCAGTCGTGTGAGTAGCGAGGACGTCAGATGGGACGTGAGTGAGGGCCAATCTGTGCTTTCGGCGCGGTGGTCATCATGCTGTTGCGAGGTCGGATCGTCTTGCTCAGACTGCTGCTGCGAGGACAGATCAGATGTTGCGTCTTGTAGGGCAGTGTAATCGACAAGGCCCCGCCGCGAGACTGAGCGGATCGCACTCTGCGCAGTCTGGCTGTCGGGCTCGAGCAGGTCGAGGTTCTCGGTCGCACTGTTCCATTGCAGAACAAGACACTGCCTTCTTACATTCAGCCACCGGCCGTGCCGGATCGAGAGCGATGCATCGGTGCCTGTGTACAGGAAGTGCAGGCCAACGGGAATATTCGTGATGCCCTGAAAATTGGGCGACGAGTTGAACGACAACAGGTCTAAACCAATGAAAGTCTTGGGCGGCAACGAGAGAAGTAGGACAGTTGGGTTCTCAAGTTGGGATGCCATTAGAAGTTTGGGCGAGGTTGCGATGCAGGTTGGGACCAAAAAACAGATTTACGAGGAGAAATACATGAACTTTCGTAGTTTATTCCACGCCGGCTACATCATACTGCTTCATCATAGGCAGCAGCGCGTAACTGCGGTATTTTGAAGACCAGGCAAAAGGAGATGCCGTTCTTCGCGTATTTGTGACCACCACGACCATGAGATCCCATTTTTGTTTGTTTCGAGCACTCCGCAGAGGCTCGCCATGACATTCCAAGGCTGGAAAAAGTTTGACCCGGAGAAAGATTCCACTGCGAATCGCTCAGAGACGACGACCACGACGACCACCCTTGCGTCTCGTGCTGTCGGAAGGTGTAGGAGTGACATCCTCGATTCTGCCAATCTTCATGCCTGAACGGGCCAGGGCACGCAGAGCGGACTGGGCACCTGGACCGGGAGTCTTGGTGCCGTTTCCTCCAGTGGCTCGGATCTTGATGTGGAGGGCGTTGATGCCGAGTTCCTTGCATCGCACAGCGACGTCCTGGGCTGCCAACATGGCGGCGTAGGGAGAGGACTCGTCACGGTCGGCCTTGACTTTCATACCACCAGTCACACGGCAGATGGTTTCGCGGCCACTGGAATCACCCATGTTAGCCTGACCAATTTTTTCTTCCTTGCGCCATTATGGCGGTGTTCTTGAACTTACGAGAGATCGGTGACATGGACGAAGGTGTCGTTGAAGGATGCGAAGATACGTGCAACGCCGAAGACGAGTTCGCCTGGAGAATCAATTAGCATTTTCGTCCGGCCGCACAACATGCTTTTCTCGATTTACCTTCGCGGACCTGAGGGCCCAGAGAGACGTTCTCGGTGGCGGGACGGTCGACCTTCTTCTTGGGAGCCATTTTGATAATTTGGCGACTGGAAGTCAAGTGTGGTGTTGAGGGATTGTCGTTTGGGTCGTGCAGAAGGAGATAATTTGGGCCGCTTCATCAAAAGTCGAAATATCGCAGTGTGCAGAAAATGAACTAAACCTAATTTGGTTTGCAAATCTTGGCACCTCGCTACAAAGTTTCGTTTTTCATCTGCTCGACCTCTCGTCTTCTTTCGTGTCCATTTATTGATTGCTCAGAGCTGGTTACGACAAACCTTGATGCCTGGTGCTGGTCAAGGCATGCTCCAGATTCGTCTTTGAGCCTTGGAGACTGGAATTCTCGAGCTTCCCAATGAGCTTGTCGCGTTACGCGTGACTCTCAGCCGCCATGGAAGATGTTGCGGTAGGAATTATTGGTATGGGTGATATGGGGCGGATGTATGCGAGGAGGTTTTGTCAGGCTGGATGGAGGTAGGACACCGTCCAGTTCACTCCTGGAGTAGAAGCAGCTGGTAAAAGGCCGCTGAAACTCTCATGGTACGTTCCTCTTTACTCTTCCCTTCCCGTTGTTCTTTCAGGATGACTCTGAGTGCATTTGGCTCGAGCATGGTCACTCATGGTACTGCATCATCATTCTGGTGTTGCGTTCTATCATGACGGCCGTCACTGATGTTAAAACCTCGCTACCTTATTTTTATTTGTCTGAAGATTTTCCAATCACGATTTTACCTTTCCCATTTCACTCTGGCGAAGGGTTTGGACTGACAATTGTCGTATAGATTTGCTTGCGTTGAAAGCGACTTTACATAGTACATGGACTGATAGGGTGTCATGCAGAGTCAATGCTTGCGACCGACCAGACAAATTTCAGACACTCCAAAAGGAGTTCGAAAATGAGGTTTGTGTCGTCCGCAAGTATGATGAACATGGTTGACCGAGATTAGACTGGAATAAATATCTTGCCCAATGGACATCTCGTTTCCCGAGCCAGCCACTGGATCATATACAGCGTCGAGGCCGAGATCATCGACAAGGTGGTCGCCGAGTATGGCCCATCCACCAAGGTTGGTGCCATAGTCGGTGGTCAGACATCGTGTAAAGCTCCCGAATTGGCCGCCTTTGAGAAGTATCTGCCTAGCGATGTTGAAATTGTGTCTTGCCATTCTCTCCACGGACCTGCTGTAGATCCTACAGGTCAGCCACTTGTCGTCATCCAACATCGAGCCTCACAGGAGAGTGTCGATCTGTGTGTCCGCATCCTCTCTTGTCTCAAGTCAAAGATGGTTTTCCTTACCGGAGAGAAGCACGACCGGATCACGGCGGATACCCAGGCCGTTACCCATGCCGCATTCTTGAGCATGGGAACTGCATGGGCAGCGAACCAACAATTCCCATGGGAAATTGACCGGTACGTGGGTGGCATAGAGAATGTGAAAATCAACATCACCCTGCGCATCTACGCCAACAAATGGCATGTCTATGCTGGTCTCGCCATCCTCAATCCTGCAGCCAAGGAGCAGATTCGACAATATGCTCAATCGGTCACGGAGTTATACAAACTTATGCTTGGTGGTCATCGTGAGGAGCTTACCAAGAGAATCAAGACCGCCGGTGCCGCAGTCTTCACTTCGGATGCCACCGACCAAGACCTTCTACTCGGGGATGAAGTGCTGGATAAATTCTCCTTGTCAAGACTGCCAAAGGAGAGAACGCCCAACAATCACCTCAGCCTATTGGCTATTGTTGACTGCTGGTGGAAGCTCGGGATTGTACCCTACGACCATATGATTTGCTCCACACCTGTAAGTGGCAGGATCCTATGCTGCGTCGTTTCTATTTCTGACTTCGTCGCAGCTTTTCCGCATATGGCTGGGCGTCACCGAATATCTTTTTCGACATGAGACCTTACTTGATGAAGTCATCAACACGGCGATAGAAGATCATAGCTTCCGGTCGGATGATCTCGAATTCACCTTTGCCGCCAGGGTAAGTCGACTGCTGCGTTGCTTTATGTCCTGCAGAGAGCGTCCCCACTTTGTAGGATTCGATATTTGAACTAGCCGCGTCCACACTGCACGATTGAAGCTGCATTTCAGTGGGAGAGTGGTTGAGCATGCTAACATCATGGAATAGGCATGGTCCGAATGTGTATCATTTGGCGCATTCGAGGCATACCGGAGTCGTTTCGAAAGTATACAGCAATACTTTGCGCCGAGATTTCCTGACGCCGTCAGACTTGGCAACGAGATGATCAAAGAAATCATGACGAAGACCAAGAAGTGATGGTCATTATGAGTCTCAAGGTGGCCGCGTCGACATGCACAAAATGTTGCATGTCTTCTCGAGAGGCTCGTATTCCAAACGACCCGGTGAGTCTTGGGGCTGACGAAGCCCACGACTGCCACCAGGATCGCGTGTTACGATGGTGTGGCCACTTGGCAGCTGGCATCCATGAATCCCTGGTGGCTATGACGGTCAAGTTCCTGATGCACCAGGTTCGAAGCATACCGGTTGAGATCGCACGAACAATTAGGCATCGTTGTGGCTGCCAAAAATACTCAGGATGCTGTGGAGGCAGCAGCAATACGATCTCGTCGTATTTCCCAAGAACGACCATCATCGTTCACCATACCTAAATCGTCTATGGAAGTCCTGTATACCATCGGAAGGAATACCGGGCGGTACCACAGGTCTAGCAGATAAGCTTCGAGGATTCGCATTCGTGCACCAGTACTGGGGGGGAGAACATTCTTGCAGCCAATGCAAACGGACCAAGATCTGTGATACGTCGTCGAGCCAAGACTGCTCTCCAACGCGTCCGCGATGCTGCGCCTGCCCAAGGAGAAATGCCGCGGTGAACAAATATCGAAGATTAGGGGCCAGCGAGTTTACGTGAGCTCAATATCATGCTGCGCCTTTCTTATACAGTATACCATAGCATATGATGGCAAACTTGATGACGACGAGGAACGCCTTGAATGTTCAACCGGAATACAGATCAACTTATCGGCATTGCCGTGAGCAGGAAGGCTGGCTGCATTGTGCACAAACAATCTGACCAATGTCAGATGAACCAATCATGCTGATGTAACATGCAGGTTTTGTTAGAGGTTAAGCCTTGCACTATCCATGTTTCGGGAAATTTCACAAGCCACTTGATGCCTTAAACACGAAGATCTGGTCTAGGCGGACCTCCGCCCCGACTTTCTCAGCCCCTGGTTGATGCTATTTTTCGATTGTCATCCTTCTCTCCAGCCTCGCCGTCCGGGGTCACTCCGTTCGATGAGGATTCCGGCGCTTTTCGTTCTGCATGCTGTTGCGGCGTGTTGTGATGCAGACTGTTCTTTTTTCGACTGCAGTATCTGTACCACCTACTCCATCCTGATGGGTGGTTGGCTTGTGCGACACGCCAGAAGCTAGTTGAGTCTCAAACAAGTTCTCGAACAGGGGCTTCCGTGATTTTCAATGGCTTGTATCTCTCCCCCTGAGACGCCATACCCCTTGGCAAGCCACTCCGACGCGCATACCGGGGTGCAATCTGATGATAAGGTTTGACGTGTTCTGGGATAACTACCGCTGCCCGCCCAATTGCCCCGAGGATTTATTAATCTGACCCTCAAGTGTTTGCTCCATTGCAACGACTCCTCTTTCAAACCCGTCTCAGGAACCACCGTCAAGGAGGAAACAAGATCAGTCTTTCCCCAGAGACCTGACATATACGCAGTACCAACATCATCCGTCGACTGAGACATCCTTCGCAAAATGGTCCTCAGGAGAGTTTTGGCCTCTGCCGCCCTTGGTGCGTCTTCTGCGTCGCGAAGCACGCGACATGACTAACGCATTTATAGTGGCTGCCTCAGTAGCAACAGATGTTGTTTCGTTTTCCAGCTCAGGATATGGCCTATCCGTGAACGTCCCTTCAGACACAGCCTCGTCAGGCAGTGGTTCCATCTATCTTCAGATCAGCGCCCCGAGTGGTACACAATGGATCGGTTTCGGTCAAGGGTCACAGATGTCGGGCGCCAACATGTTAGTCGTGTACGCGGCGGACTCCTCCAACGTCACGGTGTCACCCAGACTTGGTACTGGTCACGTCGAACCAGAGCACAACAGCGACGCCCAAGTTTCGGTGCTTGAAGGGACCGGTATCGCGTCAGACGGGTCGCTAGTGGCCAACATTCGATGTGACTCATGCTTGAGCTGGAGTGGTGGCAGCATGGACCCAACCGATTCCTCGAGTAAATGGATATACGCCTACAAGTCCGGAGATGCCCTCGATGCCACTAGCACCAGTGCGGACATCTCACAGCACGACAACAATGGAGAATTCAAACTGGATTTGACCACGGGTACTGGCGGTAGCTCATCGAACCCTTTCGTCGCGTCTTCCGATGACTCGCCCTCCACTACCGCAGCTGGTACTACCGGCACGTCCACCGCTACCGGTACTGCTGCCACCGCGCCGGGTTCCGACATCACCGGTTCCGTTTCAAGTTCAAGTGCAACCGCTACCTCAACCTCAGGCGTCTCTAGCCCACTGACCAGCTCCAGCCCATCCTCTACCGGAGACGAAGTCGAGAGTGACCCCAACAAAGGGACAAGAACAGCACACGCCATTCTCATGCCTCTTGTCTTCGTGGTCTTGTTCCCTCTGTCGGCTTTGACCCTCTACCTCCCCTACAACGAAAAGGTCCGACACGTCCACGCTCCACTGCAAGTCGTCAGCATCATCCTGATGCTCGTCGGTCTGGCAATGGGTGTCAGACTCGCCAACAAATTAGACGAGATCGACAAGTACCACCAGGTCATTGGCTTCATCGTTGTTGGCTGGATGGTCATCATCCAGCCAGCATTGGGTTTGGCTCAGCATCTCAATTTCCGCAAAAACGGCACTCGCAGCCCCATGGGCCACGGTCACAGATGGGTTGGTCGTGCTATGATCCTGCTTGGTATCGTCAATGGTGGGCTTGGTTTCATGCAAGCTGGAAAAGTGGGAAGTGAGGAGACCCCAACTTACGCAGTTATTCTCTACAGCGCCGTCGCCGTTGCTATCTTCGTCTTATACTTTGCCGTTGCTACCTTTGCCCCAGCCTTTACCGCGAGGAGAAACGCTGCAAGAGGTGCGGTTACGGAGAAGCCAATTCGTCCCAAGTCCCAGGGCTATGAGATGCACAGCCGTGCCGCTGATACAAGAGCTTGAGCGAACTTTTTTGCGGCGCGAAGATTGGTTAGCGACGTGGAGGGATGGCAACTAGTCGGTTTCCTATTTACGAAACGGTTCTTTGTGTGTGCTCGTTGCCGAGCATACAAACACTTCTTGGGCCTGGACTTGGTTGGTGTTCAGAGCTGGCGGATTGGATTGGGGGAAATTTGTTGAAGGTTGGACATGACTGAACGCCCTAGAAAATGAACATTCTCACTTGTTACCGAACACAGTAGTATGCATACTGATAATCACGTTTCCAAGAACGTCTTCTTGCGGATATAAGTCAATAGTAATTGTTGCCCCATAAGTTACAACTTCTGGGGCTCCAAATGCGGAGGAATCGAGCGATCGACTCTTTAGGTTACGTCCCGGTGACTGGTATATGAGGCTCAAGTCTAATACTCCTCACGGCTATTTGCCAGGCTCCATGCACGTTGTCGGAGCGTCGACCCGTACCTGGTACCTCTCGATACTCTCCACGTCTTTCTGGAGAGCATTACAGAGTTTGGAGGTGAGGGGATGCTCCTGTCTGATGGGCCACGCAATCAGATCCATGTTGTTTCTCCTCATCCGTGTTGAGAGGCATCCGTAATCAACTTGAACATGCAAGCTTTTCAGCCTAAAACAACCACCTTCCAAAGACGGCCTCACGATCGTCGCACAAAGCGGTCACGAAGCGAGGTAGGTGTGTGCCTGGATGTTGTACATATAAACAATGCAAATCAAGCTTTACGAAGCTTTCGTTCAACCTGTGACATCCTAGACGGCAACATTGGGGCAAACCTTGAGACACAACGGCATCGCGATCATGGCTCTTCCGCAGGTGCAAACAGTACTTACTATACTCGGGCTCTACTTACTCGCATTCTGCGATGCTCTGAGCAAGAGACAGAACATAACCACACCGAGCATCCCCAATGGCCACTGGGTCGACACATGGACGGCAATGCCGCAATTGACGGAGTACACCAATCTTCCTCCACCTCCATACGTATGTTCCGCTCGAGCAGTCGTAATCCAGTATCGCTGACACGCCACCAGAACACCACCACAGAGCAGTTCTACAACAGTACCATCCGACAGACCCTGCACATGTCGACAGGCGCATCTCAAATCAGGATCGTCATCTCCAATGCTTTCGGTCTGACGGATCTGCCCATCACCGCCGTGACAGTTGCCCTTCCGTTCAATGGCTCTTCTGGCGAGAGTGCTATCTTGCCCTCGACCCTGCAGACCGTCACATTCAGTAGCGGTGAGGGCTCAATCGTGATTCCGGATGGCGCATTGGCTGTCTCAGATCCGTTGGATTTTCCAGTGGCGCCGCTGTCGACCATTACCGTCACCATGTATCTTGCCGCCGGCCAGAACGGGACACATATCACAAGTCATCCCGGCAGTCGCGCGACGTCTTGGATGACGTTGGGGAACCAAGTCACTGCAACCAATTTGACAGGATCAGAACTGCAAAGCGTTGCTCATTGGTGAGTCCCATGCCTCCGCTGTGATAGACCTACCTCTATCCCACAGAGCTGACTGGGTGCGAACAGGTACTTCCTATCTGCAGTACAAGCTTGGTCACCACCACAGAACCGCGCGTTCAGTATCATCGGCGACAGCATCACGGATGGCAGAGGAAGCGACACGGACCAGAACGATAGGTATGGGACTCACCTGGTCAAGCGTACATGCTTGCCTTGTACAGAGCTGACCTGAAGCAGATGGCCCGACCTCGTCCTTTATCACCTCCAATCCAGCGGCGACCCATCCTTGACTTCTATCGCCGTCAATAATCAAGCTGCTGGAGGCAACCGCATTCTAGAAGACGGCCTAGGCCCCAGTGTGCTGTCGCGCGTCGAACGCGACGTGCTCTCCCACCCGGGCGTGAGGTACGCCATGACATTCGAAGGGGTCAATGACATAGGCGACGCGGACCTCAACGTTTCCAATCTCACGATCACGTATAACCGGCTGATCTCGGCATACCGGCAGATTGCGACGCGCATTCACGCGTTCAACATCCCCCTCTTCGCTGCGACCATTACGCCTTTCTCTGCGCCCAACGACAACACCACGTTGCAGCCATACTCGAGCCCTGCGCGAACAGATACGCCAGCAGGTCAACACTTTCATACGCACCTCCGGCACGTTCGACGCGGTGCTGGATTTTGACGCTGTGGTGCGCAATCAGAGTATGCCCAGTCAGTTGGCTGATGCACTACAGTCGGGTGATTATCTGCATCCCAATGATCAGGGGTATCAGTTGATTGCGAATTCGTTCGACTTGACACTTTTCCAAAAGTTTGCAAATGGGGTTGGAGGCTTTATCTAGAAGCAAAGAGGCTCCCGGCGCCATCGATAATAATGGGGGAAAGCTTGGGGCACCCAGACTAAGCTTATTGCAGTTTTCTGCTTATCTGGGGCGCTTAGATAGTTAACCAAGCTTATCTTAACGAGTTACGCCCTGTGAGCCGAGGTTCAGAGGAGAACGAAGTACAAGATGACCCTGGACCGGTGACCATATCCAAAATCAAAAGTTGAGATTCTTTCACCACGATCGCATTGACAACCGACTTTGTTAATTTCAAAGTTCCAGTGCCATTGAAGTGTCCGTCATACTGGCATTGGGAAATCAACAATCTGCCACCCCTCAATGCCTGATCGAGTAGCTGATCTCGAGGTTTTCGAGGCCATACCATGGTGCCAACCAATCCTTCAAGACCCAGACTTTGAGCTTGCGTCCACCTGGTCGCGGACATATGTCGCAGAATCTAGAGAAAACGAACTTCTTGGACACACTCTAAAGAACGACAACACGATACGAGGCTGGATCTCACTCTACAATCGACCGACTCAAACCCGTCCCCTGAAAGACGAAGTGCACACGCTGATGAGCCTGGATCAAGGCCTCAACGGCTACCCACGAGTGATCCACGGAGGAATTACTGCGACGATCCTGGATGAGGTCCAGAGCATATTGGTGTCGGTGTGTCTGGAATCAGCAGGCCTGTCGCCCGACAATGTCACCGCGGACTTGCGCATTACTTATCTCAAGCCGATCGTTCTACCGTGTGTTGTCCTTATCAAGGCGAAAATCAAAGACATCAAGGGAAGGAAGTACTTTGCAGACGCCGAGATTGTGAATGAAAAGGCCGTGGTCCTGGCTCGTGGGGAGGGTCTGTTTGTCACCGTGGGCCGAGAAAAGCTATAGACTTGAAGAACTTTTGGACCGAGATGATGGTGTCTATGGAGTCTCGCTAGAGGAAGATCAGGCCATGATCGAAATGAATGATTTTGTCAATCCATCGACGCGTCGCAGCGCGTTTGTCCCTAGGTCAAAACCAGGCTCGTTCGAGACAATGCATTTGCAGCAAGAAGATTGGTTCAAGCGGGTAGATATGTCATTGGGCCTGATCGAGCACATCGCCGATGCAAATCAAAAAGCTCATGACCAAATTCCCAGTGCCCTCAACAACTTCTTCAACAGGATTCATCCCAGAATGAGCTCACGGAAGCCTACAGCGACATTTTCGGGCCCTGGTTTGGAAATCCTTTCACTCTCGTTGATTACAGCGCAGCGGCCGGCGGAGGACAAGTGCCCTGCCCGGGGATGAGTGAGTAGCACTGGTTCCACCACGCTTTTGAATGAACCCATCTGTTGTCCGTCACAGTGCTTATGGACGCCGCGAAGACATACTCACCAGCGGCAGAAGCCGATCAAGATGAAGCCTCACATAAGACGCGAATGCTACCGTTCATGGCGAACGATTCCGCTGCCAGGTAGGGGGCCTAAGGCAGGTATATAAGTCGACATCAACGACCCCCGCTCGTGAATACTCCATACTTTCAGCCTTACTGAGCATTGACTTACTATCACCTATCACTACAATGGCAACTTTCGACATAAACCATCTCTTCAATGTCAAAGACATGGTCTTCGTGATCACGGGCGGAGGCAGCGGCCTCGGGGAAATTATGGCATCGGCCTTAGATGCCAATGGAGCTTCCAAAGTCTTCATACTGGGTCGAAGGGAGGCCTCCTTGAAGAAAGTGGCGGAGAACGCGGTACTATTGTTCCGATCTCGCAAAGTCATGAGCTGATCAAGCTATTAGGCGAACAAGACTATCATCGCAGTCATCTGTGACGTGACTTCCAAAGATAGCCTCAGCGCAGCAGCAGCCTTCATCGAGAAGGAGTCAGCGTTTGTCAACGCAGTCATCGCAAACTCCGGGGCGGTAGGCCCACTCACATCGATGCCCCCACGTTCTGCAGATGCCACCATAGCGGACATTCAGCAGCAGCTTTGGGACACCTCGTTCGCCGAGTCGGAGGCACCACTGAGCACTAACGTCCTCGGATCGTTCTACACCTTCTTGGCGTTCCTCGAATTGCTAGAGGCAGGCAACACCAACGCCGATAGCCGTGGCAAGAAAGACTTCATCCAGAGTCAGTTCATCACTACGACCCAGTATGGGAGGCTTCAGCAGAATGGAGACCGCGGGATATCCTTACATGGCCAGCAAAGCCGGTCTATGGCACCTTACGAAGTCTTTGGCAACCCAATTCGCAAAGCTAGGTATTCGGGCAAATTCCATCGCCCCAGGGCTTTATATCACCGAGATGACTGAGGTAAGGCCTCATCAGAGCAGACGCCGTGCATACTGACGTACATAGCTCATGGCTGGCGGGAAGGACTTAAGCATTCCCGGAAGCCTGCCCGTTGATCTCATCCCGATGACTCGGACTGGTAGCAAAGAGGTACATTAGCGGCTGCTCATGAGGTTCTGCAGCTGACTAGACATTTGCCACAGGACATTGCTGGCGCGATACTGTTTCTGTGTTCCAGAGCTGGAGCGTTCGTCAATGGCAATGTTATACTCTCGGATGGTGGCACGGTAGCAATTCAACCTGCCTCGTACTAAAGACCTGAATTAGGGAGGCTCCAACCACTACTGCGATACAGGCGTCGGGGAATTATGACCAGTCGAGTAAGATGGTAGGTATGCTCATGATCAGATAAACTCAAATCTATGCTATGCAATGGTCCTAGTATAAAACTGGGGCATCTTCAACAGACCAGGCCTGCTGTATGGTCAATATTCCCATAATGGCGAAGTATACATATCCTTTGAGTGGTCGTCATTACTTAGACCTCGTTGTCTCTCACGCATCAAGTCCAGTGCTCACTCCTGTTCGGCCGATCTAATGAGTAGAGCCGGATGGCTGACTCAGCCCAACGGACCAACCTACACCGGGCTCTGTCTGGCGGAGGAGATATAGAGACCGCATTCCGCACACCGCAGGTGATGTTAAGTCTTCCTGGTGCTCGCATTACCAACTTCGGCGCCCGTGTCTGTCAGATAGTCATCGCAGTCCGTCTTTTGTGACATCGACAGGGCTGGTCTTCTGGCGCATTGGGAGAGACAGACACATTTGATTTGCATATTGATTTCAAAGCCATGATGAAACTGCTAAGAGGGAGATCTACGACTGAATGCATCCGCTATATAAATCACCTTGGCCGACCGTGGTTTCCAATGGCAAATCTGCAGCACTCCAATCAATATCGGCGCCTCATCTCGACTCTCGACGTCTGTGAGATAAGCTACTCGCTAAAGAACACCTTCCAATCGACAAAATGGACGCAGAATCCCTCGAATACACTATACCTTTCCAGTTGACCAAGACAATTCGCCGTGATCCCTACGACGCCCTCCAAGGGATCTCGGCTGCTGGGAAGATCATCGTTATCACGGGTGGTGGTACCGGCATCGGAGCCGTAAGCACTCGACCTTTTCCTTGTTCTGACCTACCGTCCTCATGTACTGTACCTGGCTAACCTTACTTTATTTCAGGCAGCCGCTCTAGTCTGGGCTCGTGCAGAGGCCGAAGGTGTCGTCGTTGCAGGTCGACGACTCGACAAACTCGAAGAGACAGTGTCTCAAGTCCGTGCTCTGAACAATGGAAAGACCAAAGCCCTAGCAGTGCAGACTGATCTTGTCAAAGATGAAGACGTGCAAAATCTGTTTGCTCAGACCATTAAGACGTTTGGCAGATCGCCCGACGTGGTTCTTGCCAATGCTGGTATGGTCGCCACAGTCCCGATCGGTGAACAAGGTCCGGATGACTGGTGGAATATTGTGGTATGTAGAGATGGTTCACTCATCGTCGTCAGGTGTTTGCTGACCGTCCAATTTGCAGGGAGTCAACTTGAAGGGCGTCTACGCCACTGCTCATGTATGTTCTTCTGTCGAAGCACCAGTGAGCAGACCTTGTTAATCATACGATGTAGCATTTCATCAAATCACAGCCCAACCCGAAAGAGCCCGTGGGCACATTCATCGCCGTCAACTCGGGGCTGGCTGGCCTCGTCGTCCCCGGAATGTCCGCATACTCCATCTCCAAACTTGCTGGACAGCGGTTTGTCGAGTATCTGCAATCAGGTGCTTGTCCCGGATGATTGTAATGGGATCTGCTTGCTGATAATCTGGTTCAGAATATCCTTCTTTCCGATCGTTCTGCATGTTCCCAGGCATTGTGCAGACAGCGATGGTTACTGCTACCGAAAATCATTTCGCCAAGTATGCCAAAGATCATCCGGATCTTACAGGACTATTAGCTCTGTACTTGTCGACTGCCCGGGCAGACTTCTTGAAGGGTGGGCTTACCAGTATTAACTGGGACGTGGAAGAGATGGAGGGTCATCAAGACGAAATTACAAAGCAAAAGTTGCTGCAGATCAAATGGATACCTCTCCTGCCGGCTAGTGGTGGTCAGGGGTTTTAGCCGGGATCATTCATTATAGGCTTGGGCATCTAGGTTCATCTACTTTTTAAGGGTCCGGGGTCTCCGGGGTCTCCGGGGTCACACGTGTATTGACGCCTATTACATTGACATGACGTCTCCATGTATCAACATATATCAACACGCTTGACCATTGTATTCAGAATCTTACTCAACGATTTGTTTTGCCCAAATAATTAGATTGACGCGACAACTTTATCAGACCCGGCAGGCCAGAATGGCGCCCAAAGTCATCTTCCTGATGGCCGACTATGGTCACGATCCTACAGGTACAGTTCCCTCATCCACGAACAGTCCATGTCCCTACCCATTGCCCGTCTCACAGGTCCGGATTATTAGAAGCTGCTATCCCCTGGAAAGTGTTCGGCGAAGCCGGCTTCGACATCACATTTGCCACCGAAACCGGCAAGCAACCGGTTTGCGACTCGAGAATGCTCACGGGCTGGACCGGCGCCCTGCTCGGCGCCCCCAAGGTTGCGAAAGAAGCATACAAGACTTTCTCACAAGATTCTAGAGTCCAGAATCCCGCATCATGGACGGATCCCTCGCTAAAGCTCGAGGACTACGACCTCGTCTTCCTGCCAGGTGGTCACGACAAAGGCGTCCAGCAGATCATCGATTCGCCTCGCGTTCACGAGCTATTGGCCGCATACTTCCCTAAGACGGCCAGACCATCGACAAAATCCCTAGTCGCCATCTGCCACGGCGTGCAAGTCCTAGCAACGGCGTCTTCAGCCGAAGATAAGTCCAAGAGTGTCATACACGATGTCCAGACGACAGCGCTGCCAGGCTTCATGGAGCAGAGTATCTTCTATGCGACATGGCCGTTCTTGGGCGATTACTACAAGACGTATGGCGCAGGGACGGACTCTGTCCAGGAGATCGTCACGAAGCGTTTGGACAGCCCCAGCCTTTTCAAGAACAGCTTGAGTCCGAGTCCGTATGTTGCGCGCCTAGCAAGAGTGCAAGACACCATCGAAGCTGACATCCTCCAGATTCGTCGTCGCAGACCCCAAATACAACTACTTGTCAGGCCGTTTTCCACCCGATGCGGAATTACTGGCTCAAAAGGCCGTGGCTATGGTCAAAGAGTTGACGGGGTCATCTTGAACAAGAAGAACGTTTTACGACTATGCGTTGGATCGAGTCTTAATCATAATTGGCATTGCTATCCCTGGCCCGTCACTAAATTCTCACTCTGCGCGGCTTCATGCTGCACACCACCATTCTGCATGCCTTCCTTCTTCAATTTCTCAGCACTGAACCTAGCACGCATCTCCTCCCGTTTCTCCTTGACGCTATTAATATTGACCTTTCCAAACTGCACCGTCTTCCATAACTCCAATGGCGTCATCGATCCCTCTGCCCCAAACAGGCTGAAATCGATATTATGTTTATTCGAATGTCGTAAGGCGTAGACCACGCTGTTCCGTCCCTTAGGATTGCCCACAACCCTATGCATACCCGTATTCACCGTGCCAGACGAGAGGAGCTTCAGTGTCTCGCCTATCAACACACATCCTCTGCTGGTGCCTACAGGCGCATTTACCCATACGGGACCAGTCTCCCGTGATGAATGATATCGATCGAGGACCTGTAAGCCCTCGCCGTCTCCGACGCATAGCGTTAGGAGCCCGAGGTCTGTATGTTGGCCCGCGAAGCCCGTCGTGGGCAGATACTTGAACAGCCGCATGAGTGTGTACGTCACCTCGTTTTCGGATGCCGGTAATGTAAGCGTGCCGTCGAGGATGTCGTGCCATGCTGAGATATCGTGATCGCTGGCCCGTGTGATGTCGCATAGAATTCTGAATAGAAATAGCCCGGCCTCGCGCCAGGCTTGCGCGATCTTCGATTCGAGCGTTTTAGCTGCTGCAAGCAACGAATTCGAGGTGGGATCCGTATTGGTTCCAGACCCAGATTCACAATCGCCGTGTACATGACATCGGAACGTGATGTACTCTTTCTCGTTCTCAACGGGATAGTAACCGAACTCGGTTCCTTGTTTGCTGGGGTACAATTCGGCTTTCTGCTGACTGGGAAATTCAAAGAAGCTGGGTGATTCGCGGAATACGTCTTGGATGCTTTGCGTTAGTGAGGCCGGTAAGTCGACACATAGCCAGCCTTGTCGGGCGAGAAATAGAAGCTGCTCTTCTGATAATAGTGGTGGTGGACCAGCAGGAGGTGGTGGCGCGAAAGAGTGCTCATCCATACCTCATGCTATGAGTGAGTTCGATCTAGGTGCATTCCGTGGAAGTTTGCTCGCTGGTATGAATATACTCAGACCCTCCCCTTGCCGCTGTAAGAATAAAGCAAAGTACGCATTAGTTTTCGGTTGTCTGGAAACACTTGGGTAGTAGAAGGCATCAGTTTGATGTTCTACTAGCAATTGAGCCATGTGACAATGACGCAGGCTCCGAGGCTGTAAAACCTTGTGGCTGCGAGTTGAATTAAGCTTGCTACGATAAGCATCAAATAGGCTAGTAGGTGTAGGCACTTTTACCTGGTAGGGTTACTGAATTATAGTTTACCTAGGTATGCTTGCTCCACACGAATGCCGGCGTGGCCATACCATGGTAAATTGCTGGACATCTCACCCCTTCAGACCAGACGATTTGATGGAAGAACACTGTCTAAGTTTGCCCCCTTCACCCACTTGCATGCAACGGAAGACCCCCAGACTCGCCTAACTTCCAACTCCTGGGGGGAAACCCCTTTAACCGTTCTCCGGACACCCAACCCTTCTCTGTCATAGTGCTCCGGCAAAGACCGACTTCAGTGACCGGGAAGGGCAACAACAGATGTTGCAGCGGGGTAGGAGGGATGTAGAATTGGCGACGTGAGTAGAACATTCCATGGACCTCAGCCTCAGCCGCAGCCGGTCAATGCAGAATTGAAGGCTTGACCTCACCTTGACTCCGGTAAAGGCGTCCTCGATAGGCGGTGTCTGAGTCGTGATGTAGCGACAAGTTTATAAGACCGGAAACCCCATCGTGCGGCAATTCTGGCTGTTTTGCTAGCTTTGCCCTGTCATCCCGCTGATGGCGATGGAAAGCTGGGCCCATAGACTCTGGAGCATACTGAATACCTGAATGCAACCTTCCTCCTCATTCTGTTTGCTCCCTGGCTCAGGTAGCATCCTTGAGATGGATTCGACCGCTGAAGATGTCGGATCTCGTATAGTTGTCAATCAATGTTCGCCCTTTGTTCTTTGGACATGGACACTTGAATGTCCATCTATGAAGAAGAGCGAAGAAGCTCGCGAAATAGGCGAAGACGGCTGTTGACTGCGAGGTATGATTCGACCGATGTGATGCTGTCATCCTGTACTGACTGGATTGATGCAGGATATGGCACATCCAGTGTTGCACCGCGTACGTGTTTGAGTTGCGAAAAAATCGCTGGTACCTTGCTGAAGCCTGATTCGACTTCAGCACCTGCCTACGACCGAAGCATCCCATGGCTCACTCTTTCAACCGCACTTGCTCCGTCGTGTGCAACATGCTCGCTCACAGGCAGGCCAAAGCATCACAACTCCGGCTCTAGGGAAGTTTTGCTTGATAATGGGTCTTCCAGCTCTCATTCCCCTGGTGCGTCACCTTGTCCTTCCATTCTACCTCGCGCTTCCCCGAGCAGAGCTTCTTGCATCTTCCGTAACTCTTCCTCGCCCATCTTATCGTAACCTCCAAAGTTCCGCATCTTTTCACCACGACCGACCCTCTTCTTCTGCACTTCTTGCCATTCGCCAACAACGCCGCGACAACCTTCGATGTAGGTACCGAAGCCCAAGTCTGTGAGAGCCTGTTCGACGTGTTCAACACTGATGGTCTTCTTTGATTCCTTTTCAGAAATGTCGTTGGACTCGGAGGACAACATGCGCAAGAATTCGAGAGAGCATGAAATCAGCAAGTCGCGGGCTGGTCGAGTGAAGGTCATCTCGCCGTCCTTTCCGGCGGCGGTGTTGTCATTAGGAAGTTGGGGAAGGATCTCGGATATGATCTTTTGAACGGTCGCCTTGGGCAAACTAAGATCTTCTAAATCTTTGTCGGACATCTTGAAGGCTTGTAGTGCTTGCTGAGGCAAATCTCGTTATTGGAGTGTCATGTTCACAAGGTCGAGACGCGTTCCAAGACATCAGATAAAATACCACCCGATGAGCTGAAGTCGCAGACACTTGAACGTCACTTCCCGAAAGGGAATCGCGCCCAAAATTAGCTTGGCATAATTTCTCGAGAGTCACCCTCATGAAATTTTCTCTTTCTCAAACTGTTGTTGTTATCTATCTCGCATACGCATATTGCAGAAAAGCTTGCGACCATGATGCACGACCGCAAGGCAATTCGACGCTTCATGCTGCCGATGAATGTCTTCTGACTTGAAGTCCTCCCCGGTCTGGTGCTTCTACTGGTCGTGGATGCTTCCCTATCGGTTTCATGAGCGCTCAACCAGCTGTTTGACCCTTCCATTCGATTATCAGTATGTGAGTTGCAATCCTCCTTGCTTAACCCTCAATATGACGAGAGCGATGTCGCCCCTAGCATGAGTCGAGTTCCTCGACGGTGTTGATAGACAAACAATATCCAAACTCAAAAAAAATTCTGATCAATTTGAGATCATCCATGTTTTCCACGATTCCTTATCAACTCTATGGACTTGCTGACATATAATCGATCAGGTTACCAATCTCAAGGTGTATGTAGCCTCCAATAGCCCTTCCCCCTAGATGATGAGCAAACACATGTACTATCAAATTCGGAATTGCGATGACGAATACATTGGTTCGATTACCTGAACTATACGGCCCTCCAACTTCAACTCGCTGCCTTCCAAGCAAACACGTCTCTGACATTGACCATAGAATTTATGCCACGGTGCGAGTTGATTAGTGTTATCGAGTATTGGTATGTCTGAACCTCTCC
The DNA here is from genome assembly GCF_022695815.1 of Exophiala viscosa. Classification (NCBI taxonomy): domain Eukaryota; kingdom Fungi; phylum Ascomycota; class Eurotiomycetes; order Chaetothyriales; family Herpotrichiellaceae; genus Exophiala; species Exophiala viscosa. Next base: position 1,682,373 of record NW_026944354.1, on the reverse strand, counting down.
GACTCCATCCAAAAAATGATGCAAACACATTCACATTCCATGCTAAACATGAGCCTCCTTGCGGATGCAATGCTTCAGACTGTGTATTCATTTTTCATCTTTCGCCTGATTCCCATATCCAATGTTTCCCCATCTCTCTCTTCAAGGCTGTTGGGATCTCAGCTGACTGGCTGAAAGTGGCAGACGTGATCTTGTTGTTCGTAAGTCGATCAGCACCGAAGCTACCCGCTTCGAACGTGTGGTGGTCATCCGCCATCGTCGTCACCTGTGAAGCTGCGAGTCCATCGCCGAGTGAAATGCTGACGCTACCTGATCTGCGGGCAGAGCACCACATTATCGGCTCTTCGCACTTGGCCACGACTGTGTCCTTGACGGCGCCCAACAGACCTTGCCGAACCAGCAGGGGAAGATGCCTGTCCTTCCGATGCCTTACAATTGCTTTATTGTAGTATAGACTCTGTACCTTTCGAAATCTTTCCACGTCGGCCAATAGCTCCTCGTCTTTGATCCTCCCGGAGCGGTATTCGAGTAAGAGGAACCGTCTTTGGCGATGAGAATGGGCATTCCTTGCTAGGCATTCCCTCGCCCCCACGGCCTTCGAATCGTCTTCATCTATCGTGCCATCCGCGACCTGTTCCGAGACTTTGGCACTCTCGCCAGCCTTTGCAAGTACTGCCTTATCCTCGATCGTCCAAGCGTTGTGTAGCTTGTGAGCTTTCACAGCCTCAGGGTCGTCAATCTTCCAGTCGCCATGCTGAACAAGCTCATCGATCATAGCGACCCGTAACTTCTTCAATTCTTCTTTCACCTTGCCTTATCATCGTTGTACAGGCTTTGCACTTGACGACGTCTTCTTTGCTGGTATGCGTATATTTGACCCTCATGATTTTTAATGTACTCTTTTCGCTTTTCACGCCGTTCTCGAGCATAAATGGCGTCCGGGTGATCCGGTTTCAATTCACCATTGGCAACAAGTTGTTCCAGCATATTGATCTTTACATACTGACGCCGGGCAGCCTCCGTGACTTGTTGAGCTCGTCGCTCCTTCTTGATAGCCAGCGCCTCAGCCGATAAGCCGTAACCCGACAAACCCTTAGTGAGGGGGTTATGGCTACAGAGACCGCCATATGGTAGGTTATTGACGTCCCAGGTACAGACTGACCGAAGATAATGTCGATTATGGTCGATAGAGTACTCACCATGCCAGACCGTCCAGAAGGAGAGTGTGGCCGCAGCCTCCAAACCTCTGGTAAAGGCTTGAGTATATCCTTCCATGTTGGGGTCACGCCGGACCAGAAAGAGTACTCCGACATGGCTGAGTTCGTAGCCGTCGAGCAGAAGCTTTTTGACAAACTTCGCCATGGCCTGCAGGTAGGAGTTCCCATTCTCGAATTCGGCGATAATGTCTTCAGGGGGAATTTCCTTCACGTGTTGGTACTGAGTCATCCGAGATGTCGCGCCACCGAGGAGAGCATAAGCCATGCCGGTGTAGACGAATGTCCGGTGGCCCCCGTTTGGTGAGAGAGGCATTGTAGACCATGCCGAAGTCTTTCAATTCCTCCTTGGGGATGGTGAGTGCATCTGGGAGAGCCTGGAAATCTTGCTCCGTAGGTGGATCATTGTCCAGGAACATCTTAACAGCAATCTTGGGCACCTTCACATCGAGATCCCTGTGTAGGTTTTTTTCTCCCATCGCTCGAAACGCCTCTTTGAACTTGAAGTTGCATCGTGTCTCAAGCGGGATCATCATGTCAATGCGTTCGTCAATGAGGTCAGCGAGCTCTTCCTCGATCCGTAGATTGGTATACATCGCCATCTTGTCAACAGAGGGAGGGATGTGCTCGTCTTCAAAGCATACAGGATGAAAATCGATCAAAGAAATTGAAATCAAAAAGAGACGTTGAGACCAGAAGATGATCGTGAACAGCAAATTGGAGAGGAATCTGGTGGCTGCTAGCTGGCGGGTTTGCTGAGAAATGCAGAAGGTCGATGAGCAAAGATGATGGAATAGTTGTCAAGACTTCAAATCCTCGTCGTGATGACGTTGTGCTTGGACATCTGAAGGTAACGCCGACGGCAAGGCGTCGCAGGACGAGGGACTGAGTCTTGTCAGAGTCGTCGAGATGATGGACAGCTGGCCAGGAAGTCAGAGTGATGGTGCTCGAGGTTTGAGCTGTTGATCGATTGATCAGCCAATTGATGATACTGGCTTGTGAGGTTGAGCACTCACCCTGTTGTTCTCCTCACGGTACGGATTGGACGGCCAGGGCAATGTAAGCAAGGTCAGCTTCAACAAACAGAAACGAATGGATGGCCGCCGCTGTGACGGCCGGGCATGAATAGGAACGTTGATGGTTGGAGGGGGAGAGGAAGGAGGAAGCAAAGGTCAAGAGGCCAAGAACGACCAAGTCTGAAGTGGTTTGGAAATCGGGCTCTTCCTGGCCGCTCCCACCTTCGTGACGCTGTGGGCGACTTGTGAAGGATGGATGGCGCTGGGGCTGCATTGACACGGCAAGACTCATGGGAAGCAACAAGGTCAAAAGTCAACATCAATTGAAGTGATCCTCGCCAAACGCATACGAATCGCTATGAGTAGGACTCGCGGGCGTTCTCCGTCGCAGCTTTGATGCATTGGTTGGCAGAGATCGACCTTGCTCATCATCACCACCTCAATCGCCGCAACAGCCAGCAAGCCATGTCCATTACACTCGCTCAATGTGTCCTCTGCTTCAAGGTTGGAGAACATGAATCGATCTCGTTGTGAATTTGTAGCTGGTTCGCGTTGTTTATGCCCGTTGACGTCACTGTAGTGGAGGAAATAACTTGGCCCGAAGTTTCCCCCTGATTCATTCGTACCTACCAGGTATGGAAGAGGTGTACTCCGTGCATGGTGTACCTGTAACAACTACTATCAGACCACTCAGATTTACCAGAACATTGTTGCAACTGACACAATACTACTGTTGCGCACCTCCAAACTTGTGGTTGTGCCTTGATCACAACCAGGAGGCTGGGATCATACACCTTAAGGGACCGACATCAACCTGATCTCTTCCACACAATGACCACCTTAAGACAAAGCCACTTTGGGGAAAGTTTACAGTTTATCAACCAGCATCGTGTACGTGATGCAGCATCTACGAAATCTTTCGCATCTAAACCATGACTACAGTCCCGGCATACTTCATCCTGCACCGTTCTCGTCACAGGCGCAACAGCCGGTATAGGAAAGGCGGTGGCTGAATATCTTCTCGCTTCAAGCGCACAGCATTTGCTCGTCTTGACTGGGCGCAATGAAGATGTGCTTCACGAATTTCGGTCTCGCTATCCGGACCGTGTGATCACAGAGGCAGGAGACATGTCAGACCTGCAATTCGTCAGATCTATCGCACAAAGTATCCAGCTGGAAGGACGTCTTGACGGGTTGGTGCTTAATCACGGCACGATGGGTTCGTGTTTCAGGATCGGCCAAATGGAAGTCGAAGATTGGGAAGAGACCTTCAGAGTCAATGTCACGAGCTGTGTCGCATTGGTACGTTCCAATTGAGTGCACAGGTCATTTTGTTCTGCGACATTTCAGAGACAGTCCAAGAACAATCCAGCTGAGCCCTTCTAGATCCAGTCCGCGCTTCCCCTTCTAAGAGCATCACAAGGTCGGATAGTCTTCACCTCTTCGGGAGCCGCAACCAACGGGTATTCGGCATGGGTAAGCAATTTCCCCTCCAAAGGACCTGGCATTGAGGCCTGAGTCTTTCGCTCTGTCGCACTTTGTACGATACAGCTCTCTAACAATTCGAAAGGGTGCCTACGGCGCGAGTAAAGCTGCCATAAATCATCTTACACTCACACTGAAGAACGAAGAGCCTGAGGTAACGACAGTTTCGATTCGACCAGGTGTTGTCGATACAGCCATGCAAGGTGATATCAGAGAGAAGTTCCTCAAAAACATGGACGAGAAGGACCAAGTCAAGTTTTCGACTGCAAAGAAAGACGGAAAGTTATTGCCGCCGAATAAACCAGGTGAGGTCATTGCAGAACTTGCAATCAATGCGGATGAAGGATTGAGCGGAATGTTTTTAAGGTAACTATCTGATCCAAGCAGACATTCAGATACTGACAGAGATACAGCTGGGATGACCCAAAACTAGCGCAATACCGATCAGGCTGAGGTCGTCTGCGAATTGGGACGGTATCATGGCGAGAGTAAACTACACGGAAGCCATTGACTCTGCTCACCCCTTCGAGCAGCTTCGGAGCAAGCTGTGTGACCAACGGAGAAGTTCAAGGTCTCCTTCCTTGGATACAAAGACACGACGACTGTTGATACTCCGGTTCACCACCGAGACTTCAACCTACATTAGTAGTCATTTATACTTTCTCCAGTGTTTTCGGTATCTTCCACAAACTCCGAACACCGAACGAAAACGGGCGGGGTCGGCCTGGATGTCCTTTGCCGTGTCCATGCCACGCTGCAATTAGACTCATTCTTCATAAACTTCTAACAACAAGCACGTCATTGAGTAAAGGCGGTTGATTGACTTCAGCATCATAATTAAGCAGACATCGAAACGCCCTAACAATCTGCTCTTGGTGTCCACGACGTCGATAAGCCTTAAGAATGGATGTCCCATTCACTCGACTAGTGAGGTTCAAGACCTCGGAAGGGCAAACACACTACGGCGAAGCCGGCTCCAACTGGCAGAAAGACCTTAAAGGCCAGACCGTCAAGACCTTCCAGGGAACAGACCCATGGGATCCGGATTTCAGCTTGTCGGGAGAGGAAGCAGTCATATCTGAGGTCAATATTCCGTAACTCCACGACTGGGCGATCTCACAATCTACCAGGTGCTGTGTCCCTTGCCATCAGTCCCAGTGACTCTTGGGATCGGATTGAACTATCGCAAACATGCGGAGGAAGCAGGTGTATGCTCCGGGTCCCCATGACAAGAGCCTTGACAGCACTGAGACGAGTCACCAGTTTACTATTCCCACGTTTCCCGTGGTCTTCACAAAGTATTTGGGCAAGCAGGCATCCTGGGAACCTCAACCGAGTTGTACACTGACTCACCAATCTCCAGACACCCTCGCAGGCCCATTCGAAGATATTCCGATCCATCCCGAGGCCCGCGAACTCGACTACGAAGGAGAACTATCCATCGTGATCGGCAAGGATGTGAAGAACCTCACCGAGAAGGACGACCCGCTCGACTACGTCCTCGGCTACACGGTCGGCAACGACGTCTCTTCGCGATACTGGCAGAACGCTGCGCGATCAGGCGCGCAGCACGGCCCAGCAAAGTCCTTCGACAAATTCGGCCCGATAGGGCCCGCCATTGCATCGCCCAAGGCGGTCAAGAACCCCGAGGCCTTGAAGCTTCAGACCTGGGTCAATGGCGACCTCAGACAGGACGGTTCGACGGATGACCTCATCTTCGGCATCAAAGAGATCATTCGCTTTCTCAGCCAAGGTAAGACCGTGAGGAAGGGCACTGTGATCATGACTGGGACGCCTAGGTAAGCCTATGATACCGCCGCTCTGTAAGCATTTACACTGACGTAAAGTAGCGGCGTCGCAGCCTTTATGAAGCCCGCTCAATTCTTGAAGGATGGAGATGTGGTGGAAATTGAGGTTGAAAATATCGGGAAGATCTCCAACAAGATGGTTTTTGAGAAATAGGATTGAGCTATACTTCAATGAAAAGTCTGCTTTCATACCTAGATAGTGCTACTACTCCCAACCCAAGCCTGGTATGATTTTAACTTGGGCCCTCCAGCCGCGGTCTTGTCGAAGACTCCTCTGGCCGCAAACTCCGTGGATGTAGTAGCATCGCTGTCCTTCGTTCGAGTCTCAAGCCTGCCCACAAGCACCAAGTCCGTTCCGTCAGCGTTGCCCGAAAACACCTTGTCCACCATGTGGTGGCGGGACGTGACTACCTTCCACGCGTTGGTACGGCTGGCGGAAATTTCTGGAGTTCGTCAGTCCCAGCCCGGACCGTAGGCCATATGGTACGAGGGCTCTTCCTTACCATCTTTGCCATTGAATGTGCCATTCGCCGAGATGAACATTGCATCTGGCGTGAAGATCTCTTCGGCCAGGATGGTGCCGACATTGTCGTCTTTCGAGTCCACAAGTTGGAATAAGCGGTTGATCAGGTCTTTGACTTCTGAAGGGACCGGTGTCGGCGGCAATTTTGCCTGGGATAACGCCTGAGCCATTGCTGGGATACCGATGGTGGTGATACTGTGGTCACCGTGTCGTTATATGCTCTTACTGCTATCTCACGGTGACAGGATAGCGGTTGTACACACGTTTCATTTAGTTGGACGGGAGACAATATCTCCGGGAGTCATCTTCGAAGTATTGTAGCTTCCGGCGATGAGACGGTCGGTCGGCGTACGAAAATACCCCGAAGGTCGGGCCGACTACTTTTGGAGGCCTGGAAACGGGGAAGCTTGGGGTACTCCGGACTGTGCGTCTATTCACGCCTTTGAGAGCCTCATTGGACTCGTTCTTAGTGGCAGGATGCCCTGTACGTGTCCGATACTTCTCGTAACGCCCATCAGAACCATTGGGAAACATCTTGCAGGCCGCAGGATCTGGGGTATGTCGTGATATCTACGGTACAGGTATCTCGACCAAGCGCATATGACTGCGGAGGAAGGCGGCGATGACGATCGACGAAGACGTCGTCAGACAAGGGGGTATTGTTGACAAGCTTTTTGTGAGATAAGGGGCCCAATGCACGTGATCATCTAGAAATAGAAATATTACTGCAGGTAGATGTACAAGATGCTACACTGTATTGGATTTCTCATTTGACAAGCTTGTCATCCTGGTAGTATTATGTACTTGGTGTACAGATCATGACTCGTAATGTCATAGCGCGTTGATATCGTCTCGGAGGAACTGTCGCGCTGTCGTGATGATCGGCGGATATGCTAGAGCGGCTCTTGGTAAGACTGTGGTGCTTGAAGTCTTGCCGACCGTTGTAGCCCAATATTCGGGTTTGATCACTTCGGACGGCCACCAGTCGAATAAAATAAAAGCTTCGTCAGTAGTCCATGGCCCTTTCTCGGCTGTGCTTCTCTCTCGTATTTCCACCTCGCATTGTTTGTAGACTGCTTTCTCTAGCGCAGCAGTGTCAGATGCGCACCGGTGTAACTTGGACGGACTCGTCAGTTTGACCGGACTCCGTCTTGTTGCAAGATTGCTCAGCAATTGTAGAGGACTTCGTGCTTGTATGGCGACCTGGCCTGGAACCTGACTAACATCGTCCTCATCGTCTTCTTCAATGGCATCATTTTCAGAAAAGACTCTTCTAAAATCTCGTGTTATGGAGATGCCTTGATCTGGTGCATTCTCAGCCGGTGCCGCAAGCTCCTGTGAAACAGTCGCCTGACTACTGGCAGGTGAAGACCCAGGCTGTGGCGGTGGATCTGTACTGACACGAGTAAAATCTTGGGGCGTAGCGGGGGCTTCATTGAGCTGGGACTCAGGTGGAACGGCTGCTTGCGAAGTCTCGTCTTGCTCGTCGTGGTGGGACGAAGTGGTAAGTCCAGAAAATTCTTCTTGCGTCGATAGAGGTATCGGCGAAGGTGGCCTTTCCACTGCATTGCCCTCTTCCGGCACAAAGAGAGGGCTTGACTCAATGTCCACTATGTCGTCGGCATGCACGCTGGCTTGAGGTGAGCTGATGATCACATTATCGTCAAAACCGACATCGTTCAGGCCGGGCAGCTCGCCAACATACTCTAGCTGCAGATATTGATGCGGAGAAGACAGTGGGTTTGCACTGTGTTGAGAAATCGATGCCGCAGGCGATCTAGTCGGCACATATCGCCTTTCCGGGCCCTTCGTAAAAGGTATCAGGAGTGTAAGCGTGGACCTGGCTTTTGGTTGTGCAAGCAGCAGACGTGCAGAACGATTGATAGTTGACCTATTGCTCTTGGAGGCCGCACCCACACTGAGCTTCGGTACTGGTGGCGTTATGATTTTGGAATTTGACTCTTTCGGAGATCTTGCAGTCGTGGACCTTTCCTTACCCTGTCTACGCACTTGGGTTGGTGCAGTTGGTCTGGGATCCGGTTGTCGCTTCGTCGTTTGTTTCTTTGGACCTGCTGCTGGCAATGGCGAGCGATTAAGTGGCGCTGAAAGTCTCCCCACTGTGTCTTCGTCTGATGAGATGTCCACCACCACTGAAGATCTCCTAGGAACATTCACGGTGGTGTTTGGGGTTCGAATAAGCTTACTGGCACGTACAGGCTGAGGTAAGCAAACCGCACCAGGCCTGATCGGCTGCACAACCTCGTCCGAGTGATTTTCTTTGTCTGCGGACAGTCTGCGCTTCTTTGGAGATGGCTGTGTAATCGCGGCCCGGGAAAACGTCTGTCTTTGCTCGTAGGGCGACTGTATTGGCAAGCGTGAGCGGCCTAGCCGGCCTTGCGAGGGTCCCAGCACTTCGAGCAACGATTTCGGCCTCTGCGATGGTCCTGAGGAGCTCACACAAGACGCGACAACAGCATGTCTGGCTTGTGACACGGTCTTTTCTGGCCTTTGCCTTTCCAATGTTATGCCAGTCAAATCAGTCTCGGTCTCCCCCAGACGTTCTCCGACTTCCACCTTGACGCCACGGTCCAGTTGGATTTCTACACCTTCGCCGAACTCCTCCTCCAGCCTAAAATGCAGGTCTCCAATGTAATTCTTCGCGTCATCGTAGACCATGACGCGTCGATTGAAGGTGTGAAACCGTAGGGATCCATCGTGCCACTTTTTGGCCTTCTTATGAAGGTCTCGCGTATAAAGGCAACGGTACTCGTGGACGGGGGCGGTGTTCTGGGTTGCGGCGACCGTAAGACTGGGGTTGTTCCGGAGAACCATGATCACAACGGATCACGGTCAGAAGCTGAGGTGGTCAGCGACATGATATGTATGAGCTGGCCAATGATGGAGATGCCGGCTGTCATTTCTTCGTCAAATAGAAGTGGAGGGGAGAAACATGCGACTCGAAGTATTGTCGAGAAGGGAAAGTGAAACGCGCGTCGACTGAGGCTGCAAAGTTGAGGGTCGCGGAGGGTCCAAGTCCAAGGTCCAACTTGTGGTCTGGACAACGCAGGCCAGTTTGTTCTCTCTTGCATAAACACTACTAACTAATCTGTCGCTCCCTCCTGACGATTGTTACTACATGAGTCTCCTCACGATGTTCTAAGGCTGCAGGTCGGTCGTTGCATTTCAATGCGTTTTCCATCCCTATTCTCTTCGTTGCTCAAATTCCTCAATCCCTTGGTCAACTCCAAATCCACCGTTTCAGCGTACTACCGAAGATCTGCACGCCGAAGTCTCTGGAATTTGCAATACCACCTTGGGCAAGACAGTTTCACTGTTGGCGTGCTGGATCTCGCGAGCTATCGACTGTCCCCGGTTTACATGGGCCTGCTCCTCCCCCAGCCGTCGCAATGCACAGTGTTCAGAGGCATTTTGGGAAATATATGAGGAGAAGTGCAGATGAACAACAAGTCTCGGTTCTCCTCAAGGACTTTGAAGAGGCAGATAAACTCTTGACCAAGGTAAGCTGAATTCGACGACCCCCTGTTGTTCTCGGCTGACAGCAAGAAGATCATAGAAGCCTCCAAACAATGGAAAGAGTCGTGGATTTCCATCCTAACCCATCAACACCGCGTTTTCGAGGAATTTGAGATCTTATACTCTCCCATTGTCGGAGCTGGTGACGATTACCAAGGCCACATACCTGTCGAGACGCCGGAACATCTTCTTCGCAGAGCCGCCAGAATAAAGACGGAATATGCAGACCTGAAGAGAGATCTCACCGAAGATCTCGGGCAGGTTGACGATAGGCTGATCCGACCGGCTCAGACTGCAAAAGACAGCCTCCAATCATTGAGAAAGACGATCAAGAAGAGAGAAGACAAGAAGCTTGACTATGAAAGATATCAAAACAGGGTGGACTCGGCTCTCAAAAAGACCAAACGATCCGAGAGAGATAGTGCGGCTCTTGCAAAATCCCAGACGGATCTGGCTGCAGCAACAGAAGCATACTCCGCTGCCGATGACCACCTGAGAAACTGTCTGCCTCGTCTGCTGACGTCCGTTTTCTCTCTACTTCCACATTTTCTGGCTGCGCAAGTTCAGATTCAAAATAGCCTACTGGGACAATACTACACGATGCTCCACGGATACTGCACGGAAGAAGGATTCCCTTCGCCCAGTCCCCCAATGGATGAAGTTGTGAGGATATGGACTGATACCTTCAAATCAGTACAGCGCGAGGCCGAAGCTTTGATGTTTCTGGCCAATGGAAAGGCTGTCAAGGCACCCATGACTCAGGAGAACGGCCAACAACCTGTCAATGGCTATCGTCGACCGAGCGCCAACGCGTTTTCCGGTCGCACACAGTCTGTCTCGCCAGCCAGGGCTCTCCCGCCGTCCCCGAACTATGACACTGTACCAAAGATCTCTACATCACCTGCACCAAGTACGTTACTCAGCCCACTTACTCCGTACGAAAGTGTAGCGAGTCCGTCACCATCTCAGTCGGTCTACCAAACACCTCTTTCTTCCTTTGCTCCGGCCGCACCGAACACCGACTACTTTGCTAGGGACAGGCAGCCATCTTCTGCGTCGATTGCCTCCATTGGGACGACAGCTCTGAAGAAACGCCCGCCTCCCCCTCCACCTGCACGGTTGCCATCACAGCAATCGATCTTTGTGACAGCGCTCTATGACTTCGAGGGCCAAGGCGAAGGCGATCTTGTGTTCCGCGAAGGGGATCGCATTAAAGTCCTGAAGAAGACAGACAGTACTGATGATTGGTGGCAAGGGGAGCTTCGAGGCGTCAAAGGGGCTTTCCCTGCCAATTACTGCCAATGACCATTGTTCAATCACGAGCCACATGAACCAAAAATTGCTTGCAACGACCACAGATCTGGGCGACTGGGCCACATTGTTTTGATGACTGCATTTGGAGCGGGCGCGTCGGGCGAAGTTGAAATGAGAGGAGCGTGAGTTCGCGAACTAATATTGTGATAGTTGCCGCACTAATGAAGGAGGCATGGACGAGCGGGAAATGATGGCGGACAGAATCACGAACAACAGTCCCAGGGACTGATACGATAGATAGTCGGTTTTCAAAAAGAGATATACCCAATGTTGAGCATTTTTTGTCTGGCCGTGTACGAGTTTCAGGCTTTCGCTTTCTGGGGACATTGTAGGATGTTGGGGTAGAGGCGCCCCCTGAAAGGCATTGAGTTATATACCTAGGTATTTGATAGCATGCAAAGTCTTCCTCACTTGGACTGCACGCGTAATACTCGAACCCATCTATGCTTTACCGGTTAACGAAGCTACTGGAAGTTGCCTCGATATCCTCAATATCAAATTTGAAAATGGTAAACACCGGCCCACGGGCATCTCCGGCCGATGGCCAACAACGATGAACCAAAATCAATAATAGTATGGATATTGAGACCGCCAATCGAGTCGAGCCATTTCCGGAGAAATTGACGTACGATGATGACCACTGCTTTTCCCTCCATTCTTGAGGTTCTGGAACAACTGCCGGGCAAACCCATATTAGTATATTTTACAAACTGTCACGGAAGGTGAGGAGATATCAAGAGAGACACACACTCGTTACTGGTCAAGCTTCATTCGTTCTCTACTGTTACTGGTCTTGGTGTACGCCGCCCCCCAAGACATTCAGACGAGTCTTTAATTATCCTTGCAAAATGTCGATGCAGAACGTTCAAGCCAGGGTCCCCAAGACAGACATCGAAGTCAACAATCTGGGCTACAAATTTCCCGATGGCTCAACTGGACTGTCCAACATCACTTTAGACCTCCCACCGGGCAGCCGGACACTACTCATCGGCGCCAACGGTGCGGGCAAGACGACAGTCCTCCGCCTCCTTTCCGGCAAGCGCCTTGCGCCTGCTCACGCAATTCGCATAGGCGGTGTCGACCCCTTCTCCGCGGGTCTCGAGGGCGTCACGTACCTTGGCCTAGAATGGGTGCTGAATCCAATCGTCCGGACCGACATCGCGGTACCCATCCTCCTCGACTCCGTGGGCGGGAGCTACTATCCCGAGCGACGCGACGAGTTGGTCCGGATCCTCGACATTGATCTACGCTGGCGTATGCACGCCGTGTCCGACGGCGAGCGCCGCCGCGTCCAATTGGCAATGGGCCTGATCCGGCCATGGGATGTGTTACTCTTGGACGAAATCACCGTCGATTTGGATCTATTAAGCCGCAGCAATTTCCTGAACTGGCTTAGAGGCGAGACAGAGCGGCGCGGCGCCACGATCGTGTATGCCACGCACATTCTCGACAATCTGGTCGGTTGGCCCTCGCATCTGGTGCATATGCATCTTGGTCAGGTCAAGGAGTGGGGACCCATGGCGAAGTTCGACGCCGAAACGGACGGTTACTCGAACACGGGGAACAGCAAGCTCGGCGAATTGGTGTTGAAGTGGTTGAAGGATGACCTTGCGGAGCGAGGACCACGAGATAAGTCGACGGCTGAAGACAAGACGTACGAGAATTTAGAAGGGAAGGGAGGATATGGGCAGGAGAACAGACCGGAGTGATGAGGAGCATTGCATTAATTGGGAATGAGTCGCGGCATTGGATGGGAGTGTACTTTGGACGTGTGGACTTGTCATTCTTTCGTGATATTGATACCCCGTCAGATCTTCAACAAGATTCTGAGCACCTATGTTAATATGCATATGCATGGATGGCGCTGGGAGTGAACAAGAATTTGGTCTTAACACCATACATTATCAGGCTAGAAAACCACCTGTGGTATCATTCATACATCCGCATCCGTCCAGCCTCGCCAGTCGACTTTCAAGATCCGCACAGAGCCATCTGCCGAAGCGATTGCCAACTGACCAGTCTCGTCACGACTTGTGTCGACCGGGCGCCACGCAAGTTGATTGATCGTCTTAGACGGACATAGGTAATCGTCAACATTAGTGCTCGTGACCTTGACATTCTCGAGGTTGTCATCATATTGGAGCAGATGCAGGGAGATTGTCCCGTCGTCTTCACCTGCGGCCAGAATCGACCGTCCGCCGCAAGACAAGACAGAAATTGCAGTCACTGCCGTTTTGCGGGTGATTTGTGCCTTGCAGACAAACTCGAGTTGCTCGCTGTTCGGGTCGGCAACCCACACTTTGACGCTTTTGTCCCTTCCCGCGGTTGCGAATGTCGGTCTTTGAGCGTTCTCCAGCCACGCAGCGTCCAGAATCATACGAGAGTGAGCCTTGTTGTTTGTCGCAACGCGAGTCCACGTTTGCGCGCCCTGAGCGTCTTCTGAGCGTCGGAACACAGCAAATTGCCGATCACGGCCAACGCTAAGTAGATATCCCGCGGGCTGGGTTGAAAACGCAAGTCGCGTGACAGTCAGCGAATGTGCTTTCAGTGGAGGCTTCATTTCGTTCCAGCTGTTGGTATCGTAGAGACGTATGACAGCATGGTCAAGTGAGCTGGCCTTGCACGCTGTAGCGAGCACACTGCCATCGGTCGGAGCGGCGGCCTCGGAGATCTCGTAGCCGTGGCCGTATAGTTTCTCGTGTTCGGGCCATAGAGTATGCCGAGACAGTAGATCTTCTGTTGGCGGCTCTTGGATGTCAAGTAGTGATGCACCCATACCGTCTGTCACTGAGAGTCCTTCCATAGCGGCATCCGGCGCCTCTTCAGTGTCATCTACAGCCTTGTTCGAGAGTCCAAGGACAGGAATGGCAGCCGTGTCGGGTAATTGCTTGTCTGTGTCTGGTAAGGGGATTTGACAGAGTCTGTGCAACATCTGGGCAATGTCCTTGGGCTCGTTGAAAACACGAAGCAACTTCTCGTCCGCTCCCGAGGAGAATTGATGAGGCGTCGTGGTGGCAATGCAATTGAGATCGTAGCCGTGAATCTGTGGGCGCGAGAATTCGTGCCAGCTTCGTTTCTCGCCTCTTTTCCATTCGGCGTGGAGTCTCGTCGTCTGATCTGAGCTCGTTGAGAGCAGGTAGCTTCCGTCTGGCGACCAGATTATCCCGTTGACGGAGTTGATGTGCCCGCTGACAGCGTATTTTTGAGTCCAGAACTGCGACTCGGCATTGTATTGCCAGAGTCGCCAGCTGCCTGTCCGGCCAAGACAGGTGACCATCTCACCATTCGGCGACCACAGTCCCGTCCAGAAGCCGCCAGATGAGCCCGTTGCAGTTGTCGCGCCTTTCTGACCGCTGATCTCACCCAGGCGAGAAATGCTTATCCAGATCCCCGATACTGGATCCGACTCCCATACTGAGAGAGATCCGTCTGCTGAAGCTGTGAGGAGTTGTGGCGTGGAGGTCTTCGGACTCCATGCTGCCGAGTAGACCCAATCTTCGTGTCCAAGTAAGAGTGCCTCGAATGTGATCGAGTATTTCTTTCCTCCAGCTGATACACTTTGAACTTTAGCACTGAGTGTGTTCGTCCCATTCGAGAGATTGCTCGCATCAATGGCTTTCTTTCCGTTTACGAAGTCTCCGGACTGAAAGCGCCACAGCCGAACGTATTTGTCTTGACTGGCGGAAGCCAACAGGAAGCCGCTCTCAGAGACCGGTGTCAGTGCCAGCGATCGTATCCATGCCTCATGCCCAGGTAGGGTTGCGCAAAGCTTGAATTGTGGTGTCGTCGACACATCTTCGATAGAATAAATTTGGATATCGTTGCGTGTGCCTCCAACGACCAGAAAGGCCGAGTCGTTGTCTGCGGTACCTGAGAAAGGGCCTAGGGCCAAGGCAAGGGGCATAAACTTGGGTTTGAGGGTCAAGCTAGACAGTGCCTGGAGCTTGCCATTGTCAACTCTCCACAGCCTGATCTCCGCATCCGCGCCTCCAGTTGCAAAGACACTACTCTGGCTCAGGACTGCAATCGTATTTACGCTACCATCATGCGCAGTAGCCTTGTCCACGCATTTCCATCGCTCGCCTGTTTCCCAAAGCCGAATCTCTCCGTCAGCAGCGCCGGTTACCAAAACCTCACTTGTGGCTGGCTCATCTGAAGTGGAGAGAAATTTGACAGCCGTGACTTTTGCGTTGTGCCCAGAAAGTAGGGATGATAGTCCGCGGCCTGAGCCATTCAACGGTGACCAGATCGCAACATTCTGGTCCGCGCCGAAGCTCACAAGACCAGAGGCAACCGACCAGTCGGCTGCTGCACTATTTCTGTTGCCGCCGACCGTACGATACTCGTCTTCGATCACAGGAGGCATTGGTAGGGAAAAAATTGATTTAGTCTGAAGATGAATGAAAGCCTTGCGTAGAGCCTTGCCAAGGGTTTCTTTGCAGTCGATCTAATTGGCCGATGATCTCAGCCTCGCCATATGTAAGGTACACGGTGGTGGTGCAGCAGATTATGAACATGTAGTTAGAACGATCGTTCATGAATTGTCAAGCAAACATAATCCGAACCAGGCGCCTGCCCATTCAATCCGCGTTCCAAAGCAAAATGTCCATGTCTTCGCCCGTCATACACAAACTAACATCCCATCACCCTTGATACGCCACTAGAGAAATGAGATAGACTTTTCCTTCAATCAACAACCACAAACTACCAAAGACCTGAGCAGGACCCTGATGAAATGACCAGACTGCCGAATCAATATCGACGTACGCAGTCTCTGGCATCAGGGATTCGACTGTGAGAGTGGCTCTTCGCGAAATGTGCTAGCAAGCCCTCCCAGGTATCGAAGGGACTTCCCGGACAATGATCATTCTTCGGACATCGCCATTTGTCACCCGTCGCGAAGTGGTTCCATAGCGGTGTTTTGCTCCTGAGTCTCCTCCTTTTGACAAGAAATCCGGCGAGTCGCTCGAGCTGTTTTTGAACACTCTGCTGATTGAGGTACAGCTTTGTTCTGGCCTCCAGGAATCTGACTGTATCGTGATGCTTGGATTTCTTTTGGCGGAAGTATTCACTCTGGCGCATATATCGCCCTTGCGTGTCTCTCGAGGCATCAACGGGCTTCGTTGCTTGCGGTCTCCTTTTCCACTCATCAAGCTTCATCCAACCCAGACCAAAATCGAGAGTGACAGTCAACCTCTCATACTGTACCTTCCCATCGTCTCTCTCATCTGTCATGTCGTCGTCTGCTGACTGAGATTCCGCGATTCGGTAATTGATTTCGTATGAGATAAAATGCTTCCAGTGCTTCATATGTTTCTCCAGCGTTTTCAAGGTCCTCTTCTCTTTCTCCCCTGTACCTATACTTAGGACGAGTGCTGGGGCCTTGTTCCCCTGCTGCCAGCTGACTTCATTATAAGCTTCAACGGTGGGATTGTTCGCGACCAGACCACCGTCCAGAAAGGTAATGCCGTGGAGCAGCAATGGGTCAAAATATCCCGGGGCAGCCGAGGTGGCTTTGGCTATGGTACTGAGGAAGTACTCATGAGCGGGACCAGGATTGTGGTGGCGCTTCGACTTAGGGGGGTTTCCGATGTCATACGAGCGAAAAATGTAGGGTTTCCTCCCATCCTCGTTCGTGGCGACCACCATCCTGCAGATCATTAACAATGGAGTAAGCCACTAGATCCGCTACTTACGTCTTGCAGAGTTTTTCTGGGGATTTGAGGGGGACCTTATCCCACAGCTCAGTTTGAATAGAAGGATTGTAAAGTCCTGTGACTTTCTCGACCACTTTTTCGACGTTGTCGCAATCGTACTTGCCTCTATTCGAGAAGGGATTCGACCTTGCATTGAGCCTCCTTGGCTTTCCGAAAACTTTGCCACCGAGCGAGATGTATTCTTCGATGCAGTGACCTACGGTCATGCGAAGTCTTCCAAGCATCATCGCAATCAATCTGGCAACGTCAGTGTTGCCTATGTTAGCTGAAGAGAACTTACCCGCCAGTAGATGTGCCGGCCATGAAGTCGAAGTAGTGACATGGCAGATACATATATTCCGGACGTTTCAAATCCGACGTGGCGCTGGAGATGTCGTCTTGATTCAACCTTGACTCTTTTTCTGTGCTTCCATTGATAGAAGACTGAGCGCTCCCAGATTTGGGATCTTTGTAAGATGCTGGATAGAAGCTGTGGTAAGCAGGTTCAGGGTTTTGCTGCTCAATTTGCGCAATTTTCTCCATCAAGGCCCGCAATATGAAGAGGCTCGATAGGCCTCTGATGCCGCCTCCATCTGTGGAAAAATAAGCAAGCAAAGAAAGACATGCAACTGTTGAGACACACCTAAGGACAAGAGGAGTTTGTCTTCCCATATATTGGCATCCGACTTTGCTTGACGTGTTGTTTGTGCTGGTGCCGCTCTTGCGGGCGAGTGTGATATTCGTCGGAAAAGGGTCTTGATTGGATTGCGTGACTTGTGCTGTCTGTTGTTGTTTTCCATGGCGTGATGATACGACAATTATTAGGTTTGATGGCTTCGATCAGTCTGGTTGTGGAAGAAGATAAGCGGGTTATATAGCCTCTCGGTCACGGTACCTGTTTTTCAGCCTCATCCCCACGACAGGGAAAGGCTTGACAAGTCCAGTGTACACGAATAGTGGGCAGAAGGCGGTGCGCACGCCGCAGCTAGATCGCCCCAATGCGGCATGAAACCATTCTGGATGAAAAAGGGGGCTTCTTCGGCGCCAGATTGTGCAGGCATCATGTACCAATACCCAGCATAGAACAGTATGCCAGCCTTAGCCGCCATTAGTCACATAACACCCCTTGCCTGGACAGCGGCGCAAGCGAGACAAGACAAGGGTACTGCGGAGGTGCGCCAGCGAGTTTCATGACGCGGCCCGGTCATGTAGGAAGATTTTGGTATGAAGAAAGGCTGAGTCCAGTCATGGTACAGATGATGGCACAGATGATGGCACAGATGATGGCACAGATGATGGTTCTCACATGTGTGTTCTGAGAATAGGAGTTCGACCTATGCACTGCCTCCACGTGAGACGGTATGTTACACAAGCCCCTTTGTTACGGTGGTCGAACGACGGTCAGGCTGCCAATCAGATCTCCTGCCGTACCATCCGAAGACTTGGTAGAAGCTGTGGCTTCGTTCCATGCCACATTGAGAGGACATGGTTTCCGGCCCATACATCGAACGCGACAAGGTTTCCCTTCGTGTATGCAGGAAAGATCCCTATAGATAGGAGACGCTGTGTGGCGAGGGATTTGGTATATGCACGTCGTTCAGTCGCGTGGTGAAAGAGGACACAAGTGCCGACCGACACTGAAACCCACCGTAAGGCTGAGGCTTGTTATGATGGACACGATGATTGATGTTGATGCTGAATTTTCTGGCTGCATGATGAAGCTGTGTGGCTTGACGTCTGGTTGATTTGTCGTGTTTCATCCTCAAAATCATGGACTCGAGCTTCGATTGAGATCCGTCAGGATGAAAGAATGTTGGTAAGGACTAAGAAAGCTGTTTCCCATTAGTAGTACAGTAGAGTACTTCTGGGCAAACTTTTTGATTGGTCCGGCGTCATCTACGCAAAAAAGGTCTTGGAACAGGAACATAGAACGCAAGTCTTTTCGGCTTGATGTGTCTGGGGTTACTCTTCGGTCAGTCTGGACAGAAGAACCCGCAGGTAGCTGCAGGATTTTCCAGACTAATCTTGATCTACCTGGGTCAAGGCTGTCTCGACGAGGCCGGAAGCCATGTCGGAAAACCTCAACCTCACAGTCGAATTCAGGTATGCACTTGCTTCCGCTTTGCCGAATTTTACTGACATAGCAACAGCGGCGGCCTGGAGATGCTCTTTGACAATATCACTAAACACTCAGTATCATTGTCGAAAAATGCGGACAGCGGTAACGCAGCCACAGTGGGCTTCCTAGTGCGCTACATATGCGATCATCTCATGAAAGATTCGCGGAAGGAACTATTCGTCCTCGATGGCGCAGTGTATGTCTACATTACGTTAAAGCCGACTGAGAGGCTAACTCAAAACTAAAGGCGTCCGGGCATCCTTGTCCTAATCAACGACTCCGACTGGGAACTCGAGGGTGAAGAGAAATACGAGCTCGCCAACAATGATAATATTCTCTTCGTGTCTACACTGCATGGCGGCTGAAATGCTGAGCACCTAAATGGCATCAACCTTTACGTCAACAGATCACGCATCTAACGTCTCGTTCCGTCGTGCTCCATCAGCCTACGATAATGTTGTTGGGCTGCCATTGCGGACGATTACGCAATCATACAACATCATGCATCCTCACCGCCAGGTTCTCGGCATCCTCCGGCGTCTTCACGCCAGATGCCTGGGGCTCCGGTGTCCCAGAACCTCGGCCGCCGCCGCGAGGACTTCCTATGCCGCTTCCCAGACCGGGCACGGGTGTGACGAATCCACTTGGTGGTGCAGGGGCTTTTATACCTTCTGGCGAGGCAGGTATAATCTCTGGTGGAAGGTCCGGGATTTTGATGCGCTTGGCCTCGTTATTATAGCTTGCAGGAATGATCTGTCAAATATCAGTATTGGCACCGATGCTTCAAGCAGCAAACGCACCTCGATGATCTCATCCCGTGGGAAGGAGAGGAAGGGGATGTCGGCAGCGTTGCAGGCCATTAGGTAGCCATAAAGAACGCGGAGAACACTCTCGTGAGCGATAATGAGTAAATCATTTTGTTCCCTCTCCAATTCAAGAATCACGGGCTCCAGTCGCACAGCGACATCGTGGTAAGACTTGCAAGGTCAGTTGTGCGGATGACATGTTCGGTGGCTGCTTCTTACCTCTGCTCTGGGGAATCTGTGGTGATAGGGATCCAGCTCATGCTTTAGCACTTCTTCGGGATAATCCTGACGAATCCTCCGCTCCGACTTCTTTTCGCATACTCCAGGGTTGAGCTGGCTCATCTGAGATCGTTGCCTGACCTTGAAATTCTTCTCTTGTAGGAATGCAGATGTCTCGACAGTCCGCCGCCGTGTCGACGTCCACACAATGAGTGGCTTAAGCGGGGTTTCCGGACCACCCTTTCCGATTATAGCACGTCTTTCCTCCTCTCGATGCTTCAACAGGGTATCTGTCATCTTCCTCGCGTACTCTCTCCCTTGCGGAGACAGGGAAGCGTCGGCTTTGAATGATTCCTCTTCCAGTGTCACGCCTGCGCGTGCGAAATATGTATGTCGTGATTTGATGTGTAAATTCAACAGATAAAACACAATACGGTGAGACAGGTATCCAAAGTTGGTGTTGTTGACGACGATTCTCTCTCCGGCGTTGATCATCTTAATCCAATCAAGATCTGGCTCCTCCATGGTCTCGAAATGAGGTATTTTTGCTGACATGCGACTGAGATAGTGCTTGACGGCATCACCCTCGTTCCAGCCATAATAGTCTGGTGAGGATATCTTCACGCTGCGCACATTCTCCTCGATGATCCGTTGGTCGTCGCAACTAGACTCGATGAATAGACACTTGATGTCGTGTTTGGCGAATTCTTTGGCGAGAGATCTCCGGCCAGCAGCAAGGGGGTTAACGGCGTCATAGATGGCGATTTGACCGTTCTCGTGGTTGAGGAAGTGGTAGATGTCCTCTCGGCATTTCTTGAGGATCTTCTGTCGCAGTAATACAGAAGAGGCGGACGCATTGACAAAGAAGTAATCGTCGGGTACATCCTTGCCCTGGCCTACAATCTCTCTTCGGTAGTCGCCCAGGTGGAAGATTCGAGTTTTGACGCCCAGCCAGCGCAGATATCGAGCAAGTGCCACAGATATGTGTGTCTTTCCGCGTGCGGGAAGACCTACTGTAGCAATCGCAATGCGACCCGCGTGGAATAACCGACCTGATTCGGTGCTGTAGAGCTGAGCCGGTGCCATTTCTCCCCTCTCGGGAAGGTCGTGGATGGCATCAACAAAAGTACTCGACTTCCGCCTGTAGCGGGGCGAATTGACCGCCGAGTCAGCGGTGAGTAGAGTATCCATGTTGTAGGATGGAGCTGAATGGTCGGCGATAGGTGATCTAGTGCGCCGCAATGTTGGAAGGTGCTCTTCAGTCCCAGCCTCGGGCCAGCGGCGGCAGACAGCAGGTCTGCAATGCAACTATTTGTGCGAGAAGGTCAAGAGACATCGACAGCGAAATGTGAGAATGTATTTTCGATTCAGAAGAGCAAGGTCCGACGCAGATAAGAACTTCGACCTGATGTAAAGGTCTAATATCGATTTGTCCGCTTTATTATCGACCATCAACTCAAGAAGCCGATGGCGTCGATAACGAGGCAAAGACTCGGGATTCGAAGGAGTATATTGAATAACGCCGGTCTGACAGCACCATCTTTGCAGCAAGGTCCGCCTTAGAAACACCCGTCAGACAGACTTAGTCAGAAAGGAGTTAGTGTCCGCCTCGGACTTGGCAAGCTAGTAATGATTCTCAGATTTCCTGCGCCAGCAAAAGTGATGAAGCTGTCTTGACCAGCCAAACAAGTCTCCAGTCACGAGAGCATCATCCTACTCAACCACCTTCCCTCTCATCCTCCTATCTCATCCGACCGCGTCCTTGTCAGTGGGCAGGTGTAGTCACGTCGGGCAGAGAGGTTGCGCAGAACTTCTGCACCAGAAACGATGGCCGTGGTAGAAGAGAAATCGGCATCATCTCCGCTGGGCTTTTTGACGGACAATGCTCTATCGCTAGCCATTTCAGACACCTACGCAAACCTGCAAGAGAGGAGGAAACTCCTTGGTCTCCACAATCCTGGCACCGTTGATGGTATCGCACGGGAAGTTCAGAAAGATGTGCTCCTATCTAATTTCATGTTCTCCGGCCTGCGTTGCGACCTCCAGAAGGTCTTCAGCATAAACCCTCTCTTCCGACTACAACATGGCTTCGCGATGGGTTCGCAGGCGCTGCCGCCTTGGCAGTTGATGGCGCTATACGGCAATTCAAGTGTACAGGCTCTTCCTTTCATATGCTCGGATGCACAAGTTGACCAGACAATTTTAGGTGTTTATGCAAGCCGCATACTCAAGCGACAAGTCATTGACGGCATGGGGTAACCTGAGATGGACTCCCCAGTTCGTGACCAAGACGCAAACCTCAATCGATCCTCGTCAAGCGCAGACCATGATTCAAATCGACAACGAATACACTGGCGATGATTTCTCTGCTTCGGTCAAGGCTATCAGCCCTTCGATCCTCGACGGCGGACTCACCGGTATCTTTATTGGCAGCTACCTCCAGTCACTGACTCCAAGCTTGTCGTTGGGTTTGGAAGGTGTCTGGCAACGGGCTGCGCTCAACTCGAAGCCGGAGACGGCCATGTCATACTGCGCAAGATACAGGGGAACAGACTGGGTTGCTAGTGCACAATACCTTGCTCAAGGATCGCTGGGAGCGTCATACTGGAAAAGATTGACGGAAAGAGTCGAGGCAGGTGCGGACTGTCAGGTACAATTTGCACCAGGTATGGGCGGATCAGGCGGCCTTTTTGGAGGTATCAGACGGGAAGGAAATACCACCTTGGGCGTCAAGTATACCTTTAACACAGCTGTGTACCGAGCCCAGGTTGACAGCGCCGGCAAATTTGGTGTCGTTCTGGAGAAGCGGGTTGCAGCTCCAGTGACTGTGACCTTTGCCGCCGAGATCGATCAGTGGAAGGTGAGTTACCCAATATTGTTCCAGTGGTCGCTGCATAAACTAACTTGTGTCCTGCAGAACACCCACAAGCTTGGTCTCGCAGTTTCTCTGGAAGGAGCGCCAGAAGAACTGGAAGAGATCGCCCAGAGACCCGAAAACCAAACCACCCTCCCACCACCCATCTAAACTTCTCGAAAAGTGGGCGCGATGCCGGGCTCTTCGCTCCAGGATATGCTGAGGCCCATCCTCGAGGCACAAGGCGCCTCTCCCTTGAAAGTATTCGATGTTGTTTTACTATTCTCTTCACTCCTCAGCAGGCCTTGACAGGATTCTTCCCGTACAGAAGTCATTGCACTTGTTCTGATGAGCGGAAGTCCCCCACACAACAGCTACTTGACCGGCGTTTGGACTCACCACTGTTGTAACGTTGGCATACCTTGGGGGAAAAGTAGGAATGATCTGCGCTGGCATATTTGCCCGGCCTCTTTATTGTACAATGGAGATATGACGAGATCTGCTGGACGCGGAGAGCCCGCGCTGATGATTCCGATTCAGACACTTACCATACTGCATAATAGAAGGCTTGTACCAACACATCTGACTGTTCACTGAGGTTATTCCCGGCTAGATGTCTCATTGTTCTTTGCCCTTTTTGTGCGTGAATAGCCTTCTCACGGTTGTTCGGACTGAATGGTATTCGGCTAGCTAGTTCGGACTCCTCGTAACAGCAATGCATCCGGGCAGTCTGATCCGCCTGTACTCAGAGGTGACCATTGAGTTTTGGAAAGGAATAGTATCCGAATGGCAGGGGTCATTTGCCGTGTGCATGCATGAGGTTGTCCAGCTGGCATGATAAGTGGCCGGATGTGCTTTCCTGCATGAAGGAGGTGCAGGTAGGTCGCTTCCCACTCACCTCCTCGTCAAGAACAGCGCGCCGCCTTCGTTGGGAAACCCTTGGCGTTGGCTTCAGACCACATTCGACGCACATGAAAATATGCAGGACCAAAGGACAGGGTAGAATCGAATTGTTGGGGATGGGTTTTGCATCGGTGGGAAAGGGAAGCGATTCAACCTCAGCCAACGAATACGTGAATCAAGAACATCGGAAATGATCTGGCCTGCAAGATCCTCCAACAGAAATTAAACGTCGACAGCCTCGTCGACGATTTAGAATCCTCCCTGTTTGGGTGAAGCCTTTCAGGGCCGTGCGATCCCGGCCATGAGAGACGCCCCGAAGCAGGTGGACATGATTATGCTCCGACGATTCGCTTGGGGTCCAGTGAGTCGGAATAACCTTGCAGGACGCATCAAAGGTGAGGCGACCTCAAAGGCCGGCTAATTCCAGTGGATGACACCCTTCTATACTCCATGTTTATGCATAGTACTCCGTGCAGCCTGCAAGAGACTTGCAACCCAAGCCGAGTGTTAGATCGCAAAATGTCTTTCAAAGTCAACGCATCTGTTGGGCTGGGAAAAGCACCCGGCATGGTTGCACTATTCGTTACTGAAAGATGCATCTCATTGGGCTGCATGCACAACATACTCTGTAGCTTGGTGTTGCTGTGTAGGTATCAGTCTTGGTGCTTGACTTAGGCCGGCATGGGTCGAGATCTACAGATGGATCAATCATGAGACTACACAATACCCAGGCTCCATGGATTGGCGATTAAAATAGGGATTTCAAGGGATCAAAAGAGGCTGTGTGGACGGCGTGGACAAATGTACTGTGGTTAGCTTGGTCAGCCCTGGACCCATTTTTTGCATGTTGTGCAAGATTGCAGTCCCGTGCTTCCTTGGTCGACTCGCTGATATTGCGCCGCACAACTCTAACAAGAGCCTGATGACTCTGGTTGTGAGAGCAACAGAAAGGCTGAGGTCAGACTGTGAGATCCAGCCCCAGCCGACTTTTGATTTTGCTTTGCTTTGACGGCGGCAAGTCTGCCAAAAGCAGGAAATATCGCGTAGGACACTGCAAGGTACCTATATATCTGTCCTTGTCAATCCGGCGGACGTTCCGACTCGTGCCCGCTAAGGACCATTCGACTTGAACTCCTGGTCTCCAAGCACGGAGCAGCATCGAGGGGGCTCCATCTGGGTCGAGTTTTTCTCCTCGCCCATAACGTATGTGTGGTGCTTTTTCTGCATGCTAGTCCCTCGAATCCGGATAGCCGAGAGTATTGGTGAGAGGGTCGGATGACGTTGATGGCACTGCAGTAGCCCAGAACCACACAGTTTTGTATGGCTCTGGTTCGTTAAGCGACCCGCCTTGCTGCAGAAGTGCCCGTGCCATGCCTGTGAGAGCATTCTGTATGATACAAACATCTCTAGGTGAGATGAATGTCTTGTGTACCGTCAAGCTGGATCTGGGTGCGCAGCAGAGTAGCCATGATCCAAATTCTGTCCCGATGCCCGTGACCAGATGGGCTCTGTGCTTCTCTTCGATACTACAGCTGTGGCACGTTCGAGGTCTAGCTATGGGGACAGGGGCACAATTCGAACCCGGACACAGGCCTGCGAGGCATGGTCCAAGCACCAGGAATAGGCACACGATTGGCTGTCGCCAGTCAGCCGCTGCAGGAGCACGTGGAAAGGGACTTCTTGACCCAGAGACGCTATGTGCAATCCGCAACTAGTAGAGAGCCAAACAGACTGCCGCAGCATTCCCAGGGAATTGTTCTTTTTCGTAACAAATCGGTGTGATTTGGCTGGTTGACGAGTCCTGTTGAAGCTTCGTAACGGGCGGCCGGTAGTGGTGGATCGTATATTTTTCGATAGAACGATGTGAATGGACTCTCCAGCTGCCAAAGCTATTTAGTGACGATGGAGCCCTGAGCCCAGCATGATGGAGACATCATGCAACCCGCAGCGGGCTTTTGATCAGTGAGGGGCAGTGGTCCATCATCTGACCAGCTTCTTTCTTCCCTGTCTGGCCCTTTTTGCAGGTCATGCAGGTCTGCGTGCCTCATCCTCCTCCTGTTCTTGTCCTTGAGTTTTGCCCCCCTGAGCGCGATCTTCACGCCTGATCTGCCCAGACTTGTTTCGAGTTGTCAACCATTTCCGCATAGTGACGGCCAGGATGGCACTGAGGGGTTCAAGTCGTCAGCGAGTAGCGGGACCTGGGTATTTTCATGGCAATTGCTTTTGTGTGTTGCAAGGCTTTGATGATATAGAAATGCAAGTAGGTGTTTTAGAATCAATTGTGCCCATTCGTGAGATTGTAAGAGCGTCGTGAGATTGTAAGAGCGTCGTGAGAGAGAAACAGGGTAAGAAGTGGTCATGCCTGCAGTCAAAATGCAGTCATAACTTTGTGGCCTTGAGGGCCCTGTTGCGTTGCGCCTGCAGTTGCTTGCAGGCACTAAGCAAGAACCCCAAAACAATAAAAAAAGCCTTTAATAACTAATAACCCTGCCCCCAGGACACTCTGGCTGTCAGTCAGTCTTGCTTGTCAACTGTTTAACTACTATTATTATTCCTTCTATCAAGACCAAACCTGCGCCTGCCCGCGTTGCTGCACTTTGCCTTCCTCGAAACACTTCGAAAAGGTGGATTTGGCAGGTGGAAAAAGCAAACTGCAGTCTTCGTCCTCCTGTCCTGCGCCCTCTCAATCCGTTTCAACTTCACCTCGTAACTCCTTCACCTCAGAATTCACTTAACTTCATCTTTAAATACCGACCTTTGCACTCCCTCCGCAACTCTATCCATCCTACGACACAAACGACACTCTGCAACTACTCCGCGTGCCTACGATAGCAGTTCTCGTATACACAACCCCGGCTTCCATCATCGTCGCCCAGAGTTTCCACACCTCATCTCGAAAGCCTCAGCTACGCAAAGTGGGGAAATTAGCGCTTCTTCCGCCAACCCTCACCTGCTCCCGCACGTCTCTGCATACCTGATCCTCGACCATCTCTTTGCCCTCGAATTCCCTGCGTCGTACGCTTTCGAGGTCCTTTTTGCAAAATCGAAGAACTGGTTATTTAGACATCTCGCTTTCAACCTCCATTCAACCGTCGGTCTTCACTGTACACCTCGCACCTGCGCTTCTCCTTGGACAGATTCGTCGCTGGCTCCCTAGATCACCTGCACGTCGCCAAAGTGGATCCCACACTTCCCTAGCACTCGACGATGTCGCAGAACAGGCCTGGAGGTGTCTTCTCTGGCTTGCGCATGGGCGGTAGGTCTCTTTCTGAACCCCTCGACACTTGTCGGGATTTCAATGTTGTCCCTTGGGCACGTGCGCTGACGCATACACATAGAGGTAGTGAGGGAGAAGGTCCAGGATGGCCTTACCGGCGAAACAAGAGAGATGCAATATACACAATGCAAAATTGTTGGTAACGGATCGTTCGGCGTGGTTTTCCAGACAAAGCTTTCTCCGAGCGGAGAGGATGCTGCGATTAAGCGGGTTCTTCAAGACAAACGATTCAAGGTAAAACTTACCGTAATTCCATCATTCTTGCGCGATTTGCTGACTGTTGGCTATCAGAATCGTGAACTACAGATCATGCGGATTGTGCGGCATCCGAATATCGTGGAGTTGAAAGCCTTCTACTACTCGAACGGAGAGCGGGTAAGTCAGAGCTTGGTAGTCCTGCTTGCGTCTTGAAGGTTGCGCTGACGTTTTCGAAACAGAAAGATGAAGTCTACCTCAACCTCGTCCTCGAATACGTCCCTGAGACTGTCTACCGAGCGTCCCGATACTTCAACAAACTGAAGACTACCATGCCCATTCTCGAGGTCAAACTCTACATCTACCAACTGTTCCGATCGTTGGCCTACATCCACTCGCAGGGAATCTGCCATCGAGACATCAAGCCGCAGAATCTTCTGCTCGATCCGACAACTGGAGTCTTGAAGCTGTGCGATTTCGGAAGTGCGAAGATCCTGGTTGAAAATGAGCCAAACGTCTCCTACATTTGCTCTCGATACTATCGCGCACCTGAATTAATTTTCGGTGCAACAAACTACACAACCAAGATCGGTATGTATTGCCATGGCTCGGTCGGCGCCTTTTTACTGACGAAAAACAGATGTCTGGTCGACTGGTTGTGTTATGGCAGAGTTGATGTTGGGTCAACCTCTGTTTCCCGGCGAATCGGGTATTGACCAACTCGTCGAGATCATCAAGGTCCTTGGTACTCCGACCCGAGATCAGATTCGCACCATGAATCCGAATTACATGGAGCACAAATTCCCTCAGATCAAGCCTCACCCGTTCAATAAGGTTTTTCGGAAGGCCTCGCCTGATGCCATCGACTTGATATCGGCTCTTTTGGAGTACACACCAACACAACGATTGTCGGCTATCGACGCAATGATTCAACCATTCTTCGACGAATTGAGAGATCCGAATACGCGTCTACCGGACTCCAGACATGCTGGTGGTGCCTCGCGCGAGCTTCCAGCTCTCTTTGATTTCTCTCGACATGGTGCGTATTGCGAGATATTCCTTTAAGTTCCGTTGGCTGACTCAAGCATTAGAACTTTCTATCGCACCTCATCTCAACAGCAAGCTTGTTCCACCACATGCACGATCACTCCTAGCTTCTAGGGGTATTGACCTGGACAACTTCACCCCACTCTCCAAGGATGAGATGATGGCTCGCCTTGATTGATTCACGCAAGCAATGGCAAAATATTTACGAAGTCACGTCCGAGAGGAATCTTGTTCATCGATACGTGCATGTCCCTTGGCGTTCTTGCAACGTATCGCCGCCCGCTCTACAACTGGCGTTCAATCATCATGTGTCAGATGGATATCTTAGCATCAGAGAAGGTATCCGTCACGGGTAACACCGGCTTTTTCATGCGGGTCAGAGATTGGAGCTGGAGGTCCTTCCGACCAACCCTCCACATGGGCTGGGGCTGAGCGTTTCACGAAAAATTTGACCGTTTATTGGCCGGGCATGGAGGTCTGGTCTTGTCATCAGGCCAAGCAGTGTGTTTTTATAGCATGAAAGGGAAGGGAAAGAAGCTGAACAGGGAGCTCGAGCATCTTGGGCAAAAGGCCGGTGCTCAAAGAACATGCAACAGACGATATCCAACTGTTCGTGTATCTCTAGGGTGTGCATCTTGTAAGAGGTGACACGTCTAGACAACCTCGGCCAGATGGCTTTGGAGGCTTGACAAGACCTCAAAAATAAGAACATGTCATTCAGAACTGAATCGTGGACGAGTAGTACGAGTTCTTGAGGTGTGAATTGCCTGTATACTAGTATGTTGTACTCTAGTCTGCCCTTACAATCTTCAATTGCTGTTGCGGCGTCGCTCATACTATTCAAGAAGTTGCGGAGGTGATGCCAAGATCGACTATTCCTGCCTCTTAGTAGCAGCTAGTGGATGCTAGGCTAATGCGCGAGTTTAAGGATAAGTTTCATGGTTGCTTCTCCAAACGCGAACTTATATGCACCAGCCTGCGCTCAACTTTACGTCTCCCTTGAAAAACGTGTCAACGACTCCTGGTACCTATTCGAGACGCGACTACAACGAGCACCATCCCTGATGGCTGACCACGACCGGCGTCGTCCTCGGGGCGGAGGAGGAGGAGGAGGAGGCGGTGGTGGTGGAGGCGGCCATTTCAATAACAGGAAGAGAAGATATAGAGGTACGAACATTCATGAGACGACTTAAACAACAGCTCATTCAGTGATACTCCAGATGACGACTTTGAAGATCGTCGAGGTCCACAGCGCCGCCGCTATGAGGAACCGTTGGCCGTAACAGTGCGCAAACAGGTTCTTTCCGTTGCTGAAAGCGTGAGTTATCCGTTTATGGTCTTGTTACAAGAGATTGATGAACTTGCAGCCAATTCGAAAAGCAGAGGAAGATGTTGCCATCATAGCAAAAACGCTCGCAGAGAATTACTTCGACCACGACCTCACCACGGGCTTTGTGGATCTTGTCGCACAGCTGTAAGTGACATCGCCATTGAAGTACGGGCTTATACTGAGGACTCTGCTAGTATCGTCGAACAACCGCTCAAGATCCCCTTCGTTGCCGCCATTGTCCTCCTCGCGAACGTCCATAAGCCGGAGCTCTCTGTAGACGTATTGGCTAAGATCGGCGAAGCACTACAAAGTCGGCTGGATCAGGGAGTTTGGCGAGAGGTTAAGCTCTATACACGGTTCCTGAGTTGCCTTCAAGGCATGTTTGAAGGAGACGGTGTCTTCCCAATTCTCGAAGAATTCTTTTCCAGGGCTGCCGATCTGCAGATGAAGTCGTCTGAAGACGTATTTCCCCTTTGATCCCCCTCCGTCCCATCTCGTACTGATGTTATTGCAGTCGCTGGGCCTCGAACTTGTCAAGATCATCCTACTGACCATTCCCTACACGATGTCCTCCTCGGCGAAAGGCTTCGATGGTCAAGCAAACGCCCTGCTAGAAAAGACGGACATTATCGCCTCGACTGCTCATCCTTTGGAGGTTTTAGTCGACCCATACCCCAGTGCCGAAGTTGGCGCACCGACATCTTCCGAAAGCGCACTGGCGCTCCTGCAGAAGCACATGCAAGAAGAAGCAAAGAACTCGTGGGAGCTGTCATGCTTACCGCGTCCGTGGAAAGGCAGTCGAACCCCTGAAGAGGAGGATGCTCTAAACGCCGCTCAAAAGCACGCTTTTCCTGCGATCAAGGTGCCCGAGACTATCCAGACTGGTCCGCGACCAATCTTTCCCGAGGTCTACTGCTCTGTTTATGGTGAACAAGAAATTGAGACTGTTCCTCTACCATCTGACCCTGCGGCCATCATCATTCGTGATGCTTTGTCAGACACAATCAATGCTCTTGACTTCAATCGCACGGCTGCGGCGAAGTTCCTTATCGAAGTTGATTGCTACTTTAACTCAGAGACCTTTGTAAAACGAGCTACAGCATTCGACAAGTTGCGAGACGTTGCGGGAGACAAAGCTTCCTGGAAGCCTGAAGACGTTATCGTGGACGCATGCTTCTCTCAATTGATGCAGCTTCCTGCACCAGAGCACAAGCTGATCTACTATCACTCAGTGCTAACGGAAGCCTGCAAGCTGGCACCTGCTGCTGTTGCGCCCAGTTTGGGCAGAGCGATCCGGTACCTGTATAGAAATGTCGACAGGATGGACCTGGAGTTAGCTCAACGCGTCCTGGACTGGTTTGCCCACCATCTGAGCAACTTTGGCTTCACTTGGAAATGGACTGAATGGTTTGTGGTTCCGTGTATCAGGCGTCCGTGAGTTTTGCTGACAGTATCAGGATCGACGACGTGAATTTGCCCAACGTCCATCCGAAGAAAGCCTTTATCATAGATGCGCTGGACAAAGAGATTCGCCTGAGTTTCTCCAAACGTATCAAAGGGACGTTGCCAGAGCCTTACCAGGCGCTGATTTCAGAAGCAAAAGAGAAGGATGTCCCAGAATTCAAGTACAGCGATGACTCGACGCCCTTCGCTGCCCAAGGCAGGGAGATCGCACAATTGATACGCCGCAAAGCGGCCAACGAAGAGTACACACCTGTCTTGGCGAAGATCGAACAAGAGGCGGCTGAATCGGGTATATCAGAGCCCGAATTACAGTCAACAGACGCACTTGTCACATCAATCTGCTGGGTCGGATCGAAGTCCTTGTCGCACGTTCTGGCTGTCATAGAGCGGTGCAAAGATCGTCTACTGGCAATGTGCGCAGGCAGTGCAGGTAGCAGGAAACAGATCATCACCTCAGTCATGGATTATTGGAAAGATCAAACAGGGGTTGGAGTGGTCATACTGGACAAGCTGCTCAACTATCAAATCCTAACACCTTCGAGCGTCGTTGAATGGGCGCTGATCGACCATGTCGCTCGGGGTACTATGCTGGCAAACGCTTGGTGCTACGAACTCGTGGAACGGACGACCAAGAAGGTTGCAGCCCGTGTCAGAAGTATTGTGAACGCTGTTCGACAGCCTGGTCTCGCGGATGACCAGAAGAACGAACTCCAGCAGACTCTCGATCAAGAACTGGAGAACATGAAGTCCCTCTACGCTATCATTGAGGATGCTGTCGTGAGTATACGTGATGGCAACCAGGATGAGATGATGGAGAGTAGCGATGCACTGCGTGCTGAAGATGAGGAGTTGCTCAAGACCTGGGGAGGGAAATGGGCCAAGGTGTTTCAGCGCAAATATGCCGTTGAACAGAGCTGGGTGCGGGAAGAGTTGGCCAAGCCAATTCCTGAACCCACGGTTGTGGATGAGCCGATGAAGATGGATGAAGCTGATACCGGTCTGAATGGCGGAGGCGAGAACGGTGCCACTGTGGACGAAGACATTGACGGAATTGAGTAAACAATGGTCGTCGTGGGAAAATAGCATTAGCGAGATGGTCCCAGATATGGGAAAGATCTTCTTGATGTCTGTAATATTAGCATCTTGGACGTTTCAGCCGCATCAACATGCCGCTTGACACAATGACCGGTGTCGGTGACACAGGTCGACATGCTGAACGCTGAACGTATCGTGGTTGACCTTATCAGTTCCAAGCGGTGCAATCCTAGTGAACAATAAAGTCAAGAAAACAGCATGTCAATAGAGTCCGTTGTGATTGTGCACTGCTCCCGCGGAGCCTGTCTGAGATATCATGGTCTATCTGAATTCCTTCAGCCCTTGTGTGCGGTCGACGACAGAGTCTGCACTGTGGTCCACTGCTGTGGTGGCATCGGCCACGACCCGATTTTCAAGATAATACATGTACACCGCTGCTGCTGACGTCGACCTAAAAGATATCGTTGTCCATCGTACCATCATTCTCTTGTGGTGCGTTGTTCCAGGTGCGCGCCTGAACTTGAGCCTTGACATCATTGTTCTCGAGCTCCAGGTTGACAATGTAGTTTGCTAGACCGTTGATGTGATTGTCTGCAGCCGCAAGACGGTTTCGCAAGGCCTCGTTATCCGAGAGGAGGGCGTTGAACTGAGCTTTGAGGTTCTGCATATGGATGGCCATCGCCTGCCTATCTGAGACCAACATTTGGACCTGCTCTTCATGATTCTGGATCTTGTTGAGTACCGCCTGGCGCTGTCTGTACAACTTCGTCTCGTTGTTGGGTCCTGTGCCAGCAGGCTCTTTGGTCACACCGACGAGCTCGAAGATCTCATTCTCGACTTTCCTCTCCTTTTTGCGGAAGACTTGATGTGTTATGTTACGCTTGTTATTGCTCGGACCCTTCCTAGTGGTCTTCACTGGAGTGTTTGCGGTTTCAGACTCGGCTGGAGATGCTGTTAGCGTTTGACTCGAGAATCAGGAGATTGCATGCCAGCTTACTGGGTGTAGCTGGCTGGTAAGCCGCTAATAGATTGAAGTCGAAGTCGAGGTCTGACATGGTGGTAGACGACTCTGCTTCGAGAAAGAGGCTTTGAGAGATGGGAATGGAGTGTTTGAACGGTTGTTGGACGGTGTAGGATCGGTTGTGTTCATGGACAAGTTGATCTGTGATGGTGGTTGAGGTGGAAGAACAAAGAAGAGAAGGAAGGTGTGAGGAACTGCTTTTGTACTTTCTGCGTCTGCCAGCGCGCGTTGAATACAGGCAGTGACGGTATTGTCGTCGTGCGATGCGTGCAATGGAATGAATGCTTCCTATTCAGTGATGGCTGAAGCGCGCGACATAGAATGGTCCGGAAGCTGTATTCTCGTGCATGCCACAGGGCTGAGGTCGGAAACATTATTGGTGAGGGATATTTTCAGTCCTCCTTTCTGTATCGCCAATGTTCATGGCAGAGACTCCCCTCTCGCAGTCTTGATAATCTCACACCTTCAACATAGTCTCCAGAGCACTTATTTACGAATACCATAGCCAGAGAAGCCTCCTGGTGGTCCGACAGGAGGAGCTTGCGGCATGGGGGCAGCTTGAGGACCACCGAAACCTGGAGGAGGAGCGAAACCGGGCGGTAGGCCGTTTGGTTGTTGTTGTGGAAAGCCTGCAGGCATCTGGCCGTATCCTGGAGGCATAAACCCTTGCGGTCCACCATAACCTGCCTGGCTCGGAGGAGGTCTTGCTGGCAGGCCACCTGGAGGTGCTGGTAGAGGAGCAGTCTGTGGCGGAGGAGGCCGTGCTTGGGCAGGTGGTGGCACAGCTTGGTAGCTGCCATTTGGTGGTCCGAAGCCAGCAGGAGTGACAGGAGTCTGAGGCATGCCGCCAAACATTGGACCTCCGACAGGGATTGTGGCGGGGGTAGGTTGCACACCATGAGCTTTGGCTTGGGCGGCAAGCATTCTTTCGGCTTGATCTCCATGTCTCTCGCCTTTGCCGTCCTTCTTGTAAGCGTACTGAACTGAGACCTCTTTGTTCATGAGGTATTGGCCGTTCATGTTTGCGATAGCGTCGTCGGAAGCTTCGAAATTGGCGAAGGATACGAAGCCATAGCCTTTTGACAGATTGTTGTCATCGCGAGCGATCTTCGTGGCGTTAGCATGGTCCAACTCATGGGGAAGAAAAACATACCTTTGGAGCGGCGACCAGGGTACCAAATCGGCCGAATGTGTCATATAGCATTCTTTCGTCCACCATAGGGTCCAGGTTGCCGACAAATAACTCTGCACCGACTTCAACAGATTTCTGCTTGTCGGCGCTGGCCTTATTGACTCGAACGGGCTTGCCATATAACCTCACTTGGTTCATAACCCTGGCGGCATACTCTGCGTCTTCTTCTGAGTTGAATTCGACGAAACCATAGCCTTGGTGACTCTGGGTGACTCTGTCTTTCGGTAGATGTACGTTGACAATGCGACCTGCTTGGAGAAACAGTTCCCATACCAGAGCATCTGTGACTCGCTCGTCAAGATTCCCGATGTAGATCGTCGAATCCTTGTCTTGCTCCCAGTGCCTTGCGCCAGACATATTGGAGACTCTGGCCTATCCCGCCGGATGTACCTTGGTTTCCGCAAACTGTGACAAGAATAGAGACCTGCGGATAGAATGTTTATTGACTGTACACTGTCGAAATAGCCTTTCCTGATGCTCAAGAGATAATACGTGAAAGCCTCGTGAAAAGCAGAATGTCTTTTTTGCTTTGAGACTAGCGTGCCATCAACACATCACGTGCCTGATATTTCGGGCTCCAACTTTTTTGGTGCGCAGCTTCAACTCTTTCCGTTGCATCACCAATATCATTGTTTCCTCCCCAGACTCATTTCTCCGTCGTTCTACCACTTGTGGCTTCGACTTCTTCATAATGGCTCTCCCAGCGATACAGTTCTCGGAAGAGACGAAGGTATGCCGATTATGTGGCCGTGTGAATCGCGGAGTTTGTCTGACGTGCGATCACCAGGAGCGCATTTCCAAGATCATCGACATCACGAAGGAGGTCGTACATTATGGCTACCTGCCTCTAATTCTTTACTTGGGTATGTTCCTAGAACCCTCGGCGAAGATATAGACTCATCGACTGCAGGTTACACACGAAGCGAACCGAAGCCGAACTTGATCAAGTATACCAATACCCGCCCTTATTGCGCTTTGCAAACAGCTGACACTTTCCCAGCTTGATATCTCCTTTCGCCAACTAAAGCCCTTTTGCGGTCACGCTACCTGTACAGTACTATCACGAAGCCCGTCACAGCTGTCAACAAGGTCCCTTTTTCGGGACCATGGTGGAAGGATGCCGGAAATGAACTCAACCTCAGCGGAGTTTTGAACGGAAAAGCTTCGAAAGATATTCAGAAGAACGCGATCGATGCCCGGAGAATCGAGGGAGCCTTAGACTCATGTGGATTTGGCCTGGCGTGGCGATTGTATAACAATTCCATGGTGTTGCACGCACCTCCGGCAGAGGCAGACAGTTGGCCCTGCATTTACTCTCATACTCTCATTCGCGACATCTCTGTGTCATGACGGTCAAGAAGTCTCAAAAATTGATGTGGCTTGTTCGAGGCCTCAATATATGTATACTGCTCGATACGATCGACCGAGAGACGTTGTCGTTCTTATGGCACCTCTAAACCTGCTAATCCTCCTCAGCTCTGCTTGGACGATTCTCAAGATGGACTTCCTGGCTCTCTTTCCTTCGCAGTCGTACTTCGCAACACATGCCGTGCGATCGATCTCGAAATGAATAAGAGGACATCCTGGCCCTTGAGTCTTGTGTCCATCCGCTTCTGCGTGATTATCCGAAGGATCCACGGGTACAGAGATGTCAATGTCCGCCTCGAGAGTAGGGTATTGATGCGTCAAGCACACCGCAGCCATTTTGTTGCATTCATGAATCACACAGCACTTCATTTATTTTTATGTCGAGGTTCGATTGTCAAACATGGCCGGAGAAGGGAAGCCGACAAGGTGTGGCCCGTGCTCTGGAATCGCCATGTTTGCACCGATTGGCACACCGGAAGATGCAGTTCGGGGGTGGAGAAACGGCAAGCCTAGTAGCCCTAACTTAGGCCTCTAGGCGAGGTGGTTGGCCATAAACCGTGGCAGATCCTGTTCCCATGTCTCCAGCATCGGTATCATGGTAATACTGCGGCTCAACTTGTGTGACTCACTGTTCGAAAAGAAGCGTATGGCCTCGATCCAAGTGTCATGCGACTCTTGCCCTGAGCTTTGACAGCCAGCATCAACGCGGATTACGTGGTGATGACAACCGAAGAATTAGGTGCAAGGACACGCCCAGTGCACGCCCCCTCATATGCAGCAGTGGATCTCCCGGGCAATTGGCCTTAGCGCCGCCTTGACTCGGCCTAAGTTTAGAGGCTAACGATCCATCCACCTCGCGCCTCCTGGAGACTTTTCTGGGGGCTTGCCGTCCTTGCTTGCATGCGACTGCACCAGTCTGCCAGTTCGGTTTGGGGCTAATCTACGTGCTCGTTAGTGTTTGGTGGCACTTCCCTTGACGACACTTGACACAGAGAGGAGCCCAAGCTAGTGAGGCCCGTGGTCCAGCATGCCGATTGCCTGCTCCCTGATTTTCCACTCTGTCTCCCCGGCTGCACCTCCTGCATCTCCTCCACCCATCTCGTGCTTCTGCCGCTGCTGGCCCCCTCCACCGAACAAAGAGGCACACCTTCCACTTTTCCAATCAGCCAGCCTGTTACTTCCTCACTTCGCAGCAACCCTTTTTCGCGCCTCTTTGTCTTTGTGGAATCTCCTACAGAATCCGTCAACAAGAAATTACTTGATTCACCGATACTGCGGATAATTAGCCGACATATCGTACCTTGCGGCTCCAGCAGCGGGTGTCCCTTATTCCTCACGCTTGCCGCCTGGGTGTTAAGGAGCTTATTTCCATTTTTCTCCCCTTACCACTAGCGCGCTTTTTGCCTGATCTGGAGGTACCTGCACCTGCGCCCGTCGCAACTCTCTTCCCAATACCTTCTTCAACCTCATGCTGATCCCAATCTAGCCGACATTCTTCCCTTTCCCATAGTCGGCCGAACCTTTAGTTGAGCATCAGTTACTTTCCATCATGTTCAACGCAACACAACATCGCGGCCAGCCCAATCTGGGGCCCGCGCCTCCTGGACCGCCAAATCACCGTCTGAATGAGATCTTTGACTCTCTACGGGCAGAGTTCGAGAATCAGAACCGCGCCTCGGAGCAAGTCGAGAATCAAGTGTCTCAACAAATTCAAGAGATGGAACTGATCCGCAACAAGGTTTATCAGCTCGAACAAAACCAGCTGAAGATGAAGCAAGACTATGAGGCTGAGATTCGCATGTTACGACACGAGCTCGAACTACGTGGTGGACCTCAAGTACAATCTCATATCGGCGCCCCTGCTCAACACAGCGGCCCCGCGCAAGCTCCTCCTTCCCTCGGCCACGGTCAGGGTGGCCTTTTTAGTGGCATCATGGCCAACCAAGGTCAAGGCGGTCCAGGACTCGCTCCACCCCCAGAACAACCTGCTCCTCAACAGCATCCTCTACAACCTCCTCCACCCACTGGTCAACCTCAAGGCCCTCCCCAACCGCCGTCTGCCTTTCCAGGCTATGGCCAGCAAGGACCGACCCTGAACGGCTACGGCCCACAGGCTCAGCCTCCCACAAACTCCCCGGGGCTTGGAAAGAACAGGAACATGACTACACGAGGCGGTCCAGGACCTGCTACACCTCAACAGCATCCGGGTCAGCCACAACCGATGCCATATCAGAATGACCCAAGAGCGTCGCCACAAATTCCGCGTCCAACACCTCCAGGAAGTGACATGCAACTAGGACCCCGTCATCAGATCCCAGGTCAAGGACATTATCCCAATGTTGGCAACGTGCTGGCCGATCTCAATCCTGACGACCTCCCCGACCACTTGAAGCGTATGGGCGCCAATGGCGAATGGCATGCCGTCTTCAATCCCAACGTCCCGCGTGTGCTCGACATCACGCTCTTGCACAACCTCGTCCACGAGTCAGTCGTGTGCTGCGTACGTTTCTCTAATGATGGCAAGTACGTCGCGACAGGTTGCAACCGCAGCGCGCAAATCTTCGATGCTAGAGACGGTCGCAAAGTCTGCGAATTGCTCGATGAAAATGTCCAGGACAAAGACGGTGACCTGTACATCCGTTCCGTGTGCTTCTCTCCTGACGGCAAGTTGCTGGCGACCGGTGCTGAAGACAAGAAGATCAGGGTTTGGGACATTGAGACCAGACAGATCCGAACCATTTTCGATGGTCACGAGCAGGACATTTATTCCCTCGATTTCTCTCGAACTGGCCGACTGATTGCCTCGGGATCGGGCGACAAGACTGTCCGTCTCTGGGACATCGAATCGAATCAACAAGTCATGGTCCTTTCTATCGAGGACGGTGTTACCACCGTAGCCATGTCACCCGATGGCCGCTTTGTGGCTGCTGGATCTTTGGATAAGAGTGTCCGAGTCTGGGACTGCTCCAGTGGATATCTCATTGAACGATTGGAAGGGATGCAAGGTCACAAGGACAGTGTCTACTCGGTAGCATTTTCGCCGAGTGGACGAGAATTGGTCAGCGGCAGCTTGGACAAGACCATCAAGATGTGGGAACTCACCCCACAACGAGGACTGATCCCATCGGCGCAGGCCAAGGACGGTAAATGCATCCGGACATTCGAAGGACACAAGGTAAGCTTTTCACTGCACGATCACTGT
Organism: Exophiala viscosa; assembly: GCF_022695815.1. Lineage (NCBI taxonomy): Eukaryota > Fungi > Ascomycota > Eurotiomycetes > Chaetothyriales > Herpotrichiellaceae > Exophiala > Exophiala viscosa. The sequence goes on along the minus strand of NW_026944354.1, from coordinate 1,643,751 downwards.
TAACAAGTCTAACACATCTTCAACAGGATTATGTGCTCTCGGTTTGTCTTACCCCTGGTGGAGAATGGGTCATGTCCGGGTCGAAAGACCGGGGCGTGCAGTTCTGGGATCCAAACACTGGCAACGCACAGATGATGCTTCAGGGACACAAGAACTCGGTCATTTCGGTGGCTCCTTGTCCGACCGGACACTTGTTCGCTACCGGATCAGGAGACATGAAGGCTCGTATCTGGCAATATACCACCTGGAGAGGAGCGCATCAAGGCATCTAGGGGAGGTCTGAGAGGGGAATGAGTATCTTTTCGGACTCCACTACCGCGGAGGACTGGAGTGGGGGGCAGAGCACCGAACAGAGCACCGATCACAGCCTTATGTCGCTGAGGTCTCTCAGTGAGGAGATGCGGAATCTTAACCCGGATGAGCCAGGACCATCAAAGAAGGGTAAGGGTCCAAAGAAGGGAAAATTTATGGAATATTCGTGACTCGGTTTATTGGGTTATGGTTGGTTGAAATGTCGGCGAGGTGTATTGGGCTGCGCTTCTTTGCTGTGGCAGGCAAAGGCCTTCAGGGGCGAGACACAGAGGGGCCGCTTTTCTTGGGGATGAAATTTGATTTTGTTGCTTTGCGTCGTCTGATGGTGCATTGTGGGACTGAAGCAGAAAAGAAAGCAAGAATAATGATATCCATGCTACTATGATGAGGGTGGTCTGTCTCTTGCTTCCTTGTGCCATTGCGACTCGGGGCGATTGGTGACCTTCACAGCTTCAGTGCTACAAATGTGTATGTACTGTTCGGTATTCCCGCCCACCTTGCATCGCGTTAACCACAAGGGCCGAGGCAAGCTTATCCGTCTTACTGCTCCAAACCAACGGCAGAGAGAAGATCTAGAAGAACAGCAAGCCACCACTGGCACTCACGACACTTCCGGTGACCCATCTGCTCTCCTCAGATGCCAAAAACCCTACAAGAGGAGCGATATCGCGGACCTCGCCGATCCTGGCCTCGGCGGGCGTCGAGTCAATCATGGGCTTCAAGGCATCGATAAAGCTCTGGTCGCTCGCGTAGTACATGTCCGTCGCCACAGGGCCTGGGTTGACACAGTTGACGGTGATACCGCGCGACTGGCCCAGTTCTGTGGCCCACACGCGAGCCAGGGCTTCGGTCGCAGCCTTGCTGGCTGCGTAGACAGTCTGTTGGGGCACGCCCATGCGCGCTGAGACGCTCGAAACAATGATCACCCGGCCGCCGCGCGGGATGTGAGGAAGGGCTAGTTGTGTGAGGAATATGGGTGCTAGTCGGGCTGGTCAGTACCAAGTTCGGTCGTTGATTCGCTCAGGTCCTCCTCGAGGGCCCAATGGGTGCATACGTACCTTTCAAATTGATGTCCATTTGCATGTCGTAAAACTCCTCGGTGATGTCGGTGAGGTATCTGTCGTCGCCATTGCCAGCGTTGTGCACGAGAATGTCGATGTGCCCGGACCCAAGTTTCAGGGCGGCATCGATGAGTGCTTGTTGGCCGACCTTGTCAACTACACTGGCGTGGACGGTCACCGCTTTCGCGCCGGTGGCGAGAGATTCGATCTTTGAGACGATCTTCTCGGCGTTGCTGCGACTGCTTTCGGAGGTGAAGTTGACGACGATGTTGGCGCCACGGGAGCCGAGTTCGAGGGCTATGCCGGCGCCGATACCCCTTGCTGAGCCTGTGACTATGGCGGTCTTGCCGGTGAGGTTGAGTGGGCGCGGAGACTCTGTGGTCGGCATGGTTGTGTGGCCGTTGGTGTTGCCGTTGGTCGTGCTTGTTTCATTGGCACCGGTCATGTTGGCGGTAGAGTGAGGAATGTCAGGTCAAGAGAGACAGACGCAGAGAAAGAAGTGGTAAGAAGTCGCCTTGACTCCTCAACGTTGAATCGCAGATACCCGACTAGATCAGGAGCCTAGACCACCTGTTGAGCGAGACACAAGACCTCGATCTGTCGGATAAGCATTGCAGGATATCGCAATCGTGACCCGGAGGCGACCTGCATGTTTTCCGTAAGCATCGATGGGACATGGCCTCTCTCTGACAGGCGAGAGGTGGATGTTAGCGCTTGCTGGGGATCGTCCGCCGACCCGGTCTGGTTGGGAGTATTGCCTTCTTGAGACAAGGCTGCTGCAAGCGAGGTAAATGTGGGTCCTTACACGATGGCTTGTCATGCTAATACCGATCATGGGTCCAGAGACTGGGTTACTGATATGACATAAGATAGGGCTGCTCTGATGACTACAGTGTTTGACGCTGGATCCGTCAAGGCCGTTCGATTATACACTCCATCACATCTCGAGTGGTCAATATCCCATGAAGTATCTTGTGCTTCTCAATTACAGGAGTGTCGTATCTCAAGCGACAGCACAACATCAAAAATCCTGGTACTTTGCAACGGCGCCCTGGTCCGGATACAAAACATAGATGGGGTCAACCTGCTCAACCGTCCCACAAGCAGGGTCAGACAAAGAATAGCCCATGTATTCTTGGATGTCTCGATCAAGTTTCCCAGCCACTTCCTGTGGAACAGCCAGGAACTGATTCTCTTCCTGCCGTAAGTAACCTCGAGTCACGAATGTCGAGAATATCATTCGATACTCGTCTGTTGTGCTGTTGGTGCCTCCGCCGTGGAAGCAGGATGCCAACATGATAAAAGCATCGCCCTTTTCCATGTCTGCATATTCGCATAGGTTGACATCAGGAGGTGTCTTGCGATGGCTTCCCCTGAAAACGAGAAGAGGTATTAGCGTGGTCTATTGATAGAGTAGATCAACGACTGTACAGATGCACTTACCACAGGTGGCTGCCAGGAATGAACTGTGTGCCCCCATTGGCCTTCGTCACTGTGCTGCCAGCAACGAACATTCCGATAGCTGTTTCACGATTCACATCTCGCTCGTCATCCCAGCTGTCGACTTCTGCTAGGATATTGTGGCCGATATAGTCGTCGCGGTGCAGAGGCTGTGCCTTGCCACCCGGTCCGATCCTCATTGCCGTGCATGAGTGCACGTAGGGCTTAGATACGGACTCTTTGAACTCATCTCCCCACCAGTTCCAGGTCCGAGTGGTCAGAAAGTGATCACAAACCGCTCTGTACACGGGATTCATCACCTGAGTCCGCGCATATGTTGGACTGAGTCCCAGTAGGCCGGGGGCTCGCTGTGTTTCCTCTGTCAAGTACCGTCTTAGTATTATACTTGCATGTCCAGCCATAGCGGTGCTCACTTACTGGGGAAGAATTTCCCTTCCCAGACTTTGTCATTGTCCATTCGTTCACGGCAGTCGTCGTAGGCTTGGTCGACGTCTGCCTCACTCACAAGACCTTTTATGAACACGCCACCATCACGCTTGAGCAACGCAATGACATCCTCGACAGGTGCATCAGCTGGAACTTTCTGCACTCCTTCGCCATACGTTGCTCTGGCGGCTGGCATCCTGGCTTTTGAATAAGTACACTTGGAACAAAGGCTTTTGACAGATATCGCTCGACTTCTGAAGGCAGTTGACCGTCGGCCTTGCACACAGAAGGGTTTGAATGGTGGGGAAGTAGATCACGCTGCTTGCTGTTTTTACCACCAGAGGCACGAGCCTCGTCTATATCATATGGTCAACAGCGACGAGCTGTATCGTGTGCTCACACTAGCATGAAAGATTTGTTGTTCACCTCAAGATCGGATCATGGGACAGTCAGAGGTAGGTTTGGTGAACGACCCACAAGCGATAAGCATCCCCCTTTAGCGCTCCCGTGGCGAGTTGGGTGAATTTCCACAACGAGACATTTCGCCCACCTTTGAACTGGAGCACACGGGCGATTCTGTCGGCATTGCAGCCAAGCTAAAAAGTTTGAATTGCAAGCGAGATGCACTGTGAGACGGCAAATCCGTTTCAAATGGAGGTCAAGATACGAGAGTCCCTGAGAGACTCAATTTCGCCCGCCTCCACGACTCCATATCAGAACTTGTCCCCTGCGTGGCATTCCTAGGAGAGAGGCTTTGCAACCTTATCTCCCTGGTCTAATCCAACCATGTTGCCTCATTAGGTTAATTGACCAACCTCAGATCGTACCCAGCTCGTCATGAATTCAGCAATAGTCATCCAAACACAGGCCGACGCATCTAGTCTATTCCGAAATAGGGAATTTCTCCAACAACTTTCCGGCTCACCACGTCCTTGAGCAATTGAATTGTACCCTTTGTTATCTTCGCAAAGCGTTGACAGAGACCAGGTCTAGGGCACATGAATGTTCGGGATGATGGACGATATGTATAGGACGTTGATAACAAGAGAAGGTCCTCTTTGGCCATCAGTATCTGACGCCCGCTGATCGAAAGGGTATATCAACGACCATACCGCCCTCCCTCTGTTTGTGGTCTTGACGCATCTCCTACATTCATACATTCGAAATGGCGACAACGGTTTCCACCTCTGCTGAGCATGAGAGCAAGAATGACATCAACCTCACCAACGTGCCTGCCTCTGTTGCCGACGAGCTTGCCCAGGTGGGCTCATTGACTGAGGTGGGCAACCTCGACGATGTCATCTTACAGGCCAACGGCCATACACCGGCCTTGCAGCGACAGTTCAAGTGGCTGTCTGCCTTGGGATTGGCATTCTCAATCACGAACTCATGGATTGGATATTTTGTAAGCTCTCCGAAGCCATTTCACCTCGCGGGCGCTAATATCGTTACGTATTCCAGAGTTGTTTCGGTCAGAACCTCATATACGGAGGGCCCCAAGTCGTCATCTTTGCTCTCATTGTGGCCTGGTTTGTGCAGTCCGTGATCATCCTGGGACTCAGCGAGTTGGCCTCGGCCTTTCCAAGTGCAGGAGGACAGTACCACTTCTGTTACATTCTTGCTCCCGAGAAGCACAAGAGGTTCGCGGCTTTCGTAGTGGGCTGGATGTCCATGCTGGGCTGGTGGATCGTGACTGCTAGTGGAACCTCACTCTCCGCAGTCTCCGTCCTTGGAGTTGCCCATTTCTTCCACCCGGGTTACATCCAACACGCTTACCAGGAATGGCTCGTTTATGTCGCTGTCGCATTCATCACGAGTAAGTTGGAACCCAGTCTCTGACATTGCAGTCCTAGCACCCTGGACTGACCACCGGGGTTATAGTGCTTCCTCTCTTCCTGGCTCCCAAGAGAATAAACCTCACGGTGCAAATTACTCTCTACTCATCCCTTATCGGGGCATTCGTCACCTTTGTTATCGTGCTCGCCATGAGACAGCAAGAGCAGCCGGCAAACTTCATTACCCGCTCAGGTATGGGAACCAGTGGATGGGGCGATGGCACTGCCTGGGTACTTGGTATCAGCAATGCAATGTACACTTTTGGTGGCACTGATGGCGTGATACACATCAGTGAAGAGCTGATCGGACCCGGACGAAGAGTGCCCCAAGTGATAGGCGCCACGATGGTCATTGGCCTCGTGACGACATTGCCCCTTTTCCTGGCGCTGATGTATTGCGTCAAGGATGTCGATGCTGTCATGAGCTCTCCCTTACCAAGTTTGGAGATTATCTACCAGGTGTAAGTTGCTTCCTACCAGAAGGACATCAACATGCTGACAGTCTTTTCTGAGCAGAACTGGAAGCAAAGCGGCCACATCATTCTGCATCATCTGGCTTGTAGCGATCTATATCCGTAAGGCAACCCTGGTCAACGACGATCTTTGCATTGTGAGACGCTGACCCGTTGCCAACAGTTTCATTGTGCTCACAATGGGTAACCTCTGGACGAATTGCCTGGGCGTTTGCCCGCGACGTGAGTCTGCCTGTACTAGATTCGTGACCGTTGCTGATATGCTCACTCAGGGTGGTGTTTCATTTTCGACCTATTTTGCCAAAGTTGACGATCGCCTGGGATTCCCCGTTCGTGCAACGCTGGCCTCGTTCTGTTTCGTCTGCCTATACGGGCTGCTCTACCTTGCATCGACCACGGCCTTCAACTCTATCGTCACCTCGGCCGTGCTTTTCCTCAACATCACTTATGTGGTACCTCAAGGAATCCTGCTCGTTCAAGGAAGGAAAAAGAGTCTCCCGCCACGCTATCTCAAACTCGGATACTTGGGATATTTCTGCAACATCTTTTCGGTCCTGTTCATTGTGTTGCTTGGTGTCCTGATATGCATGCCGCCCAGTATTCCTGTGGTTGTCCACAGCATGAACTATACTTCTGTCATCCTTGTTGGGCTATTCGCAATCATCATGCTCTGCTGGTTTACGGTTGGGAGGAAGTTTGAGGGGCCACACATTCAGTGGGATCTGATCACAGCCGCCAATGCCGTTGCAACAACCAAGACTTCGCATGCGTGAGGATGCTGCTCCGGATTCTCAGAGGATAGAGGTTGGGTTACCACAGGGCCCATGACGACAGAGCAGGACAAGAGCGCTATGTCGCTTTCCATGTAGTGAGACGTACTGCACAATACGATTGTTACTTTCCACAGTAACGTCCTTTTGATGACGACGCTGAGAACCTTGTCAAATGACATCTTTCGGGACAAATCCAATGGCTACATATGCGTTTTCGCTCTCGAGTCCTACTTATTCCGTCCAACTTCTGCTAAGTAAGCCTCCGTACAAATGAGTCGAAGGGACAGAACCGGCTCAGTCCTTGTCCTCACAGACGAGGCGCACTTACACAGCACTTTTGCCCCGAAGCCGTCTCATCCTTAGTGGCGGCTGGAAGAGGAGCATCCATCCCCTCATCCAAAGTTGACCTGTTGGCCTGCTGGCTCGACCTCGGGACGTCGTTGGAAGGGTTCAGCTCGAAAAAGTGGCTAGGTTTGAGAGTGACCGACATTTTCTCGCATGGCATAATGGGGAAATCTGCATGACGACACACAATTAGCAAGATGGACGGTTCAGCCAAGGGTTCGTCTACCCTTCTCAGTGACTTACCTTCAGGTCTGGTGACGTGCGTGACACCAAAAGTATGCCACAGCACAACGTCTTCGTTCTCGACGTTGTCATCTCGGTTCGCCCAGATAGCGAGCCCGGTGTCCTCACGAGACTGATTTGTAAATTCTCCTGCAGCCCAGAGCTCGTCATCGCGATACTTGGTGACCCAAATTGGCTTGCTCGCGAAGATGCCGCGCTTGTAGTTGAACGTGTGGCGGCCCATCATCATCATCTGCGAAGGAACGGCATGCAACTTGTACCCAACGGACTTCCCAGAAACGGAGTTGATGACATTTGGATTGATGATCTTGAATGTCCTCGACGCCGAGACATCCAGGTCGTAACCTCCGGCCTTGGTGATCGTTGTTCCTTCCACCGTGAACGCACAGCCAAAGGGATCGAGGTCTGGGTCACTTGCGACTGGGACGCAGTCTTCGTGGATGATGCTGTTTTTGTGACCGTCCAGTGCAGGATCTACACGTACATTGAAAAGGTGTTGGTGATTAACGGCCATGACGCCCGGCGCGACCACTGAGCCCCACGGCGTTTGCACGCCCTTTGCCACAGGCATCGTCGACACAATGCCGGTGGCCTTGACCTCGACATGCAAATTCGCTGCTTGATCCAGGATGAAGGCGAGTATGTACTCGTAATTAGCAACCGTGGCGGTGCACTGGACGACCAGCTGACGATCGCGAACCACGGATGACCTGCCGTTTCGAAAATTCGTGTGCTTCCAGCCGATACCCTGGTCGACTTCGTGCATGCAGACGACATTCGCCATGAGCACGGGCGTTCCATCGCCGGATGTGCGGTAGCCGTCAAAATATCGGATGTGGCCGAGGCAGTCGCAGCCTAGAGTCAGCGTGTTGGAGGTTAGTCCGAACCCCGAGTCTCCAAGGTCGAATGCTTGCTTTCGGTGGAATGGAGTTCTTGGATCGCCGTAAGGCACCGTCATCTCGCTCATGGACACACGGTAGAACAAGGACCGGCCGTCGTAGCTCACATTGTGCAGCACGGGGCCTTCCCTCACATTCCAGCCGAGCTGGAAATTCCATTTCTGCCACGAAACATTCCTGCCTTGGACCTGGAAGGAGGGCCCGTCAGGCTGTTCCACCAGTAATGGCTTCAGGTCCTTGCGAAAGTATTCACCTCCGAGGATGCTGGCACTGTACTCGACAGGTGCCACAGGTTCCCACGGCTGTGTCTCGTCTATCTCAGCCCCTACTCCGAGAGGTAGGCGGTCGATCCACAAGAGCTCTAGGGTGTGAGCATCAAAGACAGGCGCGAATGGAGCTGGGATAGAGTAGTGATTGGCCTCTGGGTCGTCATTCAGCACGATGTACATGTAGCATTGAAAGAGGCGGCGCCTTTCTTTGGCGTCATCAGTGCCATAGGACCAAGGGTCATTGACGACTTTGGCCTCCGCAGGGAGATTGAGCTTGGAGACCTCTTCCAGAACCATGGGATGAGTGTTGCATGCTTCATGCACTTTCTCCCACTCGAGATAGTCCACTGGGCCTTGAGCATCAGGCAAGAGCACAGCACTTTCGACACGCCCTTGCGTGATGTTCACTTGCGCTTTTCCGAGATGTTGAGATCCTTCTACGTGGTAGTATACCCTGGCCTTTCGGTCCACAGTCTTGACGCGCCCATCCACCCAGGCAAGAACCAATGCCTTTGGTGCTTCGATCAGGTCAACCACCTTGAAATGGACCTTGGAACCTCGAACATGCTCCCGGAGGATGGAAGCTGCGCGCGTGATTTCGGCCGCGGTAATAGGGTCCAGGGGGTGTGCATGGATCTTCATGTTGGTCCTGTTGAGCTGGTCGGTGATCGTCTGGATTTTAGAGTCGATATTGTTGTTGGCGGACCATCACAGCTAGACTTTCTGGCTTTATGAAGCCTACGAGGCAAAGCTACCTTGGTAACATCACGCTCGACGGGCAAACCTAGCTTAGTCACATCATCTTCGAGTCTCGACCATCTTGAAGAGCAGATCCATCTTCGAACATTAGGACAATGGCCTGCCTGCCAGGGTGAGGCTCGTACCGTTGTTGCGATCTGCTCGTCGAATAGCTGGTCGATTTTCCCAATTGGGTCAAGACGCTTTGACAGCTGGGTGAGTTTTGAAGGGCAAGATCACTGACAGCTGTTGATATCAAATGTGTGGGACGTTGCAAAATCATACCCGCAAGATCTGCCAGATCGTTCTCGACACTCGGTCGCATATGCAGGCGACGGCTCGGCTTCCCAATGCAGCGGTCGGGTCGACTGCAACATGGAGGAGTCGGCAGGTCTGAGCTCTCGCTACCCGGAGGGGCAGCGAATAGGAGCTTGCGGCCGAGAATGCCCAAATGGGGAATCTGAACAGCTACCAATGAAGAACCTGTGTGCACCACAGCACGATGCAACAAGCTGAGACTCGCCCTTGGATGAGTGGGACAGTTCAGTACCAAGAGATCCATCAGTTATTGTCGCATCAGTCATCTTGTCTGCCAGAACACGCGGTATTGGTGGTTCAATTGCCTCAGTGACATTGACCTTCAATGACCATCACCCCACGTCGACCGTCGACGTCTTTGAAATATTGCCTTGGAGAAGCGCAGCTAGAGACTATCCCTGTAGGTCGACACTGTCAGAACTCCTGGTCTCCGGTCAAACAGAACGTCTTTGGCAATCATCATGTCCTCTCCAACCAAAATCTCGGTCACTTTGACCCAGATATCCAAAATGATTGACCACTCACTTCTCCATCCGACCATGACGGACCAAGAAATCACGTCCGGCCTGGAGATTGCGCGCAAATACAACACGGCCACAGCATGCGTGAAACCCTATTCGATACCGCTCGCCAAAAAGATGCTCGAAGGCTCGGACGTAGCAGTGTGCCCCGTCATTGGGTTTCCCGCCGGAAATTCCACCGTGGAAGTCAAGGTGTTCGAAGCAGAACAGGCGGTCAAAGCAGGTGGTGTGGAGATCGACATGGTCGTCAACATCGGCAAAGTGCTCGGCGGCGACTGGGGGTATGTGACGGAGGAGATTCGCGCAGTCAACACGGCGGTCACGGCCTCAGGAAAGGCCATTCTCAAGGTCATCTTCGAGAACGATTATCTCCAGGACGAACACATCATCCGCCTGTGCCAGATATGTTCCGATCTTGACGTGGCTTTTGTCAAGACGTCGACAGGCTACGGCTTCGTCAAGCAGCCTAACGGAATGTACTCGTACAAGGGCGCCACGGTCCCCCACCTGAAGTTGATGCGGGAACATTCCAAGCCAAGCGTCCAGATCAAAGCAGCCGGTGGTGTACGTACGTTGGATGATCTCTTGTATGTCATGTCGATTGGCGTGACGAGGATAGGAGCTACGGCCACGGTGACTATCATTGAGGAGGCGAAGAAACGAGGAATCGGCGAAACGCCAGTCGAAGTCGAAGTGAAGCCTATCACGACAAACGGTGCAGCATACTAGGTGATTAGTCATTAGATACACGACCAAAAAGTGTTTCAGGCCGGGTAGACGCATGTGGCGTAGCATTGCATCGTCTATGTTGTATCTCATCAACGACTCCGCTAAGTTGCCGGAACAATATGTGCCCTGGAGGGTCGAAGACAACATCATCCCATCCTTTCGATGGCAGTGAAAGCCGTTCGCTCTGCAGGCAATGGATCCAACGGCGTGACCTTCTTGACAATTCGAGCTGGCGTGCCGAGAACGACGCTCCAGGCCGGGACATCCTTGGTCACGACGCTGCCTGCACCCACCGTAGATCCTTCACCAATCGTCACGCCCGGCAAGATGATGGAGTTGCCACCAATCCAGCAGTCGTCACCAATCGTGACTGGTCGAGCAAACTCGATGTTATCCCGGCGACTCTGCACCTCCGTCTCATGGGTTGCGGCATAAATGCTTACGTTTGGTCCGAACAAGACTCGGTTGCCAATCGTGACAAGTGAGCAGTCGAGAATCGTGAGGTTGAAGTTCGCGTATATTCGGTCGCCGAGTTTGATGTTGCAGCCGTAGTCGAGGAACACCGGAGGTTCAAGGTAGACGTCCTCTCCAACCTTGCCTATAACCTCACGAAGCTGCTTTCCCCGTTCCTGTGCAAGGTAGTCGAGGTCTGCATCCGGAACGTCGTGTGGCCACCACGTATTGTATCTGGTGCACCACCCTCGTACGCGGAATCGTGCTCTTGAAAGGGTCGGATCTAGACAATCGTATCTGCCCATCGATTCAGTCAGTCTTCGAGCCAAGGTATCGGCTTTTGGCGTAGACAAAGAAATCAATTGTTTTTGGCTGCCCAACGAAACTTCGGCATGAAGAACAAAACTCAGACATTGAAGCACATACAGCATGCCCGAAATCATCTTCTCGTATTCTTCGCACCAAGGTATATTCTCGCCCAGCTCCTTCGCCGCCCGAATGAGGCTGTCATTCTTTGCTTGCGCTGCCATGATCTGGACCTAGTGCGGCAAGCTCTCGAGGTCAATAGTAGTCGATGCCGGATGTTGGGGTCAAGATGGCTTAATCAGCTGCCGTACAATCCCAGGTACTTCTTTTTGTAACCATGCGTCGTAATTCCTGAAGGGACCGGTAAGCTATCTTATTAAACTTTGGTGCTTATCGTTGATTTCCCCTACCGGCAGGAGCTGGCCAAATTGCCCTTTGGGGTTTAGCCCGGAAAAGTCCGACGTCGCAGGAGCAAACAAAGTCGTCCCGGCACCTTTGGAAGCAGGAGAGTTCCATTCGGGTTGACGACAGCAACTTCGAGCCAATGGTGCAGGGACATTTCTCCGAGCATGGTTGGACATTCAATGACGAGCAGACCAAAATGCAAGGTCGCCATTGCAGTGACACTTTGTTGCTTCATGTCAGGTGCACTGGACAGCCCGACAACTGGTTGCGTCATTTAGCCAAACGGCAACCGCGACCAAGTGAGGCGGCCGCAAGAACTCCTGTACTTGTGCCTATGATCTTGGGTCCAGGGAAAATGAGTGGTCGAGGCTCATAATGAAGTTTCGTCGGGTACTGGCATCAAAAGAATAGGTAGTCGTGCTGACGTTGCAATGAGCTCGAACAAGTATATTCCATCCAGGGTACATTTACTGGTGCACTAGAAGATGTCTCTGCCGCCGTTCGCTCGTGCCATACGGTCTGGAGGATTGCCATGACCGCTGGTTGTGGAAATCCTGTGATGTGTTGGATCTCAGCAATGCAGATCTTAACATAGTGCTGCTGATGCTTGATGGTAGTGTCTGCACCCGCCATAAAGAGTGGGAAAAGCATTTTCTTGTACAAAGGAGACGACCATGGGACTTGGGCGCAAGCCTCGAGGATGTTGTCCACAGATTCTCTGACGCGAGAATCCGTGCAAGGCGTCGCGAATGTGTTCGGGAACCTCAAGACTCGTAGAATGCAAGCATGCCGATATGCGTGAGCTAGTAATCTCCAGCTTGGGTCTGAAGTTGGGTAGCTGGGCTGATCTGAATCCCATAGACGCAAGTCGTTCTCCGTCTCATGCAGGACTTGTTCGAATGACTCGACAGGCAGTTCCTTGGCGAGATAGGCTTTGCCTGCTTCGAGTACAGTGCCAATGGCGTAGAATAGCTCGACCGGACAGCCCACGACAGTTTCGAGGCTGAAATCATCTGCATCGACAACCCACTTCCGCACACTGGGTGCGAAAGCTAGCTTTTCAGCGCCCGTAAAGCCACGTAATATGTCGAGCCATGCTAGGGCAGCGACTAGGAACGTCTTGAAAGGACTGTGCCCGGTTGGGTTGGCCACGATCCGCGAGCATAGGAACGCGACACCATTCAAGTGGGCACCGTGAAGGGACTTTCCCGAATCGCAGATATCGTCCAGGACCAGTATCAATACAACAGCAAGGGCGAGTTCTTCTTCGATGTCGTTCAAGCCGAAGCACTCTTCTTTCAAGAGGAGAGCACCCAGGCTTTGGATAGCAAGAAGTTTATGGTGTATGGCTGCTGTATGCGTTGTTTGACTTGAGTCGATTTCCGAGCTTCGAAGATGACAGGCTGACAACCCCAGTATTGCATGGAGGAGGCCCGCATGTTGATAAGCAAGTGGTAAAATATACATTCGGAATGGATTGGGATGTTCTGTGGATAGGGTGCTCAGGATGTCACATAAAGCAACATCGAAATGAACCAAGAGATTTTGCGTCTGCTCGTCCGAGAGGAGGTCGTTCAACTGAGCGGAGTGGTTGGGAGAGCTGAAAGGGGATCCCACCAACAATTGGCTCTGGCTACTTGATGCTGGTGAAATCTGCAAAGGGCTGTTCGAAGGTGCTGCATTCGAAATTGGCGAAGATAGTGCCGAAGAACGTCGAGGCCTTGATGCCGGAGTAGTACACGTAGTTGCATTTGCTTCAATTGATAGGGCCCTAACCCGCGGCTTGGCTTGAGGCTTCTTCGGTCCAGTAGTCTTGTCATAGACCTTGAATTGAAGGGAATATCCTTCACACACAAGTCCTTTGGTTGTGCATCTGTTGCAGTAAGGCCGCGTCCTATCGCATTTGCGACATTTTCTGCGGCACGTATCGCACACCGGATCTAGAGATTATCAGTCACGACGTGGTCGATATGGGACCGATCTGACCTGAACGACTCGGTTGCCTTCCTGATGCCATCGTTGCTCTTAGGATGCTAAGGCTCCATCGATGGACTTTGCCGGCGTTCTCGACAGAATCTTGATCTGGGGCTTTGCTAAAACGACGTTCGGGTTGGTGATGACGATAAGCAAGACAAGATACTGTTAGCGCGATATGGGGCGGAGTACTTAGAGTCCTGTTGGGCGCCCAGTCGCAATCTGGTTGCTGACTATGGGGTGCATAGGCACTAGTATTGGGGATTTACGGGTGCGGTTAGGGTACAGAATTAGCAATCAGGTGGCTCGCCAGGCCTAGAGACCCTCCTAAGTTGGATTTATAGGCTCGCCAAGCCGGGGGCACTAAAGTTGCAGACCGCCTTACCGCCAGTAGCTTTTCTTGCCTCTTTCGGATCGGTTCCGAGATTGGGTCATGGGTCTTGGGACAATCTGGCCAGCTGAGTTTACAGCTAAAGAGCATGCAGGCCCGAATGTGCTGAGATCGTGGTTGAAGAATGGAAAGATCTGTACCATGAGGTCCGAGTCGGATGAATAGCTAGGACGTTGTGTAGGACATGTACCCGTATCCTGCTGTTGTATTCTTTCCCTCTACTCCGCCTCGCCACTGGAGTTTCAAATCATTACTGCACAAAACCCCTCACCAATTCCCTCAAGTCATTCTCATCCATGCCCTTGACTCCCACCAGCTCATTATCCAAGTGTGTCGAAAAGTCACAACCATAGTCCGGGGTGAACATCGCCACCACACAGAACCCGTCCATGGCCTCCATCGTGTGCCCGTTGTGCAGACTGCCGAACCTTTCCCGCCGGAGATCCTCGGTGTCCTTGCAAGTCGTCCGCCATGTTTTGCCGTCCTTCTCCTTGGCGTACCCGATCAACTTGTTCTGCGTCGTCACCGTCGAATGGATGTAAAGCAGCCGATCCGCCGTCTCGTCTTGGTTCCTGATGACGCCCAAGACGGCCCTGGCGACGTCAGCTAACGTCGTGGTGCTGAAGGGTATGTCACCGCCGCTGTACAGCGTCGCGGTGTGTCGAACTGTGTCAATGATGAAGCCCACTTGTAATCCCCAATCGAGAAATAGTCCGTTGGCGATCCCTGTCCAAGAGAAGCCCGGGTTGGCCTGGGCCTTGGCCTCAAGATATTTCTGTGTTGCAGCTTTTGGAGCGCAAACAGGCAAGTGCACGCAGAGCGGGTTGAGTGAGTCCATGCCGAACTCTGCGGGGATGAACCGTTTGACACCGGCCGCTACCGAGGCGTCGATCAATGGGTTTTGGCTGCCGATGGCTAATGTGGCCAGGCAGGAGACCACCACCTCGATGCCTTGCAGCGCTGAAGCCAGGGACTGCGTCGAATTGAAGTCCACGTATTTGATCGTGAGATTGGAGCGCTGTTTCAGCTTGGATGAGTTGCCGCCCACGCGTGAGAGGACTGTCACTGACAGGCCGGCGCCTAGGAGCGCTTCGAGGACTGGGACGCCCAGGTTGCCGGTGGCCCCGGCCAGTGCGACTCTGCTTGTAGGCATGCTCGACGAAAGGTTGGCCGCAAGAGAAAAAACCAGAGAGCAGATCAAGGACGACGCTTTATTTCTGTGAAGGTAGTCTGTACGTGGAGTATGATGATAGCTCCGCCAACAATGCTTCTGCTTGGTAAGCTATGCAATTGGTACCAAGCATTTGCCGCATTATGCTTGACTGTGTCCTGAAGAAGGTCATGTTCCTGTCGTGGTCGGGAGCAGATTCTATGTCTCGAATCCTGTTTCGCATGTTTTGTTGAGGTGGATGAGACCACCGAGGCCAAGAGGTGTGTGCGTGTGATGTTAGATGTGGATGCCACGTCAAAGAATACTTTGCTTTCGGATCGGATCCGGTCCAGCTCCCCACAGTATGTTACGACAACCTTCAACATCGTGATCGTCCTGCCTGGTTTGTCTCTATGAATTCTTGAACTATCACCCATCCATGCCCCCGAACATCCGAGCACGTAAGAGTGCAACACCGCGCCGGACCCAATTCTCCAGTTGTGATGCTTGCCGCCAGTCTCGTGTTGCGTGCGATGCCTCAAAGATAGGTTACCAACCTGGCGATTTGAATTGGGTCGGGTCGTGCTCGAGGTGCGCTTCGAGGGGTCGAAGATGTACATTTGAGGTACGGAACATCTCGTGGCTCCCATCTGTTGATATTCACGGTACGTATTGCATCAAGCGTGATCGCTAATACGACTTTTATCAAGTGGATCAGGGCCACGCCTGCTGGACAACGTCAAAATCCCAGACACGGCACCACCTCAAGCGCTGTGGAAAGCTTCGACTTCTGGGACTCGCCTGAGCACACGACTATCAACAACAGCCATGACTCTTCTACCAGACTATCCGTGCGCTATCAAACAAACAACACGCAGTTTCCCGGGTTGGTGCTGCAACGACGTCGGCTTTTGCCTTACAATCTGACTTTATGCGTAGGGTGCAAGCATGCGATTTCTTTGCTCTTCAGCCAGAACCAGAGTCCTCAAATGCTCTCAGCGCGAACCCGGAGTCAATCGAAGAACTGCTGACGCGATGTGCCGAGCTCATTTTTGACCATGGCTTTGGGGCCATTTTCGGCCGTTGGGTTGGCAGACACGGCTGCCCCTATGTGTATGTTCTCTAGAATTTGTTCAACTCAGCGCAACACCTGACACTGCCAGCAATGAACCCACGAGCGATATTTACATTTCTCCACTAAAGCTATTTGCGGAACTCGATGCTTGCATCGACGTGCAAATTGACGCCGATCCCGAGGACCCAATTGCAGCAGCAGCGCGAAAACAAGAGCGTGGATACCAAATCGAACAGTCCCTGCGCCAGTCGATAAAGTCATATGCAGCCCAATGGCTACCGACTATCATGCAAGCAAATGCCAGCGAGACAACGAGATACGACAACATCATCAGGAATTGCTGGCGTGCCACCCGTAAAGATATGCTCAAGATCATCAATCGCACGTCTTATCGGTCTGTACTCGCATTGTTCCTCTTCAGCCAGACTCCCATTCCCATCGGAATAACCGAGGAGGAAGAGCTTAATGGTATCAGCGGAGTGGTCTGTGTCCAGACAGCTTTTCTGCACACCCAACAGCTTCGAGAACGGCTCCGAAGCTGCCAAATTGACGGCTCGAAGGTATCAGCTTGGTCGGACGCGGCGACCAGCCCAGCACTACGGTCCAATCTCACGCAGAGGTATCTAAGTCTTGAGAGCCGGGCTTACTGGGGTCTTGTCAGCTGGGATACGTCATGCTCAATGACGTTCAATTTTAGATCTTCCCTGACCTCGGGATTGAAAGGAGCCTGTCTAGAGCCGGCGTGGGGCCTGGCGAGGGCTTTTCTGGTGGGCTCTTTCCATCCCAAGACCGATGACTGGCGCAACAAAGGGTTTGAGGTGTCTGATGAAACGGCTCCTGAAATTATCTGCGCTGCGGCTGTTTGCGCGGTGTACACGTGGAGAACTATCACCAGCCTCAAGGAGGCGCTGAGAGAAGGCGTCGACGAGGACACTGTGCTTTCAGCTTGGCAGGCTTTTCTCGACGCAGTGGGCATCTTCAAAACGACAATCCATCCTCTTTTAGACCATTGTCAGCGAAAGCTTCACTTTCTCGCCCAGGTCGAGCGGTTCAACTGGTATGAAGTGGTCTTGCATCATTGGCTTGGGATTCTGATTGCAGTCGATGCCCTAGAGGCCGGAAACCGCTCAGATCTACTCTCGCAGCTTACATCCACGGGGCTGCAGGCGGATCACGAAGCATTCAACGTCCTCAAGTTTGGCCTAGAGAGCAAATACACATTCGACAGCGTTCGACTAGACGCTGACCACACTCCCGAAACCAACCCTACCACTTCGGTGCCTCGACGACCAATTGTCACATCATTTGTGGCTATTGACCCCTATCCCCACTACGTTGTCGCTTTGGTACGGCTGATCGACAAAACCATCAGCCAGAAGTACCGACAAGGCAGTATCAAGCTTGAGGTGTACACCTATCTCTTGTCAACGCTGCTCAAAGCTCTTGAACAACTGCCTCAAACCTCCAGGGCTGTGCGGTCAGCCCGGGAGGCCTTGCAGGATTCACTCCACCAGCTCGATGCCGCCTGTGCCAGCGAACCAGATGTGCAAGAGGAGCCGTGATCTGATTGCCTAGTAGTGCACCGCATGCCTTTGAAGAGACAAGGCATACAGAAGTGTTTGCACAATCGCGAGCGTAACACCACTGTGCATCGGAATAACGCTGGACTCCAATGAAATAGGGAGCCTGACAACCATGTGTCAACAGTTTCATCAGTCAAATACATACGTTTATCAATGCGTACAAGGCATTGTCTATGTCTGCAAATAGCGCAACATCCAAGGGAACTTTTCCTGCAACTGCATTCCACTTATCGAGTGAGTAAGCTGCGTTGTCCGGAGTTCGTCAGACAGCCTACGACGTCAAGAACTTCAAGCCTCGTAAGTCATCAGCCATCACAGCATCAACCCACTTGCGGTACCCTCCAAGACCACCGAAGTAAAAGTTGGTGGTGGCTTCCCGGCCAGCCACATTCGCGACAAAGATTCAACTGTTTGTCTTCTTGAAGAGCGAACCCTCAACCAGCCGCTCGCACAGCGCAGACCATTCCAGTTCGGCTTCCTGAGTAACCTCAACAGTCGCGTGCGGTGATTTGAGATCAGCTCTCTTCCTTTCCGCATTGTCGATGCAAGACATGATGAAGTCGATCTCACTCTCAATCACCGGAGGGAAGTTGGCAAAGGGAGCCTGTGGCCCTGAGACGAGGAACATGTTTGGAAACCCTGAACAAGCGATACCACCATAGGCCGTCGGCCCATTCTGCCAATGCTCCTGGATGGTCTTTCCATGGCGTCCTGTGATACCGAGGCGCAGGTAATTGCCCTCGATGGCGTCAAATCCCGTGGCAAATATAAGCACAGCAAGCTGGTGAATGGTACCATCCGACATGGCGACTCCCTGCTCTGTAACTCTTACAATGGGGTTCATCTCAAGGTCAATAACGTCGACATTATCACGATTGTAGATCTGATAGTAGCCAGAGTCACACAAAGGCCGACGAGCATACAGGTCGCGGGGCTTGAGAATGGCTGCTTTGCGGGGATCCTTGACCGTATCATCGATTTTGCCACGAATGAATTCGCAGGCTTCTTCGTTGGCAACTTCATCGGTCGTGAGATCCCCGAACGCGCTGAACATGAAGCGAAATCCGTTCCCCTGGTCCCATACTTCCTGGAAGGCTTTCCGTCTCTCTTGCAGAGTCGCCTCCATGGTCTTACGGCTGACCTCGGGCACGCCGAATCCGACAGCGGAGGAGCGAACGTTCTGCCAGATGCTGTCGTAGTTGGAACTTATCTCCTCGCGGTAGGCGCTGGTGACGGGCCCTTGTCCGCTTGGCACTGAATACTGTGGGTGGCGCTGAAACGACTTGAGTTCTGAGACAATTGGGGCGACAGCCGTCATGACCTGAATGCCGGTCGAGCCAATTGCCAATGACCCCAACTTTCCGGCCCTCAAGAGTGATCGTGTCATCCCACCTCGCTGTGTGGACTATCCGGCCTGCAAAGAACCCAGACCGGGGAGGTCTGGGTAATTCGGTTTGGAAAGCACACCCAGAGAGTTCACCAGATATCGTGCCAGGATCGACTGGCCAGTGGACAAGGCAACCTTCCACCGTCGGAGGTCCTGATCCCATTGGGCCGATGTCATCTCGACATTGAATACCATGAACCGCCGCAGACCATGTTTGTCGACGATATGACAAAGATACTGCAGTATCTCGGGCTGATAGAGGTAGTGATTTGACCACGGGTATGTCTGCAAGTCGTCCTTGTCCCAAGAATAACGGTAGAGGTAACTTTCGGTGTCGCTCATAGCCCCGGGGTATGTGTTCCAGTACCACGTTCCGCCAACATCGCCTGCAATATCAATGCACTTGACATCCAATCCGATCTGCGAGAGACGGTACGTCGCATATATCCCACCCATACCAGCACCAACCACGAGAGCATCGATCTCAATCTCCTTGTCCATCATAAATCACTGAACGTCTTCACACTGGACGAGTACTGAAGTCAGGTAGTGGACGAGTCGCTTTCACGCAGAAGACTTTGCATAGTTCAGGCATTCGATGGGTGGCATTATGCCCATGCTTAAGTCCAACCGGACTCAGGTTCGGCAGTTTTTATCCGAGCGGCTCCCATCGCCATCATAATTCTGCTCCCAAAGGTTCATGGCCCTA
This sequence comes from Exophiala viscosa, assembly GCF_022695815.1. Classification (NCBI taxonomy): domain Eukaryota; kingdom Fungi; phylum Ascomycota; class Eurotiomycetes; order Chaetothyriales; family Herpotrichiellaceae; genus Exophiala; species Exophiala viscosa. The sequence goes on along the minus strand of NW_026944354.1, from coordinate 1,623,915 downwards.
GGTTCTCTGACACTTGCGGACTATCGCAAGACGGACCAGCATGGTCATGCAGTCTCTCGGTTTCGCCAGCAGATGCGAACGTCCTACGTGGAAAAGTAAACCATTCTGTCCAAAAATTAACATCGAAGTTCGTCTGGCGTGGCAAGACTGCTCCCAGTCGACACGTCTGAGGACGATTAGGTGGTTTCACTGAACCCTGCAAGGAGAGGACGGCACATCTCGACAGGCAGCAGTCTGAGCGAGTCTCATGATGCCCGTCCGCATTAGACCTCAAGGCCGCTAGAGTCGGAAGCGAACCGAAGTTGGGCCCACCGTACAAGCAGCACCCCGTGGGACGCGGTTCGCTTCCCCAGACTCTCGACTTGATAGACAAGATGATCGGGGATGCAAACGTTTGAAGTGTCACACCCCGTAGTCTGTTGCGCCTAACTACGTATGTGTGCCTGCATCGATGAAGACAATAGTCGCCAAGAGAGGGTGGGTTATTGGGATGATCGGAGGCCCCCGTTCGGGAAGAGCTTGATTTGATGCTGCTAATTTCGCAGGTAGTCGACTTTCAGCGTATTCCCCTTCGAGATACAGTGAGTGGACGACTTTCGATGTCTGGTGTACAAAGGATCGGTCCCGTCGGTACCGAAATACCTGTGGAACAGTCACCACAAAAACGCCCTCTTAGAGCAAGACAGTCGGTGTCCAGGACCCTTTGGCATTATCAGTGCTTGGGTCAAGGACTTATGGCATCTACCGATCAGATGATGATGTGAATGTATAAAGGTTTGATGCCCCTTTCTCTTCCTCACGAACCCTCCTATCAACCCGGTTGCTTGAAGCACTTCAAACGATTACTTCGGAAGCATTCAATCTCGCTCGGTCCTGGCGGAAGTGCAGGGTCCTCGAACACTATGGGCAGGGAAAACATCGAATTCAAAAACTCGGACGGCGTCACATTGCGCGGTTGGTTCTACACCCCCGAAAATGCTGGCGGCGGCAAGCTACCCACCCTTGTCATGGCGCACGGTTTTACTGCTCTCAAAGAAATGACTCTGGATTTCTATGCTGAGCACTTCACCTCGGCAATCCCCATCAACTGTCTAGTTATGACCATCGCGGCTTTGGCGAGAGCGACCATGTGCCAGGCCAACCCGGAGGCGAGATCGTGCCCAATCTGCAGATTTCGGATTATACGGACGCCATCACCTACGCCTCGACCAGGCCCGAGGTGGACAAGGACAAGATCGGCGTCTGGGGAACCTCATACAGCGGCGGTCACGTCTTGGTGGTCGCTGCAGTCGACCGAAGAGTCAAGGTTGTTCTCAGCCAAGGTCCATGCGTAAGTGGTTGGGACAACTTCCATCGCTTGGTCCGTCCGGATATCATCCCGCAGCTCGAAGAGCTGTTCAACTCGAGTGAGTCCAGCCCCTTTCCTTTATTGTTGCACAGTTGTCCTGGTTGTCGGCATTGCCGAACGCGAAGAGTGTTCTGACGATGAACGGTTTAGATCGAATCGCGAGATCACAAGGCAAGGAGCCGGCTTATCTTCCCATCGTCCACCAAGACACGTTCGGGACGTGCGCCTTGAACGGGAAAGACGTCTACGACTTCTTCATGGAGTGGGAGAAGAAATCGACCTGGGAAAACCGGGTGACTGTTAGGACGTGAGTTGTTTCGCGATTGAGCTACATGATCCTTTGGGGCGGGCTCTTTTTTATTGAGTTTCTCGATCTGGTTTAATCTTGTCATTACAGGATGGAATCGTTTCGCGGATACGAACCTCAACACCTGATTGAGAAAATCTCGCCGACACCGTTGCTGCTGACGGTCCCGACCTTGGACACGCTCACGCCACCGGACCTCTCTCTGGCCGCGTATGCGAGGGCCCGAGAGCCCAAAGAGTTGAGCCTCCTTCCTGGTGGGCATTTCGATTCTTATGCGGGGAAGATAACGGAGGATAATGTCGCAAGACAGATTGCTTTCTTCAAGAAATGGCTTGTCGAATAGTTCTACGGCGGTGTTGCTAGCAGACCGAGAAACTTTCGTGGGGTATTAGGCATTGCATGGGCCTCATTAGCCTAACTTAGTGCTTTGCGCCAAAATACGTGATGTCTTATTCTCCAAGTCCCTTGCCCATAAGACATCAATAATTTTGGCGCAAAGCACTAGCCCTACCTATTTAGCTAGGGCTATCCCTCATAAGAAGGATCACGATGAAGGTGGGGGTGGCGGTAAGGTGGTTCACAACCTCATGTCAGGCGAGACTCGATCAAAGCTTTAGGCTGTCTTGAAACTGAGTACTAGTTACCACGTATCTCCGGTATATGCCATGGACACATCACATCTATGATGCCATAACGCGCCCAGCTGCAATGTTGCACTGGGGTGGCCCATTGCCAACTCCTTCTTAGGTCACGGAATGCGATGGGGAATCAGTGCAAGATTCAACTGCTAGATCTTGTGGCATTGTAGGAAACTCATGTGACGGGAGTGTTTCCCCTTGAGATATGGCTTGATCGGAGGGTTCATTTGTTTCAAGAATGTCAGTTAGGAGGTCGCCGTGGTCGACGATCGCACCCTTTGCCATCGCAGTGTAGGATACGGAGGGCGATCATTGACCGCAAACGGTTTCACTGCTACATATATGTAGTATCGGTGCTCAGGACTTCCGCTCTTAAAGACCAGGTTTTCAAGACAGTAACATTCCTGACGTAAAGCTCGGGCCTTTGAATGAATCGAGATGTACCTGTGGCGGTGGCTGCCCTTATAGTTTAGGATGTGTGAGTTTGTGTCGTCGATGATGTTCCGGGTACCACGCTGGGTCATCTCCAGAAAGACGTATGGAGTACGGGGTGCATACGACTGTTAGGCTCCCTAGGCTCCATACAGTATTGCCAGAAAGTGACCTCATACCATTACAGGGTCTCCCCTGGAAGATGAATACCTTCAGGGAAAACCAGTTGTTGGCCGACATGGGATTGAAGAGACCCAGGACACGACGTGCCTTCCCTCTATCGCATCGTCGTTGTATTTTCTTCGCTGCAAATTCTTCATCAACATTTACTGGTATGATAGCCGAGACGAAGATAGAGGGTCGCGTGGGATAGCCTCGACAGGCGTCAATTATCGCCAACCTTTTCGTCTTTAGCCTGGGTCGTAATCTTCTTGCATGTGATCGATCACGAAGATCAGGCGTAGCATCATGCTCATCAAACCTCATCAAAAGAGGGTGGTTTCTTGCCTGCATGAAGGAGAAAAAATTTTCACTCCTGCAGGCCGGCGAGTGCCGTGCTAAAGATATGAACAGCTCCCCAGCGGGACAAAGATAAGTCAAGATCACTTCTACGAGATAACATAACCGTGTCAAGCCACGCTGACCGCCTAGGAACACTCTGTCTTCCAGAGACTTGTACCTGAACGGCTCCGGCCATGTCCCTTTGCCTTTTTCTCGCAAGCGTCGACATGGGAACGAGACGGGAGAAGAATTCCAGCAACAACCGGACCGGGGTCAGCCCTGGCCATCTCGCTAGATCACCCTCTTATCAACCTTGTCAAGCAAGCCACGAGTTCCCTAATGCTACGACTCGCCAATTTGGGACTGGTCCGAGCTGCCAAAACTCTCCAATACCAACGACGTTCATCATGCAGAAGACTAATGCACCTCCTGGCGCCGGGAGGCCTTCGTCATCACGATGCGAGAAGCGAGGAATTGACTTTCTCTATCTGGCTTCTCCAACAAGATCCCGTCTCTGCTCGCCTTCTCGAATTTTTTAGCTGCCTTCCATGCATGGATCATGGCCTTCGTGATCGCTGCCGCTTATCCGCCAGACGCCTAGTCCACACATGCCAACGAACTCTCCGCCTCTGACAGCCCCCAAGTCGTCTCTCCCACGCTCATCTTGCCCACACCCTTACCTGTACTCATCTCGAGCCTTTTCACTGGCCTGAGCCCTGACCTCGCGTTCCTATCAGCCGCTAACCATGCATCACATTTGAGAAAAATTTTCACCCGTCACCTGCTACTCTCCTAACATGGTAAGCACAGGCGTACTCAGGCCTGGTTGTTGTTGACCTTCAGGCAAGGCTGCATCACACCATCTGCTAGCCTTGAGTACATGGCATACGCTTCTTGCTGGAAGCTTGCAATCTGCCAACCTTCAGCCCAATCCCTAGTCCTGGACTAGTGGCCCGTCCCATCTGGGTTGGCCATGGTCACTCACTCGCTGGATAGACTTATCGAGGAATCCTTTGATTCAGAGGTATAAACCCCATGTCTGATCTCATCCTTCTCGACATCTTCTGTCTTGTCAATAACTAAAACACTTCTACTGCATGATCGTCACATTGCCCCCATCGAGTTGTTGCTTTCCGTCGTTTGCAACAGACTGGCGCCGCTGCTCTATTCCCAGACAATCTGGAGCCACTCCCTCGAATCCTTGAGCCTCCTAACCAATCAAGACTTGGGATTCCCGATACTTAAGACCCCATCCTACCTTCCTGAGACTACACTATCTGTCGAGCGGAGTTCCAGTTGATATGTAGTCTACTCCTTTGGCCATCCTGCTTTGCAGCATTACCCTATACTTTGATCTCTCTTCGATCCGCCTACAAGTCGCTTACAGCAAAGAACCCAACGCATACATCGCCATTCCCCTTCCTGGACATAACAACCCGCTACATAGCAAGTGGGAGAAGATGGCGTACAACCCAACCTCGGATCAAATCGAGTGGCACATGCATCAATTGAGGCAATGGATGGTTCCTACCTCCATGCCTACCTCGGCGCCTGTGCCTTCCAAACCCAACCTGATGCTGAACTGCCAGACCTTCCCTCAGGACTTCTACTTACAAAACCCCAACGACATGTATAGCTACGGAGTATTCCAGCAACCTCCTAGCCATACTCCGCCAGTCACTCACACACCACCACTGCCCATCCAACGTGCACATACCTTCGCCAACTTCTCCGAATATGACTTTACGGGCGTGGACTACTTCAGTCCTCCTGCCAACGCCATGACCCCACAAAGTTGGGCAGGAGAGGAAAGAGGCAACTTCGATGACGGCCTATCGATGTACTCGGAAACACCTTCAGGCTATCTATCCTCCGAGCTGCAGGAGCGACCTCGGCTGGAATCAGTCATGAGCTCTTCAACTCGTACCACTCCTCCTACCTTTTCCCCCTCGTCATCAGTACCAGAAGCAAGCTCCGAGGTCGACTCTCTCATGCAGACTCTACAAATCCCCCAGCCCCTGCTTCAGCTACCGAAACCAAGCAGCAAGCTGAAGAAGCATCTGTGTCCGCACGCAGACTGCGGCAAGTCATTCTCACAGCCTACACATCTCAAGATCCACCTGCGGTCTCACACCGGCGAAAAGCCATACGTCTGCTCTGTTCCGACGTGCAGACAATCGTTCTCTCAGCTAGGAAACCTTCGCACCCACGAACGACGACACGTTGGTCAACGACCCAACCGCAAGCGATCTTCGTCCGATCCTGGTGTCCGAGGACGAAAGTACGAATGCATACTGGATGGCTGCACGGCCACTGAAGACGGACACAGTGGCAAGGTCTTCACGCAACTGGGGAATCTCAAAGCACATATGAACAAGTTCCACAAGGACACCTTGGCTCGACTTGCCCAACAATTCGCTACCAACGACATGAACCCCGAAGATGCAGAATTGCGGGCTTACTTTAAGGATCTCTACAAGCACAGCAACAAAGGCATCAAAGGTCGAGGGAAAGGACGAAAGGTCGAAGTCATCGTCACGCCGGACCAGCCTTGAAAGAATTCATGATGTAGGATTGCCAAACCGGAGTTATAATCCAACGCAACATGCCTCACATACGCTTCTGCGAACCGTGCGGCCACAAGCACTCGTGCAGGTCTACTCCCAAATCTCCAAGACCAATTCTCCCATGAGCAAAAGCACTCGACCTTCCATAACATTTTCTGCGGAAGAACACTCCATTACTGTGGCGCAGAGCCCAGTTGTACGAATAGCACGAAACTTGGGGTATGAAGACGGCGTTGCATTCGCAAAGGCGAACACTGTCTTTACTGGCTATTTTCCCATGGACCATGGTCCACATCGCGGTCGGACATTTATGTATCATCACGATTCTGGCACGCTTCAGCATTTCAGCGCAGAGCAAGAGAAAAAAGCCACCTCAAAAGTAGCAGGCTAGGTGGAAAAAGCATTTTCCCGAACCAATAGGTATCTCGATAAAGACAAATTCAAAAAGCCTCCTGTCGGTGATCAGTGATACAATGATCAGTAACTTAGTGAGCACGTCAAGTGTGAGCCATGAGCCTCGCGCGCATAATACTCCGCTCCTCGAATCTCGATGCTCTGGATAGGACAGTAGTGATCGCAAAATCCCCCATGCAAGGCGTCGAAAGCGTATTGCGTACACCAGAGGACGTATTTTAGCCTTACGGGTTAGCTTTTGGCTTTGGCTTTTTTTCCTCATGAAACGAAATTTTCCGTTTTCCCGTGGTCTGATTTAACTTTACCGGCACTGGGCCAGCTTTTTGTTGATTCTATGCCGCTTCGGGTGCGCGCTTCGGTGATCGATCTAGCGAAATTCGACCACTACGCTTAGACGGGGGTATTCTAGATCGCAAGCTGATCTGTTACTTATCATCCAGAGGGCACCACAACTTAGTAATTCCCGTCGCTCGAGAGAGACACTACTGTACTGTAATGCGGCGCACCTGGAAATTAGTGGTCGTGAAGTTTGATAAGCCTAATGCACCTAGAAGGCGCCTTTCCCTGCCAGGGACTGGTACTGTTGTACCATACAACTCGAGTTAGGCACCTACTAAGGTGACAGGTACCTAGGTACAGTAGTAGGTACTTTAGCCCTTTAGTACCGAGGACGTTTTTCCCTCTCCGCTACCACGCATAAAGTGTAAATCACTGCGTCCCGCGCGGAACCTTTCCAGCCAGCCAGTGCCAGCCTATGGTGCTGTAGCCTGTGCGTCAACAGTTCCAGGCGTTTCCCCCCAATTCCCCTCCTTATAAGCTCCAGCCTCGTCGACTCGCTGGTCCACTGTGGAATTGGTTCGTCATCTCTCGGTTTTGAAACCCGTTTTAGCTGCACGATACTACATTGCTTTTTTTGCCTTCACCACCTCTTCGATCGCCCGCCACACGCCCGCTCCCCTACCACCTCTCATCTGGTCTCCTTGTCGGGAACGTCAAAGTACCCTGTTTCACAGTTTTGCCTTCCCGAGCCGTGCTTTGGGACAATTTCATGCAGGCGGCTCAACGAGGCAAGACTTCCAAATGAAGACATAACCAGCGGGAAAATGTCCAGCGCATTGGCTACTCGGTGTACGGACGCTTTGGTAGCGTCCGGCAGATTCCAGACATGTCCTGCTCCTGACCTGCGACTGTGGCTGCGGTCCACTCGGTCCATAGCAGTGCTCCAGTTGTGAGGAGCGTCATGAGTGGTGGTGATTCGCATCGTCCTTCTATGCCCTACGGGGCTGTGACCAGGGTAGGATATTGTGCTCGCAACCCCGCCATTTCGACTGCGACATTGACATATGGATGTTAGGCGGCGATCAAGGGTTTTTGGTGAGGTCAGGCTTCTCTAACCCCGGACAGAGATGGAGCTCAAGGGCTGGACAGGACGGGATGCAACGGAGCAACACCGTACAAGGTAGCAGGTCACAAGTCGACTTCTCCAGAAATGGCGATCTATCAAAACTTGTTCCGTGTTTCTTGCTCTGCCAGCCGTCTTCCGTGCCCACACCATGGCACGCTTCATCATGTTTGTCTCGCGTATTGCGTATTCCACTGTGCAATGAGGTGAATGTGGAAACGATCTAGCAGCGCAGCACAGCCTTGACTCCATATTGCTAGGATCGATGCCATCGCTACTGGTAATTGTGCCTTGCCCGAAGTACAGGTTAGGTGAGCACGGGGCTTATGTCGTTGTGTGTTGATCTCCCGTGCGCTTGCGCTTAGGGTCGGTTGCTACTAGGTAAGTGAGCCTGACCAAAATTTCACGTACGTCGAGCGCCCTAGTTAGGCAAGATTGACATTTGGACTGGTATGCCCGTGCTCGGTGCGACAGTAATAGTGCAACGTCCGATGCATGATGCATTGGGACCCCACGACGCTGGTAGTTGGTCTCTCTGGCTGGTAAGGTCGTCGCGTTTGACGTCTTGAGCTGTCAGTCCGCGCATAGACTGCTGGTCCCATTGCGCATCATTCGATGAGATCGACGACCAAGTGGAGATAGACCCTGTAGTTCATGTATTGCAGTCCATCTAGCGGTATGTGAAGCTCATTGCCCTGGCCAATGTCGTTTTGTGCAGACAGGACTAGTTGCGATCAGTTTTTCCGATCAGGAGATGATCTTCCTTTCTGTTGACGATTTCGTCGGAGGGCGCCGATGAGTCCATGATCATAGTGATCGCTGGGGCCATTCCGAGGTTGGAATCTGACTTGGGGTATGAGTGCTTGCCAGTCTTCATGACGAATTCGAACGGATTGGCGGCCTCCGTGGGTGGGCAAGACGAGACCACTTAGCGCATGAAGGTATGGAACAGGGTCAAGTGCAGATTGGAAGATCCATGACTCCAAACAGCGTCGGCGTCGCTCTGACCAGGAACAACAGGAACTGGAAGCTGGACGCCTTGCACAGCACGTCGAATGTTCTCTGCCCTGTTCTAGCTTCTGCTCACCGGTTAGTGCCGGGCCAAATCCACCAGGGAGGTCTCTCCAGCTGGATGCCTGGGCGAACGAGTCATAGGGCAAAGCAAATAGCATTCCGAGACATTCATCCTGATTGCTGAGTGGATTTCACTTTGACCCTTGTTCTCCCTCCATCATCGCCGTCGTATTTCGTTCGGGAGCTGGAAAGCCACATCTGAAGATGAGGTCGAGACTCGAACTCCGACCCCGACTCCTCTGTGTGAGATTACGTCCAGCTTGCAGCACAATCGAAGCACATGTTGTCCCATCAAGAGTCCGTCATTAATGCACCTCGGTTCCGCTTGACTTGGTCGTGGAATCCCTGCCCCCTGTCGAGAGGCATGTGACCTTTACCTGCGCCGTCCGAAAGCCACCGTGGATCTGCGAAGACGCCTACCTGCCAGTCAAAGGTTGAGCTCTATTATTCTCTTCTTCCCGTGTCCTGAGATGAGTAGGTTCCACTTTGCTTCGAGAACTGCGATTTGCAACTTCGGGCGTTTAGGGCTGCAGTAAGGAACTGCTTGACTCACTAGAAGGTCTGCTAAGAGCTTCTGGTTGAACTTTATTCAACCTCCACCATCAGTATGGGACTGAAACCTGGTGCATGCCACTCGCAGGAAGCTAGGAGGAGACTCAAAGCAGTAGTCCCCGTGCTTGAGCTCTTCAGGTCCGGCTGCAGTGCCAGACTTGAATGGAGTTGCTGCTAGATACCACAAGAAAGACCCGAAGGTCCATCGTAATCGCACTAGTTCTTAGACTCCAGGAACCGAGTAAAGACATCCATCCCAGTGCGATGTGGCAATCCTGCATAGAGCATGACAATGCTAGTGATGCTTGGCCTCAAGGGTCGGAGGCCCGAGCTCCAGCAGTCGTCGAGCCAGGACTCCTCGAGCTTCAACATGTATTCTGACACCTTCTGGTCTGGTATGCCTGCCCGACACTCATTGTTGTTCACAAGGAGGTTTCATCATGAGGTGCTGCTGTGGATCAAGTTAGTATGGTCAAAAGCACATCATAAAGGTACCGATCGAGATGGTTTTGGCGCCAAGAACAAATAAGGTAATACCGTGATTTCGCAGTAGGTGGATAAAAACGTCATAAGGTTTTCGTGACGCGATGGAAGGAAGGGGTGGACGACGATGCCTAGGACTCTTCGCCCAATACTCTGAATGTCGCATGAGTCCCCTGATGGAAGGCTTAGGCTGGCGATGATGTCGTCGGTTTGGCATGCAAAGAAGATGAGCAATTCCGCCTTTGAGTTCTCAGCCACCAAATAGGCGGGTGATGAAACCAAGAAACGCTAGAAGGCCGCTAGAAGAATTCCAGAATGCCGCGTCGAAGATAGGAGAGGGAAGTCAAATTGGGCCACATCGACCAGGGAGACCAGGGAGACCAGTCGGACCAATCATTGACCTTAATTAAAGCAGGCCGTCTTTTATCTAAGGATCTCGGGCTGTTGTTGTCATGGACTTTGTATTTCTCCACACGCACACCGACTTCCTTTTTTTTGACCCTGATAGCTTCGAGATGTTCTCGAGACCAACATGGTGTGATGCAATACGCAAGGGGAAGCACCCATCGTCTCGGAGATGGATCCCTTTCGAATGGTGGCGCCGGTGCACTGTCCGTGCCGTCCGCAAGGCGATCGGTACAAATGACCTTGCCGATCGGATGGCTTTCATCTTGTGAGATGATTGAACGGAGTCAAATCGCGATGCAGTCCTGACCCGAACCTCATGCATACGCCGTCTCGTATCATGCACATTGAGTGGAGAAATATTTTGACTTGATAGAGTGGAGCGCAGTGAGCGCTGACGCCAACTGCTTTGTCGTCTATGATAACACCGGAAGCCGGGCATCAGCGATCCTGTCTCGGTTGATCTCACAAGTCGATTGCCAAAGTCAGGAGGCCCGCCGCAGTGTCCTGCCTGGTGCCTCGTAGGCGGCCGCCGGTAGCCTGTTCCAACGACATCGATCCACCGAATATTGATGTTACGAACCGTTGCCCTGACATGGATTAGGACATATCTTGGACATCTCGATGCAGTGCGGAGCACCATGATCGTAAAAACCGCTTTGGAATCTTTGTATGACTGGTGATGATGAAACCTCATGGGCAGCAATCTGAGCAGTACAATCACCTGCAAGTACAGCCCCAATTGTGTGTGCATGCAGCCCAGATTGGACTGACCGCTCACTCTTCGTTACATCGTCTCCTTTTTGTTCGCATTTCCTGCCACCCCCACGGCCGCTTCATCACCCTGTGCTCCAAACATCCTCGGCAGACGCCACCGGACATTCTCGTACACAAGAAATGTCACGCATGTGCTTGGTACTACTCGGAGGAGGTTTGGAAACAGTCCTTTATAGAAGCCAACGATGCCTTCATTGTGCCAGACCTGTTTGATCAGATCAACCATGCCAGGGCCTCGCACGGGCGTGATGGCGCTGGGATCGTATGTTTGCAGCCTTGCCCGCACCACCTGGTGGGGATAGGTTATCAAGCCGGCAAAAACCTTTGACAGGGACGATGTGAGTAGGGTGTCAGCATTGGAGAGTGGCGCGTCCTTCTTGACTTGTTTTCGCCATAATTTTAGCTTCTCATAAGCCACGAAATAAAGCGCTCCGTGACTGACACCGAAGAGTGAAGGCGTCATGCCGTGGAAGAAGCCTCGGATACCTTCTGTTCTGTATATTGACCGCAAGCCATAGATCATTCCAGGGTATGCCCCGGTCTGAGCCGACGAAGTCGAGAGCATTCGTGTTTTCACGACCCAGATTGGATTCGTGAGTATTGCTGAGAGCATTCCAGAAGCCGCTGAGGCGGACAGGTAGTCGAAGGAGGTGAGTTGTTGCCCTGGAGCATAGCCTCGAACACTACGGACCACATCTTGAGCTTCTTTGTACCACAAGAAGTATAGAGCCCAGCCAGCTGAGTTGCCAACGAGGTTGGGGGTCAGTCCACGGTACAAAGCCGCAATACGAGTTGGACCTTCATTCCGCAAAATATCGTGGAGGACGGCTCGGGAAGAATTGAGAAGGGGATGGGCAGAGGTGTCGACTGAGACTGTTTGTTAGTTGATGGGTGCTTACATGGAGACCTTACTACTGACCTTGCAGCCTTGTCTTTATGATGTCCAAGGGGTGGACAATTATGGTGGAAACGAGGCCTGCAGATAGGCCGGCCAAGGTTTCAATGGCACCAGGTGAGAGGCCATGACGAGTTGGAGAAGTCATGGGCCAGATCGGAGAGGGATGAAGAACGCGGAGTAGGTGCAGTTGCCGAGATCCAGGACCATGTCGAGGTGCGAAATTGTTGATCAAGGAGAAGTGTCTACTGGGACATAATCAAACAGAAGACAGTCTTCACGAAGAAGTGAGCAAGGTGTGAGTGGTGTTGGAGTGATTCTGTGAGTCTGCTTTACCAAATGACGATTTTGAACGTGGATGACATGACGGCAGGATGCATGGGCAAGCGGAAGCATCAAGCAAGGGCGCAGTTTGCAGGTGCAGGCGCAGGCGTGGGCGTGGAGGCAGGTGCAGTCACGTGTCAGTCACGGCTCTCGTTACCAAATCTCGGTGTCGGGCTTTTCATGGGTCTAATTAATTTTCTGGCTGGTCATGGCGTGTTCCTGACCTCGATCGGCATTCCAAGGGCTCTTGATCACCAGTTGTTTACCCAGATGCTCACCCCACCTCTTCTTTTCAGGGCCACCACGGGCCACTTTTGATCTGTGATTGAACCGTTATCGGCGTCGGATGCGCTAAATCCGTGAACATGCCACTCTTTTTTCGCATCCAAATACACTTGCAGCTCGCAATCTCCAACAATGACCTCTTCTCGTACTCCTCGGGTTCGATAGATTCGCCATTGACGATAATTGCCCGACTGCTTGCCCTGCCGAATCGTCGTTGCAGCTTCAGCAGCAGCACCAGCGCCAGCGCCCACAGTAGCTGTACTTGACCTTGGGAACGCGCTTACATTCCAACCTACATTTTTTTCTGCGCCACGCCCCTCGATACGCCGGCACACCATGGATATCATCCTTGAGGTAGCAGACACCCTGTTGCTTGACCGCTTTTACTCGACAGTACTTCCAGCCAGTCCAGCTCAGTACTTGCACTACAAGATCAACGATGTCGTGAACACAACCTTTTCAAGTATTGGACAAGCGGTGGCTGGAGGGCCTCAATATGACTACACGTACGAGCCGGCTTCACAGTTTATAAGCTTGGAACCCACGCAATGGACATACAGCAGCTCATGGCCTCGCGACAACATATTCCGACAAGCTATTAGCTTGTTTACCATAGTGTGGTAAGTTCATACTGTCACAATTGGCCACTTCCGAACCCAGCTCACAAAAACGCTTCAGGTTCTTCGGAGTTCTTCTATATTTTGTTTTCGCCTCCTTATCATATGTCTATGTGTTCGACAAGACAACATTCCAGCACCCGAAATATCTCAAGAACCAGGTCCGCATGGAGATCGTCCAGGCGAACAAAGCTATGCCGGTCATGTCCCTTCTGACGGCCGCTTGTATGTTGGCGGAAGTACGCGGATACTCGAAGCTCTACGACAGTCTTTCCGATGCGCCTTTCTCGCTGTACAACATCATCCAGTTCCCCTTCTTCGTCCTCTTCACCGACTTCTGCATCTATTGGATCCACCGTGGCCTGCACCACCCGCTTGTCTACAAGACGCTCCACAAGCCACATCACAAATGGATCATGCCGACTCCATACGCTTCCCACGCTTTCCATCCCCTGGACGGTTTCGCTCAGTCCATCCCATATCACCTGTTCCCATTCCTGTTCCCGCTTCAGAAGTTCGCGTATATCGCGCTCTTCGTCTTCATCAACTTCTGGACCATCTTCATCCACGACGGAGAATACTATGCCAATTCACCCTTGATCAATGGCGCTGCTTGCCACACGATGCATCAGTAAGTTCTATCCAAATAACATACTCTCGTCACAACTTTCAATGCTAACGTCTGCTAGTTTGTACTTCAACTACAACTATGGCCAATTCACCACCTTGTGGGACAGAATGGGTGGCAGCTATCGCAAGCCCAATGATGAACTGTTCAACAAGTCTACCAAAGTCAGCAAAACAGAATGGGAGAGGCAGACCCAGGAAATGGAAAAGATCCAGGAAGAAGTCGAGGGCGAGGACGACCGTGGTTACCTCGCCACCACGCCTCTCGAGAGCAAGAAGCTCCAGTGAAGAACTCCAGCAATCACTTATGCAATAATTCCGACGATTTAATATTGCATGTGCCTCACGATACTCGACAGTCAAATTGTACATATTTCACGACTGAAGGCATCAAACTCCGGGCCTACGCGCCACGGGAAAGTAATGGTATAGATAATGGCGCTTGGATTGGTTATACCCTCCATTGAGCGAATTTGGTTCATAGGACGAGGATGCACGGGCAAGGCTTTGCAGCCGCCAGCTCAACGTTGCTGAAGAATGTAATATTAGATTTCCAACTTATCACCTCCTCATGGAGGATAATACAGTGGTGTCGGCTGACGTTACCTTCGGCGGAGAAAGCATGATGGTGTACGCATTTTGCATAGTCCAGGTCCGATTATCGGCGACATATATTGCCGTCGGCTGATCTTTCTTTTTGGGTCTCAGGGCCAGCGTATGATGAGAGAAGTCGCAAGGCCGAAGACATTAGAGGAAAAGAGATGTTCCTGCTCATTTGAGCGTCAAGCAATTCCTCAGTAACAAAGCCTAGCCGGCCAACCAATGGGAAGTCAAATCTGTGATTGTCCAACCATTGCCGGCTGTCTGGATGCACAGCTTGACAACCATGAACAACGGTATCCGAAGCAGAAATAAGAGATCCAGCAATACGCCAATATGCCTCCTTAGACGCTTGCCATTCCAATATCAATTGACACCCGCTCATCGCACTCAAGAAAAGGACACAAACTTCGGATCGCGCGGTACCCCATCCGCACCGATCCCATTCTTTTTGAATCGTTGCTCCATGTACACTCGCCGGGCCTCGTCAAAGTTGATCCCCCTCAACTTCATTAATCGCTGGACTTCACGCTTGGCCGTCTGATCCAGGCCGCCCCGCGAATCGCCTTCGACAATGTTGCTCGACAGGTCGAAGTCGGCCGATGTGAAACCCGATTCGACATCGCCCATGAATGTCGTCGGGACGCGCGTGTACGATAACCCCGAAATGGCGTCTTGGATGCGGTTTGGCATGTAAGGCACCCAGTGGGCGCGGGTGAGGTACAAGACTTTGCCAAGTTAGCAGACCGTGCAAATCGAAATCCAGGTGAAGAGATTGTATACCTGTTCCAACGATGAGGGAGACGAGGCAGACGGAGTAAAGGATGTAGGCCATGATTGCGCGTCTTCGATGCGGGAATAGGATTATATGGGAATGCGCAGGATTCGGGTTGTATTATGTTATGTGCTCCTTTGTATAGCGTTAACTCCTCGTATGCATGTTGTATTCACGTTCCTCCTTGGGATGTCGGCGAGGGCGAGTGTGACGAAGAGGTGCGTATGCGAAAGGTATATGAGGCTGGTCGATTGTCGTTTGGGAGCCTGGCTGGCCGCGTGCCGGATCTGACGGAGAGCCGAGCGTCGTAATGGGATCACGTGAAACCCACGTGGGTGCCGGATTCTGGGAATCTGCTTTCAGAACAGATGTGATCAAGACAGGCCAATGTACGGCATACACAAATTTATTCAAATATGAATAGAAATACTCTTCAGCAACGCATCAAGTGAAGGCACTGCAAGGCACATATATCATGTTGTTCTGCATGTCGATACATATAACTGCGGACCCTGTTTTTGGAATCCACCGTAGATGCCAAGGTCGGCGAATCGGACCAATCTCCATCCCGCGCACACTCGTCGCTCAAGTTCAGTTGTCCTCTTGAATTTCGAGATTCTGTCGATTGAAAGCGCGAACTCCATTCCAACCACCGAAACCATGTCTGAACGCGCCAACGTCTCAAGCGACCTCATCTGGGAGGTCGTCCGTAAGTGCTGACAAGGCACCAAGAAGCAGCAATGGGCTGATTTGAATCGCAGGAAACAACAACGCCTACCTGGTCAAGCGCCACACTTCCGGCGGTGTCCAGCTGTCTCGAGACCCATTCAACCTTACCAACAAGCACTCCCGAAAGCATGCGGGTTTCGTCAATGACAAGGCTGTGTCGGTGCAGGTTAATGAGAAGGGCGGCGTCACACTGTTGACCAAGAAGTCGGGCAAGCAACACAAGCCCAAGGAGCACTACAACACACACCCATACAGCAAGACCACGTCGAACCAAAAGTGAGTATATAACCAATGAGTAGTTTGGTGAGGAATGGCCGGACTGACTACGTGTACAGGATCTACAAGAACATCGCAGATTCAGTCGGCAAGAAATCTTACCGTGGGGACCTGAACCAGAGTGCCGTTTCCCGCGCCAGTGCCCTCAAAGATTCGCAGCGAACAAAGAAGGATACCCCAGAGAAGAAAGCCCGTGGCTCGAAGGCGACCAAGCAGGAAGAGTAGAGTTCTGACTATTTGTGAATACGAAACCAGTTCGCTTTCGATGAGTTCAGGCAAGAGTGTTGCTCCAGGTGCATGATCCGGCAAGTGGATAGATGTTACAGATGTCGAGATGGACGCATCGAAGATCGGCTCCATAACACGGGCTCCGATCACTGAAACCCGACAAGCTAACGGTACATGATGAGGGATGTCGTGCTCTTGCTATGCCGGGTATGGGACGGGAAAGTCAGACCCAGTGGGAGCGAGAAACTGCATCCGAGGTATTACTTTTGTGACTTTAGTGTCATAGAAACCACGGCATGTGTAGCAGAATCAGCGATTTCTAGCCAAACTGCGCTCAGCCTGACCCGGCCAGTTCTCGTCTGGAGAGCCTTGTAGGCTGTCTGCATATCAAATCGTTTTCGCAGTTAAATCCACAGCGGACCAATCTTGTAGCTTGTAATTGGGCCCATGCAAAAGACTCGGAGTTGCGGTAAAAACGCGGGGTTCTGATCGGTCTTGTTGAGCATTGATTGACAATACATAACGAGCTTGGCGGCACCTGCACCTGCCCGCAGTCTCAACCGGCCAGTTTCAAAGGAAGATCAGACCGCTCTTACTGTTTATTTCACTTCGCGACTTTCATTGCTACTCATTCGTGCTTTGCAACTTCCTTCCGGACAGCAAACTCTAGCAAACTTCTTCCAGGTACGACAGAGAGTCACAACGGGAAGGTACTCCTAGCTGACTTGCATCGCGCAGTTCAAATACCCCACAGCTCTTAGCCATGGTGAAAGCAGTCGTCCTCGGTGCCGCTGGTGGCATTGGCCAGGTAATTGAGACCAAGAAATCGATGTCTTCTCTATGACTGACCTTTACAGCCTTTGTCACTCTTGTGCAAGATCTCTCCCCTCATCGATGAACTCTCCTTGTTCGATGTTGTCAACACTCCTGGTGTTGCCGCCGATCTCTCTCACATTTCCTCCGTTGCTGTATGCTCCGCTCCTCACGACCAACTCAAACAAACCTCTGAACTGACGATGCATAGTCCATCGGTGGCTTTGTAGCAGCCAAGGGGGACTTCAAAGGAGAGAAGCAAGAGACGGAAGATGCAAAGAAAGAAGCCTTGACTGGTGCAGATATTGTCATCATCCCAGCCGGTGTTCCTAGTATGTTCCCGGTGATTGCATATCGATCAGCCGTGACTGACTTGTTTCTCATAGGAAAGCCTGGTATGACCAGAGATGACCTCTTCAAGACCAATGCCGGTATCGTCAAGGATCTCATTGTCGCCATCAGCAAGTACTGCCCCAAGGCATACATCTGCGTCATCTCAAACCCTGTCAACTCAACCGTCCCCATTGCCGCAGAAGTCCTGAAGAAGGCTGGTGTCTTCGACCCCAAGAAGCTCTTCGGTGTCACAACCCTCGATGTCGTCCGTGCTCAGACGTTTGTCGGCGATATCGTCGGCGAGAAGGATCCCCGCAAGTTGACCATCCCTGTCGTTGGTGGCCATTCGGGCGCCACCATTGTGCCTCTATTCAGCCAGGCCAAGCCTTCAGTCAAGATTCCAGAAGACAAGCTTGATGCATTGGTCAACCGTGTGCAGTTCGGTGGTGATGAGGTTGTCAAGGCCAAGGATGGTGCTGGCTCCGCAACTCTCTCTATGGCCTATGCTGGTTTCAGATTCGCCGAGTCCCTGATCAAGGCATCCAAGGGCGAGAAGGGTATTGTTGAGCCAACCTTTGTCTATCTTCCTGGTGTCGAAGGTGGCGACGCTATTGCTAAGGCGACTGGCTGCGAGTACTTCTCTGTACCTGTTGAACTCGGCGTAAGTGCTGTCCATGATCTGAAGACCTGGACATGTTCGAAAATGTATTCTTTTACTGACCTCTCTATAGCCCAACGGAGCTGAGAAAGCCATCGACATCCTCAGCAGCGCCAACGACTATGAGAAGAAGCTCCTCGAGGAGGCCATCAAAGGTCTCAAGACCAACATCGAAGCCGGTGTCAGCTTCGTCAACAACCCACCCAAGTAGGTCGAAACTGTATCCTTCTGCACTTGTCAACCTGCCTAACACCGTTTCGCAGGTAGGACGTGAGCGACTTCTTCCCAGAACGAGCCTGCCTGCTTCGGTGTTTTGCATATGACCCGGAAAATGCAGCCACGGAGACTGACAAAAGGGGTCCGGAGCAGGTTATGAAACAAACATTGTGAACCTCGGAGTTTCCACGACATGATTCCATAGCTGCCAGACATTTTCTGGAGAGATCACGTAGAAAGGACCTTGATCAATGCTTCTTGCAAGCTTCAGATTTGCAATGAATGTTTTCGATCACAATTCTGTCTTCACGCTCTGAAGCTCTTCATGTTTTTGCTTGTGATGTTTTGATCTGGAATGTCGCGAACGGCAATTCCGTCGTTTCAGCTTGCACAGTAGCTTTAATTCCCAAGCTGGACAACACGCCCCTAATGATGCCGCACGGAAAGTAGAGGTGTGGTTGGGCTCTGGCGATAGCTTCGGTGTGTGTAGTCATGCTCATTCTGGAGAAAGGTCGGAATTTGTTGTCTGTAAGGACGAAGACGCCCTGCCGTAAGTTAGAATCTCATCTGTTGATCCTCCGTGTATGGCATGTCAGGGAAAACCTACTCTATGATTCGTCTTGAGGTTGTCAATCTGTTTCTTGAACACCACCGTCCACAAATCCTTGCACAAGAACTTGATGACATCCAATTGATCCGTAAATCTGGGTCTGTCCCGCGAAAAGCGTTCCGTCAGACCTTCACCCACGCGAAAGCCCAGACGTTCGAGACGCACGAACATGCTGTCGCGGAAGATATCTGTTTCCGGCAGACCGTCTGCTGCGAGCGGTGGTGCAGTCGCGCCAGCACTAACGCCCGACGTCGACGTCGGTGCCGGGTTCGGGTTTGCCGCCGTGACAGCGCCGGCGCCAGCAGACGAGATCGAGGTGGTGCGCTGTTGCTTTGTAGGGTTACCAGGCGCAGGACGATCGATCGAGGCTTCGAAATTGCGGGCCATGCGCTCGGCGAGAGGGACTAGTTCGATCAGGAGGAGGTCGAAGGCCGAAATATTCACTAAAGCCGCTGTGTCGGTGAGGGTGTCTGTGGGAGGTGCTGCGATTGCGGCCATCTTGAATCCCAAGAGGTCACTCCTTATGGGCTTGGGCCGTTGGATGCAGGGCGACACCTTTTGAGGGAAGGTGTTGAAGTGAGAGGAACCCAGGATGCTGTCATAGCGCTGACTTCGTGGACATTCTCTCTAGTGGTTCCATACTGGGGTAGTGGTGTCGAGACATCTTTGTTCGGGGCTGTTGACTGTGACTTCAAGTTGGAGAAAGTGTCCCTGGTAGTCCAACTCCACGGTGCAGGAAGAGTGGATCGAGAGATCACGTGTCATTACGTGGCAAGGCTGGGAATATTGGGCAGATTCCTCCTCTTCCTCTACCAACGTCGCAGCTTCTTATTCTGTGAGGTCACAGATACTCTGCGACGAGTCTACAATCGAGCTAGACCAAAAGCAAGCTAGATTTCATGATGCAAAGTATTACAATGTATTAAGCTAGTCAGAACTAGAACCAGATTCTTCCAGCACATCGTCTGCCATGCGGTGGAGATGGCGCGTCCGGTTCTATGCTGAGACAACTGCAGACCTCACCCATATCTATTGTACAATGAAATCAGAAGATCTGAGAAAGAACACTTATTGTGCCATGACATCGACGTAACGACCTTTGGCTCCCTTCTTTGCTTTAGGACCCTTTCGCCCTGTGGCAGGACCTATCAAGTCATCAATACTGCTAGCGTTGCTTGCTGCGGTACCTGGACGAGACGGTCCTGAAAGGGGTGGAGCAAGTCCAAGGCCAGGATTCGAGCTTGAGCCAAGCGGCGGGGTTCCAGCACCACTTGGAGGACCAGAAGCACCTGGAATTGGTGACGACACATTGGGTCCTCCTATGACAGGAGTCCCTGTCCTGCTTCCCGGAACGGATGGCGCACCCATGGTCATACTTGGTATGGTGGGAGTCGAGGCATGAGAGGATAGAGCAGCTCTTGGGGGTCCACCTGGGGCCATGGGAGGAGCTGGGGTACTACCCATTCTGGGAGGCGGAGGAGGTGTCGCTGTCTTCTTCGCGGCATCCGGGTTGTCAGGATTCACCCATTTGCCAAGATCCTTGTCGAAGTACAACTTCATCTTCGACTCTCCGAGATTGGCTTTGTAGATTTTCGCTTCTGCGCCACCTTTGGCTGGTGCACCAGCATCAAGCCCTTCTGCAGCCTTCTTGCCTCCGAGCCATCCGCCAAACCAGGACGAAGAAGATCTCTTAGCGTGAGATTTCTCCTTCTCATTTGCAGCATCTGCTTCTGCCGCGGCCCGGAAGGCTGCGTCCGCGGCAGCGTCATTTGCACGTTTACGTGCAGCCTCGTCCTCGTCATCCGCACCAGGCTTGCTCTCTCCAGGCGCTGTCGGCCTCGTTATACGGGGAAAGTCATCATCGTCATCGTCAATGAATGACTTTTTCTTTGGTTTCTCCTTCCTTTCTTCCTCAGGCGAACCAGGTTCCGGGACGTAGGGTACATAGCCACCGTCTGAAGGCGGTTCATACCCGTACGATTGTGGATACGGCTCATAGCCAGCAGCAGGCTGTTCATGCTCTTGCGGCGGCGTCTGTACCTGCTCCGGTTGGACTGGCTCAAAGCCACCATAGCCTATGGGGTGTTCCTGACTTGTAGGTTGAGGCACCGTTTCTGGCATATAGCCATACATTGGCTGCGCGCTAGCCTCCACTGGTGGAGTCGGTATGTACTCCTGGCCCCGTGCGGGAGATGCTTGAGCAGAAACTGATTGAGACATACCACTCGGCATATATGAGTTCCTGGGAGGGCTTTGCGGGAAAGAGTTTGGAGGAGATGCCGTGGCATTAGGTAGGTATGGGTTCGTAAGCTGCCTGGTCAATCCTTGTTGAAGCATGTTCGTAGGCTCATACTGCCGGTTGCCGTGGGAGTACGAAGTAGACGGAGGTGACCTCTGTGCATCGAGAGACGGTCTGCCCCGGGTAAGCTCCGATGAAGAGCGAGAGGAAGCAATGCCATTGGGCGCGTATCTGGATCCTGAGACGGCTGCCGGCATGCCTTGTGTGTAAGGCCCATACAAATCCGTTTGAGAAGCGGCTCGACTGAGGGATGGCGTTCCCGCGACGTTGGCGAACGGTCCTGCTTCAGCCGCATCTTTGCCTGAGCCTTGAGATGCTGCATCACTGTCCTCGCCAGCAACAAAGCTGCTGAACTTGGTCCACATCGATCCTGACACCTTTTCGAGGCTAGGTTTACCGATCCAAGATGAAGACCCTTGCATTGGTGTTTGCTTCAGACGGTTGGTGAGTTCGTCCAGCTCCAACAGGAACAATGGATGATAGTATGGCGACATCTTAGTATTCGACTTCAATGTTGCAGCAATGGCATCGCAATATGCCAAAGCCTCAGTCTTTTGTCCCGCGTCAGCCAATACCTTTGCTCGTTGTAGCTTGTAGACAGATAAATGAGGCATATATGCAGTCGGTGCTCCGGCAGCAAGTATATGTGTGGCGAACTCGTAAATTTCCGTGAGTAACACCCCATCATTATCTCGACCAAAGTCAACAGGATGTGCTCGGTGATGAACTCCCAGTAAGACGATTGGTGCATGTTCTTCGTCCACACCACCAAAAATGATCGGTTTCGCAGGACTTTTGGAGAAGAGGTAGCATATGTGGGCAGCCTCGATGCGGTTGTAGTCCTCTAAGAGTTTGCCGAGTACCGCTAGAGCTTCATGATCGCCTGGGCAACGATTGTTCAAGACCAAGCTCAAGGTCTCTTTCCAGCGATTCAATCCGTCAAGGGCATTCTTCGTTGGTCCAGAAGTATCGACTTTGCTCACCATTTGAAGCCCTGCTCGAGCTGATGGAGGGACGAGTTCGTCTATACTCTCCTCGAGGTTGCCGCCGAAGATCTCATACAAGGCAGACAATGATTCTGCATTTTCACCGACAGTCTTCACCTCTTGGCGAACAAATTCTCGCACGACTTGGCTCCATACCGAGCGATCCAGCGTTGAGGCTATGATCAATGCGTGGGACCAAAGTCGGTTGTCCATGGCATCAAATACCGCTCCCTGTCGATCGCCAGTTAGCAGACGCTTTCGAAGACCTTCTACAGCCATGGGATCGACAGAATCGGGGCGCGCATTGGTTCCAGGTGGACGGTAAATGCCTGCAAGCTGTTGGTCCGCACGATATTGACTCGCTGCCGACTCATCCAAGGCATGCACTTCAGGTGTCAAGATCACATTGACCGCCTTCAGAGCTGGGCCGTCCAGTGTACCGTCGTGTTCGACGAGAGCGCGGACAATTTTCCAAAGCAGAACCTTTTCGTGATGGCGTATACTTGGGTCAGAAAGGGTTTGAGAGGATGCAATGCCGGTTCCGACTGTCTCAAGACCAGAGATATAGTCTGACATCCATGACAGTAGCTCCTTCTTTTTAGACTTTGTGCGCAAGGGCCCAGGGAAGCTTTTCATGTTCTGATCCTGTGAGATCGTATCCTTGGTGTTCCTCAGAGATACATCGCCGGGAGCAGCCTTGATCAATGGCCTTGCTGCGCCCGCAGCATATCTAGGCACGTGTTTCGGAAATGTGCTGACTATTGTACCGCCAAACCCAAACTTGAAAACAGGTGCCCCTCTCCACCGCTCGAGCGGGTCGAATTGACTCTCATCAACAGGACGTACGAAGTCCAAATCCGCTGTAGGCCCTCTGGTCTGTACCTGAGGCCTTGCAGGTGGTACTGTCTCCAGCCCCGCATATGATCTAATTTGCGCGGGCTGTCCGAAAGCTGAAGCCGGGCGATTGGGAACATCGTTGATGTATGCAGGGAAAGCTGCTTGAGGCCGTTGTTTCGAAGGTGACTGCGTTTGTGATCGACGAGGTGGTGGCATTCGGTCCGGAGCAGGGGGCTGTGGTGGAGGATTGTTATAGTATGCCTCAACAGGCGCAGAGACCGCAGGCGCAGTTATGGTGTGCGACTGAAGTATAGGAGCAGCTGAAACCTGGCGGAGCAGTGCCGCCCTTCCTTGCGCATGTAGGTCATTCGCATTTTCATCGATAGATCGCTTATGGAACGCAAGAGGACTGGACGTTCGTGGTTGAAAGGGCAGAACAGGCGGGGGCGGGACGTTAGGTGGCCCTTGAGACACATATCTGTTTGGCATCGTAGGTGGACCTTGCGCAGGAGCTGGTGGTGTCTGCTGCGAAGCATAACGATTTGTAGGGAAGTTAGTGGCGCCTGCGGGAGGAGGCGCAGGGGAATAACGAGTGGGTGCTGGCTTTGGAGGTGCGGTTAACGATGTTGGCGCCGGAGAATATCTGGTGGTCGAGACGGCAGGTGCAGCGGGTGCAGACTGTAGAGGCAAGTTCGCGTACGGATCAATGCGCTCAGGGGGCCGCATTTGATATTGGGCATATGGATCTGAAGCACGCGGAGGTGACGGTTGAGGTCGGGGAGGCGACTGATGCATAGAGGGTGGACTCTGAGGGAAAAGTTGTGGTGGAGTAGCAGTGATGTTCTGCTGGGGCGTGTAGCGACCATGGCCCGTAGCTGGCCGTGCTTTGGGTGGAACAGGTAATTCTTCAAAGAAGCTTGAAGATCCTGATTTTGCAGACTCCGGTTTTGGAGGCTGCGTGAAAGCTGAGGCACTTCGATTCTGTAAAAATGGTGCAGAAGCTGGCGGTTGTAGGGGCCCAGTAGCTGGCCCTGGCGGAACATTTGAATAGAACGGCGATTGGAGCGGGTTCTCATTGAGGCTGCTACTTCTCGGAGGTGGCGCAACCGTTTTAGAGGTCTGAACCGGCGCCGGCACATGCGCTCTCTTTCTCGGCTTGATGTCCATGGGTAGGTCGTATGGAGATTTGTACCCGTCCTTGGCTTGATCGACGAAGCTCTTCGCCGTTTGTGCAGGAGGTCTCTGTTGTAGTTGTGCCTGGAAAGAACCCATGGGACCCAGCTCAGGCCGAGAGATACCCACATTGTTATGTGTGCCACCTCTCGAGGGAGACAATTGGAACATGTCCGAGGTGGATGGCTGATGTGGCGCATACGGGTTGCCAGAATCCTGTCTCTGCGGCAGGCGTTGTGTGCGGGGACTAGCCTCTGGAGCAGGGACGTTGGGCTTCTCCTCTGGCTTCTTGACTGGCTCCTGCTGCAACGATGAAGCTTGTGCAGATGGAGAGCCGGGTTCCGAGTCTGGGAGGAGGTCATCGGCATCTTCGACAAGGAACTCATCGTCATCAAGCAGAGCAGCCCATGTTTCGTCAGCACCCCCAGCCTTGGGAGCTTGTGCAGGTTCGGTCTGTTCTTCGCTTCCCACACCTCCATCTCGGGCCAAATCCTCGAAAAAGCCAAATTGCGGCTCGGCAGGCAGAGCGGGAGAATCGGGAGCATCCTTGGAAGAGAAGTGCAGAGAGTCTAAGACTTGAGTGGTGGTTTTCCTGTCTAGCCCAGGGAACTCTTGAGGCGGCTCTGTGGTGCCGTTGGGTTGATCAGCAGTGCCGTTCAGATTGGAGAAGAACGACGCCTCCTCCTCGTCATGTGCTGGCTCTGAGAACTTCACAGCCGGGGTCTGCGTTTCTTGGTCCGAACCGTCGTCGACTGCGTCTTCGCTTTGAATTAGAGGTACCCCTTCATCGAAACGTTGTGTCGCTTCATCAACCGTAGGTTCTTGTTCATTGACTGTCCAAGCCTCGGCCTCGCGACCCCTTTCACGCTCTTCCTCCGCCCAGTCGAGGCTCTGAGGTTGCTGATCAAGACCTTCTTCTTCGGCCGTAGATATCGGCCCTTGCGTGTCCAGCGCATCTTCTGCTGTAGCATTATCGTGGCTTGAGGCGGGGGCTTCAGAGGTCGAAATTTCTGGGAATGTTGCCGTCCGGTGAACTTGGTCCAGGATTTGAGCCGAGTCGAGACGCTTGATGCCCCAGGCGGGATCTAAGCGCTCATCATCATCGTCCGAGGGCAGTTCATCTCCGGCAACGCTTTCGCGGATGGGCTCTTGCGACCATGGCAGACTTTCGTTCCCTTCGATTCCATTTGTATGGCCTCCTGGAATGGTCTCTGAAGGATCCGTCAATTGATCATGGTATGTCAAGGTCCTGTCGTTTGTGGAATCTGCGACATTATTTTCCTCCGTCGTTGATGTTGGCGGCTGTATATGCGTCTCTTCGTCAACAAACCCCATTGGCAGTTTCTTGACTTGATTTCCAACGGTATTGGGATCGTGCAACTGGGCAGGAGTGTTAGGACGTAGCGCCGGCAGCCAGTGCCCGACTTGAGGCCCATCTGACGCCTCTATCGAGTTGTGATTAGGATCGATGGCAGGCTCCATCACGATCTCCTAGACCGAACAGATACTGGTTGATGTCAGCGACAGTTGCACGGAGAATCGTCCTGGAAACACACATACAGCTAGAATAACAAAATGAATGTTACAGAGGGTCTGAAGACATAGCGATGACCCAACTCCTGTTCAATAACGCAGGGATGAAAGCAGACGCTGTTGAGGAATTGTCAAACGGGGATAGTGTTGGAGGCCAACCTGGTCTCGAGAACTTGCGGCGACCTGTGAAGACGCGGAGGGAAGCTGCGGAGCCCATTTCTTACCTAACGTAAGTGGGTAAGTACGAATTACGGGTGGCACTGAATCGCGGTCCGACGCGAATCTCTCTCCAACTTGAAGGTCAAAGCCTCGCTAAGCACATGTTTAACCACCATTTCTTGCAACACTCAAGGCTGCCACGTACGCCACCAAACATCCTCAATCGAACCATAACCAAAACTATTAGATGAAGATCGCGTGCGTCTGTAAAGTCACACCGATCCTTCTACAAGCCTCCCACTGCCGTACAGACCTGTTCTCACCACGGTAGGCCAACATGGCCACAGCCCCTTCAACTTACCCGTAACGACTGAAGTCTGAGGATGAACAAGAGACGACATGCCTCCTTACACTCCACTTCGACCGCCGGGCGACCACGACTCAGCGTCCGAAGATGACCTCGACCTTGACGAACTCGATCCCATCGATAATTCCTCTGGCCAGTCAGCCAAAAAAGCGACAAACGAGTCGTCCCGACGCCCTCCAAATGGATCCTCACAGATCCCACTCCAACGTCTTGACAAGTACGGCGCCGGCCGACTGTGGCGGTCCAAAGGCAGACCGAACAATCCCGTTAATGGCGAAGAGGACACAGAGGGACTGCTAGGTAGTTGGCCGGGACAGTCCCACGGCTATGGACGTCTCAGACGATATTCCGAAGAACAAGTGGGTTGGAATGTTCGTAACAAGAAAGTCCAGCAAGGCAGCGTACCTGATGCTGTCTCCCCGGGCCGGAACACCCCTTCGCGTCGGCCGAGTCAAAGCATGATGTTCCAGGAGTTCGTCAGGCAAGAGCTGGCTGACATGCGGGAGAATCAAGATCTCGAAGGCAATGACTCCCGCGCAATCCTCGTGGGCCAGACTCAGAAGAAGAGATATCCAACGAACGTCGTCTCCAACGCCAAATACACCGCTTGGTCTTTCCTGCCACGAACCTTGTACAACGAATTTTCTTTCTTTTTGAACATATATTTTCTCTTGGTGGCATTATCACAAGTTATACCCTATTTGCGGATCGGCTACATGTCGACTTACATTGTACCATTAGCGTGTGTTCTTACAATCACGATAGGAAAAGAGGCGGTAGATGACATCGCGCGCAGACGACGAGATGCCGAAGCGAATTCGGAACTTTTCACCGGTCTCTCTTTCAAGGACGGTACGCCTCGCGAGCGTGGTGTTGTCGAGGTTCCGAAACGCTCACGAGACATCAAGGTTGGGGACGTCTTGAAGTTGGGAAAGAATCAAAGAGTCCCCGCGGACGTCATCATCCTCAAGAGTTGCTTGAGCGAGCTTGTGGACGAAATCGCAGTTGATGGAGATGTTGACGGCTCTGGGGCTTCTCTTGCCATATCGACCGGCGAGACCTTTATCAGAACAGACCAACTGGACGGCGAGACGGACTGGAAGCTGCGGCTGCCCAGTCCATTGAGCCAGAATTTGAGCATAGCAGATCTGCAGCGCTTGCACATCACAGCTGGAGCGCCTGATAAGAACGTCAACGCGTTCGTTGGTACATTGCAATTACCATCTACTCAGCATGGGCCATATGACCCTCATTCTATCGACGAAGACAGAGGCGGGTCAAACGATGATGATCATGTCCGAAATAATGAATCCGCACCTCTGACGATTGACAATACGGCGTGGGCTAATACAGTCCTGGCTTCAAGCACGGTCACCTATTGCGCTGTCGTCTACACAGGCCGACAGACACGCTCTGCTCTATCAACCTCGCCATCAAGATCAAAGACCGGTCTTCTGGAGAACGAAATCAACAATTTGACCAAAATCCTCTGCATCCTGACCCTTACGCTATCAATCGTCCTCGTCGCTTTGGAAGGGTTTGAGCCGTCGAACGAAAAGCCATGGTATGTGGCAATCATGATCTACTTGATCTTGTTTTCCACCATCATACCAATCAGTCTGCGCGTGAACCTGGATCTTGGAAAATCTGTGTACGCTCATTTCATCGAGCATGACAAGGGCATTCCGGACACGGTTGTCCGTACCAGTACCATACCAGAAGACCTCGGCCGCATCGAGTATCTTCTTTCAGATAAAACAGGCACACTCACCCAGAATGAGATGCAGCTCCGAAAAGTGCATGTCGGGACAGTCGCATATTCAGGTGAAGCCATGGAAGAAGTGGCGGCCTACGTCGATCAAGCATTCGCAACTGGTAGTAAGAAGGATGGACGCGCAACAGAGCTAGGCGCCACAACGAAAACTCGACGAGAGATTGGAGTTCGAGTACGGGATCTTGTACTTGCCCTTGCCCTCTGTCACAATGTCACTCCTACCACGGATGAAATCGACGGCAAGAAGACGGTTTCATACCAAGCATCATCTCCTGACGAGATCGCTATCGTGGAATTCACTGAGAGTGTGGGTTTGCGCGTCCTACGGCGTGACCGGGAGAGTATTGTTCTTCAGTCTGTCACCACTGGCGAACTCGTTGTCAGAGCAGAAATCAAAGACATATTTCCTTTCACGTCCGACAGTAAGCGTATGGGTATCATTGTACAATTATCCTCCGATATTCCCGGTCTGGCGAGCGCAGATGAGCTGTGGTTTTTCCAGAAAGGGGCCGATACCGTCATGTCGTCAATTGTGGCTGCAAATGACTGGCTTGATGAGGAAACCGCGAATATGGCTCGTGAAGGGCTCCGGACACTTGTAGTGGGCCGCAAGAGAATGTCGCCATCCCAGTACGCTGACTTCTCCTCGGCTTACACTGATGCATCACTTGCTCTGCATGAGCGTGACGCAGGGATGGCAGCCGTGGTCAAGTCACATCTCGAACACGATCTGGAACTCTTGGGTGTCACGGGTGTCGAAGACCGCCTTCAGAAAGATGTCAAGCCGTCGCTTGAACTACTTCGCAATGCTGGTGTCAAAATCTGGATGCTGACGGGCGACAAAATTGAGACTGCACGCTGCGTCGCCGTTTCGGCACGTCTTGTTGCAAGGGGACAACATATTCAAACACTGGCCAAACTGAAAACCAAAGCGCAGGGCAAAGATGTGCTGGACATGCTCCGCAGTCAGACGGAATCATGTCTCCTGATTGACGGCGAGTCTCTCGGCCTTATGCTCAGTTATTTCAGGCCGGAGTTCATCACGATCGCGGTTAAATTGCCTGCGGTTATTGCTTGTCGATGCTCGCCAACACAAAAGGCTGAGGTCGCGCAGTTGATTCGCCAGTACACAAAGAAGCGAGTCTGTTGTATCGGCGATGGTGGCAATGATGTTAGCATGATTCAAGCAGCAGATGTGGGCATTGGCATCGTTGGCAAGGAAGGGAGACAAGCCTCGCTGGCGGCAGACTTCAGCATCACCCAGTTCTGTCACATCACCAAACTTCTGGTCTGGCACGGCCGCAACAGCTACAAAAGGTCCGCCAAACTGGCTCAATTTATCATCCATCGCGGCTTGATCATCAGCGTCTGCCAGACAATGTACAACATTGCGGGACATTTTGATCCCAAGGGTCTTTTCAAAGACTGGCTCATGGTTGGCTATGCCACGGTCTACACCATGGCGCCGGTATTCACTCTGGTACTTGACCGAGACGTAGACGAGCAGGTGGCCAATCTATACCCTGAATTGTACAAGGAATTGAAGTCAGGCAAGAGCTTGAGTTATCAGACCTTCTTCACTTGGGTCTTGGTCTCCGTCTACCAGGGTGCCATCATCCAGGGCCTGTCGCAGCTGTTGGTTGGCGCGATTGATGGCCCTCGAATGCTCAGTGTGAGTTTCACCGTGCTGATATTGAACGAGCTCATCATGGTTGCGGTAGCTGTTACGACGTGGCATCCCATCATGATCGTCTGCATCGTTGGCACGGCTGCGCTTTATGCGGGTAGCGTGCCGTTCTTGGGTGGTTATTTTGATCTGGCATATGTTGCTAGTGTAAGCTGGGCGTGGAGGGTCATTGCGGTTGCAGCTATCAGTCTGGTACCTGTCTGGGGTGGCAAAGTGATCAGGCGCATGTGGAAGCCACCAAACTATCGCAAAGTGCAGGGGATATAGCACTGTGATTTCTTGTGTTCCAGATGTCGAGATGTAGTCGAACCACACTATAATATGCTATTGTTAGATAACGTCTTGACCTGTCAAAAAGAGTGCGTCAATCCATGGAAACTCGAGGTTTGCCTGATTGACAGGTGCTGAAGCCTTCCCGAGCCAGACTGTTGGAATGTCCTTGAGATCTGCCGGATTCGATTCGGTACCAGAACGCATTCTCAGCGTTCTTGTACCACTCAAGAGGGGCTGTCATAATCTTGCCGGGCTTTCAGAGTGGATGTCCTCTGCGGAACTTGTCCAACGTCTTGAGTGGAACGTCCACGTTTGCCTTCCTTTCTCCGGTGTGCTGCTGGCTAGCGTGGTCAAATTCATTGTGATACCAGAAACGCAGTGATGAGTCGTCAGAAGTATGCCTAAAGGCCAGTCGCATGCTCCAGACGTGCAAGGGTATCCTGGTCCAGCCATTAGTTTTTGACGTGCATTTGGAACCAGGAAAGTCAGTCCCGGCAGCTTGGCTCGTCCGGGTTGTCTTTTTCGTTTGTGCTAGCCCAGAAGTGGCGTTCCCAGGACTGGCCAGCGGTCATCTGCTTTTTACCTCCTCTTGTGTGGAGATGATCGAAGTGCTGGTAACTCGTATAGCCTGCAATGTGCCTATGCTGAGCACTTGCTGGACCTTTTAACCCAAGAAGCACATGGACGCATCAACGGCCTCTGCAAGCAGCCGGGCGAGGAGTGACGGAGCAGCTGACGATTCCAACGAAGAATGAGTGGGCGCGTGGAGGAAGGCTGTCTTCTCAGTGTAGGCCCGGATGATGCGGCGGTTGCATACCGGTGAGTAGTCAGTGACAGGATATCCAGCAAGTGATCAAGACGGTGAATCCATCCTTGCATCGCCTGCATTAGTCCGGTTCGAGGTAGGCTGGGTTGGTCAGAATGATAACGCTGTCGGGTTCCGAATGGCGTCTCGTCGAGAGAAGAGCTGAAGAAACCGTGCCTTTGCTGCCAACGGCCGGTTTGTCGTCGTGCGAAGCTGCTTCCGAATCATACACTGATTCATTGAGAGCAGCGTTGCAGTCAGTAGGAAGGTAAAGAATCAGGATGAGGGAGATACCACGCAGGCTAAGTGCAGTCCGGATGGAAATCTGCGGCTAAAGTCCAACCTCGCACGACCATGAGATGATGCATGCTGCTTTCGATACCGACGACGTCCAAGACCGCAGCCATCCAAGGTCTGGTCCCGTATGACATCTACGCCGGGGATGGTGTACTGCAGAATATCTCCTCGTGGAATTGATTGATTCCAGGTTGCAGATGGGCATGCATTGCAGCAATGAACCCCTGGGACGCTTTGAAAGCTCCTGCCATTTCATTGTTTCCTGACCTCCTCTTGCCTCCCCCAATAACACACCCAGTCTTGTTGCATTTCTTTGTTTTCGCTCATCACTTCGTCTCATCCATGCTTTGCCCTGCATTTCCACGGTGTTGCTGATGTCCGTGAGAAACCGCCGTTACTGGTTGCCGGATGTGATGTGATGGCTCGCAGTGAAACCATCTTACTTAACCCCGGGTTGGAAACTTCCTTTTCAAATATCGCTACACTTCACTTCGCTTCGCTTCACCCCTTGCCGATGCCCGGGTCGTCACTTGTAGTCAATCGTGTTGAAGGTGAATTCCAGGCATCACTGTTTGACTCGAATCACCGCAACCTCAACCGCACCCACCACAAAACCTATAACCCTCACTACGGATCTGATCGACCTTCGTCAAATATCTCACTCCGCCTCTAGAAGCTGTCAGCCTACTCAGTCTTTGATTTGACAGCCATGGATGCTTCTCCGGAGGAGATAATTGCACTGGCAGATCAGTTGGGTGAACTCGCAAAGAGTGCGGCCACAGCACAAGATCCCAAGACACGAAAACACCAGACATCCGCACTTGTTTTGCAAGCAAAAGAGTTGATCTGGAAAGTACAAGACCCATACGATGCTGTCATGGACCACGTCGTCAACGTAAGGCACCCCTGATGGCCTGCCATAGACTCACTAACAAATGAGTAGGGATACACGATCTCAGCCTGTCTCTCCGCCTCAAAGCTCGGAATCTTCGAAGCAATTCCTCCTACTGGTACGGCCTCCGCAAGAGAAGTCGCAGAAAGATGCAATGCGGCCGAAGAATTGATAGGCAGGTCGTCCCTTTGCCTTTGACAGGCGATCACACAGCTGACAGGTAACCAGTCCGCCTCATGCGACAATTGACCTGTGTCAGCATCTTCAACGAGGTCCGGCTTGGTGAATGGGCACACAATCGACTCTCGATTATGCACAG
Organism: Exophiala viscosa; assembly: GCF_022695815.1. Taxonomy (NCBI): domain Eukaryota; kingdom Fungi; phylum Ascomycota; class Eurotiomycetes; order Chaetothyriales; family Herpotrichiellaceae; genus Exophiala; species Exophiala viscosa. Next base: position 1,591,628 of record NW_026944354.1, on the reverse strand, counting down.
TGAGCATGTTGGCGCGGCAAGTGGCAAGTGGCTGTACAGCGTCTCGTGAGTATTACCCCTTCATGCAAGACAGGATACCTGGACACGTAGCGGATGCTGATTTCCTACCTGCAGGCTTGACGAGATGGCTCCGGCGATGTACCGATTGAACCACTATCTGGACCGTTTCGGCAACCACTCACTCCTCGAAACTTACACTGAAACTCCGCACTCATGGTATTACGACGTGCTGGGCAAAAATTTCTGGGAAGTGATGAACTCATCCCATGACCGCATCGAAAACTTCATCCGTGGCCTTGGGACTTTTGACGCTCTGCATCCGGTGGTCGCCATGTTCCCATTCGAGGAGGCATTGCAGAAAGGTAACTCCCCGAATCGTCCGCTCATGGTCGACATCGGTGGCGGAAGAGGCCTGGCGTTGCTGGAGATGAGGAAAGGTTGCCCGAGTCTTCAAGGTGAACTGGTCCTGCAAGATCGTCCATGCATCCTCGATGACATTTCAGCCGAAGACCTACCAGGAGTGAATAAGATGGCCCATGATTTTTTCCAAGAGCAACCTGTTCGGAACGCGCAGCTGTATTACATTCGTCGGGTCTTGCATGACTGGCAGGACAAAGATGCAGCGCGTATCATGAAGGCTATCGTGCCGGCCATGGCAAAGGATAGCCGCATCATCATCTCCGACATGGCCATACCAGAGCCAGTTACGGCAAGAGATGCTGGAGCTGTCTGGCTGGATCTCATGATGATGAGTATCGGCGGTAAGGAAAGAACTGTGCGCGACTGGGAACGACTGGCGGAATTGAGTGGATTGAAGCTCATGCGAGTGTGGCAAGAGCATGAGAGATTTGGACCTCTTTGCGTCGTCGAATACATGCTCCCGGATGCTCACCAACACCAACGTCTCAATCTTGGTTTGGATGGGGCTCAGGACATTGACGAGGATGAAATGATGACTCCAAAGCTCACTCCTGTTGATGGAGAACATCTTTCAGACCCTTGCCTAGAAGGGCTTGATTCCAAAGAGGTTGACTGGGAAAGTTCTACCGTGGTTGGCGACCGTGAGCAGAGCCTCGAACCGCAATCTTAGGCGCATGTGTGGCTGAAAGAGTCGATGATGACACCGCGCCGGCCTTGAGGTGCTTTATGTGAGCATAGGCATAGAGATGTCGGAGTACATAATGTCGTGAGACGCGGTGGGAGTCAGCCACCAATTCCGGGCTGATTGAAGAACCTCTTGGACAGAAGTACTCTATCTTCATGTATTTCGGAGGAGGCCATCAGCCGATACTATCATTGCCAGCATTACTGCCTCAAATCAACTTTGCGTTACAAAGAAAATGTAGCAAGCGTCGTTACAAGCTCTAGCAAAAGTACTCGACAAATAGGGGTAGAGGCCGGCTCTCCTAAGTTAGAACCGACGTCACGTGCCGAGTTTGGGGTAACACCTGCCTGGGTGAGACTGCGCTTTTGAGTCTGTCCTGCAACATTTGTGATCTTTATGATGTTGAGGTCTGCCATACTTACTTGAAGCGGAGAACTGCTGGCACAATCTCCCGTCACAGGTCACTGACGACTGACTAGCTCTCGAGGATTCTGTCGCAGTTCTCGAGGATACGTCTTAGCAATGGCATCATACCTCTCTTACTTCACATCCAACACCTCATCAAGCGCCCTGCCTGCGTCTCAAGGATCAACATGGTCGAACACGTTCTCCTCTCGGATAGCTACCCTACGGAAGGCGTTGACGAAGGACTCCGAGGAAGATGATCCAGACAACGAAGATTGCTCGCATATATCCAATGTCCTACGAGCTTATTATACAGAGAAAGGCCGTTCTTTGCCTGAATGGCTCCCCCCCGACCCCAAGAAGCCTATCGCTCCTCCTCCTCAGCCACAGGGGGCCTATGGACAGTATGGCAACAACATGTATGCCTCTCAGTTTGGCAATCACCAACCGCATTCGAGAGGATCGTCAGGTGGAAGAGGAGGTGGCTTATCTGATCTATGGGATCCGGCACCGGCTCCTGCGCCCATCGCAGCACCTCCTCAGAGCCTTAGGGCTGCTCGTCCGACACCCCAAGCTCTGCGCTCTAATGACTCGGCAGTGTCACACTCCAGCGGCGGCAGTCAGACCGCATCATTCGGAGCCCCAGCGCCTGCACCCCGACCACTCCCAAGTCAAAGAGCGGGAAGTCACCAAATAAATCCTGCTCCGAACACGCAAGCTCTGGGATCTCGCGAGAGATTGCGCGCACGACTTCAGGCTGGAGGAAGCGGAAGGAGCAGTCCTTCGTCTGGTCTGAGTGGCGGAGGAAGTGGTGGGCAGGCATCTTATGGCCCCTCTGGAGCGAGCAACAACAATCCGAACCGAAGTGGGTCGTCTCAGCCCTATATCTCAGCCTCAGAACCGTGGTCGACGGGCGGAGATTCTTATGCCTATGATGGTGGGAACAACAGCTCCGGTCTTTCCTCGACTCAATATGCTGGTCAGGACTCTCGACAGCGACCTGGCGGGCCACGCTGACGACGAGTTCGCAAACGAGTGTCACCACAACGTATCTGAGCGGCTATCTGCTTGGCATGTTCCAAAATGAAAAGCACATTGAACGAATAGCTGCTCAAAGATTCCGATCTCTGTGGCAGTAAGCAATGCCGCGCCGCAGTGAAAGGACCAAGCCTCGAAGGACGTATTGATTCCGTGCTCCGGGCGGCCCAGCAATTGTTTCGAAGTACTTTTCAACGACCTAACAGGGCTGGGCTTGATCTCGGGCCGTGCCAGCTTCGATCGCAGAGTCATGGTCCCGTTGGATCTTGCGTTTATGGGTCCGACAATGGCGAGCCCTACGATCATCTGGTAACCAAATAATCGGACAGATTTTGGGGCCTATCGGCAATCTCATCTCGCGATTATACGAGCCCAATAGAGGAAAGTTGTGGCGCATCATGGTCAGCCTTGAACAATTTGGGCTGGTGGAAAAGCCACTTAGAGATACTGGGCAGTTGATTTCCGGCTGCAACGGCGTCGCCCAGCCTGATCACTCCATCTTGAAGGATATCCCATGTCGAAGAGAACTATTCGGCTTATCAGCGACATGGCGCAGCACGGAACGTCTTTGTCCCTAGAGGCTGATGTAAGCCCCGACGAGGCTAGCCTCGTTACTCAGCGGGGCACTTCGGCTATCCACTACTGCCTCTCCCACACTCTCCATACACTCGCCTCAACCACGACCCTTACCGCAGTGGACACGACTCGCTTGCCATCAAACGTTAAGTTTACGTTTGTTCTTCTCACCTTTTTCACCCTGGTTACGCCGTCGATCCGATCTGTTGATTCCATTCCGGGCAATCTTTTGGACCCCGACCACCCAGCTATCACCAGCGTTGCTCTCGTTCGTCCGTTCCCACTTACCACTCCTGTTCCGCCGGGCATTCAACGTAAATCACATACCGTACTCGGCTTCTGTCGTCACTGGTTCTGAATAAAATACCACAAGACTCTCCTCGATTTTCCTCCCTGGCCCCCACCCCCCTTCGTTCCGGCATCCTCACCAAAGCCCTACAAGCATGACGGATTTTTGTCAGACGGTGGTTCATTGGCACGTGGCCATGACATTGAAAGACGTTCCGATGATGCCAAAATTTCCTAGCCATCCCTGAGGCTGAAGATCTCCACTGCCACAGTCTTCTTCCATTACGTTAGACGCGGTGGAAGCTGGAGCAATCGTCTCTCCGGATGATGATTGGGCGGGGAGATCTAACCATATGCATCACTATAGACCAAACGGGATTGCTCCCGTCAGATTTTGTTGCAACTACACTCTCCTGAGCTCTCTACCTCGCTTTCAAGAGTCACAATACTTCTATAGAAGCCTATGTGTCAGCTTGCTTCTCCCTTTTGGTGAGTGTTATCGGCCCCCTTACCAGATATCGTCATTTTGCATGCGTTTGGTGTTTGCTCGTTGCGTTCGCGCTGCGCTCTTACTAAGTAATTCCAGCCCCTTTTGGTCCCAGCAATGTGTGTGACGGCGTTGATACATAAAGCACCTTATATCATCACGATTACTCAAGACCACCCAGAGCTTGGTTGCATCGAATTACTACTCATCATCAGTGTGCTGGTGCCTATGGACGATAGACCCCGGGAGATCTCTCAGCGCGCTCGAGGCAAAAGACCATCCACCCAAGCTCATTCTCCTCGTCGAGAAGAAGTGACCAGCCAAGTGACCCTGCCGAGCGATCCAGCAGGCCCAGCAACATATAATCCTTCTTATCCCTCCCAAGCAGCCTATACAAGTTTCAGTCCTACGGCAGAGCAGTCGACGTCTTATCGGGAGATACCTACGTTCGATTTCACAACAGCACCTCAGGACTATACAATGTCGCGACGCTCCGCACACGGACAGGGCACGGGCACAACACCACGGCCACAACAATATCAGCTTGTCTCTCCTGGCACACCAGCTGACCCACGAAACATGACTCAAGTCAGTCCAGGTTTCATTTTTGTAATATTTCCTATGTTTGCGAGTTTCTTTTGCATTTACTCCTTCCCTTACAATCATGTCCTCTCCTCTCTATGCTCTGTCATTCTCCTTTCGTTTCGGGTTTTTCTTTCCTGATTTGAATTGTCCTTGATGTCTTTCGCGCACTCTAAAGAAAGGTGCTGCATAAAGCTGACAAGAGGGTGCAGAATAACAAGGATCAGTTGATCCAATCACTCCGAACTCATCGGGTTAACACCATTACGGAATTGCGGCGCATCGAGAAGATCTTTGCCTTCCTGGACTCGGCTGAGGTGACCGAGCCCATGACCTCTGCATGGGCGCATTATGTCAATTCGAACAACCTCCTGAACGAGCTTCGCGGTCTGACAAAAACCTACCCATTTAGCTCGGAGTGCCTTGATGAGGCAAAAGCCATGGTGGTCCGTGATCCCAGCAGCGTCCGGAGCTGGAATTATTGCTGGCTGGTGCTGGTCAAGATGGAACGAGAGTAAGCAGACATTACAGAGCAGAGAGCTCGAGAAGCTGACGCTTTCATTCAGGAACCTCATCACCAAACATGCTCGAGCTCTTGCTTCAAAGGCAAGTACTTGGGGTGGCCGAAGACCCACGGCAGCAGACTTTGACAAACTCGTTAAAGCCTGTGTGGCGGAATGGACCCGAGCACTCAGGCAGATGCTCCGACACTGGGACCAACCTCCAAGTACGACTGGGCATTAGGTGAGTCGCAACAACGACGATGAGCAGGAGGCACGCAACCTCCAGCACACTACCTGCATTCACTATAGTATGACGAGGACTGCACAGGCTTGCAGCACTATCACACGACGATTCGGGCCAGGAAGCTCGTATGGAAGGGAAAAGACTGGCTATAAGGCACTGGGCACCCAGCATCTCCTCCGACAATGTGGCCATACAGAACAGCGGAAATCTTTCTCTTGTTTCTCGGCTGTGCCTTACCTTTTTGATGACAGCGTCATTCTTTTGTGGGGAAAAACTGTCGTTTAGCGAAGGAGCTCTATGGGTGCATCTATCATCGAGATGTATCAACACGGCCAAGCATCTTAGCTGGGCTTGAAATTGAACTATCTTTGACGTTGCTTTCCACCTCTTCACCCGGTCGTTCGTCCGTGAAACAATCGGTAAAGGGATACTTTGGTCGTCCCAACTGACTATGGTGCATGAGACTAGGAGACGGAGCGCCTCCGTGGTGCAATAGCGCTAGAGGTGAATAGCTATCCAGGTGAGGCCACCTGTCAATGGGCTATATGTAAAGCCGGACCAGGAGGTTGGCTTTGTTGCTTGCAACAGCACAGGGGTGTTGTGATGTTCTTCCTCTTTTGGGCATCCTGATCTTCGCTACAAGATGCGTCGGCTGAGTTAGCAACATACTACCAGGGATGGACTGAAGCCTTGCGGACCACACACTTTAGCGTGGCATCTTTCGAGCAGAGCCTGGGTCATGATCCATATCAGTCCTTTCGAGACGATCTCGAACATGACTCCGTCACGTTGCGCCGCGGAGTGTTCTACTTACAGTATTTGATTCCTGCGGTCATCTGACAAATCTCCTCGAAGTTGACGGAGGCTAGGTCTTCTCCGTCGGCAAAAGATGTCCAAGACCATCTTTGCTCATCAGGAGGTGACAATAGCAGACGGCTATCTATACCCATCGACATATGAGCATTAGGCCACCTGTTGCCCGATTGGGCAGCCCGGCCGGCGCACTATAAATACGGGGCGCATGCCGCTGACGGTACTGTACCTGCCTATCGAGCGCGGAATGCAGGCAACATTGTCGAGTAGCAACAAGCGGCCCCCAAAAATACGATACGAGTAGTGTGGTGTGGTGTGGCACCAAGTTAGGTAGCCAAGTCCGGTGTACACACATCTGGGGCATTTGGGAGCTGTAGGGCACACAGGGCAGATGGCCAGATATTGCATGCAATACGACTTGACGCCCTCGCCGGCCTCATCATCATCACACCCCACGCCATCACCTCAGCCCACCTTCACACTTCGATTATTCAATGTCATTTTCACTGGCTGGGATCCAGCCTTGGGATAGAGAACTAGGCACGTCGCATGCGTGGTCTTGAATAGCGATGAGATGAACAGATGGCTTTCCAAGCCGAGCGCAGATCAATCTTGAGTTGCCACCTCCAGGCAGCACGCTCCGAAACTCAGTGACAAATTGACCATGGACTCGGGTATCGCGCAACATCGCGATACGGACAGATAAGACGATCTCGTCAGTCAAGACGGGGATGGCTACCAAGATGGAAAGTACACTACAGCGAGTGAGGCTCAGGGGTGGTGAAGCCAATACTTAGATGGATTAGTAACGGAGGGCAACAGGGGTTGCGCCGTGATTCGTGCGCCTGTAACTGACCCCCGATCTAGCTTCAGCAGGGCCTTTGCTGCATACGGTTAATCCCACATCGTCAAGATCAACCTCGTCTTCTTTTCCACCTTTGGATTGTTCCGGTCGGCGATACCAGGCCTCGAAGGTAGTGACATACGTCTTTTTGTCCTGTCTTCGAAAATGCTAATGGAGAGTTCTGACTACAGGGTGGCGGCCCGAAGGACACTTTGTACTATCATGACTACCGGAAAAACACCATTCACCAGCAATGTCAATTCCCGATGCTGATATGCGCCGGGAGTCTATCCTTCCACAGGTGGATGCCAAAAGCATCAACGATTCGGTTCTGCTGTATGCACCGCTGATGCTCAAATCGCGGCTTCCTTTCAAGGTACGAGAATCGAGCCTGCCCTTTTCGTCCTCCTGCCAACTTTCGAGTGCATATGTACGGCCCCCAGCTATCTTTCCCAACTTCGTACTGCTGACCGCGGGTGCTGTCCGCTCACCTCCAATGGAGTGCACCCGCAAAAGCGCACCTCGATCGACATGATGCACTTAAGCACTTCCCGATGAACCAAGTCTCTCATCCACTTCGTCACCTTCTCCGCTCGGTCATATCTACCTACCCACTCACACAGGCACGATTCGACACGTACCCCGTTACGCCTAACACTAACCTTCGTCAGGCGAATACTCTGCTAGGAAGGTCGGGTGCAAGTCAACATCTGTCCTGAGTAGCTACTCTCCCCCAAGTTGAACTATTCCTGGGCATACATCGAACAGACATCAAACCAAGAGGCCCTTGCGATTGACGAATACCTGTCTTTTCCACCTTGTCCAGATCAATAAGGTGCCCAATTCCATGTTAGACTTTATCTTCCGCTGGAGACATCAGACTTCGCCAACATCTGCTATTTTGCTTCTCCAGCGGGCTAGAAGCGTTGACAATTGGACCTCTATGCCAGGGTGAAGGAGTCAAGTAGCCAATCAGGGCCTCCAAGACGACACGTTTCGCTGCTGGGAACCTAAACGCCACGGCTGCAGGCACCAGCACCATGACCACCCAGACGCTCTGCAATCCTGAAACCTGTTGCTGTGCTTGTGGGGATGACAACATATCTCCTCGCCGAGCACCAGGGATCCGCAATGACCACACGCTGGTTTACTCCGAGCCCAAGGCAGGCCTCTCATATGCCGCGTCACACATTCGAGACGACGTTGCTGCCTGCGCCAGTAACCCTTCTCATGTCGCAGAGCTAATACACACTCGAAAGGCCCCGGCAGTTTATACCTCGGGCAATGTCAGGTAGCTTCTTGAATAACTGGAATGACTACCATATCAATCATTCGGCAAGAGAGGAAACGATCGTGGCCACCGCATGGGAGAATAGCCGTATGACAGTCGCGGCGTTTGAGTTCCCAGGCCTTAGAGTGTCGGATAGGCTCCGGGATTGATATGCAGCGTCAAATCACGACCTAGTCGGTGCTAATGCATGTACTTGCAGCCGTCGTCTCCACCACGGCTTACATACACGACGAAATCTGTGAGAGCATTGCTGACCTAAATGAGCCCCACTCGAAACAATCAGCAGGGGTCATCGTTGATTGAGAGCTCTGTCGGTTAAACGGTCACCGACCTACTCGTGGGGGCCGCAGTGGCATGCCCGTTCGTCACCCTCGACTGTGACGCTTGGACAGAAAGGGAAGCTCGAGAACCGAACTCACTCGTGTATAGGTCACTTGAGTCCGAGATATGTCGCCTTATCACGCTGATGGTGACGTCCGCAGAGGAAGGCTTCCTCTCCATGCTCTCGAGCGTTTCATGCAGAAGCCTAACCTGGTGGCTGCACTTGCGGCGAGCATCGCCGGACGCATCCAGTGCCTCCACCGACCATCATTGCGACATCTCTGGAAACCATGCGGCGCCAGTCCCAGTCAGTGGTGCTGACGTCCACAACAGATGTAGCTTCTGATCTTGCAGGTCCTTGTCTGTCTCTCAGACCGCACACAGTCTCGGCCAGCACGCTTGACTTGCCAAGTCTACCTGCTCTCTTTCGACGGTGCTAAATCTGTCAGTGAAGTTTTTCATGGAGCCAAAATCTAGATCGATCAGTTTCTCGAGTCTCGAACAACAGACGCCCTTGCCCAGGGCCACATGCACTTTGGGCAAGCCCCACTGACTTGACATGACCTATTTTCTTTATAAGTGCAACGTCTGCAGGAGGAGGCGGCACGCTACGTGACGTTGGGGGTGGTCCTGATCCTTCTCCGCCATGTGTCTAGGTACGTCCTGCGTCTCGAATCCTTGAGCACTCTGTGACAGGTCACAGCAGTTGCCCTACCATACCCATTGATACACTTGTGGTATGCGCACAACTCCGTTGTTGACTCCTGAGCCATTGATCCTGGTCTCAATGGTCGATGATGCGGGATTGCTCTAATCTCATCCTATCAATGAGGTTCGGAACTGCAACTCTTTCTATACAGCTCTATGCGAAGCATGCATCACGCTACATCTGGAACAGTGTGTCAGGATCGGCAGACATAGGGCAAAGAAATGCCCAGTCGTCCAGGTTGGTAGTGCGATAGGCTTGCATTGCACAATGGGTACAGTGGGCGCAGGATGTGTGTCTACCCACTATGATATGGTAGTCCTGTTTTTCCTCGGGTACATGCTTCTCGGAACCCAGTCAAGTATGTTTCCGCGGGCCGAGAGTTGATCATCGAACTCAAGTTACGAGGAACATCGAGCTGCTGACCTACGCAGCCTACGTCAATACTGATCTCTGAGGAGAGGCCCGAGGGCCTGAGGGCTCAAGGGTCATCACTTCGGAAGGGTAACTGGTCGAAACCGCTGTGCCGGTAAGAGGTATGATGCAAGGCCTATTTCAAGAAGATGCAAAGCACAATGATCACCTTCGTCATGGGGATCCAGGGAAAAGTCCGGGAGAAGCTGCACGTTGCCGCAGGATATAGGTCGCGCATCTCGAAGTGAACCGCCCAGTAAAGAGGTTTACCGCCTTGCATGAAGCACAGTAAGGTACTGACCCCTGCCCGATCACGACGATGTGCAGACACAGTTTCACGCTTGACCAGACTCGACTCGTGCGGGTTTTGCTTACGAAATGCCTGGAAGTGGTTTATGTCATCAACCCTGTCCTGCCCCAGCCCCCAGAGTGGCAGAACCCCGGCGAGGAACGTGGTGGAGGACACCTGATGAACCATTTCATTGGGGCCCGCGACACGATGTGATGTGATGTGATATCATGTGAGTTGAACAGGAAGTACGAGTCCATGGAACACTGCAAGCCGGCATCTTCCTGTTGTGTGTCTGACGATATCATTCTGCTTTGGGCAGCTGTACTATGTACTATCACAGCCGGCCCTTACTTTCTACCAAGCATGATGCAGGTCGAACATTTCTGCAAATGCCCAAAGTGGTGTTTCCTTGACAACGGCTGCATTGTAAGGAAAAGGCTTATGAAATGCTAAACCTCGCGAAAGATGTATAGTATGGCCCGCGTGCTCATTGCCACCGACCTCCTCCTCGACCTTGATCATGTTCTCGGACGGACCTCGGGAGGAGAGCATGCATTGTGCATATACTGTAGTGGGGGGCGCCATATAGGGTAAGGGGTAAGGCTGCGCCGAAGATTCCCCATCAAAGTCGGGCGAGCACACAAGTTGCGACTTCTGCACTCGCGGTTCCTGAATATTTGCGTCCTGCGGCCTGCAAATCGCCTTACCTTGTAAGAGTCGGTGAAAGCGACATGACTCTTTATGAGCCCGTGGTATAACCGACATAGCGCTCGCAGCTCTCGATCAAAGTAGCAGCAGGGGCCGACAAGAGAAAGCATGTCGCAAGAACGCACCACATCATCATCACACAAATAGGACAGGCCTTTCACCATCGTTCACGAAGAATAGCGGGGTGAGAGATGTATACTTCATTCGATCGAGGCTAATGCTGCGTAGACTAAATTTTTGGTCCGCTGAGCTTGCTAGCGACGGTTTTGACAGCGGCCTCCTCCCTGCTGAGAAGCCACATGAAAAGCATCTGGACGAGGAAAGCGTACAGAGCCAAAAAGTAGGTCCGTCTGTTCTTCTGTGCCCTTGCCACGGTATATGAACTGCCACTACGCATGGCAGACGGATCTCCAGAGCTGTCTGGTAATAGAACGTATTTTAAAGAGCGAAGCTGTGCGAAGTCAGCCGATTGTACGCGTAGTGGACGCAGAGAAATGGAAGGAGACATACCAGAAAGAACGCGTTCGCGTACCACGTGTAGAGAAACAGTGTCCAGCCAACCCAGTTGTTCGTCCCACTACCCGCTGTAAAGACCTCGCTTAGAAACAACGTCACTATCACGCCCACGAACTTGTACCCCGAGTAGGCGACCAGGTCTAGTAATTGAGAGTCATTGCTGATGCTGAGCATGTACATTGCGAGCTTGAGAACGATGATTTCGAAAATGATGATGGCGAGCGCCGTGCTGGTTATGCTGCCCAGTATTTCTGGGTGGAATGAACCTCGGATGCCTGCGAGGACTGTTGAGAGAAGGATATATGTGATTAGCGCCATCATGGGGATGTACATGTCTGGGGAGTTGAGGTCGTCGCGCGGAGGGAGGTAGTTGAACGAATAGGTTTGCTGGGTCATAGAGCCGTCGGCGGCGGTGGATGAGGTGGTCATTCGTGCTTGCTGTCGTGTCCACGGCTTGTGGCGCCAGGGGAACAGGACGATCAATAGTTTTCGAACGACGTATGAGTTGGAGACGTTGAAGTAGTGCTTCAAGGCGGGGACGGAGATGTATCGGTTCAGCTATGAGATGACGGTGTTAGCGGTGGTTCTTAGTTCGACCTGTTGAGTTCATTGGAGGTATCGAGAACGTACGTTCTGCTCCATATAATCCTGTCCGGCTTTCATTGCGGTTTGACCGACTTGGAAGCCCATCTGCGCGGTTGGATCGCTTATGAAATTGAAGCCTTGTCCGAAGGCCCCTCCACCACCAGCGGCCGGGCCAGCAGGCTGTCCCTGGTAGGGGTTGCCATAACTGTTTACTTGAGGCTGGGAGCTCTGCTGTGAGGCCGGTGGAGGAGGGGAGCGCAGGTTGGGCACCTGTGAGATGTGCTGCGGACGGGGATGGAAGAGTTCGGGGGACTTCGCTGGCGGAGAGTGATGTGTTCGCTGCATTTCGGCGTGGGCAAGACAGAAGCGTGTGGCGACTATTCGAGACGACAGTATCGGTGTAGCACGAGGTCGTTAACAGCAGTCTATCATATTGCAGTGGTATTGTTGACGTGGTCAAGTCAATTAGGAAATCTGTCCCTGATGCGGGCCTCTTTTCAGAGATACTTCATGCCGCTTTTATGTGCGCGTCAGCCTCGTCAGGAACCCTTTTTACCCAGGGCCTGATCGGTACTTCCATGTACTAGACTACCGAACAAGGATGCGCCCTCGTCGACAGTAGAGAGGCACTGCTCTTCTGGAAAGTGTTCAGTCTCGAGCCAGTCCGACGTGCTCCAGGCATGCTGGACAGCCAAACTCTCCTGTATGCGGAGAAGCCGTCATCATTGCCAACGTCATGACGGAGCAACACCGTCTCATTATGCGACAGCAGCAGCCTGACTTGACATAAGTCTAGAAAGCTCCTGAAGTATACACCATAACCGCTCTGTGCTCATTTCGAGGTCCTCATTCGTCAAGATGTCTACGTCAATCGTGACTTTTCCTCCCTCGGAAAGCGCAGTGCGCGTACGAATGATGAACCCCGGTGCGGTCATGACGGTCAAAGCAGAATCCTTTGTTAAACCTGTCCAGAAAGGCCATGAACTGCTGAACCTCACCTGCACCGCATACTTGATCGAACATGAATCCTCCGGGAAGAAAGTCATGTTCGACCTCGGTGTACGTAAGGATTGGTGGAATCTCTCCCCAGTCATCCATAAACGCCTGGGAAGCACCATTCCTGGCCTGAGAGTCGACACCGATGTCCCAGAAATTCTCAAAAACAATGGTATAAGTCTAGATTCGATATGTAAGTTCGCTATACATCATCTCTCTAGACCATGTCTCTCTTACTAGATCAATCAGCCTCAGTCATCTGGTCGCACTATCACTGGGATCATGTAGGCGACATGTCTCTGTTTCCTCATTCTACCGAGATTGTTGTCGGAGCTGGCTTCAAAGACTCTACGGTTGGTCCAGGTTACCCGGAGAAGGAGGACTCGCCCCTACGTTCCTCTGACTTCAAAGAACGGCATCTCAATGTGATAGACTTTACGAAATCACCTTCAGAGATCGGCGGGTTCGCGGCGCATGACTTTTTTGGTGACGGATCGTTCTATATACTTGGTGACGATGTCCCTGGCACGCGTGAGCTAGCGAGCTGACCAATACAGACACACCGGGACACTGTCTGGGACATATGTGCGGCCTAGCCCGCACGACAGGCGGCAAAAACAGCACATTCTTACTTCTGGGCGGCGACATATGCCACTTCGTCGGAGACCTGAGACCGAACAAATCCTATCCTTTACCAGATCCGATCCCTAACGATGTGCTCGACAAGGATTCCTTCTTTCCAACTCCATGCCCCTGCAGCATTTTTACGGATCATCATCCAATCCTGTCTGACGACACTGATGTGGAAGAGAGAAGGACCACCCCATGGTACCAGGTTTCCGACCACGAAAAGTCGGCGTACGTTGACCCGCCTGCAGCGCAGAGCTCGGTAGACAAGCTTGTTGGATTCGAAAGGTGCCCCAACGTGTTGATTTGTCTCTCTCATGATTCTGGACTGTTGCGGTATCTACCGACGCTCAACTCGGATCCAAAATCGGATTTGAACAGCTGGCGCAAGAACAATTGGAAGGAGGAAACTCGATGGGAGTGGTTGAACGAGCTGCCACGGGACGGGAAGCCAGGTCGAAAACCTATTGTCGAAGGCCTTTGGCGGGATGGCAAACCCTCGGATAGGACATGACAGCGTGTATCGCAAATACATGCAGCTAAAGCTTGGGCATAGAGTCCAAGCCATCCTCCATGAGTCAATGCTTCAGCATGACTCCTACCAACCAAGATAACAGCTTGCTCGAATCAGTCGCCCCCAGACGGCTACAAATTGCAGACAAATGCTTCATCCAGAACACCATCGTGAGAACACGGTCCCAGGTCAGTTGTGAATGCGCTCACGAACAAAGATCCGCCTCTGATCTAACAGCCCAAAGAATCTCAACAATAACAACATAAACAAAGCAGTACTAATCGAACTAACTACCGCCACGAGAACCATATGCCTTAAGAGGAATATCTTCTGCGGCCGTCGCGATTCCCGTCCCTCCACAATCGCCATCCGGCCAGTCATTTTCTTGATAGGTCTGACTTTCTCATTAAGACCAGTCTGTAAACCTCGCTGCATTCCAGGCAGGCCGTCCATGCTGAAGGCGTTCTTGGACGCCCAATATCTGTGGTCTGTCAGCATGACGTGGAAGAATTTGTGGCATTGCGAACCTCTCAATCCCATCCTCCCGTTTCCCAGCCTTCTCGTTGGCCACCCGCTTCTCGAAAAAGTCATTGAGCGTGGGCCGAAATGCCACGAAATCGTATAGAGGCATTGAGAATCCGCAGGACGTGCCAACCTGGTGTATGTCGACCACGATGATCGATCTCGTGCCCGGGATGATCGTGACTTTTTGGCTGGAGATGATGTCGTTGAACGCTGGCGTGCCATATTCTAGAACGCGCCCTGTACCAGCTCCCGTCAGCTCCAACATCCTGTCTGCAGAATGTCGCCCCGAGAGGCAGGCTTACCTTTCCCAAACAACCTCAAAATGCGCGGCGGCCCAGTGAACGCATTGAACATGACTGTTATCCTCGCGTTGCCCGGCTCATGTAGATGGCTGGTAGTCTCGATCCCCGAGCCCGTGAGGTCCATGTACCAAAATTTGTTGATGACAATGTCCTTTTCATCGTCGTCCTCGTCGTCGGCTGAAATAACCTTGCCGTCTTTACGTTCCTTGATCACACCGAAGAATGGCCCGCCTTTGTCGGAAACACCTTTCGGCGAGACATTGATGTGCCCTTCGCCGGAAAGAGGCGCGGAACCGATCCAAAATACTTTTTGTTCGAGGAGCCAGCCTACCAGCTTGGGTGGTAGAGTCTCGTAGAATACGCCCATTGTTTCTGTTTATTGTTGAACCTGGCTGACCATGGACGAGGTCTCAGCACGACGGATCTGGAAGTAATGAATGAGGTGAGGCCTTGATAACTTATTGCCTGAAGGCGCTGGTCGCCTAGACCAGCTTTAGTTCACATATGATTGTAATGGCGCAATTGCTGTTGGTCATTGACATTTCCCATTAGGTATTGAGTTGTCGTCGGTGTTTATTGATGAGTCAAACCTTCAATCTCGGTGCATGTTGTGGTGGCTCCAGCGTTGATCGTCGTACTTACTCGCACCCTAGCGAGGCATTTCCTGGGGCTGCCGACATCGGGACCAAGCCGCCCAGCGTCCTGGCCTGGGCTGGGCTGGGCTGGGCATAGGATCCACGTCCGGCACGAACTCCTCAAAGCATGTTTTGGGCCATGACTCGGCCAGCGTCAAGTGATAGCATACGAATGCTTCCGGAAAGATAATGCTCGCTAAAGTACTTCAATCGTACATGTCATGCCTTCCAATACGCACATCATTGGTCAGGCTGTCAAGGCGCTGCATCGTATCCAAACAGTGTCCTAGCCCTGGATTCCTAGATTTTGGCTCTCTTTGCCATATCCGCTGCGTCCATCAACTCATCCTCCTCGCGCTTGCGTTTGCAAAACTCCTCAAAACCGTTTCCTTCCTTGATCCATACGTCCTTGACTTCCCACGTGCGTTTGTCCCATTCTGCGGCTTTGACAGCCCACTCTTTCATGAGTCGCTCATTCTCCTCTCGGTTTTTGTTGGTCCGATCGGTATATGGCTTCCTTTCTTCGTCTGAGAGCGCAGCCCACATTTTGCCTAGCTCCACACGGACTTGGTCACGTTCTGACTGTTTGCTTCGTTTACCAGTCTTCTTCCGCTCGTCGCCGAGACGAGTCTTGACCTCCTCCCAATGCTCACCCGAGTATAACAAGAATGAGTTAACGTTAGCCTTGGCTGGCTTCGTTGGAGGTGGTCCGAGATCATCATAAATGCGAACCCACATTGCAGCGTCCCATGCTTCTTGCAGCGTGTTGTCTTTCTCCTTTATGGGCCGTGTAAACGTGCCTGCAGGTAGAAGCTCGTCTCCCTTCCTTTTGCCGCCCACTACCATGTGTGTATCCATCTGTGTCAAATCTATCGAAGCGGTAGATAGTTTCTTCGAGGTTGATGCCGGAACCAGTGTCGGTGGGATCGGTAGAGAGCCTACCATTGACTCAAAAACTTCGTTGGCAGCACGAAGGCCTGAGAGGTAGGCGCCGTGGACCGTGGCAGGATGGGTGGCTATTGTTGCCTCTCCAGCAAAGAACAGGTTCTGTATGGGAGCAGCAATGAGATCATAGTCACCAGGTCTCGCTTCGGCAGCTACAAAGGAATAAGTGCCTCGTGCAAAACGGTCTGAGCCCCATCGAGTGACGATGGATTCCAGCGGTTGCGGTACGTTTCTGGCACCGAAGACGTTCTGGAGCTGTTCAACGCATTGTCCAACGAGTACTTCGTCACTGACTTTTTCTGCTTCATGTGCCGACTCTCCTGCCAAGAGAGCAATCAAGACAGGTAGTCCACTTGTTTCGATGCAATTCCAGAACAGGTAGAACTGTCCACGACCCTCCTTGTAATCAGCCTGATGAAACCCGGCCGAATCGCGAGGCGCTCGAAGAAGACCAAACATGTCTCTGTTGACATCCCAAAAAGGTTTCTCGAAAACAAGAATGACCTTGTTGAGCAGGCCAAAACCCAGTCTTCTGATTGCGTCACGTTTCCATTGAGGTAGTGGTGGATCAAACTGAATGGACTGTTCTTTCAGCACACCGAGCGGAGCAGCAAACACCACTTTGTCGGCTTCAATGGACTGGCCGTCTTCACATGTGACAGTGGCTTTGCCTTGCGAGCCGGCCGCGCTGTATTTGATGCTCTTTACTGCTTTCCGTGTCCGGACGTCGAGAGGTTCAGGATGGCGCCACAATGCTCGCGGAACCTGTTGATAACCTCCAACCACTTGTGCGTGCTCGCCTTCAAACTCGTTGCCAATGTCTTGATCCCAACCACGCAGGCTCAACTTGTCGACATTAGCGGCATTGGCATATTCCAGGTTTGCAAAGTGCCAGTTGAGCAAACGAAGAGCGTAGGGCTTGAGGTCGAGGAAATTCTGGTACTGATCAATACCAGCATTCATCACCGTGCCGAGAGACTGGTTGAGCTGCTTGGCGAGGTCTTCCAACTCAAGAGTCTCATGCATCTGTGTCGTCTTTCTTAGCAAGAAACCAAACTCTTTCGCTGCTTGAGCTGCAGGAAGTTGTGTCTTGGTCTCAGTGCTTGTTTCGACCTCTTCTGACGATTTGTCGCCCTTGGCAGCTCGATGACCTGCGCCTCTTCTTCGTGACTTTTTGCTGGGCAGCAATTGGTCGATTGTACCCAATGCAGTAGCCTCTTCAAATTGTTTTATCGTGAGACCTTCTTCGTCAGGAGGCTCGCGTCCAGCGTCAATCAGATCTTTATCGCCTTGCGCAGTTTTTCTGACGGTGTTCTTGAGACGGTAGTGTCCCGTACGGTCAAGGACATCATTGTACAATCTTTCTATCATCGCATCGTTGACACCGTTGACTGGGGTTCCGTCGATATCGTAGAGGGTAGAAAGGTCTCGTAGAAGGTGATAATCAAGGGCCAATTGACCACGAATGATTGCATCAAGAGGATTTCCGCGTTCGAAGCCGACGATGATGTGGGCACCCATTTCGGCAGTAGGTCTTTGATCGGCAGACAACTTCGAAGATCGCATGCTTGTTAGTGGATGAGAGTAGATACGTCCACCTATTCTGTCCCGTCCTTCGAGAACAATGATTTTTGGAGAAGCATGGTCTGGGTAATGCCGAAACAGATTCGTAAGCTGTCGAGCAGTACTCAAGCCAGCCATACCACCTCCAATGACAACGATGGTTTCGCGAGAAGTCTCTTTCTTGGGCCGGCCACGGCCTGCAGACTTGGCGACCGCAGGCGGCTCAACGCATCCAAAATTGATGTAGCCTCGACGTAGCAGCCATTCATAGGCGAAGCAAGCAAGCCGAGTCCAACGCTCGTCTTTGATGCAACCGATGGCTTCTTCAAGGGTTACACTCACGCTCGGATTGCGACTCCATAACCTTAAGATGCCGTTTCGTATATTCAGATACACGCTGACGTGCGAATAACATAACTTGTCTTGCAACAGTTTGTGCTCGTCTTCATGCAATGCATAGGGATTGAGTCTCGATGCTTCTGCAGCAGCCACACACTGGCCGGCGTACTCGGACGGGGAAAGTCTAGATGGTATGGATGATTTCGCTCTGCAGGTGGTGGGCGCTTTTAGAAACATGTAGGGGCTCACAATGTTTGAGGAGTCGGACTTTGTTTCCTGTTTGATTGTTGTTGTACCTTTTTGATCGACAATCGATGATGCGACAGAAGCGGAGGTCAAGGAGCTATTGGGAGAATAACGATTCTCGCTCTCGACCTGAAGACTTCTCAGTAGCGAGGCTGGCCCGGTGGAAGCCACGGAGTCATCGTCTTCTTCCATTTTGATAAATTCATCGTCCGAGTCATCGAGCATAGGTTGATCATGACTAGAGAGTGTCAGTCGTCAGAGTCTAGTCTAGAGGTATATTACCTCCAAGCATGACTTCTGCAGTCCATACCTTGAAACGGCCGAAGTTGGCATGCCAGACATCTCGACATCGGGCATTACCGACCCCATGGTCTGAGCCGTGTTTGAAGGTGCTATCACCGCCGCCATGTAGACATCTGTTCCGCTAATGAATGACTTGATATTGGCAATGGCCCGTTGATAATATCGGCAGATGGGTTGAAAGTCAAGTAGACGATCGAGAATAGGTCTTGAGCAGTGGTCTGGGTATCATTAGCCTTCGTTCATCATGACATTCCAGATTCTCTTGCATGGTATGATACCTGCTATGTGTGCGCCCGCGAGTGATACGCTCCACTAGTGTCTTTTATATGAAGGAGAGTCGGGCTGTTTTTGTCAATCAGCCGCTACCTGTCTAGTAGATGTCGGCCAGGTCGTTGGAAGAGAACGTATCGGTGGGCGAGGAAGCATGATCAAGCCGTAGACTTGAGGTCATGAAGAGTGCGAAGTCGAGGAAGAAAGAGGTTGTCCGCCGTCCGGGAGCCACTAAAATGGCGTTCTCGGCATCTCTAAACGTCTTCAACCGCAACCCATCAACGACGACCATATTTTCTTTGATATACCATCAAGGTAACAAGCAATGAGCACCATGGTCTCATCTACTGCGAGTTCTCATCTTATGAAGCTACAAATCCACCTCAATGATGCGATTGGCCACTACTTCAGTCGATATGCCTCCCTGCTTACCCCTCATACCACACAACAGCAGCAGCTCCTGCGCTGACCTTGATATGTCCTATATGGCACCGACGTCGGGAAGAATCAATCAGGAAAATCTTTTACCGTACCAACGGATGGACTTATTATACTCTTGACCCGTTTGACGATCATGATGGCGATATCGATGCCAATCTATGTTGGTGAAAAATTTGCACACGGTCATGAAGGTATCATCGTTCGACATATATGATATATCTGCCCACCTTACATTGCCTCTCGGGTACTAAGACTACCTTTACTTCCACCGACAGCTCTCCAAACCGATCTTCTATGGAACCGCTATGGAGGCTTCACGTCATTCATGATGCCGTTCACACACCATAGTGATATTAGTGGTAAGGCTGTCAGGTTTGTCCCAATGCTCAATGTCATTACGTATAGGTATACTTTGCGTCCTCTTTGAAAAGGTCTTTCAAGCCCTTCATCCTTCGTGCTTCTCCCTCTTGTTCAAATTTCATATCTGCTGGCGGCAAGGCTGACTAGTAGGACTTGTCTAATCGATGTCACCCTACCTGGCCTGATCGATGTACGCTTCTGACCCTGATCTGGCAGCCATACACCGGACGAGCTCCTCGACTTGGATCTTATCATGCAGTGATGTGTCAGTATTCGACATGAAATGGTTGATGAATATAGCCGAAAAGGTCGGAAGACAGAAGACGGATGAGATCGAATTGTTCCAAGCACAGCATGCTGGCCATTGTCAGCCATTCTTGTGTGAGAGAAAGCAGGTCACGAGAAGGACAAGTCATGGTCCCTGCCGTATGTCTGCAACTACGACAAGAACGATTCCTGGTAGCGCTAGGCTGAAGACAAGGCCGCCGGCTCCTGCAGGACACGACCACAGCGGATAGCGACAATGTACTGGAACAGAGGTGTTATTGGCCTTGATGTAGCAATCTAGCACAAGCAAACCACACAAATGCCCACAAAGCAGAGAATGCAAAGGCGTCCATCCTGCGCTTCCTCAACATCCAGTGAATACCAAATTCGTAGCTGCCATGTTTCGGCTTGATAGAGCGCAGGTGGGGTCAATCACCTTCCTCAAGGGAAACAGTCGTCATTCATTTTCTTAGCATTCAACTCCATCTTGCTCAACTTTAATCAAGAATGCAAAATCGTGAACATGCAGTGTTTTGAGCATACTCATCATGAATTCAAGAATCATGGATCTGTTACGACCACAACCCTGACACGATGATATCCTTGACAATCATTCGTCCGTACTTCATCCGCAGCGTATCGAAGGCGCACTACTGCTCGGTCACGCAAGTACTACCAAATATATTGTCCTTTCCTGTTCGGACAACAAGAAACATGGCCACGGTTAAAGACTCAGTCCCACACATTATTCGGACAGCGGAGGATCCTCGAGAGAAGGGCGTCTGGACAGCACGCCTGAGTAAGATAGAGCAGGTCAACTCCAAGATACGTTTGCTCAGGCTGAGTCTTCCAAAAGATGGGGTAGGTCTCCTGGCATCCTGTGCACGGCAGGTTCCACAATCCACTTGATGAGAATGAAGTGACTGTATATCTTTTTCCCCGGTGACTTGGATTGCTGTTCTTTCAACCGCGTTGATAAGCAATCTGGTCGGCCAACCACGCGGTCATGGTTCCTCCTTCGAAATAACGTCCTACTTTCTATACGTGCATTCTTCCGTTGACAGGAGATACTGGCTCACAAGAAGACCAAATCTAGTAGTCACCTCTCCGACACCTCCCAGGTCAATATGTAGACCTCTACATCCCCAACATCGACGTGGTCGGCGGCTTCACTATAACTTCACCGCCACAGTCAGCGGGCCACAACCAAAATGACCCGCACATTGAACTGGCCATCCAGTCTTCGCCTGGGAACCCACCAGCGGCATACCTTTGGCGACCAGTGCCAGAAATACTCGATTCGACCGTCACGTTCCGGATAGGTGGAAATTTCGCCTATCCACCACTAACACTGGGTCGAGAACAATGTGAGAACATCGAAAGAGCAGTCTTCATCGCTGGCGGAGTAGGGATCAACCCAATCATGAGCATGATCTCCGCAATGAATGAGCTGGGAACAAAAAGCAAGCTCGGTGGTATGGTGAAAACAGTAAGAGTGTTGTATTCCGCCAGAAGAGAACGGAACGAACAGGGGAAGGGAGAGGAAATTCTCTTCGAAAAGAGGTTGAAGGATATTGCTGAGAAATGGGGGGACGATAAAGATGTGGATTATAGATATACATTGTTTGAGACTGGTGGGAGACAAGCTCAAGAGGAGAAAGCTGCTGATAACATGACGACCCGATTTCGACGCATGAACCACGATGACCTTCTTGAAGCTGTCGGACCGGAGAACACCCGTGGCCACACGGTTGTCTATGTCTGTGGACTTCCTACGATGACCGACGAATTCGTCGAATTGTTGAGAAAGACACCCGGGCTGAATGAGAAGAGGGTGCTTTGCGAGAAGTGGTGGTAAGACAAGTGTCCAACAGAACATGATCAAAAGTCGAGGGCGAAACACATATAGCCTGTACTCTTCGCAGTGGGAGATGAAGATCAAGGACAAAGACATCCCTCAATGGATTACTATTGGGTATCATGATGTACTACAATGTCCATGGCCCATTTTCATCCACAATCTTCCGTGCTTTTCGTCGTCGTTCGTCCAATCCAAGTCAAATGGGTACAAACGAATATTTTATACTCAGGCTCTTTCTACCCCGGAACGCCATGCGATACCAAAACAAATCCAATTCAGCAGAGGAGAGGTGGCCATGAAAAGACATTCAGAAAGAGGATATCACATATTGACCACAACGTTGCCTCCATCCACGATGATCTGCTCATCAATGCGGGCCTCCGTATTTCCCCACTCCATCCTCTTCCAAGTCGATATCCTCGCTTCGTTCATGTCAAAGTCGAAGAACCGGACACGGCGGTGGTAGCCATAATAGCCACCGTAACCGCCAAAGCCGGCTCCACCGCCGTAACACATCCACAGCGCAGGCTTCTTCTTACTCTGGTCCAAAGCGGGCAGACAGTAATCATTGACATGGTCGTGACCGCACGAGACCATGACCACACCCTCTTCGACCAGCGCACCTTTAAAATTCGTGTTGAAGCCTGGCGCCGTAGGCGGTTCCGTCCAGTTTCCCACCCACTGCAATTGGTCTGGGTTTCTGTACTCGGGCAGCGGTATGTGTATGAACGCAAGGTCCATGTGTATATGTGTATATTCCTTATGTTTTCTTTTCAGGGATTGGGACGTGCTCTTGAACCAGTCGATTTGCGACTGTTTGAGCCAGTCGTACCCTCTGTACTTGTGCTCGTCAGGCGAGTACGAGTGCGTGTCCAACATGTAAATAGTCAGGGCGGAGTGAGAGGTCGAGCCCCTCCCCAAAATTTCGACGACGTAGTTTCCTACGCCTTCGACGTCCTCGGGCCCGGCGGTCGACATAGAATAGGGCAGACCGTCCATGATAGCCATGCTCTGTGCTCGATCGAGGTTGCCTTCGTCATCGTGGTTGCCAAATATGCCTGCGTAGGGTATCTTGTGGCGGGCAAATACTTCCGAGTATTTGTAGATGGCGCTCTGCGAGTCTGGGGCCGTATCGCCGTTGACCTGGTCGCCTGAGAGGATGACAAAGTCTGGTTTCTCGTCTTCGATCAGGCGCTCGATAAATTCTAGGGTTCGTGGGTCGGCGTCGCAAGGCTTTCCAGCGGGCAGGGCGTCTCGACATTTACCTAGACCAGTCGAGAGATGCAGGTCTGCTGCCTGCATTATCTTGAACTTGCCGTCTTTTCGAATTCGAGGAATAGGCTTCTCAACTTTCAGGGCCGGTCCCTTGCGGATAGTGAGTCGTGGCTCAGGAGTGTCTTGCCCGCCGTCAACGAACAGTGATATATCTTGGACCCGCCAGTTTGAACGTGGATCAACTGCGTCTGCGCCGAAGAGGACATCAACGCCGGTGACTATCTTGCTTTCGTCGGTCCTTTTGGCGGACTTTTTGATCCATATTCCTGTCGGCCGCGATTCCCACCTTTCGTCACTAGAAAGAGGATCCATGGCGGAAGGCTGTATGCGACCGATCTTGATGTCGTGGACGACTTCCTCGTGCGCCGATAAATCATCCTCGCGTTTCCTCTCGACAATGAGGTAGGCCTTTGTCACGAGGCCTTTTCCTAGATATAGGTCCTTGTTGATTCGATGCCAGTACTCTCCATCCTTGGTACACCGGCTGAAAGGGTTCAACGAGGAACATGTCACGACTGTCACGTCTGTGACCACAAAGCCTGGATGATGTGCGGGAAGATGATTGTGTATGGAGATAGGAAGGACTCGGTATTGATTGTCGAGGAAGAGGACGAGAAACAGTACAACTGTAAGGATCACGCCCAGCTGGATGCCAGTGCGTACCTGTTAATTTGTCAGAGGTGCTCGATTGACGGTGCTGTCAAGCTAATACATACAATTCTCCTTGTCATGTTGGCATGTGGCTGAGGAGGGCGCCCGGTCGGGCTCTCAATCGCTGTACACCAGAATAGGAGGGATCAACCACTTCAAGAGTAGTCGCAAGCGAGCGTTCAGCGTGTCCTCGCGCCTCGTAGATTGTTGAGGTCGTATGCGACAATCGGCGAAGTGTGATTGTTTCGTGGCTGAACTTTCCTTCCGTTCACATTGCGGTGCCGAAAGACGATCGACGAAACCTGTGGCGCGTGAAATCCGGGGTTCGGGAAACTTTCTCTTTTGATGCCGCCCATATAATTGGTAAGTCGCAGCCTCGCAGGTACACGAGTGCAGGTAGAGGGTTCACTTGCTCACGGACAGGAAAGTCGGGGGAAGTGGGTGTGTAGCGTGGTATGTCTGGACTGCTTCGAATTTTGGGACGAGCATTGGGTTTCTCAAAAAGCCAGCAGCCACAGAATCTTACCAAAGGTCTCCCCATAAGAGACCTCACAAAGTTCGCTGGTACTTCCATCCCGCATCCCGCTCAGTATATCGGTCCTAATACGTCGAAGAGGGCGACAGGGTACTCATCGATGGAGCGCGACTCGCGGCGCCTCTACGCAAAGACTCGGTCTACAATTTCCAGCATGGAATCCTCCCCAACAATGACATAATCGACAAGCAACGTTCTACGCTCTACATACATGGGAAGAGCGCAAGTGGGAAGAATGCGCTGTACAAGATCGAGCCTCCTACCTTGGACCAATATGTTTCGTTGACACCAAGGCTCGTGACTCCGGTAAGTTACGACGTATACTAGGTCTCGCGTGCAAATGCTGAGGCATACAGGTCTATGCGAGCTACGCTTCAACGATCGTTTCTTTACTGGACATTCACCCTGTGCCACGGACGCCATCGCAGTCGCCAGATCCTACACCTTCCTCGAGTTTCGAGATCCTCGAAGCCGGTACAGGCCATGGCAGCCTCACAATGCATGTTGCTCGAGAGATTGCGGCGGCGAATCCACCACCGCTCACAATCAACGTCCCACGAATCCAGAAGGAGGATGCCACACACGCCGCTGAATCCACGAGGCCGCAGGTCGATCAAGATCTCGATAGCGCCTGGAATGACTGGAAAACGACACGCAAGGCCGTGCTCCATACCGTGGAAAAGGTCGAGGCAAACAGATGGCATGCAGAGAAAGTCGTTAGAGGTTTCCGTCAAGGTCTATACTGGCCTCACGTCAATTTCTATGTCGGTGATGTGCGGACATGGATTGAAGAGCAGTTGGAGCGGAGACAAAAAGGGGAGTTTCTTGACTACGTATTGCTTGACATGCCCGGCGTAGAGACACAGCTCAAAAACGTACACGCTGCCATGCGTGAAGGAGCGAAAGTCATTGTCTTTGCCCCCTCTGTCACACAGGTCGGCCAATGCGCCCGGATCATACAGGAAGCGTCACTCCCTTTGAGGATGGAGAAAGTGCTGGAATTGGGCGAGGGAATCAGTAACGGTCGCCAGTGGGACGTCAGGATGGTGCGCCCTCGGAGGTACAACGATTCTGCGTCCGAAAAAACAACATCACCTGCGGCGGTCACAGAAGCTACAAACCCAGAGCCGTTGGGCGCCGCTTCTGTTGGCGAAGAGAGTGTCAGCACTATTGGAGGCGATGTCGTGGATGATCTTGAAACTCCCGTGCGGGAAGAATTGACTGATGAGCCAGTCATGATCTGTCGTCCTCTTGTAGGCGAGCGAACGCTTGGTGGTGGTTTCATCGGGTTGTTCAAAAAGATGTCGCCCGAATCTGTGGCAGTGGAGTCGCAATGGCGGCGCAGCCAAACAGGCTGGTCGAAGAAACGGAAAAAGTTGAACATATGAAAAGCACTCATGAAGCTCTGCTCTGCAAGACC
Organism: Exophiala viscosa; assembly: GCF_022695815.1. Classification (NCBI taxonomy): domain Eukaryota; kingdom Fungi; phylum Ascomycota; class Eurotiomycetes; order Chaetothyriales; family Herpotrichiellaceae; genus Exophiala; species Exophiala viscosa. Next base: position 1,565,835 of record NW_026944354.1, on the reverse strand, counting down.
CTGTACTATATCATGTGTACCAATAAACTCGTGGGAGGTTTAGACAGGAAGAAGCCAAATCGTAATCATTTTCGGAGCTTCGTGTTCGTCTCTGGTGTCACGAATACCGAGTATGTGAAATAGATGCCACAACAAGTACATACTTCCACACCAGAACAAATTGCCGGAAGTTCTGCGCCATGCTTTATATCAATGCAAATTCCTTTTCACCCATCCCACATTTGTGACTCTTCCCATACTGCCACCCTGGACATGAAGATCGAGATAAAGGGCCCGGTCACCTCCTCAGGATCTTTCATTTGGTCGTCGCAGGTAGAGCAGATTTGGCCCTTTCCAGGACATTCTCCGCCACTGGCATAACGCGGCTCTGGAGGTTCTCGGCCCGGCTCTGCAGGTTTTCGGCGACTGGGGCAGTCTGCTCCACCACTTTCTTTTTCAGCTCCTGAGTCAATTGCAACCTTCTCGCTCGGACAACGCGGAGGTAGGCGAACAACATGACAAACAGCAACTCGACCCGTTCCTTGGTCATCATGAGCAAGCCTTGCACCAAGAGACCCTTCAACAATTGTGGGCCAATACCCTTAAACAAGGCCCATGGACCTTCGTGCTCAACGATGTAGGCCAACACTTCCCCAAACGACTTAAATGGCTTGCCCTCACGGACTGGAGGAGGTCGTGACTGTAGACCGACCTTGGCGACGATCAAGGGTTGAGTCGTTAGTGTAGCCAGGGACTTTGACAGGGCTCCTAGAACTGTTCATTCGGTCAGCAATGTTCCACCAAGATGACGATGTTACGTACGGAATGCCTCATGAGGTCGTAGCCTCACTTTTCCAGGGTATATAACATCCTTCAAACGCTGATACGCGCCGTATGTGATGGCCGGGTTGATACAGAGCACCAGGGAGGCCTTGAGGCCCCTCCATAGTCCAGTCCAACCATCTTCACTGTGGACCACCTCTTTTCCTGTCGCCCAGATACCCTGCTTGTGGCCTTTTGGCTGTGTCTGTTGTCGTGTCGTAATGACAGCAATGGGAATGGTGAATACTTGTGCGATGGCTCCCGCAACCGCACCCAGTGACAACTCGATTGCAGTTCCGGGATGCTGTCCGGGCACAGTCTGGTATTTCTGGTAAAGATGTCGCACTACCGAATACCAGTAGAAATAGGCAAAGTTGGTAGAGGCAACTCCCATGAGTGCACCGCTTACACCAGAGTAGAGACCGTGAATGCCCTCATGCTCGACGATCTTCTTGATAGCGTCGATCGTGGATTCATAGTGATGGTGCTCGGCAGTGTGCTGAACCTCTTGGTTCTTCTTCTTAATCTGCACTTGTAGTCTTGTTTTTACACTGGAAATCGGGTCAGCTTGCAATCCTCGGCTGAGACCTTATAGATACATACATGTCAAGAGGATATACCAGGGCGTTGGCAAGCACGGCGCCAGTAGCACCAGCAACTGCGCTCTCCCATGGCGCCAACTCTGATGACATGGCCCTTCCTTATCTAGAGATCCAATATATGCAACGGTAGTGGTCACCCTCTTTGAAAGGCGTGGGGAGGTTGTAGGCTTCGCGGATAGTGACGTAGGAATATGCCGTTGGGAGGGTCGCTGTACTTTCGATGCTGAGATGGAGGGGAAGACTTGTAGAGGTTTCGAGGGGAGTTGTAATATGAATCTGGGGTTCCCGGAGAGGTTGGAAGTGGACTCAGCTTTGTGCACAGTAGAGGTTTTTTCAGCTAGACATGATAGATTGACGGCATCAAGGGCTTTAGGGTCGATGATCAGATCCTGGTCTCCCCGAAAAAGATCCCTTGAGGAACCGAATTCCCAGCCGCTCGGACTGGAGGAGCAGCTCTGTAATGCGATCGTTCTCGCCCACAGCCGAGGTAAGACTTCAACACGGGCCGTTTCCGATTTCGACCCGATAGGCGAGTACGGCGGACATTTACGTCAAGAGGCGCAAGTATGTCAGATCATTGCAACTTATGTGCAAACCTCGATTTCACATGTGGCTTCTCTGCATCTGACTTCATTGTGGATAAGTTGGTGTAACATGGATGCGAAATGGCCAAAACTCGAAGAGCAGGCACGCACTGTCGAGAGGACCATAGCTTCCAAATCCAGTAACAACGCTGCGCTGGAAGCCACCATCAAAACCGCCGAACTGTACCTACAAGCGCTGCGTTTGACTGACAAGCCCTCTGATCGAAAGAGGCTCGATGCAAAGTGCAAAGAACTTCTAGGTCAAGCTGAAAGGCTCAAGGCTAGACAAGATGCTCCGACAAGACATCTTGCCGACAGGCAACAAAGTGATGTCCTCAGCGCACCTATTTCCACGCGCAAGCTTACAACAAGAGAAACCATAATCATTCTCGAGGGTTCCAAACTTAACGGATTCGTCTTCAAGCCATGGACTAGTGCTCCTTCCACGGACGAGTTTGTCCTCCAACCTGGGCAACAGCCCTTCACAGACTCGACTTTTCTCTCTTTGTCAAGCACGCAGCTTGCAGTATTTGATGGATGGAAACGACCACAGGATGCTCTTGCTGCTATTCAGCGTCAAGCGAATGGCGAGCCAACGCAGGTTGAGGGCACGATGCATATCCCAGATTCCATGGACCTAGTCCAAGACTTGACTTCTGATTGTTCGGTTGTTGCTAGCTTATGTGCTGGGAGCTCTCGAGCAGAACATGGTCACCCAAAGGTAGGTTTGACTCTGGTTTTCCGTTCTCATTGACGCCATAGTAGATACTTCGTTCGATCGTGCATCCATATGATCACGAGAATGACCGAATTTTATTCTCCCCCTCTGGGAAATACGTTCTGAACATGTACTTCAATGGTTGTTCGAGGAGAGTTGAGATTGATGATTTGTTGCCTACATCGAAGACTTCGCGTGTACTTCACGTCATTGATCGTCGCCACCCGGGCTTACTATGGCCAGCACTGGTGGAGAAAGCTTATCTAAAGATCCGAGGAGGTTATGATTTTCCTGGCAGTAACTCGGGCACTGATCTTGCTGTTCTGACGGGATGGATACCTCAACAGGTATTTCTGCATGACGAAGACGTCGACCAAAACGGCTTGTGGGACGAGGTCCTCAGCAACTTCAGACTAGGCAATGTACTGATAACCATTGGTACTGGCAAACTGCCACGCCGCGAGCAAAGACATCTTGGCCTTGCATCAGAACATGACTATGCGGTCTTAGAACTCTCGTCCGAAGGCAACAGAAGAGAGGTTCTTGTAAAGAACCCCTGGGCTGATGGTGATGTTTGGCGAGGGGCAGCAAGGCGGAGACCCAATCGACATGATCAAGAGGAATCTGATGAGAAATCATCGGACGACAAGATGATGCCAGGCACCTTTTGGATAGACTTCAACCATGTTTTCCAGTATTTCGAGAACATGTACATCAACTGGAACCCTGGACTGTTCCTTCATCGGCAGGATATGCACGTTTCATGGCAACAGCCGCAGACAGCCTCGGCTGGAAATATACTCGTGGATAATCCACAATTTGCTGTTCAGTCCTCCGAGGCTGGAGAAGTCTGGTTGTTGCTGAACCGGCACTTTCGGACTGGAGACTACACGCAGTCGACCGTTGGCAAGAATGGCCATATCAGCATCTACCTCTATCAACGCAACGGTAACGGTGTCGTTGTCAGCGATGGTGCCAAGGTGCGCGGACCATTCATCGACTCTCCCAACACGTTATTGAGGTTCCAGGCCGTGGCGCAGACGGCCTACACTGCAGTGGTGGTATCGCAAGACCTGCCTGCAGGGAAGATGAACTTCACCATTTCGGCGTTCTCCAAGTGCTCCATCATGTTATCGGAAGCTCGACTTCAGTATCCGCAAAAGTATACTGTGAAGTCAGGATGGACCAGATCCAATGCTGGCGGCAACTCGGAGTCCTCTAACTACCTGGCCAACCCGCAATTTCGTCTACGACTCGGCAGTAAACAGAAATCGGCGTTGATATTGTGTGTCGGTGAGGGAGTCAAGAACAACTCGCCGGACATTCACGTCAAGATTTTGATAGTGTACAGCGATGGCTCAAGGATCACCCGTTTGCGACCGAGAGACGTCCTTGCACACTCTGGAGATTACCGGCGAGGGAATGCTGTCCTTGAGACAGAACTCGAAGCAGGGTCATACACGCTCATCTGCTCGACATATGATCGCGGCCAGTATGCTGACTTTACTCTCGATCTGTACTCGTCTTCAGATGACTCTTGGGCACCCCTCGTCCAGCTCCCCGCAGATGGCAGCGGACGGCTCAGCATTCGGAGCACCCCAGCGGTATTCGACGGAGGCACAAATCGGGTGCTTGCCCCACTTTCTGTGCTGAGAATGACCAGAGTGACATTCGTGGCGCGTTATCACGGCGCAGCAGTGGACCGAGGCTCGCTGTTCAAGTTGACGCTGGAACAAGGCCAAGGCCCGTACAAGCAGGTCCTGGCGAGCAGCGAATTCGACAATGAGGAGTTTACCAGCGTGGCTTCAGGACTGCGTATTGGTGATCTGGACTTGCAGCCATCCATGTGCGGATCTGGCACCGGGGGACTGTGGCTGGTCATGGAACGCCTGGCTCAGGGACATAGTAGTCAAGCTAGTCCGAGCGACGAGGTTTTGGGCGTCGAGATGTTTACAGAAGAAAGAGTCGAGCTGGGCCCATGGGGATTAGGCGAAGGCTGAACATCAAGACTATTCGACCACACCTGCACCGAACAAAGTCTTTGCATATTGTATTTAAATCCAGGGCGAGCCATCTTGTGTACTCCTGGAGATTTTCTCAACTAGCCTGCTTCATGATTAACCCCTTCAGACCAGGCACAAGTCCCGAATTGATAGCTTTCATTCCCCATCCTCTGACCTGCCCCGTCAAACTTGCCAACATGCCGTCCCCACCACTGCCAAACTGATAAAGCGAATTCAACGCGTCCACTCCACCAGCCATGAGCAATCCCTTCCCAAATCGTTCCTGACTATACCTCTCCAAAGCCATACTATCGCCCAGATCCATACCATGACTCACGCTGTAAGCAATACACTCTGCCAGCGACCTTGCATCCGCGAGTCCCAGGTTCAACCCCTGCCCGGCAAGAGGGTGTATCGTGTGCGCAGCGTCCCCGATCAGCGCAACCCTTGGCTCCACCAGGCTCGTGGCATGGCGGAAGCGCAGGGGAAAGCTTGCAACCGATCCGTCCTGCACTCCGGTGACGATAGGTGGTGCACGACCCGTAGGTGGCGGCGAAGTATGCGCCAGACGCCAATGTAGTTCGCTTTCGTGCGCGTCCGGTCTATCCGCGGGCAAGGTGAGAAAGTACTTCAGATCAGCCTGGGAGAGGCGTAGTGCTGCGTTGATCATGGCGATTTGTGCCTTGGGAGTCAGTGATTTGATGTACGCGGCGTTGCTGGGCGTCGTCGACCACACAAGTGATGCGCGATTTTGAGGTAGTGGGAGGATAGCGATGGGACCGCCTAGTGCTGGGAGGAAGCGCTGGTATGCTGTTGCGCGGTTGGGCAGAGGGTCGTCGGCGAAGAGGTCGAATGTGTCTGGAGTGGTGTCGGTGGGTTGGACGGTCAGAGTGGCGACGACGCCGTGCCGGATGTAGTCCCAACCTTTGGCGTCGATGCCGGCGAAGGCGCGGACAGGGCTGTTGAAGCCGTCGGCGCCGACGAGCAGGCGCGCTGCAATCGTACTTGAGGACGAAGTAGTTTTCGATGACAGATTTAGGACCGGCCAGGACGACAAGTTGAGGCCTTCAGGGTTAGGGTCGTCTTCGCCATTGACGATGGATGATACGCTCGTGCTGGAGAAAAGCGAGGACTTCGCGCCGAGCTCCGCGATACGTTCGAGTAGACCTTTTGTCAGATTGGCGTTTTCGGTCATAGTTGCGATGGTCTGCGGTGGCGCGTTGTACTTTTGAGCTTCGGCTTTCCAGTCGAATTGAAGGGAGCTGTCGTTGGCGGCGTCCCAGACTTGCATTTCGTCGTAGGCCTGGACACGAGATTGGTCAATGTGCGGCCATGTCCCTGTTGTCTCGAGGAATGAAACTGATGATGGGGTCAGGCTGCTTGCACGATTGGAGAATTGATCTTCGGGAGAAGTCCATTGGCGAAGTTTGGACAGATCTTGAGCTTCGATCAGCGCTGTTTTCAGGTGCAATGTTATTGGTGATGATTCTGTGACTGGTCAGACGGTGGCTTCATGGATGGCTACAAGACGTACTCAAAGCTGCAAGCAGAGCCAGACCAGCTGGACCGCCGCCTACAGTTACGACATCATAGATTTCAGGCGAGGATGTGGTTGACGCGAGTCGTCTTCGCTTGGGCGACAATAAGGCTTTGCGGCATTGGACGCAGACGAAGTTGGCCGGGCTGCTGCGTGCTGATATTCGGGGCGGCATGCTTTTGATAGAGACGTGTGCTGCCGACTTTATATATGCAAGACCCAGAAGATGTTGAAGTGAAGCTCTTGAAATACAAGGTTGATTATTCCCATCCAATCAGATTTCAGAAGGCGGACACTAGTCGCTAATATGGGTTACATAAGCACTCAAGACTATCACGGTGTATCACCACATGAAAATAGTCAGCGCATCATAAACTCGTAGTCGTGGTCATTTTCCATCTGCAGGATGATCTCTTGTACTGGCAGTCGTCCAACCTGCGGAATCATGGTTTCACACCGCCGTCCTCATCGACTGGCGCATTTCCCTCAGCGTCACTCTGCTTTTCGACATGCTTCGGCACGTTGATATGCTTGAACTTTTTATACCTTTCGCAACGATTGTAGTCGCCATTCGCATATACTAAGATTGGTGTCTCACCAGCCGTATCTCTGTCGAAGTGGTCGTTCTGGTAGAAAGTTCTGATGACTCGACCGAATACCACCAGATGATCCCCTATCTCGACGACCTTCGATTGCATAAGCGTGCAATGCAGTCTTAGCGGAACCGCGACCGGTTTTCCAGGGAACCTCGGACGTATGATAGGTGGGCTTACTGGGGAAGGAGCTGGACCGGCCTCTAGTTGCCGCACAAATGGTTCGAGCTCTCCGTGCTCGTCATAGAATGGTGAGCTAGCATTACCGCGGGCGAACTTGCTTGCGATCATCTTTCCCTGTGGGCTGCTGGACAGGAAATGAACATTGAAATGACCCGTTGCATAGATGGCGTCCAAGGTTGAGGAGATCTTGTTGATGTTGAACGAGATGACTGGGTAAGGTGACAACGTCACGGTATTGAGTGAAGAGACCGTGGCGCCTCTCCATGCCTCAGGCCCACCGCTGGGGCTTGCAGTGGTGTCCGTTGCTGTTATAATGGCGACAGGATGAGGAATTTTACGCATAACTCGTCTGACCTTGTCGGCTATCAACTGCCGACTTTGCATAGTATTTGATGGTCGACTTGGGTGTTCATCTTGTGATTCTGTCGTCTTGTCGGCGACAGTCTCGGTAGTGGAGACTTGTGGTTGGGAATCCAGACTCGGGGAGTATGTCGAGAGTCTGCGAGCTACACAGCCTTGAGCCGCAACAGGGTTCTCATATCCATGGCAACCTAGCTTGCCACGGCAAAGCTGTTGGAATTCTTGAGCTGTAAACGTCAGTCTTTACGACAGCGGTGTTATTCGCGGCACTATCGTACGAGAGAAGCTGGTCTTGTTGAGACGTGGAGCTGTGCAAGCTGTTTTGGCAAATCTGCCAAAGCTGACACCTGAAAGCATGTCAAGTGTCCGGCATGTCTTAGTTCATGGCTCTTTTGCGCCTCTGACAACTGTTCGTCAAGAAATCATTATGCAGCTCAGTACCTGAAATCGGAACGAGGTATGCACGGAATTGATGCATCAAAGGCGATTGTAGGAAATGTTATATAGTGCACTTTTGTCGGGTAAGTAAGTATGCCGAGATGAACCGCTACGGCGCAGTGTGGGATCTCAGACGCAAGTGATATCCTTCGACTCTCGGCTATTAACAATATCGCCATCCTCAGGGTCAGCCTTCCACCTTCCTCTTTATGTATCATCTGGCTGAACAAGAACCGCCAGAAAGCATCAACCATGTCGGACATTGAAGAGGCAACAGTGACCTTCCGGAAGTCCGACTTGAAGGTGAAATGGCTGGCCAAAGATCGACTAACCCTTCTTCAACTTGCCGAGAAGTCTGGATTGAGCCCTGATTACGGCTGCCGCTCAGGGGCGTGTGGCACATGCGAAACGAAGCTGTTAAAGGGAGAAATAGAAGGATGTCTAGAAGGCGACGATGGCGTCTTGATATGCTGCTCCATTCCTGCCAGTATCGACATTGAGCTCGAGTTATAGCAAAAGTCAACCAGAGGAGACCGCGGGAATGAGGTTATCAGCGAGACCTAGAGGATATCCAACAAGCCTCTGCCGTTCTTTCAAACATCAACAGACCTCACCAGGCAGCCTCGGCATCACTTACGGCTGCAATTGCCGGCAGTAGTAGCAACCAGTCCGTCCGGGATCGTTGGCGTTGTGCCTCTCTGAACAACATTAACCGTGACCAAATTGGCATCCCACGACACATTCTACAAGACATTCGCGTTGCATTCGGGATTGCGCCTAGCCAATGTCACGGTTACGATAGGCAGATCTGACCGGCCAGGGTTGCACGGCGTTCCCCGCATAATCAAAAGGAGGGGAGTGAGTGAGGCGGCTGCTGGGTTCGTTTTCACTCGGCGAGCATGAAATTGCCATTGATATCAATGTAACAGCGCTTCCAAAACCTCACAGCCATTGTCTTGCTTCTCTCGAGAAGGGGCGTTGTTGAATGTCGACTTTCAACAATGAATGCAACTCCACGGACCCCTCATCTGGATGCCCTCCGCAAAGATGGCTTCGTCAAGATCCCTAGTCTGCTGTCAACACAACAACTTCGAAGGCTGCGGGAATCTTGTGAACAGACAACTAAGCAGGTACGGCAAGGCAAGTGGCCGTACGTGCGGACGGTGCCAAAACAATATCCGCCGTGGCATGAATGGCGACCGGGAGACAACATCTGGGGAGTGCAGCATCTCCTTCATCCAGACATGGCTCAGCGGAATGCTTTCGCCGAGCTCTACTTTTCGGACGAAGTCCTCTCGATAGTGAAAGAGCTGGTGGGTCTGAAAGACGACGAGCATGGTGATGATCAGCTGGTCATGGAACTGTTTAATCTGCTCGTGAGTCCTGCTGAGCGACAAGACTTTGAGTTATGCTGGCATCGAGACGATGTTCGGCCAGACGTCACTCCGGAGAACGAAGCCCAACAACTGAAAGAGAAGAGCCCCGAGGGTAAACAACTACATGCGCAATACAACATTGCACTCTTCGACGATGCCTCCCTTATTGTTGTTCCGGGAAGTCATCAGCGGATCCGAACTGATGAAGAACGAAATGCCGCACCTTTCGAGCCCAATCTACCTGGTCAACTCGTGGTGGAGATGAAGCCTGGTGATGCTGTCTTCTATGACAGCAACATTCTACATCGTGGTGTCTACAAAGGAGTAGATACGTCTACCGATCTTGGTCGGATGACTCTTCACGGCTCCATCGGGCTAGCTGGCCATGGCAGTGAACGAGCCAGACAGGTCCTGCAGCATGCTGTAGGTCAGTGGATTGGCAGAGCACAATTTGACCTGGAAGGATCGAAAGGTGAACGAGCTGAAGCCATGCGTCAAAGGCTCGTTGAGATGGGAAGCGGTGAAGGTCTTGGTTACTCGCTTGTAGGCTAGCCAGGTTCAACTTCCAGGTCTATGCCACGTCCTCTGTTCTTTGGGTGCTATTCAGTTTCAGCTACAGCTTGCTCATCTGATGTCTGTCAATTGTGCACGACATGGCATGAACGCTCAAAGGGTAGTGCGTATAGTCGACCGTATAATTCTGTTGCGGAGCATAATCCCTCGGCTCCGGACGATTTCACCACCGTCACCGCATCTCCAGGCATTGATCAATAATTGAAGCCATCGTGAGTCCCCCTCTTACAATGCTCCTCATATTTGGTCCATACTTGAGCCCTTGATCAGTCGGAGTAGACTCATCTGTTTTGTATCTTCCCAACTTTACGTTAGCCACGATGACCGCCGAATTCTCCGTCACCAAACTCAACCCGGACAGTCACGTCCTCCTGGTAAACACCCACTTTGCCCACTTCCTGGGACTGCATGTCTCTAACAGACGATGTAGGACCAACCGCTCCTCCGTCTTCCCCATGAACTCGTCAAGCGAAACTTCCGGAACACTCAACGCTACGTGGAGCGTGAAAGAGACCATATATTACCCACTCTCAAAGACACCGCCAATGCAGCCCTCAGTTCTTCACAGTCACCAGATCAAACCATAGCCTCCCTCGACGCCATGATTCAGCGGATGCAGAACTTCAAGCGGAAATTGGAAAAGCTGCATACAGAGGAAGAAGCCCTGCACGAGGACTCAGCCAAACGTATCAAGCATCTACAAGACCTTTATGAGATACCGTCCTTGGTGGACGTCAAGTACGACCAGTGGTCACGCACCAGACTCGACCGTCTAATGGTGGACTATCTTCTTCGTTCAGGATACTCGAAAACGGCATCAACACTCGCCGAATCCAAACAGATTTCCCATCTTATTGACCTGGACACGTTCGTTTCCTGTCACACAATTGCGTCATCACTTTTCCGAGGCCAGGCAAAGGAAGCCCTTGTCTGGGTCAACGAGAACAAGAATTCGTTGAAGAAGCTCATCACACCACCCTACAAGACGACGGATCTCGAGTTTGAGTTACGATTGCAACAATTCATTGAACTCGTGAGGGCGGGCACCACCGCCAAACGATTCGAAGCGACCATGCATGCCCAACAGCATCTCACACCACATACTTCCTCGCGGGCCGAAGCCATAATGCAAGCAGCTGGACTGCTAGCTCAAACCCCTGAGACAGAAGCAGAACCATATCGCAGCTTATTCGCTCCATCGAGATGGCACCATTTGGCCGAGCTTTTTATCGAAACTCATCATACACTACTGTCCCTGCCCGTGCAACCGCTTCTTCACGTCGCTTTGTCTGCCGGTCTTTCCGCTCTGAAGACTCCGGCATGTCACAGCGCATACAACCCAGCCAGCTCATCAACACCAGGGCACGCCAGAATAGCGACCAATACGTCGCTATGTCCGATATGCAGCATGGAACTCAATGATCTTGCCCGTAATGTACCTTATGCACATCACACGACGAGTTCAGTGGAGCAGAATCCAGTGGTTCTGCCTAATGGACGCATCTATGGCCGTGAGCGGCTTGAAGAGCTGCAACGAAAACTGGTAATGGGCGGACTGGGAGGTGGGGATGGAAACATTCAAGACCTGCAAATTGGAAAGGAGGGTGAAGTCAGAGATCCCACTACAGGGGAAAGCTTTACCTGGGATCAAGTCAGGAAGGTGTACATTATGTGATCACGCCACGTCACGGGCAACCATGAGGCCTCTCCGGCCAGGTGCTTCGGTATAGTCTTGCGGCTCTTCCGAGAACGCTGCATTGGACACGTTGAGAACGCTTTCCGACCGTCGCTTGATAATGAGTGTACGCAGTTATGAATTGATGAAGAACAATTTTGGGCGAGCTGTAATTCTACGATCCGGTGTCACCTCTGTATCTCGTTCATCATCAACCTCGACTCTTCCATAGACGCCTCATATAATCTGTGCACGAGTATGCTGATGACAGCTTGTCTGAGAGGCAAATTATGACTACCTAAGATGGTCAGAGACGGCCATGTTCATGACACGACAGTCCCGAGTTGACCATAACTTGACGCTCGCTTCACTTCACTCGAATAGAGTAGTACCCGCAGGCTTGCCTCCGATTCAGTACCAATGTTCCACCGTAGCAGTGCTAAATGCCAAGCCCTGCCCTAGCCGTCCAATCCTCTGTTTCGCAATGACATTGACCTCAGGCTCTAGAGTACCTGGTAGTTCGTTCAAGCTCGCAACTCGAGCAGTGCAGACTGCGCCCAACTCACCAGTAGACCTCCCATCCTCCCAGTGAAAGGTCTGCGCAACATCACGGTCAACAGACCTACCACGAAATCATACCGCCGCATCTGGAGCTCACTCCAACGTGGTCGCATCCGAGGACGAGCACGAGCACGCATCCTGCTCCTCACTCGACCTCAATCTCACTCTCCTCCTCAAGTCTTGAACCAGAGCCACGACTACGCAGGAGCAGTCACCTTGCGCTCTCCGACTACACCTTCTTCCCGAACCCTTGACGCCCGCTTCAACTGGGTAGCGAACTTAGAGCACACCTCACCTCCGTCTGCCGTCCGACCTGCATTTACCCCTCTGACGAAGTCGTTGAAAAGAAATACACATAAGCAAACATGTCCGGCGTCCCTGCAAGATTCTGGGGCCAACCAATCCGGTACCTACGCTGGGCCTCGCACGAGAAACCCGCCATCTTCTGGGCCTGCGTGCTCGGCGGATGTGGTCCCTTGTCCTTCCTCGTCATTCCATCCTTGAGAAGATTAGCCGGTGATGAAGATCCGCCCTTGATCCCACATTCATACCCTGGTGAGTTTCTTCTCTCCCGTGAGCTTCGCGGGTAGTCACTTGCCTTTCAGAGTACAGCCCTGCAAGTGCTCACAGATCAAACACTAACGTCTCTGTCCACATCTAGTCCCCAGAGGTCCGAGGAAGATCCCAGAAGGTTTCGATGATCCGAAATGAAGGTAACCTCTACGATCTCGTTCACTACCACATGAGAGACACCAAACGGGCATGATGTACTCGAGAGGACAAACGGGCACGTAAAGCACTGTACATAGGCCTTATGAAGACTGATTCAATAATCACATTTGCGTATCATTCTTGAAGTCCAAGTATCAACTTTGCCCATGGAGAGCACGCCGAGCCCATCTGACCTGGTACACTGCCATGGTCCCAGGAAGGTCGCCGTCGCCAGAGCCCAAGAATCGTCATCATTGCAATTCAGCACACCACCAGCCCGAACGCCCGTCCATGAAAACACCGTGATTCACCTACCCAAGACGCAATCGCCAGTGCCATTGCAACCAGCAGACGCCCAGGCCGGAAACCGCACGGAAACACCACGATGACCCTGGCGAACGTCAGCAACCCATTGACTTCCCCAACCTCGAAGTAGAGGGCACGTACCCAAATCACTACTCGCCATCCTCGTCCATGACATCGACGCCATCCTGCGGAACAAACATGCCCTCATCGTCATCTTCGTCCTCGTCCTCCTCCACGAACATCCTAGCCCGCTTCTTCGGACGAGGAGGCGTCTGCTCGTGATCCATCGCCTGCTCGGCCTCCATACCCGCGTAGACCTGCTCGAGGCCGTCCTGCGCACGATGGCCCCGAACGTCGTTGGCCCAAGGGAGGTCCTCCTTCTCAATCTTGGCGCAGGTCAACCAGCCGATCTCATGCTCGGCGCGCTTGAGATGGGTACGCTCAGTCATGAGATCGCCGACGAACTGCTTGATATCTTCCTTCAAAACACCCATATTCGCCTCCAAGACGTGGCACGCCTTGATAGACATTGGGAAGAATTGATGAAACGTCTTGAAGTCCATGTGAGTCAGGTACGCGCCGCCACCTTCGTGGAGAGCGGCGTAGAAGTTTAGTCCACCGTCTGGAGCGCGACGAGTGCGATCGTCAGAAATGCCCTGGGCGAACCACTGGCGGAAGAAAGAGACGCACATCCACATGTAGATGTCGGCCGAGTAGGTTGGACGACCGGGCTTGGAGCTGGCAGTGCGAGTCATGAACTGCGGGTAATGACCGAGAATGCGAAGTTCAATAGCTTCTTTGGCGAGAGCAAGCTCGTCGGCCTTGCGCTGGAGAATCTCACGGATATCTGCACCGATGCGTGATTTCTTGTCTTCGGAAAGAACGTCCCATTGACCGACAAGGTGGATTGCGGCTTCGCGGTAGATGGCAGGAGAGCGGACACGACGACCAAGCTCGATCCAGACATTTGGATCACCCATGACGGCAGACCAGAGGACGGTGTCTTGACGCATGAGTGCCAGATCGACAATGTCGCAGACATGTTCGAGAGCGCCGATGGATTCAGACACTTCAATCAGAGCCATGACACAGGCGAGGACAGAAGCAAGGCCAGAGTCGTCGAATGTTGGTTCGCGGTTGTAGAAGATCCCAAAGAGCCATTCCCATGCTTGGTTGATAATGTTTGCCGGCTTTCCATTGTTGTTATCTGGGAGGGTACCCAAGCTGGCGCTGGATTTAGGTGAACGACCATTGTCGTTGACGTCCTAAAATGGCAAAATGTTAGTATAAGTCGCGCAGTCAGGTGATGAATTCGAAATAAACTTACGATGCGCAAGAATTGACCGGGATCCTCATCATCACCAGGTTTCTTGACAAGCTCGAAGCGATACGCAGCAGCATTCTCACGACGAGCCTGTGCGTTGAGGCGAGGACCGGGTCTGGTCGTCATCTCTTGAGCAAACATGGGTGAATGAGCCTGCAAGACTTGAGAGTGGAGCTTGTAGTACTGAGTTGTTGAGATGATGAGGAGAACATCACCGTCAATGAACTTGGGGAAGTCTGAGGTTGGGAGGGACGCCATACTGAATGATGATAGTACGAGGTTGTCTTGATAGAAGAGTATGATGCCGTCTTGGTGGACGTAAGAGTAGAAAGATGATTTGAAAGGGTGGTCGACGAGATGAAGGATTGATGAAGGTCCAGAGACTTATGAACAATTCAGATTCAGATCGCGACTTGGCACGAGGCGGTCGTGGTATCTGTGTGTTATGAGAACTGGGTGCGGCGGTGGAGGGAGACCAGTGACAAGAGAGTGAAGATGGCAATGTGAAGGAAAGCGTTGACGAGATGAAGGTGTGAATGAGGTGCTTGTCGAGGGGAGAATCTTTCAATATGCCCGTGGACTTGCGGAGTACGTTGATGTCAGCTAGCTGACGAGGACCCCTTCTCGCGGCAGAACTCCTTGTTGAGAAAGCTGTATTCATTTGTCGGGGTAAGTGTTCTCTTTGGGGGGTGGGACCAGGAGGATGATTCATTTGAACGTGATGAAGCTGGAGAGTGACACATGTGAGTCAAGGCTCAGAAGCGGATATTGTCCAGGCACTAGGGAAGAGCAACGGTCAATGTCCTGAGATGTGGAGAAAGGACGACGTTGTTGCAACAAGAGGAAGACTGGCGTAACCAAGCTGAAGTAGAACAATGCTGATTGTCCCGTAACATTTTGACAGCGGAAGGCCCGACGGTTGTAAATCACGGACGGCACGCTCTTCACTGGGCGTCCGACATGGAAACAAGCAAGAGTCGTGTTCAGTCCTCACGGGAGTTGATCATGAGAAGAGATGCGTTATACCACTGATCGGACAACCAAAGGACCTCGAGAAGATTGCGGCGAGCCAGGAAATCAATCACGGCATCAGCAGGACAGGTTGAACAATCCTGTTGGAAGACCAGTATAGCAGTATGAGCAGTCGTTGGATTAGCCTTGTCATCAATATGGATATCTGCTTTCGAAGTCTCAAAAGCAGTTCAAGAACGCCGTCCCACGCTTGGCACATAACAATCCCATGTCTGCAAAAGCCGGCTTTGCCATGGCGTATATCAAAACCGACAACCAATTTTGTAGTGTATTCCAGGTAGCCTTCCAAGTCCGGATAAAAGCACGACTGTAACCAACGCCAGGTTTTGTTCCTTCGGTAAAGAAAGGTGGCGATATACAACAGTGAGCCGAGCCTGGTAACTCTTCGCGGATCATAAAGTCGTTGTACCATCAATGCGTATGCCAGGTTGCCGGGGTTACTCCAAGGGCATAAACGGTATTGTCGTGATCTGGTGAGTGTAACACTGGGTTTTCCAGCCATCCTTGGGTAGAGATCGCGGCCTGGTCTCTGGACCAGCTAGGATTGTCCGAGGAAAGATGGATTGTCCAGGCTGAAAAGACCACAGAGAGGTTATAAAAAATCCAGACCACGTCGGAATTATCAGGTACTGCAAAAGACATGATAAATCATCGATGCCTACGTGAATCAGTATATCCGGAAGGAGGGTAGCCACCCCCACCCATCATTTCTCTTCTCGGATCTCCTCCTCCGTAGGGAGCCGGTATTGATGATGATGTTGAAGATCCTGTTCTGACTGGGTAACCACCACCGGGCTGTACATATGCCGTGGATTGTCCTGCTCTGGTAACTGTCGGAGGTGTATTGCCGCCAAACGTCCTAGGTTCTCTGTCTGCGCCATAGTATGCGGGCTGTCCTGGAACATATGGATCTCGGGTTGAAGATATAGTGTAAGAAGCAGGATAACCAGGCTCTGGCGCATATCCGGAAGTGACAGGGACAGGAACACGACCACCAGTCATAGAACGAACATCACGAGGATCCGGATCACGTTGCCTCTGGGACCGTGGGCCGTAAGCGTCGTCCTCGTCAAGGTCCATCTCTCCTGGGTAACGGGATTGTCGTTCCCTTTCTTGTCGGGCTTGCATGTCGGCATAGGAACCTACGCGATCCTTAGGTCGGTTTTCGGTCCACACGCTATAAGGCGTACCTCGAGACTGGCCTTGTCTGGCCCTTCGTTCTCGTTCACGCTGCCACTTAATGGTATCATCACGAAGAGATTGCTCCATTGCCTGCCCAGCTGGTATCAGCATCTAATCTCAGTTTATAGCCTTGAGGATCTAGGCATACCGTAGTAAAGGGGCGATAGGCCTTGACCAAATATCCGGAACGACCCTAGATTACCACGTTAGCATATATACACTTACCCATGAAGGTTGAGCTGGTATTCCATACATCGGCGGGGTTTCGGCCGGGGCGACATGTGGCATCCTGACCAAGATACTTGCAAATTTCATGCTGGATGACTTCTCGGTCGATTCCATCTCCTGGGCAAAAGTATTCATTGAGCTCCGGCCTTAGAGATTCACGTTCTCTGCCCATGGGTGCATCCACTGGTTGTCTCCTGGGAGGCGGATCATCATATCCCCGCTCATCGCGAGGAGGATAGGGCGATCTTGAAGGCACCTGGCTCACTTCGCGATAATATTCTCCGGTCACAGGATCTCGAAATATCTGGCCTAGGCCGTCAGGCTCGGCGCTCCGGCCATCCATACCACGTCCAGCTCGAGGGTCGATACGAGTAGCAGTGCTTGCTCTTGGCTCAGTCCGGACGTCCATCCGGGGGTCAATTCTTGCATCCCTTGGGTCAATCCGGGAGGCCATACGTGGATCAATCCGGGTATCCATTCGAGTGTCCATAACATCTTCCATACGGGTATCTCTGGGTATTCGGTCATCCATGGTTCTTCTGTCTCTTGCAGGCTCAACACGCTCTCTGTGTCCGTGGTCACGTTCGCTGCGATGTTCTCTTCTTCGAGAGTCGCGGCGATACTCAGGGTCATCTGCGTAGCGAGACATCCTGGCGAGGAGAGAATATAAGTTGTCCTGGGGGGCGCACAAGTCCTAATCGTTGGGCACCAAGAGTGCGCAGTAGACAAATGAGAAGAGGATGTGTCAGTAAGAGTTGCAGAATAAGCGGCAATGTCGAGCCGGTCAGGAGAGCTAAGAGGATCCAAGCGAATGAAGTCCACCAGATGGATGTGTTCCAGGAATTTGAGAGACTGAGGTCCAATGGATGGAGACGATGCAATGTAAAGTCCTTCCTGCTCCCAGACTGGATGTGATGCTGTTTGTCAAAATGGTAACAGTGTAACAGAGATGGTGAGGAAAAGAATGATGTGTGCGCAGGCAGCGCTCCTCCTTGGGCTGCAGCAGCGCTGATTGAAGCGAACGAGCCACCAATCAAGGTCCCGATTGTCTGCCCAAAGTGCCTTCAATCAAGCAGTATGTAAATAATCCTTTTTCTTCGTGGTTCTCTCCTGAAATCCAAGGGGCCTTGTACCCGTTTCCCAAGAATGTGCGTACCTGTGGACGACGACAAGGCAAGGAAGGGGGTCAAAGAGGGGGCCTCTGAGCCCAACGAGGGTCTTTCGTGCCGCGGGCCAAACAAACCCTAGGAGCGATTGCGTGGGATGAGCAAAGTATCTGCCGATCGTGTCAAGGGCGGGATGTTTTGTTAGATGGCTGACGAAAGGTGACTGTTGATCTTGCGAGGCGAGAAGGAACATGAGAAAGATGGACAGATGGACAGGGCCGGCGCGAGGCAACAATGGCAATTGCAGGATGCAGAGAAGGGTTTGCGATCATGAGTGGCCATGCTAACTGTCAGCTAAGCTGGACGGGCCTTGAGTCCCTTGACAGCGTGGCAGCCGTCTGTGGAGCCTAGAATATCTGAAGAAAGAGCCTACGACACTCCATACATGTACGAGTGTTGTACCGTGCTCCTGCTTGGTCAGGCTGACCCCCATTTGCCCTCCTTTGACGAGAGTGTCGGCACACGAGGACTTCCTGACATTGTCCAAGGCTCTTCTTTGTCCAACATAGTGTCTCCATCCTCAGTCATGAATGACAGTCGACAGGCTTGTGGTGTGTACCTCGAATGGGTCAGAGCAACATCAAGCGGGTGCTGAGGTATGGGGTGGTTCTGGCAGCCATTGGGAGTGTGTCGGCTTGGTCCTCCCGGTTACGCTAGACTCTTGTGATAGGCGGTTTGGGGACACCTAGCACGCGCCAAAGCGCCCGCAAACAGTACGCTCACTTGTTTGACAGGCCAGTCCGCTGGGTTTGGGCACCGCGACTGGCCGACGATTCCCACCAATCAGCGGGACCTTTGGGCAGCAATGATGCTGGCGTTTCATCCCACCTGCACTCATCCCTCTACTGTTCGAGTCATCCAGTGATCGGTTGGGCAGGTGTTAAATTTTCATCATTGCATGTGATGCATCATAATCGCTCTCAAGGCTAGTACAGCGCTCCCTTCAAAAGAGCGAAGGTATCC
The DNA here is from genome assembly GCF_022695815.1 of Exophiala viscosa. Lineage (NCBI taxonomy): Eukaryota > Fungi > Ascomycota > Eurotiomycetes > Chaetothyriales > Herpotrichiellaceae > Exophiala > Exophiala viscosa. The sequence goes on along the minus strand of NW_026944354.1, from coordinate 1,546,919 downwards.
CGCTGGCTGGTCTGACAGCATGGCCTGATGTACAACAAAGTTCGAAGAATATATTGACAGCTTGAGAGCTTTTGAGATAGGCATTCGACGAAACGACACGCGATAAATTATTACCTCGGTAAGGTTCTCGGCAAGCCACGCTGGCCTATGGACACCGTTGTGGAGGAGTAGAGCCTCTATCGATGAAAGTGGAAAACGATGGTTCTTTTCGACAGCGAGAGCTGGCATCAACTGACTTCTGTAGCTCCCCTTGTTGTGTCACGACTTTCCTTGAACATGCGCCATATCTCCATCTGGGTGTCACAACATACCTCATGGCCACATCGGCGCAGTTGCTCTGCTTGGGGCCACAGGAGGACCGAGTTTGTGCGTGATCGATGTGTGTCAACGGTTTGATATTGACGCTATTCGAGGGCTACAATTTGGAACTTCCGCCAATGACTGCTTTGATCCTGAAGCCTGTTCGGGGATAATGCACTCGCACCTCTTTATCCTGGGGCTGAATGCTCACGACGACCTCATCCTCCGTCAATCCAAGGAGGCGACCCTTGTCGTGATGCTTGACACCTGAGTCAGTGGGATACACTTCTACTTCGGTTCCATGCTGCAAGCCCAAAGGGTCAGCACTATCGATCGTCAAGTCCTTTTCGGCGAAAGAAGCGTTGAGTACGCGTTGTGTAGCAGCACCCCCTTTCAGCGTGGCCGGTTTTGGTGCCTGCTTCTTAGCTTCATTGAGTGCCTTGTTGAACCTCGCTATCCAAGAGAACACCTTGGGATATTGCTTCTCAGAGATCAGCTCCCGTGGTAAGGCTCCCTTTAAACCGTTCAGCCAATCAAGCGTCCAGACAGCTGAGGTTCTGCATTAGCCTAGTCTATAGCCCGCATGCAGTGTACTTTCTGCCTACCTTCGATGTCTGCCAGAGTTGGCTTGTCTGTCTTCAAGACCCATGTCCGTCCATCTGCTAGCAGAGTCGTCTCTAGAAACTTGAAGGCATTCCTGATGTAAGCGAGTGCTTCGGGCCTGTTGGCGGCAATTTGCTCTTTACTCCATGACCGACCGGTGAGGTCTTCTCGGTCTTTGGTGAACTTCGGGTCATTAAGCAACGGCATGTCGGTTGGGATTAGCTGGGATGCTCGCGCGAATAAACCAGACTCAGTGGCCCAAACGTCGAGGAACCTCTCAATGGCTTTTTGTTCGCCTGACGAGGCACCAAGAGTGCCATCGGGGAAGAGCTCTTCCAGCTTGCGAAGAATAAGCCGACTATCGCAGTAGATGTCGCGGCCAACAGCCAACACAGGAATCCTTCTGTAGTTTATTCCCAGTGCATTAAGGTCGGGTCGAGGTAGGACCGGAGCTTGTTTCTGTATGATTTAGCGAGGCCAGGAAGAATAAACTGGTAAGCGTACACATTCTGCGTAGTCTATCCCTCGAAGACTAAGATACCACAGAACACGCCTGGCATATGGAGAGAAAGAGTAATGGTACAATACGATGCCATTATTTGGACCGTCCATGATGTTCTGCCAAGGTCCGAGACTGCTGTTGCAATCTATTTTGTTCGAGAGAGCGGCGTTGATTTGTCTCGCTCAACTTCGAGCTAGATGTTGAGGGACTTGATGTGCTTCTTTAAAGTCCATACCGGCTACACGCCGCCTGCCAGCACTGTGAAGTCGTCCCTGTGGAGGTTCGAGGTGACGTGCCTCGGCATCTCATTGCGGGGGGGGGGCCCCTAAAGTAAAACTGCTAGATAAAAAACACCAGCATCACTAGCGTCGCATCGAGAAGTCAACCATCGTTGTGTTGCTATTGCCGCCACTCTTCACTGTCGTCCTACTTGCAGTCTTCATGATTCGTAGACTCCTGGCAAGACTGACAAAAATGCATTTCTGCCATGACTGATCGTACAGCCAAAACCCCCCTTGCTGCAAGAAGCACGAAGAATCATGTCAAGTGACATCATGTTCTCCGCCGTATGACGCCGAGGACAATGAGCACACGATCGAACCACATTGCCCTGTAGAATAAATCTGTGTGGGATCTCAAGGGAAGTACTTCCGGCTCGAAAGCATCCTTTCATTTTGTCTCTTTTCAAGTCTGTTCATATCATTTGATCGAAAACAACCAGATCAATTCTCACCAATACAACAAACCTCACAATGGCTCAGTCCGGACCCAACAGCGGTGGTGACCTCTTTGACATGGCAAAGGACGGTACCAAGGTGCCCGAAGATGCTGCGGCACCCAGATACATCCCTTCAGTCCCTCGGCCAGACCAAATAGCTTCGGAGACAGACCCCAACAACCTGGGAGCCAGAAGTCTTGCGGATGCAGCTGGTGAAGGAGACATTCCCAGAGTAAGTGTAACCGTGTCGTAACAAGCAATCCCCTACTGACAAAACTCTATAGACCACGACCGACACTGCAAGCAACGATATAATTACGGGCACAGGAGACTCACTGCCCGGCACCGTCGACTCCAAACGGCTACACGCCGTTCCTGGTGGTGTCACCCAAGATCCGTTCGCGAAGGGCTCGACGAGAATGACAGCGCACAAGAAACAAGACACAGACTTTGAAAAGGGCGCGTCTGATGGACCTCAAGTTGAGCGAGCTCCTGGTCAGGAAGATTTGACTGATGAGCAAGCTATGGACAACCTTGAGCGGAAGGAATAATGTGCACTCAGGAGGAGAGTGACATGGTGGCCGAGCCTGTATTATAGTAAGATGATCGTGTGGGAGGGGTCAAAACGGAGTCCACAGATGTAAACAAACCCTGTACAAACATCTGTCGCCATACCTGTTGATCCTCGTTTTCCTCAACTGACATGGAGTTTGGTTCCTGGTGGCCAAACCTGATATAATCCCAACGAGACAGACTTCCGGACTCGTTCCATTGACCCAATTCTGCATCATCATCATGCTCAACTGCCTTCCGTCTCATCGCTTCATTCCGACTGCGGAAACATTGACCAAAGGTGAAAGTGCATACCAAACCCTAGCGGAACGGCCTTCCTCAAGAGGATGCCCGTCTCGTTGCGGAGCACAGCGCAACCGTCGCTGGTTGGCAGAAGCCTTTTGCGCCCATATCCGGCGTGCCAATCGCTCGGACCCTCTCCGCATTTTCTTATGGACTCGCGCCCTGCCACTGCGTTAACACATGCGACTTTTTGACTCGTAAGGGTAGTATATGAGTCTGAAGCTTTCTTTCTTTTTGTTGAAGCCCCAAGGACACGTACAGTGCAGTGACGTCCCGCCCAGCTGTCCTTTCCCTACTGTTGCTGCCGCCGCGTGGCCCACACCTCTACAAAGCACATACACTCTATACGCTCCCTCCCCGCACTCCTCTGAGATAAGATACGATCCGTCCAAAAAGCAAGACGAGATGAACACACTCCGTGCCTCCAGCGGGCTGCGCACGCTCACACGCCATGCACCGGCACGCTCCTTCAGACACACTGCGATCCGAACCCTGGCATCCTCCACCGAAAGCCGCCAACAAGGCGCCGCAGCAGCGCAGGCTTTCGAATCCTCACCGCCCAGCGAATCCTTCTTCCCCGATGAGCCCGTCGGTCCTCAAGTCGTCACGAAGATCCCAGGGCCCAAGAGCCAAAAAGCCATTGCCGAGCTCCACAAGGTCTTCGACACGCGCAGTCTGAACATGATGGCAAATTACCAACAGAGCTACGGCAACTACATAGCCGATCTAGACGGCAACGTGCTGCTCGACGTCTACGCGCAAATCGCCTCCATCCCCGTGGGCTACAGCAACCCGGCGCTCGTCCTAGCCGCTACATCTCCCGAGATGGTGTCGGCGCTGATCAACCGCCCCGCGCTAGGCAACTTCCCATCGCACGACTGGGCGGCCATCTTGGAGTCAGGTATTCTGAGGGTAGCCCCCAAGGGCATGAACCAGGTGTTCACAGGCATGTCGGGCTCCGACGCCAACGAAACCGCATACAAAGCCGCGTTCATGTGGAAGCGCCAGCAAGAGCGTGGTGGACCGAACGTGGACTTCAGCGAGGAGGACATTTCCAGCACCATGAACAACCAGAAGCCCGGCTCGCCCGACATGTCTATCATGTCATTCCGCACCGGCTTCCACGGCCGTCTGTTCGGGTCGCTGTCCACCACCCGCAGCAAGCCCATCCACAAGATCGACATTCCGGCATTTGACTGGCCTCAAGCGCCTTTCCCAGCCCTCAAGTACCCACTTGAAGAACATGTCAAGGAGAACGAGGCAGAGGAGAAGAGATGTCTGGAGGAAGCAGAGAATATCATTAAAAACTACCACAACCCCGTGGCAGCCGTTGTTATTGAGCCTATCCAATCCGAGGGTGGTGACAACCATGCCAGTCCAGCCTTTTTCCAGGGTCTGCGCGAGATCACCCGTCGCAACAACGTCCTCTTGATCGTTGATGAGGTCCAAACTGGCGTCGGTGCAACCGGTAAATTCTGGGCCCACGACCACTGGAACTTGCAGGATCCTCCCGACATGGTCACATTCTCCAAGAAGGCACAAACAGCCGGTTACTACTTCGGCAACCCTGAGCTCCGGCCCAACAAGCCATACCGCCAGTTCAACACATGGATGGGCGATCCAGCTCGCGCCCTTCTCTTCCGTGCAATCATCAGCGAAATTGAGAGATTGAACTTGGTCGAAAACACAGCTGCTGTGGGTGACTATCTCTTCCAGGGGATTGAGAGCCTGTCCACGAAATATCCTGGACAATTCCAGAACCTCCGAGGCAAAGGTCAAGGAACCTTCATTGCCTTTGACAACCCCAAGCGCGATGAGTTCTTGCTCAAGGCCAAGACTTTGGGAATCAACATTGGTGGCAGTGGTGCCTCTGCAGTCCGACTACGGCCCATGCTGATCTTCCAGAAACATCATGCTGATATCCTGCTCGATGCGCTCGAGAAATTGGCCAAGTCTTTGTAGGTGATGGTACTTTTGGTGGGACTGGATGCAGTGTGCTTGCTGCGGCCTGGAGATGGTTGGGCGTAAATATGATTTCCAAAAAGTAGCAGTTTTTCCAATGGTGAATATTGCATGGCCATGCGCGGGCCGATCTGATGGCTGAATGCAGCGGTAATCGCTGTGGTAAAGATGTATTCCCAGGTGTCTGTGGGCAATGCCAATACCCCTTTCGACCTCGTTGTCATCACTCTGGAGCAGATTGTGAAGTAATATGTTCGGTTGCCATGGGAGCATTTATTGGACGCTTCAGCCATTGAAAACTCTGCGTTTTCCTTCTGAACGTGAGTCGGGCCTTTGCGAAAGACCATCTGCGCTGGCTCATTTCCTTTTCATATCGCGTGAATTCCGCTTTCGATCCTTTTTGGCCGGAGAATCGCGTCTGCCACCCTATGCTGCAGCTTCGTCCTCGATGGATGTACCGTCTCTGGGGACGTATCTAATTCCCTGATCTTCCATACCATCAATGATCTCTTGCGGCAATTGACCAACAACCTTGACTGCATATATTCCTGGCACGTAATTTGACAATCTTTGCCATTTGGCCACCCAGGATGTTTTGGGGTCTGCTAGAGTGACCATGCCTTCGAAAACTTGTGACGTGCATTCTTGGATCGCGTCTTGGGAGTTTTTGAGGGCGAGAATCTCTTCGCAATTAGGACAGCCATTTCGCAAAAAGTCCTGTTCAATGTTAGTTGACAGCGTAAGTTATTGCGCGGAGCCACAAAGAGACGTACGTTGCCAGTCTGGACGATGGAACAGACCATGCAGGCTCGGGTGCGACCTGATCGATTGGCCATGATACCTGATGAGGTTGAAAGATACGAGTAGAAGTTTGAAGAAAGGAAGCTCGATACCAGGACGCAGAAAGAGTTCGACAGAAGTGGATTTGCTGGGTCTAGATGTGTCTCAGGATCAATCAGCGTCTGAAGGCAGAGGTAACGACGATGGAGTCGGATGCGATGCTGCAAGGTGACACAGAGAGGAGAGCGCAGTCGAATTGAGGAGTGGTAGTGGTTCGTGTTCTGGCATCTGGGCAAAATGCGACAATTAAGGTTTCGGAAGATCTGCGTTAGCGTGAGATCCGCCCCGGGACTTTAGGCGTTGCCAGCTTCCAACAGGCGGAAGTCATAGGCGGGCGTGGTGCCCTCCAGGCTCACAGGCCACACAACAGAGCCTCCCACACTCGAAAAGTGGTCCCTAAAGTCGAGAACTTTCGGCGGCAAAAAGCAACTAAGGCAAGTGAACACTCGACCAACTCACCTCATTTTGTTTTCTAAAGAGCTTCGGAATGTCTCGATAGCACACCTCGTACTTCTTGTGTGCATAACATCTCCTCACATATCCTCTGGTGGATCTCCAGTCGCCTCCATTAGGCCATGACTTCAACTGAAGACCGGGCTGCGGCAACAGCCCTCAAGGTCAAGGGCAACGAAGCATTTGCTCACCATGACTGGCCGGCTGCGATCGACTTCTACACAAAAGCAATAGAGAAATACGATGCTGACCCGACTTTCTTTTCCAATCGAGCCCAGGCCAACATCAAGCTTGAGGCCTATGGCTACGCCATCGCAGACGCCAGCAAGGCCATCGAACTCGACAAGGACTTTATCAAGGTAGGTGTAGCTACTGGCCTTTCTGGATACATGCTCTGACACTTAATTTGCAGGCGTACTGGAGACGTGCGATTGCAAACACTGCGATTCTGAATTCTCAAAATGCCCTACGAGACTTCAAAACAGTCGTCAGGAAAGAACCGAACAACAGGGACGCAAAATTGAAATTGGCAGAATGTGAAAAGATGGTCAAGAAGATACAGTTCCTCAAGGCGATCGAAGTTGCAGAACCTCCCTCGGCATTCGAAGGTCTTGACATAGACTCGATGCAGGTCGAAGATACATATGATGGTGTACGGTTAAAAGATGAGATGACGCAAGAGTTCATTGATGATATGATAGAACGGTTCAAGAACGGAAAGACGATACACAAGAAATATGTGTTCCAGATCATCAAAGCAGTAAGGGATATTGTGTACAACGAGCCGACTATGGTGGACGTGGATGTTGCATCAGACAAGAAGTTGACAGTATGTGGTGATACACATGGACAGTACTTCGACTTGCTGGAAATCTTCCGACTCAATGGATATCCCACCGAAAAGCACGGATATCTGTTCAACGGGGACTTCGTCGATCGCGGCTCGTGGTCGTGTGAAATTGCGCTGCTGTTGTACGCCTACAAGTGGTTACGACCGTCATATTTCTTCCTCAACCGAGGCAATCACGAGACTGATGACATGAACCGAGTTTACGGTTTCGAAGGAGAATGCAAGGCCAAGTACAACGAGAAGACCTTCAAGCTGTTTTCCGAGTCGTTTTCGGCACTGCCTTTGGCAACGCTTGTTGGAAAAAAGTATCTTACTTTGCACGGCGGCTTATTCTCGGACGACAAAATCACTCTCGATGATATTCGCAAACTCGACAGACACAGTCAACGTCAACCAGGTCAGCAAGGGTTGATGATGGAGATGCTCTGGACCGATCCCCAAACACAACCTGGAAGAGGACCCAGTAAACGAGGAGTTGGTTTGCAATTTGGACCAGATGTAACTAAGAGGTTCTGCGACAACAATGGACTGGAAGCTGTTATCCGAAGTCACGAGGTGAGAATGGATGGTTATGAAGTGGAGCATGACGGCAAATGCATTACTGGTGAGTTGATCAAGAATACCTCTTGGCTAGAAGTGACTAACATGTTCTTCAGTATTCTCAGCACCAAAATACTGCGACAGTACCGAAAACAAGGGCGCATACATCAACATTGGGCCAGAGTTGAAACTCGAATACCATCAATTTGAGGCAGTGCCACACCCTGATATTAAGCCTATGGTAAGTCGGCAGAACGGATCGAGATAACAACATCGCTGACATGACCACCAGGCTTACGCACAAAATTCGTTAATGTCAATGATGTGATGAGGGAATACTCACGGAGAACCTCAATGTACTCAACCACAGCCGACATGATTGGAGAATGATTAGCTACATGAAGCGATGGTGTTGGATTGCTATGGGGGAACATGGCGGACTGTCGATCTAACTAGACTTGTCAAAGTACTAGGCTTCATGGCGATTCGATATACCGCAGAACTCGTCACATACAGCATTGGGTGTCTAATGTCTAAATTCTGTAACTGAGAATGCAAGCATCAAGGCGATCCAGAATCAACGAACCATACCTAGGTACATGTGTACGTGAGATCAGCCATGTGCTGGAATGGCCGACGAGGCTAGATCAAAGAATGACTTCGCACTCTCCTCCAAGTATTGGGCAGGCTGAATGTGTAGCAGCGATCAAATTTCCCCCTTTGCCTGCCTATGGATTGGTGCATTGACAATTGGAACCTACGTATAACCTGTATGAGCTTCTTGCGTATGTTTGACTATTATAGAAATTAACAGGGGGCCAGCCTTGCGCAGCCTTGCAATCTCACGATGGATATACTCCGTTATTCCCTCGGCAATTCTTTTCCTACCGAAAACGCCCGACACACGGCATCATCTCGACCTACTGTCAAAGACTTTTTGTACGCTCCGGCATTGGTCTTGACGTGATCTACAGGCTATTTACCGCGGACTGTAAGCCTTGTTGGGGCGAGGTATCCCTAATTTAGCATCCCACCAGTTTCACCGGAGTTTGTAAACAAACTATAACAATGGCGTCCGCACGTTTTGGCCTCGTCACAAACGTGACAAAGCCTCTTTTCACAATACTACCTAGGTCTTCAACAGCTATTTCAACCAGAGTCATCGACCGCCATGGCCACAGAAGCACCTCTCGTCCCGCGCCACGCCAGATGGTCGCTCCCAGCCGACTACCAGTCCACAAATGAAGCTCCCCAGACACTCACCCGGACTCACTCCAAGTCGATATCTAGGACCGATGTGTCGATCCCAGAATTACCTCTATTCGTCGCGGCGAGGTCCCATGCTCTAGCAGAGCCTGAGAAAGCCGCTGTCATCGACAGGACCAGAAACCAGAGCTTCACTTATTTAGAGCTGCTGAACGATGTGGCGTCATTCAAAGCACAGATCGAGCAGTATCTGCCTTCGAGCCAGACCGAGGAACCCAGAGTAGCGTTCCTGACGCCCTCAGGGTACGACTATGTGGTCATACAATGGGCGATTTGGGCCGCTGGAGCTATCTCAGTTCCTCTATGCACATCTCACCCCCTCCCAGAACTGCAATATACCATCTCCGACTCCGACCCATCTCTAATCATTCTACACCCATCATTCTCCAGACTTGAAGCAGGTCTACGGGAACAAGCCCCCACCATACCTCTAATCACTATTACACCATTCTCCCAGACACCAAGCCACACAACAACCCTACCTAGATTCACCACAGGATTCCCTCTATCGCGAGGAGCACTCATCATCTACACATCCGGCACAACCTCCCGGCCTAAGGGCTGTGTGACCACCCACGAAACCATCACTTTCCAAGCACAATGTCTCGTCGAGGCCTGGAAATACGGCCGAAACGACCACCTCATCCACGTTTTACCATTACACCACATCCACGGCATTATCAACGGATTGACGGCAACGCTGCTGTCTGGCGGTACGGTGGAAATGCACGCCAAATTCGACGCGAAGACGGTGTGGGACCGATGGACTGAGAGGGGCTCGACCATGTTCATGGCCGTGCCGACCGTATACTCGAGGCTGATCGACTATTTTGACAGTAGTATCCGCGGTACGGACTCCGAGTCCGCGGCAAGACAAGGTGCCAATGCGCTACGACTTGTCGTCAGTGGTTCAGCGGCCCTACCTGTTTCAGTCAAGCAGAAATTCGACCAGATCACGGGCCACGTGTTGCTGGAGCGGTACGGCATGACGGAGATCGGGATGGGTTTGAGTTGTGGATTGGAAAGGGAGAAGCGCATCGATGGGAGTGTTGGGTGGCCTTTGCCTGGTGTGCAGGTGCGGCTGACGGATCCTGAGACTTCTGGTGTCATTACGACAAGTGGTGATGAGCTCTCGGGAAACATCGAGATCAAGGGTCCGAGCTTGTTGGCTGAGTACTTCCGCCAGCCTAAGGCTACGGCTGAAGCGTTTACTCAGGATGGCTGGTTCAAGACTGGGGATGTTGCGAAACGAGATGCGAGTGGTGCGTATTTCATTCAGGGCCGTGAAAGCGTCGATATCATCAAGTCGGGCGGATATAAGATCTCGGCGCTGGAGGTGGAGAGGAAGATATTGGGGAATGTCGTCTTGGGAGATGTGGTGAGAGAGGTTGTCGTTGTTGGTGTGGCTGATGCGGAGTGGGGACAGCGAGTTGCTGCGATCGTCACATTGAGAAATCAGGGACACGAGATCGATCTAAAGACGTTCCGCGCACCTTTGAAGGAGGATATGGCACCCTACAAGATTCCTTCGATCTTGAAGGTGGTGGATGCGATTGAGCGGAATGCTATGGGGAAGGTCAACAAGAAGCAGATCCTCAAACAGTACTTTGCATGATTGGGCTCGAAGGGCTTCAACCTGGTCATTCCGCCAGAGCGGGCGTCGGGAGCCGAAGGATGGTATGGCGATTTACTTCCACGCCGACGGCCAATGGAAAATGGAAAAGGCGCGGTGTGTTCTGGCTCGGCTTCCTCGTATTGGTGGTGTTTTTGATGGTTAAAACATGAGCGAATCTATGTACCTACGGTCTGGACAACTAGATCTCTATGTTGTGTGCCCAGAGCTGACATGTCTATATCATTATTATCATTATTGTGTATTCCTGGTGAGCAGGCTTCTTTGAGGCCCATGGCCCTCGACTTCCGCTTGAGACCTCGTCCCTCCCGTCATGGACTATCGCACAAAAACATCCTAGCCTTATTTTGGCGTCATCAGTCTCGAAGCACATGACGCATTGCGTCGGCGTATCCAAGGCGATGGATATGTTGCACGCCAGATGGGCTGCATCTCCTGAAGCACCTCAGCCTCGTCCGCGCCGGCCGTGCATTTCCGGGCGGCTTGACCCACTCGACTTTCGGGTATAAATCTACCACCGGGAACGTAAATCTTCCCAACATTTTTTGCCTTGGTGCTGCAATTTCGGACCCCGACCTTGCATCTCGGATACGTACGTCGGAACCAGATGGAGCCCAGATCCTGTCGGGTCCGTGAAGTTGATATGCAGCGGTGAGCGTTCTGGCTCGCTGACTCGACTATGAGTCCGGTGATCGTGCGAGCCTTGTCACGGTCGCATGACTTTATCCAGGAATCGGAACTCAGCAGCCACGTCTTCTTCTTTCCATGGACATGGTAACTTTAGTTGCTGCGCCAAGTCTTCGGTGAGCTGAACAGAAGCTCGGATTATTTCGTTGCCAGCCCCTAGGTTCAAAGAGCCGAAGAAGTGACTATTCCAATGAGTCAGTCGGGCCCCGATGCGGGATTTCAAGGTGATGAAGTCGGGCGTCACTCACCCTTTGGCTTGTGGTCCGCACCCGTCAGCAAGACAGCAGATAAATTCAAGGAGTCCGGTCTCCAGGCCACTGATGATGCTGTGCTCACTGAGCAGTTCGCCGTAGATACAATTGATGGCGAAATGGGTTAGGTCGCCGCCGGAGGTGGTGTCCATTGTAGCCAACACTCTCGAAGTGTGCTTCTGGTAGATTTGGCGGAAGAACGCCATGCCGCGATCGTACTTTGCGGATGCATCCAGGTCAGAGCGGAGTGATGTGTCGGATGAGAAGATCGTGGAGATTGAAGGGTGGGTTGTGTCGATGGCGGTCTTGAGGGCGAAGAGGGCATTTATTGCCTTGCGAACGTTAGCTGGGAAAGTGTGATGGTGGGGAGATGTAATGAGGTATCTGGGTAAGAGCGCGCTCACGACTCACCCTGGGGAAGCCAACAAGTGTGCTGGCTTTGAGACAAGCCTCGCGAATTCGTCTTGCGGTCGCGAGAAGTTCATCGTCACTCGCATTGATTTCAAGACAGCTGGCCAGATATGTCCACAAATCGCCCACGAGCTTCTCCTTGTGGAATGATAGGAGGACAGCTGTCGTTAAGATGTACCACAATGGTGACTGTGCTGAAGTGTTTGATGGCGTGCCGGTTGTAGAGAATAGATCTTGGAAGTGTAAGAAGTCGAGTGGTACCTTGCGTGTAAGTGTGCTGGTCGACTCTGTTTGCGAGGTCGTGGAAGCGGTGGTGGCACTTGTGGCTGATGATACAGTGGAAGATGGCGTCTGAGCGCCGCTTGAGGGTGCCGTGTCCATAATAGGTAGGATGGATATTTTAATGTACCTGGAACGGTTATGTCGGGTCCGTCAGGTCTCGAAAGGTATGAGATATCCGTAATATGGGCGATGTGCAGATGTTGGTAGTTGCTGATTCAGCAGCTCAACCCGGGGCAAGTACAATAGGATCGAGAAAGCGCAAAACCGAAATATCGGACTTTTATTCTGTGCTATCGTACTGGACCATGCATCGATGTTTGTATCACGAGGCTGAAGCGTCTCGGTCACAAAAGTGGAGCCGTAGTAACAAGGGTAGACTCGGAGGAAATCGTACCTTATCAAGCACTCGGTCAACTCCCGGGGCTGCTTACTTGAGTCTGATCGAGAACATTGCCTCATGTGAGGGCATAGCAATATACTTCGGCCTCCGCTGTAGCTAATGCTAGGTCAGGGTCACGATAGTCCTTCATTCGGAGCCAATGGCGCTCGGCCTCACCCAGGTCCAACCGATGGCACGATTCAGGAAGTCTTTTTTAGGCGTTGGCTTCAGACAAGATTTATCATTCGCATTTTGTAAGTACGGATATGCGCTGCGGAAAAGCGAAGACACATATCCAGACTTCAACTCATCGAGCGATGACACTCTTTCCCCCTCGTAAGTCACAGCGAATCAATTTTCCACTTTTGACAGGAGGTTGCTCAATTACCTTTTCAAACACGAAACCCCCAGGTGATGAACCCCGCCCTCGATCCTGGAGCACGCGACCTATCGAGGCATGGGTCGTTGCCAACATTACTTCAGACATGTCCTTCATGACCTTTGAGGGACCTTTCTGACTCTCCCGCGCCAAAATCGTCTTGTGAAGAACAACATAATCGTTCCAGCCTACCACACAGATGGCCTCTAAGCAGGGTACACCACCATCAGCTGTTCCAACGGACACGAACCACCGCCGTTCTAGCAGCGGTATTTCTGACGACGTTGCCAAATCCGCTCATGACTTCATGGCTGTCACAATTCGGCGCTCTAGCAGTGGTATATCTGACGATGCCGCCACCGCAGCGCGCAATTTCATGCGAAGTGTCAAGGGCACAGGCCCCGGCTTGAATGACGACCTTACTGAGAAAGCTCACAAGTTCATGGATGGGCCAGCCACTCACTGCGAAAGCCACAGCAAATATTTGCCAGATGTCACCGTACCCGGAGTGACCGACCAAATTGCTGAAGAGGCGCTCGAATTTGTGGACAATGCTGAAAAGTTGGAAAAGGTCTGAAGTTGCTCGCTGCAAAAGGGATCCATCTGGGATCGCGCCGGAGAAGAATGTACAGTCCATAGGTTTGGCTGTTATTGCAATGGAACAACAGTCAATTGCGAGGCATGGAGATGATAGGAAAAACCGACATTGCGGTCTTTATGTTCTTGTTACCGCGTACATCAAGTTGTCAACAACGACCATGTACGTAGGGATTGCCATTGACGAACAATGTCCCGTCGAACCCATCATGTTGGTGTAAGTCGTTATTCGCGTAGGAAAGGATCAGTTTCAAAATTGAAACTCGCCAGACACATTGTTGTGAGCTTATCACGTGACCATGACGCAGCATGTCCCTCGACACCCAAACCACGGCTGCGTGTCGACTTTCTGGGTTTTCACATCGCGACTGTCTGCATCATGGTGTGTTCGCCGAGTATGATGCGCTGAACTCACTTTCCACAGCGCGCAATGGCGCTGGATCTTGACGAAGGATACGTGGCACGTGGCCTCACTCAAGGCGACGTCGAGACTACGCTGCCCATCTTCAATGTTGAACGAGTTCAGTTGCAGTTCAACATCGCCTCGGATTTCGTGGCGGGCCAAGTTGCCAACAATGTCCTGATCCTTGCTCTCGCTACTGGTCGGATCCTTCGTATAGACCTAGAAAGTCCCTCAGATATCGACGGTAGATACTACCCTGGGTACAACAATTCATGGTTACTGACTTCTTGTCGCGATAGATGTCGACCTTCCAAAGAAGATCAGTGAGGTCGGCCTCATACGACGCATGTTCCTCGACCCCTCCGCATCCCACCTCATTATCAGCACCACCTTGGGAGAGAATTTCTACCTCCATAGCCAGTCAAAACAGCCGAAAGCTCTGTCAAGATTAAAAGGAGTATTAATCGAAGCCATTGCTTGGAATCCTTCTCAGCCTACTGCCTCTACACGCGAGATCCTTGTCGGTGCTACAGACGGAAATGTGTACGAGATATACATTGAGCCAGCATCGGAATTCTATCGGAGGGAGGAAAGGTACTCTGCCAATGTCTGGAAGATACCTGATGGCGCAGTAACGGGCCTCTGGGCCGAGACTATCGAGGGAAAGTCGGACTTACGAAGAGTGATTGTGGCATCTCACTCTAGACTATGCCATTGGATTGGTAAGACCGGTGGAAAAGGAAAAGAAGGCTCCGCCTCGATATATGCCGATCTGTTCTCGAAAGAAGCACCTATCACGTACGATACGACCGGTGCTTCCTCCACCGCACCCTCGTCCTTTTCAGTATCGCCAGAATCAGATGATCCGGGGACCGACTCTGAAAGAAGTTTTGCTTGGCTATATTCTCAAGGCGTGCTTACAGGGAAGCTCTCAACGTCGCCAACAACCTCCAATCTCGGAACCAAGATTTTCAGCGAGACCAAATTACACCCTCGATCAGTGTTTCCAGAAACTATGTCCGCTAGAGGCGGACGCAAACTCATTCAGGACCCCGTTGCATCCACCATTTTGTCGCAATGGCACGTTTTAGCTCTTGCGGAAGGTAGAGTTGTCGCAGTCAATCGGCTTGACGGCAGTGTCGTATATGACCAAGTGGTGCTGGAACCTGGGCAGAGTGCTCTTGGGCTAGTCTCGGACCAGAAGAAGAATACTTACTGGCTTTTCACCACTCAGGAAATATTTGAGGTGACAGCTACCGATGAAGAACGAGACATCTGGAAGATCATGCTCCAGAACCAAGACTACGATGCTGCTTTGCGGTATGCCAAAGGATCTACACAAAAAGATTCTGTTGCGACCGCCTCGGGCGACTATCTCTCGAATAAAGGCCAGTACATGGACGCAGCAAGCGTATGGGGCAAAAGTAGCAAAGCCTTCGAGGAGGTGTGCCTGTCATTGATCGACAACGGACAGGAAGACGCGCTGAGAAGGTATCTCATGACAAAGTTGGGCGTGTACAAGAAGTCGTCGACGATGCAACGGGTCATGATTGCGACATGGCTCATCCAAATATTCATGGCCAAGTTGAACTCCTTGGACGACATGGTGGCTACCAAAGCAGAACTCCTGGAGAATACCGATGCCGGCGGCGCAAAACGTGATCTGGACCAAACCCGGGCTGACTATCAAGACTTTGTGACCAAGTACAAATCTGATCTGGACGCGAAAACGGTGTACGAGGTGATCTCAAGCCATGACCGAGAAGAGGAACTCTTATTCTTCGCCAATACCATCACCGATTATGACTACGTCCTGTCATACTGGGTGCAGCGAGAAAAGTGGAATGAAGCACTTTCCGTGTTGAACAAGCAAAGCAATCCGGAGACATTCTATCGATACAGCAACGTACTCATGACACACGTACCGACTGGCTTTGTGGAGATTCTCATGCGACGAAGCAGTATTGATGCACAAAAAATGATTCCAGCGCTGCTCACCTATAACGAAACAGCCAATGTTCCCTTGGCCCAGAACCAAGCAGTCCGGTACTTGAACTTTGTGGTGACGAGCAATTTCGAGGTGCCAGCCTCGGTGCATAACGCACTTATCTCAATCATGGCCTCTCATCAATCTCCCTCAGAAAGTGCGTTGTTGGGCTACCTCGAAACCCAGCCTTCTCCTCCGTTGTATGACGCAGATTTCGCACTGAGGCTTTGCATTCAGCACGATCGAGTACAGTCCTGCGTGCACATCTACAGCGCGATGGGGCAATACCAGCAAGCAGTCGAACTCGCTCTGCAACATGATGATATTGATCTGGCAGCCATTGTCGCGGATCGTCTTGAAGGCAATGACAGACTACGAAAGAAACTGTGGTTACTGATTGCCGAGAAGAAAATCAAAGAGGCTGCGTCTATTAAAGAAGCCATCAATTTCCTCAAGCGATGCGAACTGCTGAAGATTGAAGATCTGATTCCGTTGTTCCCGGATTTTGTGGTCATTGACGACTTCAAAGAAGAAATCTGTGAAGCCTTGGAAGAATACTCTCGACACATTGACAGCCTCAAGCAGGAAATGGATCTGTCGCAACATACCGCCGAACAGATCAAGGCGGAGATAGCGGCACTGGACCGTCGGTATGCCATCGTGGAGGCTGGGGAACGATGCTGGATTTGCACGTTACCGGTCCTGAGTCGACAATTCTTTGTGTTCCCATGTCAACATGCCTTTCACAGTGACTGTTTGGGCAAGAGAATACTGGAAAATTGTGGGTCTAGTAAACGCAAGCGGATCAAGGACCTACAAACCGAGGTCAACCAAGGATTGAGTATTGGCCCACAGCGCCAGAAGCTCGTGCAGGAATTGGATGGTTTGGTGGCTGAGCAGTGCGTTCTCTGTGGAGATCTGGGCATCAAACAAATCGACGAACCATTCGTCCATGCCGGCGACGACACCGAAGCATGGGCTATATAGCGGCGTCTAGTATGGTTGACAAAGCAAACTTAAGGTTTGACTCATTCACCTCGACCAATGTCACAGTAGAGAAGTCGATACCTGGCGAGGGTTAGGCATATTACTAAGTGGCTTCATCTTGGCCGCAGATGACTAAATATGCAGAGTTGGTCGCTTGGAGCAATCATATACCAAATGCAGCATTCGACATTGACTGGAAGTGGAAACTAAACCACGTTTGGGATTTGTTTGTGCGGTCGGTCGGCCGGCCGTCACTGATGAAACCTTCTCAAGGGTAATTCATAAACTCTAGGATCTGAGAGTATGGGGATGATAAGCAGTGGAAAAGGAGGAGATAGTAATACGAGGTCTATCTCGGTCAATGGGAACGCTGCTGACAAACAGGAGGCCTCGCTCTTGGCGTTCGTCATTGCCAATTCGCGATCTTCTTTGTTTCTCATTCGTCATTTTTCGCGCTCATGTCAGCCACTTCAACCACCTTCGAACGCCAACTTACTCCTTCGTCCGGCCTACGGAGAAAATGAACTATGCGCCTCTCAAGCTCTGACCCTGGTTGATACACGTCTCACCCCTGTCACTGGGTACGGTATTCCACGTTAGTTCCGCAGCCTTTACCAAGATGTTGCGGGTTTATGCATTGCACCGAACAGCCAATGTCCACTTCGTCCGACGGACAATTCTACAGCAATGCATGTTTGAATTCCATGGCACGACTCGGGCATGTGTCTATCCTCTTGCTTACAGGTAGGTCTGCAGCCCATCAGATATATTAACATGGCCTGTTCTCTTACAAAAACAACTTGCTACTTCCATCCTGCACAATCTTCCAAACACGTTCCGTGCTGGCAGCTCACCTCAACCATTACACGTCCAACGGCTTTACTGCCTCATTTCAGTTCTACTGACTTCCTTCATACCTACCACTATGTCTGCTCTCCTTCGTGACGCCCCTGTAGGGCAGCTCATCCGATGGGTTACACGAAATAAATACCTCGCATATCCTGAAGAAGACCCAAACTTTCGATGTCCTGGTTGCTACCAAAATGAGTCCAAAGGTTTCGAATCTCAAGCAACCACTCCTGATGTTACGTCGCCCGAGCTTGAAAAAGAAGCAGAAATGCCAGCAGGGCCGGCAGGACCGCTGAGACAAGATGCCCTCACCAAAGCCGAAACAGCAATAGATCGTGAATCAATGTCTGCAATGTCTGAAAGGACGCTGTCCAAGATCATGACTCGACCTGAACTAAGCAACATCCACACCCGCACCGATCTCGAACAAGCCTACACCAACGCCACACGACAAGAGACGTTGAAACAGCAGGCTAGTCGTCCGATTCAGCCTCAAGTCACCTCCGACGGCATAATCCTGGTCGACTGGTACACGACTGATGATCCTGAGAACCCTCAAAACTGGTCGCGGGGCAAGAAAGGGCTCGTGGTTCTGCAAATCTATCTCTACACCCTAGCAGTATACATGGGATCTGCCATTTTCACACCCTCAGAACCATATATCATGGAAAAGCTTGGTGTTTCCGAACAAGTGGCTTCACTCGGCCTGTCGATGTACGTGCTGGGCTACGGACTTGGTCCTCTGCTGTGGTCACCACTCTCCGAAATACCAATTATCGGACGAAACCCGCCATACATGATCACTCTGGGTATCTTCGTTATCCTGTCCATCCCGACTGCCGCGGTCAACAGCTTCCCGGCCCTAGTGGTTCTGAGATTTCTGCAGGGCTTCTTCGGCAGCCCATGTCTCGCCACAGGAGGTGCTTCGATTGGAGATATCTACTCCCTGCTTAAGATGCCCTATTTCTTGACGGGATGGGCTGCATGGGCTACCGCAGGACCGGCTCTCGCTCCAATTATCAGCGGTTTCTCTGTCCCTGCCAAGAACTGGCACTGGTCGCTGTGGGAGATAGTGTGGCTGGCAGCTCCCGTCTACATTTCTCTCCTGTTCCTCTTGCCAGAGACGTCCGCCTCGAATATCCTGCTCCGCCGCGCTAACCGCCTACGCAAAGCCACAGGCAACCAGCAACTCAAGTCTCAATCGGAGATCGACCAGGCCAAGATGAGCGTCAACCATATCATTGTCAGCAACCTCTGGCGACCCGTACAGATCAACGCTCTCGACCCCGCAGTGCTGTTCACCAGCTTGTACACCGCGCTCATGTACAGCATCTTCTACTCGTTCTTCGAGGTCTTCCCGCTCGTGTACGCGACAGGCAACCCGGGCAAGGCCACCCACGGCTACGGCATGAATGCGGGTGAAATAGGGTTGATCTTCTTGAGCATCACCGTGGGTGTCTCGATCGCAATCCCCACGTACATCTTGTACCTGTGGTATGTCTTCGAGCCGGAAGTCAAGACGATTGGTTTGGGCGAGCCTGAACGACGACTCATCCCCGCTTTATTCGCCAGTCTCTTGTTGCCCATTGGACTATTCATCTTTGGCTGGACCGCAAACAACAGTCCCAAGATCCATTGGATCGTGCCGACTATTGGTGTCGTCATTTTCACCATCGGGATCTTCATCCTCTTCCAATGTATATTCATATACATCCCCCTAACGTACCCTCAGTACGCGGCCTCGTTGTTCGCGGGTAACGATTTCGCGCGCTCGTCCGTCGCCGCTGGAGCCATTCACTTCTCTCGACCGATGTTCCATAACCTCGGTGTTGGACCCGGTGTGAGTCTGCTTGCCGGTCTGACGGTCGGTGGTATCATTGGTATCTTTACGCTGTGGAAGTTCGGCGCAGCGTTGAGAGCGAGGTCGAGGTTTGCGGCGAAATAGGTGACCTGCTGCGGTGTACGATATACAATGGGCTACTGAGTGTCGCGAAACGATGCTATGAGCAAGGACAACGTCAGCTTGGTAGTTTGTACTAATAACTTGCATTGCATGGCGATGGCGTGGAAAGCATGCATCCGAACCTCGCTGAATTGGGGCCAGCGACTATGTTAGAATTGGATTTGGAGTAATACATATAGACATATAGTGACGCATCACTGCTCATTTGCCTTGGCTCTCTTCTTGGATGTCCATCCATGCTGAGCGATCTGAGAAGCAGACTAACTTACCCATGTCCTCATGACTGGCAACTAGGGTTGGCGTTCTCCGACTGAAATCGATGTGGTCGATTGAACCATAATGCTGAAACAGTTCGACGACCTACCTGAAAGACAGAACGGGAGAGATGCTCACAGCAACTCACGTTTGTGGCATGACGGAATGACTTTGAAAACAATGATAGGGTATCTATGCACCAAGTTTGTGACGGCAGGATAGTATTCTCCCCACGATCTACTGAAAAGAGGTATCTGTTCCTCGATAGGACAGGCCAAGACGGCCTCCAAATGAGCCTCGGGACCTGTGTTCGACTCTTAGACTCGTTCCACTTGCTTTCTGTACCTCGCAAACCAGAACAAATGGCCGGTAGTCCCATAAGGCGACTCATGGCACAGTAATCAGAAGAGCCTATGCATGTTTCATACTGCATGGAAAATGAAACACAAAGAAAACCACCCGATGCCAGACAGGGTACCTAGGTATCCAAACGCCAAGTAACATGTTTTGGAGTGGTGAGAAGTATCATCACCACCATAATTGCATTTGGAGCCCAAACAAAATGATAGACTCCCACGCTGTTGATCAGCAATAGGATTGATCAACGTATAACGCTGCTTCATTCCGTACGCCTAGCCAATACGGTTCATTTTGGCTGTTGTTGCATCTTAAGCGACTTGTCGGCCAAGGTCTTTGCAAAAAGTGTTCTTTGTGGCTTTGCGCTCCTGTAAGGGATTCGTCAGTCTTTACGGTCCGCAATCAAATGGACATGGGAACGTACATGAATCTCTTGCCCTTGATCTCACTCAACTTCTTGGTGGTCGGACTCGCAATCGCATCTGACGGCGAAATGTACGTCTGGTTCTGAGCTTCTCCGACCGCGTACTTTTGCGCAGTGTGGCTGAACCGAGGCATCTCTTTCTCTTCGATGGACAAGCCCATCTTCTTCGGTGATTGAGGTTTCGTGGGCGAACCCGTGTTGGGAGACCGCTCGGTGAGGGCTGAGGTTGTTGTGGAGGATTTAGTTGGGGACATGTTGAGGCGAGAACTCTCAATGTTCAGGGAAAGATCGATGATTGAAGGGCAGTCTTTCCTCTCTGGCGATTCAAATCGATACGTCGCACTTCTTGAGCGAGGCGTATATGGCTGGTTGGAATCGTCGGTGAGAATGTGATGGATAAAGCAGAGAAAGAATTGATCTACTGCTGTACTTGAGTTCTTTCAGTCTGGTTGCCGGGGGTGAGTTGGTGAGTTGCGCAAGGTTCTGGAAAGCCGGTCCGAGGTCAATGCGTCTGGAATAAGGGTTCGCGGAATGTAAAAGTGAAGAGTTGGAGAAGGGTTGTTTAAGAGACGACGTCATCCAGGATGAAAAGCGTTGCCCGGCAACAACGAAAACCCCTGGAAAGTATCATTTTACGACCTTTATCACTCAATCTATGAGGCCAGAATATTGATTACAAGTCTCCCGAAAGGTCAATCTTTGATCGATCCCAAATTGCGGGAGACCACTGGGGCTTCTTGTACGGGCATGTAAACTTGCGCGAGCCTAATCCAACAACAAAAGCGCGTGGCGACAGAGCAACGCCCTAAACGAGGCGATCTGAGCTTGGTTTGAACAGGGTGATATGGGAGCGTCACGAGGCAAGTTGTCTGTCCCCAGACTCGACGAACGCGTCTATTTGCCAGAACAATGCGGTGTCAGGCGATTCATCCATCCCAGCCTTGCCACCAGAAGAAGACTTGCCCTTCCTCATATAGGATCAGGACCTTATTGGAGACATCGCAGAGATTTGGGGCGTCCGACACAGCCATTGGATTATGTGTCAAGCCACTGGCGAGAGCGATCAAATTGATGGGAGCGTTGCCAGTAATGACATCGGTCACGCCCTGTGTGCTGCGGGCGGGCACGCGCTACTCGTAGGTGGAAGCCTGAAAAAGGGGAATGTCCGCGTCTTTATGTGACGGTTGTCCGCTGAACCCTGGACGTGGATCGTGTTTATGCTTGGGGGTTTTGGCTGGAGTGCCTCACGCCCCTTTGGGGTCTTCCTTTTCGAATTGCAGTGGTGGTTGGAAATAGGGTCGGTGTGATTGGTCAGGCGGGAATTGGTGTCAGGGTTGATGATGACCGCCCAGGATGCCAATGGGCAGGTATCGTAACCGTACGGCCACTGTGGTGAGAGGAGTGACACTGCTTAAGCCACCTCGCGACAGGCGTCCTCGCAATATCGGTTTCGGGCAGGAGGCAGTGACTTTGCTCTGTCTGAAAAGACGCAATGCGGATTGGGTGACAATCCCCACGATGCTGACTGGCTGTCTGTCTACACCATTGGTTGAACTGTTGCAGACCTCGACTGGGAAAACACTGTGGTACGCAATCCTGTTCTTGCGCCACATAGGAGGAGGCACCAGGGTGATCATTCTTCTACATAGGTAAGCTGACCGGTGCCCGTTCACACGGCAATAAATGGGGCCTAGCCTAGGCCACTTCTGTATATCAATTGTATTCGACGCCGCTGGCAGGAACGAGGATTTTCGATGCTTTGCTTGCTGATTCCTCATGTCCCGTCGATTCTAGATTTCTTGCTCCTTGAGATCTCATCTCCCCCAACTTGCAAAGTACCTACTGTTGATATTTCCACAAACCTCGAGTCTGGTTGCAACTACCATGATGTTTCCTCAAACCACAAGCCTGACTCTCTTCACCATCTGGAGTATGTCTTCCTTGACTTGAGCAAGATTCTTGAATGTTTCCGCGTACACTTCCCAAAAATTTGCTGATCATGCCATCGCAACACAGCGCTCTGCCAGCTCCAGTTGGCGGCCGGGAATTTCGTGCAGTTTTACGATAGACCGTCACACCTGGGAGTTGCCCTATCAACATTCACCAACAGTACTGGTAATGGCTCCGGCACGGGCTCCGGCACGGGCTCCGACCAAAATGAATTGCTGTTCCAGTTAACCGTGCCCTCGAGTGCCGGCTGGGGTGCCATTGGCACGGGCGACAAGATGGATGGCTCATTGATGTTCATCCTCTATCCTTCCACCGATTCAGATGGTAAACAAGTCATGCTGTCCGCCGAAAGAGAAAAATGTTGCTGATTTGTCACAGAAGCTACAGTGAGCGTCCGAACTGCACAGTATGCCTGAACTGCTCTTTGCCCCGGCTCGTTTCTCTGCAGCAGCAGTCTGACCATCAATTTAGTGGCCATAATACACCTGAAGCTTTTGATGGACTTCAGTATCGCGTCCTAAAGACCTCCAACGATGGTGCAAGTTTGACAGCCGATGTCCAATGCTTCAACTGCACCAAATACTCGGGAAACTCGATTGACATAACCTCCGCTAAACAACCATGGATCTGGGCCATTGGCCCTGGGGATCCCGTCAGGTCAAATTCTCAGAATGCTGACATCGAGCAACATTCTCATTATGGTGCCGTTCCTACCCTCTGAATGTCGATCTTGTTGCCACTAACTCCACTGTTTCCAGGAGTTTTCTTTGCCAAGATGGATAAAGCCCGGGCCACAGCTGCCAGTGTGCCCTCGGTCACTGGGACGTTCAACATCAACACGACAGCACAACCCGGATACATCAACGACCTTGTCGTCCTGCATGCTATCCTGCTCGGTGTGGCTTTTGTCATTGCATTTCCACTAGGTGCTGTCTCGCTGAGGGTGTTTCGGTCCTTCAAGATCCACTGGATTGTACAACTTTGCACTTCAGTCGCATGTCTCATTGGACTTTGCGTCGCGATCGCCTTCAGTGTTCTTGGTGTTGAATGGACCGACTTTAACTCTGCGCACCAGATCATTGGCATCGTGGTTGTTGTTCTAACGTTGGTCCAAGGTATGCTGGGCTACCGACATCACATGAACTACAAAAATCTCAAAGGGAGAACGGTGGTGTCGTACGTACACATCTTGTTCGGGAGAGGCATCATATGGTTCGGGATGCTGAACAGCGTGTTGTAAGCTCGGTTTTTCCTTCCTATAACCCCATTTCCGCATGCCTGACCGTGGAACAGGGGCTTTCTTTTGGCTGATTCCAACGGCAAGGCAGCAGGTGCAGGAGCTGTCTCGATAATTGTGATCCTCCTGATGGAGGGGGCGCTGTTCTGGGCCCGTCGACGTGGTCTTTCAAAGTCTAAGTCTTCCAGCACGACCATTCTGCCACTTACAACCATGCTGGATCCGGACAGAGTGTGGGAGTGACGCCTTTTTGATGCGTTGGCAGGATGGCTCCAGTTTGTATGAGCAGTGATTGTGCCTCTTGTGATCATGACATCGTAGACATAGCACCGGTTCAGATATTGGTGGCATCAATATTGCAGAACTTTTTCTTCGTGAGGCTGGTAACGTGATACCCTA
This sequence comes from Exophiala viscosa, assembly GCF_022695815.1. Lineage (NCBI taxonomy): Eukaryota > Fungi > Ascomycota > Eurotiomycetes > Chaetothyriales > Herpotrichiellaceae > Exophiala > Exophiala viscosa. The sequence goes on along the minus strand of NW_026944354.1, from coordinate 1,522,600 downwards.
TCTGTGGCACTGTGTGCCCTGATAGAAAGATCGGACTCGGCTTCTGCATACGATTCTGAATGCGCTCCAAGCTGTCCAAAGACCATCACGATCAAGAAGCATGGAACAATCGACAGACTATATGTGAGTGGATGTGACCTGGGTCTTCTGTATTCTAGGCGGTACGGCGCTGGCTTTGACTCTCAAAAGATTCAGCAAAAGTGGCACGTTATGAAGAGCTTTTGGCGTGTTTGGAAAGACGTTCCGGACGATGCGACCCACGTAGTGGCCAGAAGAACCTCCTAAGCGACAACATCTATGTGTCCATGAATCCATTGGCACACGTCCATAAGTACGGATGCTCTCTCGGTCCTTTCAGAAGGTGGTGACGCCGGCAGGGTTATGTTCAATCAAATGACGAAGGTAAAGAAAGTCATCGCACGGCAATATTGGTAGCGGCATTTTCATACTCACCCCTGGCGAGTTCAGTTTCGCAACTCCACAAGACCACCAAGTCTGCTTCAAAGCCTGCGAGAAGGCATGTATGAGATGTAAATGAGTATCAAGGGGAGGTCATGCCACGACTGACCTCCCTTCGCCTCCGGGCGATTCTGTAGGCATCGGATGGCCAGATTACCTCTCCTGTGGAACGCGTGCCGAGTTACTACCACGATACTATGCCGTCTCTACCAATGAACGCTCCATTCGGACCGTCGGGCCCGATCGTGGCCATCGCAACTACTTGAATCGCGCCTTCTGTTGCAGGAAGAGGTCCTTTGAAATTATTCAATCTTGTAGCAACATGACCTGGGTCAACGGCATTGACCTTCCATCCCGCGTCGCCAAATTTCGTAGCATAATGTGCACACAACATGTTTAAGGCGGCCTTGCTTGTGCGGTAAATTGGGAGTTCGGCAGAATAGTACCGATCTGTGGTATGCATCCTGTGCGCCAACGAACCTAACCACGACGATAGAAATACAATATGCGGCGTTGTGGATTGTTGGAGGAGAGGTATGAACGCCTCGGTAACTTGAGCAGCACCAAACAAGTTGACGTTAAACTGCTCCTGATACAAAGACCGTGTTGATATTCCAGCGTGCCCCAGTTGTCGATCATTGGACATCCCTGCATTGTTCACAAGAACATCAAGCCTTCCATAACGAGACTTGATAGTCTCGACAGCGCTCTCGATTGAGCTGTCGTCGGTAACATCAATGAGTACCATCTCAATCAAGAGACCAAGGGCATGTAGCGTGCTCAGACTCTCATTACCACTCGTCTCATCGCGGCATCCCATCAAGACATGGTAATTCTCTGCGTCTGTGGCCAACCTCTTCGCTGTTTCCAGGCCAATGCCACGGTTGCCACCTGTGATCAAAGCAATTTGCTTGCTGGTCTGGCTCGGCATGGGAGTAGTGCTCGACTGATCCATTTTCAAGATAATTGTCTGCGATATTTTTAGCAGGACCTTTGATGACGACCACAGCAACCCTGGGTAAGTTCTCCGAAAACTTCATGCCATGGATGACATTCAAGCGCAGTCTAGCTGTTGCCTGGTGATACGTCTCGGGAGAAGTAAGCCCGTTGTCGCGCTCCCTTCCGGAGAGAGTCTTCATGTACAGCCCGCAGCGTGCGCACATGAAGGCGGCTATCTGGCTACTCTAATTGGGACCGCCTCGTTGCAATCACACCCCCGGATGGTGCGGCACAAGATAAGTGCGTTCTCTCAAAACAAGGCGCTGTATCCTCGAGTTGAATGGTTCTTATGGTGCAGATATGAACCATGCCATACTGACACCAGTGAGACAAAATAGAGGCATTTTGAAGGATTGCGTTGTGCCTGCCTGATGCTATTGGTTTGGTTCTTATCTCCCAGCCTGATCGCGACACCCTTTGATCTGAGGCGGCCAATTGTGTCTGCAGGCATGTTTGCAGGTGGCCGATCCTGGCACACATCGTCCTTATTTGACGTTCCCCTCGTATACCCGAGGAAAGGAGAACATGACCTTCAACGTATTCAATATGCAGCAGTGTCTCTGGAGACCAGGATGTGGCGACTTCATCCATGCACTGTCCTCGATACTAGCGATCTCACCGGTCAAGACCACGCCCCAGGACGAGGTACTTATGATACCAAGATCCCCTGCGGCGAGTGTGAAGTTCTGTCGACTTCCTTTATACTCTTCTTCCATCTCTGTCGGCTTGCTTTTACCTTCTCAATCAGTGAATTTGGCAAGACTCATCCATCCGAATCTTCTCATCCGACACGATGTCTGCCCATCTCATCCAGCCATGGAAACAATATCTCGAACAAGTCAAAATCCACCCAGGAAGTCAAAGTTACACGATTGACGACGATCATTCCGCCAAACCTGAGGCTGAGGAAGACTTGCTGTGTCCTGGTAGCCTCCAGTGCTCCTTCGAGCCTCATCCATTGGGCACAACCAAAGCGTGTGCTGTCAGAACCAAGATCGGCATCGTCTTTATGAACTCCAGTGGTTAACTCACCTTACTCGGTATGTCTTTTCGACTGAAAGCGGCATTGGCTCATTCTAGGCAACAGAACATCAATAAATTCTTGTGCTTGGTCTGCGGCCGAGTGTAGGTGCAAATATTGTATTGGGCGATAAGGCAACGTATTTGAAGGCAGGAATATATTTATGGTGCCGCTCGTTTCCCGCTCCGTGCCTTCGATAGATATCGTGGTAATGAGGACGGGGCTTGATGATAGATCTTCCAGCCGTTCCCATTGGAGGTCTAATTACGAAGGAGGCCACCCACCCCAGGGTGTTTGGCCTCCCTGGTCGATATAGGTAGAAGTAGCCATGTCGTGCCATTTATTGGCCACAAATCTGAATGCTGGCGTATCCGTGTTACCAATCAACACCTCGACTAATTGCTGGCCTTGTAACATCTTCCCTTGTTCCTTTTCCTAGTAGACCACCATCATCCTGGTCTCGATACTCTTTCTTGCATCCGGGCTTTGGCCGATGTCGATAGCGGTGTGGAGAACATCTGTAATACTCAGCCTCAATGAAACCCAGCATCAAGACCAAACTTACTCTCCGCGACGCCTGCCTTGGAGTCGAATAGCTTTATAATCCAGGCTTCGTTGAAGCATTGATCCTTGAGATACCACCACTGATGGGCTGAATTGTAGAATGAAGTATAGCTCTCCATAACGACGAATTTGTTATCGGCTTCAGAAGATCCTTTCAGTCTTTTGACCTGATCTGTTCTCTGCAGGTCGACCTCGCGGTCAACTGAAGAGCAGCTGCACAATGCGATTGGCCACTCAGTGACCTTTATGTTGAGGGGGCGCCAGATACTTCGTGCATTAGTCCCTAACACAACCAAGATAGATGTCCTTCGTGGCTTACTTGATGACTTGAAGCCTATTGGATATCAGACCTTCCGGCCACCGCTCGGTAAAAAGCTGCAGTCCGTATTCGTGACTCAAGTCTGAGTGGGTTAGCAAGCTGCATTTCTGCCTTTCAACGTGAACTTACCCGCGTGAACTTGGGGAATGGGAGGGTCGTAGTCGAGCGCACTGCGCAGTCGTAGGTCTCCAAACCCGGGAAACCGATATCGAACCTTTGGGAAACTGCGTAAGTTGGTATGACCAGGAAACATGAATCTGGGCCAATGCAACCTTGTGTTCGTAAACCCGGACTTCTTTCGCCCCAAGTGCTTGCTGTACAGCCTTGCACAAGAAAGGATAATAATTCGCCTCAGTCCAGACCGGGTCCTCAAAAGATTCAGGCTTGAACACGTCTTCGCTCAATCTCATAACCTCGAATCCATGAACGTCAAGGGTCAGTAAGGTTGGACTGCTGCGAGCATCTCTGACGACAATGTCTCCCACGGCCTCTTTCTCTATATTTGTGTTTTCTGCACCAGGAATATTGCTGACATCCACAAATAACGTGTAAGGTTTCTCGCGCTGCCATCTTGTGTCGTGCTTTAGATAGAACAATGTGGCTTTCACGTCTGTTGAAGACATTGCTGTTGCCGAGGTGGTCTCGTGGTTGCAAGAGGCTGGCCTGAGAGACCAGCTACCAGCTATTCGAAGATATGTCGAGACTTGACGCTTCAACGATATTTTAGGACTTCAAGTACCTCCACACATCCTGAAGAGTAGCCGATGGCAAGCAAAGCGTAGCCGAGCATTTGGCCGAGCTATCCCAAACAGAGTAGTTTGGTGCGCGAACTGTACAGTCCTGCCACTTATTCAGCCATGCCCAATCTGCGCCCGGTTCCTTGTAGTTGACTACTAAATGCCTACCACACAATGCCAATGGCAGCAGGAGGCTGCAGCCTCTAGAGGAGGGGCCTCCTTAAAACCTCTGCAAGTCTCGCAAACCGGCTGGCTCGGTCAAGAGACGAAACACAGCACTGAAGCGGATTAACCTGGACAAACAACCCCCTTCGAGCTTTGTTGATAGCTTTGGTTCTTGAGCCACTAAGCATGGCTTCTGCAACTGCTACTTTTCTTGTGTCAAACACGGTCCTTGGTCCAACTACCACAAATAATCCAGCAGATTTGTGGGTCCTGGCTTTCCAAAAGTGTAAAGCCCGCATTCCAGAAAAGCAACTGGCTAGAGTCCTACAAGTGCAGACATTCGAGCAGCTTAAAGCTGCAGTGGAAAGCTTGCAGAAGATTCAAGGGCAACGACACTCCCTCAGAGCATTGAAACGCATTGATCCATTCCTGCTCAACATCAAGTCTTTCAGCAGTGCAATTGACACCATGGTGCAGGCCAACCCTAATATTGCTGCACTATGCTGGGGAGGTATAAAAATCGTTCTGGAGGTAAGTGAGGCTTATTGTTTCACCGCAGTCTTTGCGAGTGACGTGTTCCAGTTGTCTATCCGTGTAACAAAAGCCTTTGAAAGGGTCACGGAAGGAATGTCCAGGATGGGATCAGTTTTGCCTCGTGTTGAAGCATACCAGAGACTCCTTCCAAGTAGGCGCGAACTCAACCAAGCAATGCTTGGTATGTACGAGACGATAGTCGACTTTTGTTTTGAAACCATAAAGTTCCTCCAGAAGCATCCTATACGTGGGTGATGATTGTGCTTCACTCCTTCGTGCGGTCTGACGTTGTGTAAGATAGCTTTGTGCGATCACTGTGGGACAACTACGAAGATGTGTTACAGAAGAAGTTGGATCAAATGGAGGCTAAAAGCCGTTTGATCGACGAGGAATCACACGTCGCAAAGCTGTTTCTCGACGAAAAACGGCACAAGGATGTCAAGTCTTCACAAGAAGAAATCAAAAACCTGATCAAGCAGGGTCCGACCAAGATGGTTCCTACACTCCCTTGCCACTCGATACCTTTCATTCGGAATCTCAACTTCTTTGGACGAGCAGACGAGCTCCAAGCCTGCCAGAATGCGCTCAAAGTCACCACTACCCTCCATCACATACCGACACTTGTCTTATACGGAATCGGTGGCGTTGGGAAGACTTCGATTGCTTTGGAGTTCATTTATCAACAGAAGACCAGTCGCAAAATCCTTCTGTGGATCTCTGCTGATGATCCCACCAAGATTGATGATGCCTTCGCAAGGGCAGCATCGAAACTGGGCCTCCATGTCGAGAATGCCGATGCCAAACGAGACCGCGAGGAAGTCAAAAACTTTTTGGAGCATACTGGTATGTACCAGAATCCGTCCGTGTAAACAAGTATTAATGACAAAACAGTGGAACCTTGGCTCATTGTCTTCGACAATGTAGAAGACGAAACAGTTGGACAATTTTTCCCGAACTCAGGAAATGGTGCCTGTCTGTTGACAACTCGAGATCCTGATATTTATAACCGACTCGCTGTGGAGGGACAAAACATTCAGAGTTTCAAGGGCTCTGATGCACGGGACTTCTTGCTCAAACAGCTGCCTGCTGTGAACAGTACGAACGTGAAAGAACAGGCCGCCGTGGATGGCCTAAGTATCTACCTGGGGGGTTCCGCACTTGGACTCAAGCAGATAGGATCTTTCATTCGCGAGACTAACTGTGGCATCGAAGACTTACTCAAAGCTCTGCACGACAAGGACCAAGAGAAGCATGTTCTAAACGACCAACAGTCCCTCCGATCAGCCGGATATGATCGACAACTTGCTACAGCATGGAATCATTCGCTCTCGAGCCTCTCAGAAACTACATTGAATCTGCTCGTCTTTCTATCATTCATGGACCCTGACCATATTCAAGACTATATAATCAAAGAGCTGAAGAGTTCTTGCGCTAGGCATCCACAGCTGTTCCCTGAAGCAGCTGACAATATCAAGTAGGTCGAGCAGCCCATATTTTGAGGTGGTACACTCAGAGCTAACATCACGAGATTCGGCATGTGCCTTCGTACGCTCAAGAGATACGGCCTGGTCGAGCAGCGAGGGAATGACAACAGCTTCTCAGTGCACCGCCTCATTCAGACGATCACGTTGCACTTTACTAGCATCGAAACCAAGGCCAAGATATTTGACTTCGTAATTGTCACTTTTCTGCAAAAGCACCCACAAAGTCAAGCTACCTCGGACACCTTGTTTCCACAATGGAAGATCTGCAAACAGTACTCTACGCACATTTTCCGGTTACACGTCTTGATAAAAGAGTGGAGACTGAGGCCTGCTTCTGAGGACTTGCTCTGGAGGCTGCTCTTCAATGGATCACGGTAAGTGGGCCCCTTTTTGGGGTTCCACGCTTACACTGTACAGCTATCTGTTGGAAACTGGCTGGATGAAGAAATGCTTGAGCGTCGTAGAAGTCGCTGAATCATTTTGCAATCCTGACACTGTGGAGGGCAAACTACGTTTGGCTTATCTGACAAATGCACGAGGAATATTCGCGTTGCAACACCAGAATCTCGCGGAAGCAAGATCTCTCTTTGAGCGAGTGGAACAAATTAGGCTCGAGCATCTGGGCGAACTTGATCCAAACACCATCGCAGTCCAGAATAACCTGGCTTTAACCCTAGTCAACGAGCGACGGTGGCAGGATGTAGTCACCCTCAACGACAGACGGCGAAGATTGATTGCAGATCGTGATGATGTTCCACTGCGCCTCCGGACTTCAATATTCGATGGATTGTGCTCCGCTTATCTCGAAATGGGACTGCTGAACAAGGCCATGGATGCGATTAACACTTCAATCAACATGAGCAAGGCAACCCTACCCTTGATCTCACAGCTGAGTGGCTAGTAAGTGAAATCCGAGGGAAATCGAGATAATCTAGCTAATGCTGGTTACCTTGAGTCACCATTACCACAAGGGCAAGATCTTGACTGCGCAGGGAAAATTGGAAGAGGCTCTCGAGGAGCATCTGTTATGCTACAGAATCCGAAACGAGGTTCTCAATGATCATGTACAGACTGCTGGAGCGTGCTATCGAGCTGGAGATCTGTCATATCGGAATGGGAAAGCAGAAGAAGCCATGTAAGGCGCAACTACCCTCATTCCACTGGTTTTTTGCCACTAATAGGTCCAAGCGCGTTGCTCGAAGAAAGCAAAAGAATGTACAAGAGCCTCGACCTTATCGGCAGCTTTCCACTTGCTGGTTCTGCACGATCGGCATGGCGTCTATCCGAGATCATGGCGGCTCAAGGAGATTCTTTGAAAGCTCATACTTATCTCGAAGAAGCACAAGCTGACCGAGACGCTTTACAGCTGGCAAGGAAGGACGACTTGTGTGAAAATGATTTCAACATATTGCTGAATTATGTAGACTCTTAACGATGCTCGGCCCTGCAAGCTGCACAATGGGGCGGCTTTTGTCGCACAGGACATTGCGTATACGATACATTCTTTGCCACTTCCAACTCGAGCTTCCTTAGCGGATACTCACTGGATAGTGCAACTGTTTCCCTGATCTTTACTGTTTGTTGCGTTGTATCCAGTCGGTGTAGCCGTGCATGTAGGTGCTGGCGGTCGGTGGCCTGGTGAAGCTTGTCCGGGTCGACTCGTCAGTGACAATGTAACGATTCGGGTTGCGGTCACGGTTTGAGGTTGAGAAGTGTTGCTTGCCGTCGTAGATCGTGTCGCCGGAAGAAAATGGACACCTGTCGTGGGAGACCGCGTGCTTGTGGGTGTAGTCAAGGCTGGTTTTGGGGTGATTGTTGGATCAGCAGGCATGTCGACGGTGTGGGTGTTACAGGCTACAGGATTTTGAGGCGATTTCGAAGAAGTGGCAGTGTCTGGAAGCAAGGATGTTCTATGTGCTTTCGTGCAATTCAGAGCTGCAAGAAAAATATCATCGAGTTCGGCAAGCGTTGCTCTCTTCAGCACAATGCTCAGCGTCGATGATGGTTTGGGACAGTGGACTGACCAGTGCACACATGTGAAAATGGTCAGTAAAGTTGAGGCACTGTAGTCGGCTACCTAGAAGTCGTTTGATCCTTGCAAGCCAGTGAATGCATAGTACAAAGCTTGTCGACGTGGAATGTCAGGTCACTGAATGTTGGAAATAATTGGACGCCCTTAGGAAAGCGCCATGTTTTGCAATGTGTCCATTGCTCCTGTGGGGGCTCCGAAGTGTCCAGCGAGGCGGCTTCAGCCGCAAGATTGCTGTCTCTGGTTCCATGTCACGCAACGGAAGCTGCCTGCTGCAGGCCGCTAGGCAAACAGCAGCGGCGGAATTGCGGGAACTTGATTTCCACAGGCTAACAAAAAGACAAAGGTGACGGTCACAGCATGCATTTGCGCAACTGGAGGCGCCCATGTGGCGCCTTCCTGATCCAGGGATGAACATTCAGAATTAGGAGCCAAACAGAAGTGAGGGGTAGATAGAGAAGGTCATCTTGATTGGATTAAAGATTCCCGGGGGCAGGGTATGCGCGCCCGGTCGAGAGCGCCCAAATACCAACTGGATCTAGGGGCTAGGGATGCCTAAAATTGGGCTGGGATTGACAAAGCAAACGACCACACGTCGCCGAGAAGTCCTGGCACCGAGGCGTCTGGCCAGCTGTTACTATGTAGGCAAGCAAACCGGTGAGAGTTTTACCCAATGATCTTCGTCTCAGATGTGCAGAGATAAGGTAGGCAGCACAGCGCCCGTCTGCATCAGGCTGCATGATACATCTGGTGTGGTCGACCTTGCATTACAGCTTCTTCGCAACTCCGCAGGTTCATCAGTGGCCCTTTTGGTCACACCGCTCACGTGCTGCCTGGAAGAAAGGTTCACAACTACGTCGCGCAGAACAAAACTTCCAAGTCGTGCTTCCAAAGTACTCAAGAAGCATCCTGTTTTCCTACGATCTGTGTTGCCATGGATGGTGAATCTGTTTCGCGCAGATTAGTCGCGGATCCATCCAAAAAGAAGCCCGAAGAGAAGGTTGATGGCGCATCCCAGGCATCTTCAACTTCCTACCCTCGAGATGAGCATACTCGCAATACACCACAACCGGACCAGGTTGGGATGCTCGCACAGATCCATGGGAAGCTTTCGGCCGTTCCATGGTGGCTTGTACTGGGTGTAGTGCTATCGTGCTGCATGCTCATCGCCTACAATCCTTTGAGGAAGACAGATCTCCGCTCAACTCTGCGAGGTATGTGAACTTTGAGGACTTGCTGCTAACGCTGATGTTTGCATCTTAGACCTCCCGTCGATACGTGACATGTCCATTGAATCATTGCAATTCCATCTTGCGCAGGGCCATTTTTCGTCTGAGGATCTTGTGAGGACCTACTTGGGAAGGATCGATGAGGTCAATTCACAGATCCATGCTGTTGCTGAAGTCAACCGCGACGCCATTGCAATCGCTCAAACTCTGGATCATGAAAGGAGCATTCAGGGATCTCGAGGGTAAGACTATTGATATATGACACAGAAGACGATCTCACTGCTGCATAGTATTTTGCATGGCATCCCGGTGCTCGTGAAGGATTCAATCAGCTCTGTGGGCATGAACAATACTGCTGGATCGTACTGCCTGGTGGGAGCTAAGACCAAGAAAGAGGCCTCTTTGATAACTCGTCTTCGAAAAGCTGGAGCGATCATCCTTGGAAAAGCTAATATGTCGGAATGGGGGAATTCCAGGTCCTCCGCCAAACATCAGTCCAATGGTTGGAGCGCTTGGCAAGGCCAAACTTTCGGTGTCTACCATGATCTTCAAGATCCTTGTGGAAGCAGCAGCGGCTCAGGTGTGGCGTTGACCCTAGGATTAGCTGCTGCTACTATTGGCGTCGAAGTTAGTATCAAGCCTGCCTTGATTGAAGCTATGCGACTCTGCTGACTTGTCACTCAGACAGTTGGGAGCTTAGTATGTCCCGCAGCAAAAAGCAATGTTGTAGCTATCAAGCCGACAGCTGGTTTGGTGGCGAACGACAATATTGTTGTCACAAGACTTCGTGGCACAGCAGGTCCAATGGCGCATTCCATCAGAGACGCCGCAATACTCCTGGAGTGGATGGTTGATCCGAGTGAGCGGAATATTGACACACAGAAAATACCATTTGAATACGTTCCCGGATACAACACTTCGTGCAACGACCACGGTCTGAGGGGAAAGAGGATTGGCATTCCACGGAATAGCATCGAAAATCCATTCGCAAAAGATACAAGCATGTATCTTGAGCCGGTAATGCGAGCCTTCGAGCAAGCTTTGATCATCATGCGCAGGCAGGGTGCCACTATCATCGATAATGCGAATTACACGTCGTACCATGAACTTAACGACAATAATCCTATGAGTGTTGTCGGCCCTTCTGAGTACAAACACTACATGGAGGTTTACTTTTCAGAGCTTGAAGAGAACCCCAACGACATTCACAAGATCGAGGATATGATACGATGCACACAATCGCATCCGAAGGAAGATTATTCATCTCGGGATACAGAATATTGGGAGAAGGCACGAGCTGCAGTCGAGTTCGATGGACCCGATTTCCGAGCCTCCTTGAAGCGTCTGCTGAAAATGTGTGGCGAGGATGGTATTGATGGGGCTTTGAAGAAAGCCAAAGCTGATGCTCTGGTGTATCCAACACTGCTCAGCGCAGATATGCCTGGCTTCGCTGGCTACCCAATCATCACCGTTCCACTTGGATTCATGCCTGCCGAAACGCCAGTTGTCAGAAACGCGCGTGGTGACCTCGTCTGGGACGGACCAGGAATCCCGTGAGTGCTCTTTCCACCCCTGTATCACGTTACTAATGGTGAATAGATTCGGCCTCGCTTTCATTGGCGCGCCATTTTCTGAAGCATTACTCATTGAGCTGGCACATGCGTTCGAGACGGCTACGAAGTATTCCTCGCAACAACTACCTTCGATTTTGCCCCGTATCGAGATAAGAGACATAGTGAATCGGAAAGCTTGATGTGGTGGTTCACAGACCCAGAGACGATTGATGGAAAAGTGGTACCGAGAGGAAACACAACCACAAGGATGAGGGTTGGTAGATATGCTGCGGTCAACAGTTAAAATACGTTGGCAAGTGGAGAGTACCACTGATATTTGTTGTATGAGCTCTCAACAGCTTCCCGACCTCATGTTTTCTGCCTGGCAGTAGTACAATTATGTTCACGGGAAGACAGATGTGTTGTCATAAACAGGAGCGACGACCAATTTTACCATGATGGCCAGTTCAGGAAGTGTACTCATTCCCAAACAGGACCCTTTGACCACGTCTCGAAGCTCTTAGCATAGATCTCTTATCCTGGGCTTTCTCCTACATATTGCGAAGATATCACGTGCCCAACAAGATGAGGTAAGAAGTGTCAGACTGCTCATACAACTCAGGCTGGACTTCCGGCAGGGAAGCGCCGGCCAGGTCACAAGCTTTGTGGCCGGCTGGGGGTGTTGGGGGTTGTGGTGGCGGGAGCACAGCCGGGCAGCCGGGGAAGAGGCAATAACTAAGTTAACTTAAAGCTACTGTAAAGTTAAACCTTAAAGATGATTAGGAAGGCGCTATCAAAAAGTATCAATTCACGTCTCTTCAACTCTCTATCGACAAGGGCCCAGGAAATTCATTACATATCTACTGATAGGTCAAACGTTGACCGGTCCCAAATTGCCTTGGGAGGCCATTGGGGCTTCTTGTATGGGCATGTGAACTTGTGCGACCCTGATCCCACAACAAGACCTTCGGCTCCCGGCGCGTCACTACACGCGACGCCGCCGAGCTTGACTTGCTGCTGCTGCTGCTGTGAAGGCAGGATGATTACGCCTTTCGAGTTCAAAGGGATTGTCACTTCCATTGTAAACGTCTCATCCTTCTCGCAGACCGACCAAGAACATGCCACTAGGCCGAACGGGCTTTGGTAAGTGACCGTCGCATTGTCAATGGTTCCGCCAGGAATAGGACGGATCTCGACGGTGCGCCATCCTGGATCCCGAGGACTGATCCCACCCACGACTTTGTACAGCCAATGTACGATGGATCCGAGGGCGTAGTGGTTGAAACTCGTCATTGACCCGGGATTGATAGATCCGTCCGGCAGCATGCTGTCCCAGCGCTCCCAGGTCGTGGTGGCACCCATGGTAATGGGGTACAGCCACGAAGGGCATTTCGTCTCGAGGAGCATGCGATACGCCAGCTGCGCGTGACCAGTGTCCGAGAGAGCATGTGTGATCAATGGTGTTCCAGCAAAGCCAGTGGAGATACGGTATCTAGCAAATTGTACCAAGTGCGCCAGGCGGGCTGCAGCGTGCGCTCTCTGTTCGTCATTCTGGTGTAAGTTGAAACAAAGAGCTAGTGAAAGGGCAGTCTGTGTATCACCCACAAGCAACCCCGAAGGAGCCATATACTGGTGTTGGAAGACAGCTTTCAGGCGCCTAGCGTCGTCAGAATATCGAGCGTGATCGTCCGAGAGTCCCAGGCATTCGGCCACTCGCGCCATTGTCTCCGTCACTCGAACCAAATAAGCGTCGGCGACAAGAATACAGTCTGTTCGCCCAGCTCCAGGCTCTTCAGGAGGCGCACTCGGGTCAAGCCAGTCGCCGAATTGCCACCCGTTGGGATCCCAAAGACCATCTGGACCTCTCGGGATACCACGATCAACCCAAGCAGTCATGCTAGCGTACTGCCGACCGAGGATGTCTTTGTCACCCGAACTGAGGTACATATCCCACGGTAAAAGCACCGTCACGTCGTTCCATATTGCTTGGGGCGGGTTCTTGATGGGATTGTCGATAAGATCGGGTATGACGACGGGTGGGACACCACCTCTACCCTCCTCAAGCTGCTCAGCCGAGAGGTCTTCTAACCAATTTCCAAGAAAGCCGGTCGTGTCATAGAGGTAATTGGCCGATGGCCCGAAGACTTGTATGTCGCCCGTCCAGCCGAGCCTTTCGTCCCGTTGAGGACAGTCAGTAGGCAGAGACAGGAAGTTTCCTCGCATGCTCCAAAGTGTGTTTTGATGGAGTTTGTTGACCAGAGGATCCGAGCACGTAAAAGAGCCGGTCCGTCTCATGTCGCTGTGTAACACAAGGGCTTCAAGATCTGACGTTTTGAGCTCGATGTCCATCGGCCATCCGTCGACCTGCACATAACGAAACCCATGAAAAGTGAATGCTGGCGACCAAGTGAAGGGCTTGGTGTCCGAGAGAATGACTTGATCCAGGCACTTCGCGGATCGCAGAGGTCGTGTTCCAAGCTCGCCATTTTCGAGAATCTCTGCGTGACGGAAAGACACACTGTGCCCGCCAGGGGAAGTCTCAGCCGGCACAGCCGGAAAAGTCACCCGCAGCTTTCCAACAAGATTCTGACTGAAGTCGACCAACAACTTGCCGGATGGCGACCGGAAGATATCAATCGGTTGCTTCACCTCCGTACATCGTACTGGTGGGATGTCCGAAGCATTGAGTTTTGTAAAAGGGGTCGGCAATTCTGTCGTTGTCGTCCATGAAGACTCGTCGGAAGCAGGATCGCTGCACCATCCCCCCTGCAGGTGTTCTTCGCGCGTATCGTAAGCCTCGCCATCATAGATCTCACTGTGAGTGATTGCACTGGCGTGAGTCTTCCATGACTCATCCGAGTTGAACGTGTAGAGCTGTCCATCTTCCAGCAAGACCTCCAGCTGCGCCAGGACCGCTATGTCCTTGCCGTACAGACAACGTTTGCCGAAAAAGCCGAGGCGTCCAGCATACCAGCCTGCGCCCACCTCAATGGCGACCACATTTTCCCTTCCTGGTCACAGCAAAGAACCTACGTCGAAAATCTGGTAATTGAGCCTGTGCTTGTAGCTGGTCCACCCGGGGCTCATCTCTTCATCCGCTACACGACATCCATTGACGAACATCCTGTATACGCCATAGGCCGTAATGTAAACTCGCGCTCGAGACACGGATGTATGCGGCGGGCGGGAGTTGCCCACTATTTGTGCACCCTCTTTCCTCTTCGCATACGAGTCATTGGCGACTATGGGGTTTCCCCACTCCCACCAGTGTAAAGGCGTAGGGGGTTTCAAGCTTCTCCACATGTCACGCGGGGGGTGTCTTTCTTCGTCACTGGTTACTGTTGGACCAGGTTCAAGTGTTACCCCAGTAGTGTTCGACCTTGGTCCGAGAGAGTAAATGAGTTGGACCGGGGTTTCTGGTAAAAGTCTTCGTGTCCTTTCCGCAGATGTCCTTCCACGTTAATTTTGACCTTCATAATCCGATCGACGACCGATTGAGCCGATGGCCTTTTTCTGGCGTCAATAGCGAGCATCCCCTCTACAAGTCGCACCAGAGCGTCAAATTGATCGTAGTCTCTGGTGCATACCTTGAGTTTTGCTAGCCGCTCCAATACCGGCCTCTTGAGGTGACATTCTCCGGTTTTTGCGTCTTTATACCAGTAGACTGCCACGCTGCCGGCAACGTCATTGACGGATCTTGCCCTCTCGGCTCTGAAAACGTCCAATCCATGTTCTACGTTGGTACCGTAGACATTCGACTGGGTGTCAGTACGGCTTTCGAAAAGGGTCAACAGGATTTCGAATAGGACGCAGCCCAAAAACCAGATGTCGTATGAACTGCCGATGGACGTCTTCAGCTCCCAATCTGGTGGAGAGTATTCACTAAGGTCCGATTTCGGCGTAAAGACCATGGGTTTGGTGACGGTTGCGCTGCCGACGCGCGATATTCTCCATGACCCGTCGTCAAAAACCAGAATATTTTCCGGCTTTATGTCATGATGCCAGACCACCATTCTTCCCTCTTGCTCTGAGGGCTGAAGGTGGTGAATCAATTTCAGCGCGTCCGCAATGTTATAAAGCTGAGATATTAGGTGCAGTACAAAGTCTTTCTCCAAACTTGGTGGTGTATGATATTCCCTCAGATACTGCTTTAAGTTGGCTCGCGCCTTAGGGTAAAGCAAGTAGAGGTGTTCAGATCTCGGGTCAGTTTGCTCCCACATGGCTAGTGGCATTAAAATGGCCATGTGCTTCACCCACACGAATTTAGAAAAGCCATGATGTGCCTGGGTGGACGCTGTTGAAAACCTCTGCTGGGCATCAAGTCGCTTCAAGGCAAAGACATTCTGAATCGGTCAGTACTAATAAACACTGAGGAAAGTCGCGAAAATAGGGCTCACCTCCGAGAAATCATGGTAATCACTGTGAATTCGAACTTCTGTCACAGGACCAAAGCCACCTTGTCCGAGTTTCTTACCAGCAAAAATGGGTACCACGACGTCTGCTGGAATGATATCATACTCGCCTTTTTCCGCCCGTCGTTTCAGCTTCGCTTTATCAAAATTGTAGACTGTAAACATCTTCTGCACGTTTCGCAATCGAGAAAAGTGGTAGTCTGTGACGCCTTCTGGCCTGTCTATTAGAGGCAGATCGTCATCCTGCAGACGAGCTGAGCGAACAAGATTGTAGAGGCATGACAGCTGGACGCGTGCATAAATGCACGTTGCTAACAGGCGGCAGGCGAATGCTGATGTTTGTTGTACTAGGTATGCTCTGTCTCTGGTGCTTTTACTGTTGTCTGCATTGGAGTTCATGGACTGGGCGTTCAAGGTGGTGTCCTCATTAATCAGCTCATAGATGATCTCACGTGAGAATATGGCATGGAGGTCAGTCTTTGGCAAGAACTTTTCGTTGCGCCAATTTGTCGAAAGCGTCTGGTTCATCAACGCCCAGATCTCGTTCGCCAGGAAGCCGCGAGGATGGTTAATACCCTCGTCAGATAGTCCGACAGGCGCATGATTGGATGACATCGAAGCGGCGTCATCTTCAGAAATCTTGTCAACTGAGATCGAGGCGGCGTCTGCCGTCCCCGAGTACGCATCGTCAGGTAGAATTAAGGCGGCCTTGGCTTGATCTGCAGATGATGATGGATGATCGTGCTCCAGGAAGTGCCCCTGGGAAGTTTGCTCTCCACCCTTCTCGGATAACGTTCTGTTTCGCATTCGATTGAAAAGTATTTTTCTGATCATGGTAGAGACTACGCCAGCGTCCGATGGCTTGAAGGCTTTGGCGTGGCCGTCGGAGCTGCCTGTAGCCGGCCCGACACTCTTTACAGGACGAGTATCGACACTCGAATTGCTGATGACCAATGACTCCGCTCCGAGGCGCTCTTTCGCATCTTCTAAAACGTTATAAGCCGACACAGCATATGCTACACCTGTTCCAGGTGAACCAGCAATGATATGACCGTACAGGACGCCGGTGCTAGCATCGACGACCCAAGTTCCACAGTCACCTCGAGCCAGAGGTGCGTTTATGTAAATGGTGTAGACCTTCTCAAAGTCAGTGCTTTTTGGTAGGCGGATGTACGACGGCAAGGCGTCAAATCGACCCGTAGCCCAACCCTGCGACGACGTCCAGGCAAGAATGTCGGTGTTGCTGATAGACCTAGTGGGCACTTGTATAGACTTCGCCGAGTCTGCGACATACTTGCTGCGACATAACTGGACCGCTGTTAGGAAAGGGACATCAGTCACCCGAATAAGCGCATAATCAAGAGTGTTGGAAAGAACAACAAGTTCTCCCTCAGCTCTCATATCGGTTGTGGGGATGGTGGCCATGAGTCCGGTCTTTTCGAAATCGGTCGAGCCAACGTCTTCGAATGCCTGGAGATCGACAACTGCGTTGGTCCCACTTCGGTTCCGAGTTTGTGACTGTCCTAGAGATTGGTATGACGTCCCGCTCAATGTCGCAAGAAGTGGAACGTTCTCTGCGGCGTCCGAAGAACCCTCTTGCGAGCGATCGCTGGCTTCAGATAAATGATCGGGCGGTGTTTCGCTCGCTCTGCTCAAACCTTCGGTAAAGTTGGCCTCGGCCGTTGAAACATTTGAGTCTTCACTGCCATCGTCGATTTCCCATTCATTATCCACTGTTTCGCATTCCTTTCGAGAGTCGTCTGAGATATCTGCTTCGAAAGGGTGACCCGCTGTGAAGATATAGGCAACCCCGTCCAGTTCTACAATGCCGCCCAGAGTGCTTCTTCGAGTGAGCAACGAGCCTCCATGGCAATACTCTATAAACATTTGGTTCGTGGCAACGCTAATAATGACGCTGTAGCGATGCTCATACGCTTCTGCCCCGGCTTGCTCGGGATCATTTGCAATGGTCAGCAGGTCGAGCCGTTGGAACTCTGGAGGCCTCTCGGCATTGCCCAACTTGAAGCCGTGGCAGTCCTCGAGCAGCGCGCTCCCTCGGATAGCCCGATACACGGTCTTTCGTGCTCTAGCGTCTTTGCTGCAGAACATTATTACTGGTGAGGCATTTTGTTCCGTTGTGCCAACCATGTAGACTGAGAATGTAACTGTGGCAGATCCTGGGATAGGTTCGACGCATTTTTCGAGGTACTTCTTGATTTCTTCGGCTAGAACATTGTATGTCTGGCGTGCAGGACCGATGGCCTTCCAGCACTTCGTCTTGCGGTCCATCTTGATGAATTCACCGATCGACCGCTCCGGATTAGGCCATTGTGATTGACCGCGTGGCATCTTTCCATCGGGCTCTCATCCATTTTCACGCCGTTATGAAAGAGGCAACAAGTCTTTTCGTCGATAAGTCTGTGGCATCATGAGAAGAGATGATCCAGAGTCCCAGCCTGAATATCGAAACAAAGAGACGAGACGACAGCCAGGAGGCGCGAGCCGGCAGCGTCGTTTGACCAAGCTGAGATAAGAGAGGCATGCGTGGCGCAGGAGGTGCATGTTCCTAGCGGCTCGGCCCTCCACATGTCCAATGGCGAGTTGCTGCTTGCTTCGCGCAACTGCGCTAAACGTAGCCGAAAGATGTGTCACAGGGTCGGGCTAGAGCTTGGGGACCTGTCTGGCTGAATGGTGCAATAAGTAGTGGCATTTGTTGGCGCAGATGCTCAACCCCCAGCCACCACCATGAGACAGGCTGTGCATTATTAGAGCCACAATGTCTCGTCGACGAGCCTGCTCATACTTTGTAGATTTCTGCCGCTTGACAGCGTCACAGTGATTGCAATACACTCTTTCTAAAAGGTGCTGTATCCAAAAAGATTAGTAATAGCCACGTATACGCACGATCCACAAGTCATCGTTGTCTTCCAGGTTCACCATGGCGCCGCGAAGCAAGTAAGCCAACATGGACCCTCCGCTGGATCTTCACATCACAAAGTGGCCCAACTCCAATGATGACTGCTGGGGCCTCATCGAGAAGCTCTGGGCAGTTGCTTCTCCTTCGACCATCCCAGACAAGCACATTGACTTATCGGCCTATTCTACCTATCATAAAGAGCAATGTCTCCATGCTCTCATTGACGGCTCTATTCATGTACTGGTCGAGAAACATGGTAACATAGTCGAGATTGCCAAACGAATTGCCGAAGACAGATCGAGAGACGATATCAGGACGTTCCTGAGCTCAAAGCTGAAGGATCCCAGGCCAGACAACGAGATTCGCGCGATTGATAGTTCGATCGACCTTACTGCAAGACTGATCTCAATGATGGAGTTGGAGAGCTGCAATATGCTTTCTCAGGCCGCAAAGGTCTCGTCTGGGAGGCCGGAACTCTTAAGGACTCTGTTCATCGGCAGTTCAGCACACCTGTCGTTCTGGGCCATGATGTTAAATTGGAGAAAATGTTCAATGGGCGCAACTTGGGCCGGATTGCGGGTATCGAAATCGTATGGACCGATAATCTGGCCGATCACTTGCGCATGTCCAATGAAGATAGAGAAGTGGCCATCTTCCATCATGCATCGTTCTTGAAACATCAGCAATGGTAGGTACCATGCTTCCGCATCGGAGCCGCCGCTAAGTGGACTGACGTTGTCTCAAGGTCGCTATTTCCAGCCGGGCTCATAGACGACACACTGCAAACCTTGGCGCTTCTATTTCCAGAAGCAGACGATGACACTACACGCTGGTTCAATCGCCAGCCAACAACACTGAATATCGATCGTCATTTGATCAAGTGCGGGAAGTTGAAGGGGAACGAGCGCCAGATCGAAAGATTCACATTCTGGCATGACCGTCTCGTGGTCTTGAAGCAGACGTTTGATGAATCACGTCCGACTACGCTGTCTCAATGGTGGTGTGACAGGCGCAATGGCGTGCAATGGTATACCTTCTGGGTTGCAATACTTGTATTGTTGTTGACGGTGTTCTTCGGCCTGATCCAATGCCTCGAGGGAGCTCTGCAGGTTTACAAAGCGTATCATCCGTCGTGAACGCTCCATGTTTGCAAGGCGGGATGAGAAGAGGTACCATTGAAATGTACGAGAGGCATAAAAAGTTGAGGGTTTCGAGCAATCAGGAAAGAAGGACGCATGCTCCGGTATTTGAACACATTCGCACGCAAACGTTACTTGCTGAGTCATCTGCCTGCTCAGACCACCCAGTGGGCTGCATTATTCTTAGGACACTCATCTCCAAGCCCGAACTTGCCTAGTCATCTCTCACAAAACCAGGTCGACTCCCTTTCTAACGCAAAGCTCATGGTCATGTGCAACGGTGTTCGCAGCGAGGTCACGCCGAAGTGCGAATAAGGGGGAATCTGTGAAGATATTTGATGCCTTTCTCATCTTCCTTGGTTGGTCACTATGACTCCGTCTGCCAGCCATTATTGAACCTCGAATCGCGGGATCCCCGGGTTCCGCCAGAGGGGTTACAGTATATTAGACTTCTTCGACGGGTCACCACAAACTCTCGGGTGATCTTCAGAGCTGTCGCCTTAGTACTTGATGGACTGTCTCCTCTTCATTACTAGTAAGTGTCCTTGCTTGCAATGTTGCCAGACTTTCAATAAGCAATCAACGCGATCATGTCGGGGACAAGTACCAGCGGCACGAATGGCACGGTGGTCATCAGTGGACCGGACGTTGTACAGACCTCCGACTTCTATGTCAAAGCTGGCATCCTCCACCCTGTCACCATCGGCTCTATCGCGGTGATAGCGTTATTCGCCTACCTCCGCCTGGGTAGCAATCGATCCATAGCACCCATCACCATCTTCGACTGGCTCATCAACGTCGCCTTGGGCAGTACGCTTGCAGGTATTGTGAACGGCAATTCACTCGTGCGGGGACTTCTGTCCCTGGGTACGATGCTAGGGTTCCAATTCATCACATCCACAATGGCTTGCCGATTCAATGGACACCTCTCCTGGTTATTCCAAAGTCCACCATTGGTCATTGCGTTTCGAGGGATGATGTTAACTGAAGTGATGAAGAAGCATCGGATTTCCAATACCGACCTCAACGCGGCACTGAGGGCTCAGAATGTGGTCAATATCTGTCAAGTGGAATGTGCGATTATCGAACCCAATGGTACAATCACCGTGTTCACCTCTAAAGAGCTGGAAGATGCAAAAGTGTCGCCAGATGTGCTACTGGCGGTGCCAGCATACAAAGCACTTGTTGATGAGGAAAACGGACTAGGAGGGGTCAGACCCGGGAAAACAAGATCGGAAGACGAGGAGCAGACTCCTGAATCTTCAAAGGAGAATTGCGCTTGCAGTGACATGGACGAGGCCGCGAAAAAAGCTTCTTGAGGTGGAACGGTCAAATCGCTCTTCGAGTCTCGGTGTCTGGGGCTGGACGAGATATCTGGCCTTGCTACATAGGTACGTACCGGGCTAGGGGCTGTAGACAATGGCCGTTGGATACGCGCACTTTTGATATCGAAGCAGCCATGAGATGTTGGTTTGCGAAGTGTAAGCGTACCTGAGGTACCGATAGCGCACTATTACTTCTTGCCATTTGGGGCAATCTGGGGTAACGAAGGTGCGGAGGGTGTCTTGGGGAACACCCCAAAGAAACAACGTTTGCCCCACAAGGATAACATCCTCTTCCACCAAGCCCCAAAACGCTGGTATGCACATAGACATCCTGAATCATTTTATGTCTACCGCACAAGCTCAATCCCCTCACGACTCACAACGGTGCAGCTACGCATCGAATCTATCATCAAATCGTGTTGATTACCTCCTTCAAGAGTACACGAACGCCATGTCAATTCTCAAGCGCTCTTCGACAAGCCACAACAGTGAATACGAACGACTACGACGGGCCTATGTCAACACAGATGTGCGAGAAGCCTATCCAAAGGAAATCCACCTCGTCAGCTCGATCGCCGACGTCCAGCATGCGGTCAAGAATGCGAGAAACCTCGGCGCAAAGATTGGGGTCCGGTCCGGAGGACATTCCTACTCGAACAACTCACTGATCAATAATGGCATCCTCGTTGATACATCGAATCTCAACCGCAACGTCGACTATGACCCAGTATCGCACGAGATCTCCTTCGGTCCCGCCGTACGTGTAAGGGAGCTCTCCGAAGCATTGCAGAAGATCAACCGCTTCTTTCCGCATGGACACAGCCCGACCGTCGCTGCCGGTGGGTTCATACTCAACGGAGGGCAGGGCTTCTACTGTCCAACATGGGGTGCAACCGTGGATCAATGGGTGACGAAGATGGAGATTGTGACTCCGGACGGTCAAGTCAGGATTGCAAGCCACACCCAGAACGCCGACCTCTTCTGGGCAGCTCGTGGCGCTGGGTTGGCCTTTTTCGGGATTTTGACCAAAATATGGGGTCGGACGATCCCTGCTCGCAAGATGTTTACCAGATCCATGACTTTTGACGTCCAAAACAACATGGAAGATCTTCTGTACTGGTCCATGCATACAAGTAGCCTCGTCCCCAAATGGGGTACCGAGCACGCTATATTCACTCACTACCCAGAACGATTCGACCCCAACCTCACAAATGACGATGTGCCATCACCCGCAAACCTCCACCTAGGAATCTTCGCGTCAGCATATGCCGACACCAAGGAAGAAGCGGAAGCTCTCCTCAGTCCGTGGAATAAGATTCCAGCATCGCTGCAACCCTCCATTAAGGAGTTGACAGAAGTGGATGAAATGACTTGGTCCCAATACTTCGATATCCAAGATGCCATGGTCCCCACTGTAGAGGGCATGAAATGGCAAATCAACAGCATCCTGCCGGACCCAAACATCCCCCTGAAACAACTTTGTAAAGCCATCGTGCCCGCAATGACCAATCTCCCGACCCGAAGGTCAGTCGGCAACATCTTCTGCTCATTCTTCACGGCAAATGAAAAGGACCACCTGTGCGGCTTGCCGCAGCAGTACTACATCTCCACGTTCACCCAGTGGATGGATAAGTCGTTACAACCGGGTATATACGATCTCATGGCTGATACTTATGCACAAATTTACCCCTACGCCGCTGGGATGTACATTGCAGATTGGGATCCGTTTGATAAACGACAGGCTAAGGTGAGTCTCCCTCCCTCCCCGAAAAGGCTTGCTATCTACCACGGTATGCCTGTCGAGGCAATCCGATCACAAGACTAACAAGTAATGCTTTACGGAGTTTACAGGTCAAGGTCTGGACGGATTATGGCCTTAAGAAATTTTTGGAGATCCGAGCGAAATATGATCCGGAAGACCTCTTTCCAAATTACAGGCCTATTGCCGCCGCCGGCGCTTCGCTCGCGCAGTCTAAACTTTAAGGTCAACGGGTCTTGGAGCTCGGTGAGGGCCAGAACCACTACAGTAATGGCAGGTCAACACGCAATATCGTGTACCGTGGTGGGCCTGGCTTCGAACGCCGATGAGATGATTTAACGCTTTGATGTTATGTATAGAACTTTTTGTCTAGCAAGCCTTGTGCAAGTATACCATCAAGAGCTTTAGACCGAATGCTTGAGGTCCATATGTGACCGTGAGGGTTGTTATGTCCGGTAAGAGCATAGCCGTTAGGTCATACCCAAAGTTCACACGGCGACGCTCAAACAACAAAAATTCGGTCGCTCCAATGAGCATGCTGCGTTTCTTGATGTTCTCTCCAGACGACACCAACATAGCATTTTTGTCAGACAACTCCGGGCGACCTTCCAAGTCTGCCAGGGCCGTAGACTAGGCAATCCTGATATATGCTCGTCCATTTGACGAGACCTGCATATTGATGCATAGCCTTTAGCCTCTCTCTCTTCTCTCTTCCACGTGTGACCTGCCGAGATGGACCAACGACATGTATGAAGCACGGTCACGGTCCTTGAGCTGTGCTTCCGTGTCGTCTCGCCGTTCCTCCCAAGGGTCGAACGGTGTGCAAACCATGTTGTCATGTCGTACAGCCACAGTAACAACGAGCTTGATTGGTGCGACCGTGACCTCCGTGTCACACAGTGTCAACTTCAACCCTCATCATTCAACGTTCTTCGTATCACCTCCTCTCACCCTCAGCAGCAATTTCATCATCCGTCTCATCCTTCTTGTACAAGAAAAACTGCACAAAGATAGCCATGTCCAAGAACAGCGTCCCCAAACTGCCCGCAATCCAACTAGCATTAACCGCAATATACCGCAAGTAAAGTGTCTTCGCCTCGCCAGGCTCGCAATGACCCGAACTCCGACAAATCGGCGAATACGCAAAGATGGACATATCATACGTCAAATTGCCAATGCAAGCAAACAGGAAGAACAACAGCGATACACCCTCTGTGCTTTTCCGCTTGTAGTTCAACAGCAGCTGCGGCACTCTCGATCCCAAGTACAGTACCGCGCAGAGATATCCGAACACTTGACCCAGGACGTCGAACTCCAAGGGCTCGGACGTGTCGTCCTTGACATGGTGGTGGCGATGCGACTTGTGCGCGCCGATCCACCAGCCGAACACACCCGCTGCACAGACCAGAAGAATGGCGAAGATGTTGAAAATGGCGGCCTGTAGA
Source organism: Exophiala viscosa (assembly GCF_022695815.1). NCBI lineage: Eukaryota > Fungi > Ascomycota > Eurotiomycetes > Chaetothyriales > Herpotrichiellaceae > Exophiala > Exophiala viscosa. The sequence goes on along the minus strand of NW_026944354.1, from coordinate 1,498,510 downwards.
GTGGTGGTGGGCTTCAGGTTCTTCAAAGCCGGAGGGTCATTTGGCTTGGGCGGGTCGAGCAGCGGCGTGACGGGGGACAGATGCGTCGGGTCCACCGAGGAGTGCCGATGGTACTGTGATAGTGGTCGCGACCGATCATCTTCATCCCGAGAAGGCGGTGCTGTGGCCGATCCGCTGTGCAGTAGGGGTCGGGTCTCGGCGTCTCCGTTGCTTCGGTGCTTCGAGGTGTCGTCGCTGAGTGTGAAGCCACGGTAGTAGAAGCACTGGCCTAGTAAGACAATATCGGCCAGAGTGTAGTAAATGGCTAAGATGATCATGGTGGGCAGCACGCCCTGTAGGATGGCGCCCAAGATATTGAAGACATCGCCGGCTAGCCAGATGACGATGAAGACGATGGACAGACCCTCGGTGGAACCACGTCGGAAATTTTCAATGATTTGAGGCGAGAAGACGACGACCCAGCAGGCGATTGATATGGAGCCGCATATACCAGAGAGCGCCTCAATATCGAGGGAGATGCCCTGTTGTGGAGGGAACATGATGGTGATTGTATGTATCCGCGTTGTAGCTGGTGCTATTTTCTTTGTTCCCCAATGTACAAAGAATCAAACAAAAGGAAGAAGATGAGGAGACGAAAGACGAAATGCGGTGTGGGATGACTCGCTACTAGAGTTGGAATTGAGTAAGAGAAATCATGCGAGAATTGAGAAAGTGTGACGCACGGAATGGAGCTGGTGATGGATCATTCAATTGAGTGATTTGATCTTGAGAGGCTGGATGTCGAAAATTCTCTCCGCACGTGATGACGCCGAAAATCTGGGGAAGAAAATGACTAAGCTCTTTCCAGTAACACTTTGCGTGCCACCAACGCAGGTACGAGAAAGCTACCACATCACAACAGACCTTTCGTACCACAACTAGTATTGGATGGGTATTATCATTTCCCGTCATGCCATATCAGAAGCGCTGGCTCTAAAATAAAGTAGCCATGCCCGTGACAGTAGCCATACCCCCAAAAATGGAGTACCATCCACATACGCCATGCAATTCGCTCGCTTCCGATGAAAAGGCCGTGGTATCTAGGTATGCAAAGGCTCGCAAATATGACCATCATTGTGTAACGCCAAAGCGCCATTCATTTCCTTCTCATGCCGCAACCGAATAATGCCAGGAGCGCATCGATCCCAACCCTACTACTCGAGCCCTGCTGCCTCTGCGGCATCGTTTCGTCCTTCTCACTGATTTCAATACTGCTTAGATCCTTCGAGTTCTCGTCCAGCCACTGCACATCTTGCCGCATCTCAATCCCCAGACCGGCCTGTGCACCAGTCCCAGGCTTTTGCAGCCATTGTTTCAAGTCCCTCGTAGTCGACTCAGCGATCTTGTTCGCCTGCATTTTGTTCCACGTCATAAACATGGTATCTAGCAGGAATGTCAGCAATTAAAAACAGCCTTTGACTGGGACATCTCACCATATTCAGACACGACTTTACGTAATTCTCGCATCACTTTCATCTTTTGCGACATCTGCTCCGCAGAAATACCACCACTAGACGTCGGGCTTTCCAGAGTTGCCAGCTCCTTTTCTAGCTGCGAAATTTCGTCCTGCAAGCATAGCAAAAGTCTAACATGCACATCGTCGAAACGACGGAAGACAATGGTGTTCTTCTCCGTCATGAACGACGCCATCCCGGTATGCTCTGATGGTCGGGAGTTGGACATGGCAGGGAGGAAGGGTTCTTCGGGCAGTGCCGGCGTCGATCTTGCCGAGACGTTCTCTCGTGTTGGAGGTCGTCGTGCTTCAGACGGTAGTTCGGGAAGAGGTGTGGTTGGAGCGGGTAACAAGGGCATCTGCCCCTCATATATCGTGGATCGGGGTGTAGTTGTACGGGAGTCGGTGGATTTCCTAGACTTCTGGCGGATCGAGGGTGGTTTGGAAGGTGCTACTTCTGCATCGTCTGAACTTGAATTACGTCGCGTTCGAAGTGACATGGTAGAGGGATGTGAGTGTAGTGCTCGTTGACGCCGCTCCGAAGCGGTAGATTTGGACGGCTGGACCCTGGGGATAGACTCTGGTTCGGGGGGTGGTGCGATTGGTCGTAGGTTCGGTGATGTAAGAGCCTGGACTTGAGGTATCGGTGGTACTGCAACAGGAGTTGTGGATGCCAGTCGTGGTGATTCATGAGGAGTCTGGGGCAGACTGGGCGCAAAAGAGGGTCGTGCAGTAGGAGAAGTCATCGAAGGCACCGGCTTGCGGTTGTATTTGGAGGTGGGTGGGAGGACTGAGGTTTTCCGTGAGGAGGCCGTGGAGGGACGTGTTTGAGAATCGGTTGTCTGTCCATCTTGCTGGCTCGGACGCTGAGATGGTGTCTGCTGCGTTGTACTTGAGTTCCCTGCTGCATTGGATCTGCCGAGCATATTTCCAGCTGGTGTGTCTGCACAAACCGAAATCTTCTCTTCGACAGAGCCTGATCCCGACGCTTGACCATGACGGTGTCCGAAGTTTCCGCTTTGATTCGACAGGAAAGAAATTCCGATACTGGGCAGAGGTTCGACGTGGCTAGGACTCTGTGATCGTGAGTCTGAGGATACGCTTTCGGGAGCCATTGAACTTTTTGAGTACTTGTGGGAAAGCAGCTGTTGAGGTTTCGACTGGGCAGGAAACAACGAAAACGAGCCGACTGTCGTGATTGAACCTTCTTTCTCGAGCAGAGACAACGACGGCTTGAAAGTCGTGCTATCCAACACGGGAATCCAATTGGGGTCGTGGATGTCAGCGAGGGGTGCTGTGTTGTGATACGATCTTCTGCCGGCAGGCAACTCGATAGGTGCCATGACCGCGGCCATGTTTGTTGTAGCCCCTCGTATCGGTCAGTGGAAGTATGGTATATCTGGATAAAAACCGGCGTAAAGCAATGAGACGTGGGATGTTCAGCGGGTGTCGCCTGAACAGAATATCGTCAACGATGGCGGCATCTGCTAACGAGCCTGCTTTGGTTGATTTGACGAAGAATCGGTCTCTTAGCGAGAAGATGGAGGTGGAGGAGTCTCGTCGCGACATTGCCATCTCGGCGTCAACAAGACACACAAGGCATAGGCATAAAAAGATGCGCGGTAACACCATGGACGGTTTAGCCCCAAAAGCAGGGCCTGAAGATCCATGCTCAAGGCTTGAGCTTCTCAGTCCACATGGGGCGAAATGCAGGTACCAATTCGACGATCCGCATAGGATCTAAACTCACTTGGGGAGTGGGAGACGGGAGGAGCGGTGCGAGATGCATGTCTGGAAATTGAACGACACCACTGATGAGTGATGATGATGATTTGAACTCGGAGGTTTATTTTCGTGTTGGTTAGTGCCACCGCGCGGCTTCACCACTCACTCCATGAACAGCCTAAGGCGCCCCAACCCTAAGGCGGCCTACGTCTGAAGAGCTAAAGGCAACAAGCGACATTAAAGGCTGAGAGTCTGGATGGTTTTCTCATCAACAAGAGGCTTGAAGGTGTTGTGCTGATTGTTCACTCGCTATCACATGGTATATTGTGAGGATGATATGATACAGTCATCACACTCGTGCGCCATGCTGCAAGCCTTGATCAGTGATCTGAGTGTCAGGCTGTCAGCTGTCCAAAGAACCTGGAATGTGTGAGTTGTTGGCTTTTGACAGCTCAAACTCATTTGAAACGCGCGTCGATCAGCTGCGGTAAAGTGGCATAAATTTAGTTTGAGGGCGAAAACAACAGCGTCGAGCATAAACACCTTGTGTCCTGCCCCAAAACAGCCTAGACGTGAACTGCTGTGACGACTCCATGGGGCCAAATTCGCTTTGGACGTCTCGATGGAGGTGTCGCCGACATTGATATATGCCACAGCATTTGGCCCGATGAGAGGGCTAAGACGGACTTATCAGGGTTCAGGCCAGACAATCTCTGAGTGCAAAGCTCTCGAATGAAGAATTCATAATTTGCTATTCTGGTGCCTGTCGCTAATCAATGGGTATATTTTCTTGCTCTGCACAAACCACGCGTACGCTTCGAACGAGTGAACGATTTTTCGCGAATCACCAATATCTTGTGGCAAACAGACTCCCTTATCCAGTACACCGACTCCTATCCAAAACATCACCGAGGCAGGCTTTGCCTTTGGCGATGGCTCTTGTGTTCTCGCCCCCATGAATATTGACCTCAAGCACCATTGAGACGCGTAGGTTGAAGAATATGTATCGTACCGATTCCGCCCCGTTTCATAATCGCTCGTCTAGAACCAAAGAAAAGGGTATTCACATCAATGTTGTCATCAAGCATGCTGTCGTCCCATACACAACCTGGTCGATTCAAATACATCCATTGGCCCGCAATAAGTGTTGTCCTTCATGCTCCTCCAATCCGAAACTCCGTAAAGCAAAACTTGGTTGACACAGACAATTCTAGCCAACACCTGAAGTTAAAAACCATCGTGTTATGAAATGCAGAAAGTGTCCAAGGTGAAAACGGGCACAAGCAGCCGTTGGCCACGAGTCGTAATGACAATGTAAGTCAAACGCATCACTGCAAGAAGGGGACTGATCGCATGAGGGTGGTTGAGCTCTCTGAGCTCCCAATGATTGTTAGTAGCTATGTCGCCGTCGGGAGAGCCTCAGCTACTTGCGCTCCTGATAGCTGTTAGAAGCTATGCCGCCGTCGGAGGCTGTGCTGCTAGCATTTGTGCTTGCCAATGCTGGACTCCGGCTGCTCGCTGATGCGCTCGGTGGGCGGTGACTGTCATATAGGAGCTTCTGAATAGCAGCAACCTGCTTGCCATGGTTCATTTGCGACAAAATGGTCAGATGCTGCCTCATCTCCTCTCTCAGAGCCTGCAGTTCAGCGCCATGCAACTGTGCATGCACTTTTTCTGCTCAAGTCAGTTTCGAATTGTCGACACGGGATGGGGTTATAACTCACGAAGCACATAATTGCCATATTGGTCTCTCATCAGTTGCAAGACGGGACTCACGGCCTGTCCATCCCACCTAGTCAATTCTTGCAATATTCGTCGACGCTGATCTTCGTCCGCATAGTCAATGCTCTTTTCCACAATGTTGCTCGCAAACTTGTGCTTGGAGAAGGTCAGGACCTGTTGTAGGACAATGTCGACAACATGCCGCCGATCTTGGGGTTCGCCGTTCTCAATAATGTGCTGTACAACGTAGTTTCCGTATGAATCACCAATAAGTGCTGAGATATGTTCGAGAAGCTCGTCGAGAATAACTCGTTTAGCCTCTGTTTGGCAATGTTCCAGCATCCGTTGAACCACCCTGCACCCATACTGGTGGGTAGACATTTTGTACATTTGTCCTCGGTGGGCGTTCACAATGAAGTGAATGTGTTCTCCCGGAATGCGCTCAATGGCCTTTTGTACAACGTGATTGCCGTTTTGGTCCTTGACAACCCTGAGAATTTGCAGACCAGAGCCGTCCAATTCTTTGACAAGGCTGGCTTGTTGATCGATCAACACATGCTCAAAGGCTTTCTGAACCACACGGCAGCCATACATTTGCATCGACAAATGCATCACATGGCCTTTCATCTGGTTCGCCAGCACCTTCTTCTGAGACTGATTTCCATGTTCGAACATTTTTTGAATGACATAATTGCCGAAGACATCAGTCATTAGCTGCAGCAAGTTGGGTTGGATCTCCTTGAAAATCTGTTCCTTTTCATCACTGTTGGCTGTCTCCAACTTCTGTTGGATGAACCGCGAACCGTGCTGATCGCCACTGAATTCAACCACATGATCATATATATCTTTCAGCTCGAATCGTCTGTTGCTCTTGTTGTTCATACGGAACTCCTCAAGCAGAGGACTTCTGACCACTTGGCTCTGCTCAGGTTCACGAGCTGACACGCGAGGGGCCGAAGGAATATGGTTCATACCTCCATGTCCGGACATCATGTACGGGTTGGCCAATGGATTCATGCGCCCACCGTGGACCGATGTATGCATGTCGTTATGGTATCCATTGCCATATTGCGGTTGCAATGTGCTTGGAACAAACATGTTCTGATCGAACGCATATTGATCAACGTTGCGCAGCTTCCGATTTGTCATGGATCGCTCGTAAGGTGATGTACGGCCAGAGAAAGCATTTGCAGGAGTGGTTCGAATGGACTGAGGGCCAGTCGGAGGTGCGCCACCACTGGGATAGTAAGGACTCTGGACGCTGCTTCGATAGTCACTTGCCAACGGTGAAACATTCGAACGTGCCTCGAAAGGCAAACCTCCATAGTGTGGAGCTGCTTGAGGATTTAAGCGAGAGCCACCATTTTGTGTATTACCAACTGGCGGATACTGATTTCCAAGCTGACTGGGTGGAAGGCCTGGATGAGTCGAAGGCTGGAACGACATAGGCTGGATATTATGTTGATATTGTGCATGGGTGCCAGGGCCGCGTTGGCTGGGGATCATGCCAACGATATTTTGTGCCTGGTCCAAACTCAACGCATTTAAAGAGCGGACCGCTTCATCGATGAGCATCTGGTTGGATGATTGGAGTTGATCCGCCCGCCCGTTCATGGATGGCCGATCAATATTTGTGTAGGTCGGCGGTGTAGGACCAAAACCTGATGACAGCGCAGTTGGCTGCGTTTCTCTCCCATTCGACAGGTACCCATTGTGCACCAAATAATGCTGACCAGCCCCAGCTCTTGCTGAATATCCATTGACTCCATGATCCTGGTCCGGCTCATATGCATTCATAGACGCGGAAATACCATTAGCATTGAAGCTGTTTGTGTTGTAAGCTTGGATTTGAGGGCTAAAGGCACTCCGACCGCCGTTCATCGTTTGTGTTGGTGATTGCATGAGACGGGAGGTGTCTGTGACTGCACGACGGCTCTGACGAGACTGGTAGCTGATAGGGAGCTCGTCCTCAACATCCGGGGCACTACCAGCGAACAGACTGGACTCCGCTACAGGACCGTGGACGGCGTCGGCCACAGAGTCCAGGTTCTGGACTTGTCGTTGTTGTGTCGGAGAGAGAGGTTGTCCTCGTGGTTTTGAGGCAAACGCGCTATTAGCAGCATGTGCACTCCACGATAGTTTTGACTGGGAGGCATTCTCGTCGTTGACATCAACTGGGGTCAGCGTCGATGTAGGTGGGACTCTACCATGGGTGAAACTTGAGGTAGAGCTCTGACGAACAGGTGACGCTATTGTATAGTTAGCGAGGTCGAGATCCTGGTGTGTTGCGCCGAACATACGTCTTGTTGGCTGATCGTCCTCTAGGAATGACTTTCCCCTTCCCCACAAGCGACTTGTAGAATTCCACGCACTCTTTCCCAGGTCAAAGTCGGTGCCGGCGCCTAGTTGAGGTCTCGAGGAGGACGTTCGATCAAAGGCTGAAATGCGGCCATTACGTGCCTGATGTTGACCGTCAGCTGCAATTCTCTTGATACTATCCATGTACTCACATGTTCAAGCACCGAACCGTTCTCCATGATGGAAGAAATGAGGTATCCGTCACGGTGGAAACAACGACGTCCGCAACGAGGGTCGGGATGGACGAATGTGCAAGTGCCTGGTGGTGACCGAAATAGCCTAAATTTGGACCGTCCACACCCTGAAGGAAAGATACAGATTTTATGAACTGTTGTAAGATATCAGCGTATGATGTTCTTGCGTGTGCCCCAGCCAACGACCCAAGTGCGTACCAGTATCTGAAGGATATGTGAGATGGAGGATGTACACCAGCCCAGATTATGAGACAAGCCGTAGTCGATACAAAGGAGGGAATGGAAGGAGGGCGAGAAATTAAGTAGGAGGATGGTGCGGTCGTTGCGATGCAAGGTTTGGCAGAGTCATATAACCCCTTTGGTCGCCAGTAAAGCACTGGTACACTCTCTCAGCAGGCAGCCGCAGGGCGAATGAAAGTCATGGCCCAAGTCGGGAATCGCAACGTAGCGGAACGGGTAGCGACAGAGGGAGGGCGAGGGCGAGAGGAGCATCTGCCAGCAGACATGCGCCTCGACCGCGAACTGCGCATGGAGCAAGGGATGGAAAAAAGAATTGGGTTGTTGGAAGTTGTGGAATGCTGCCTCGCCGGTTTTGTGCAAGGCAGGCGCAAATCTGGCGGGACGTGGTGGATCGGGTTGCGGTGAGGGAGAAAGACAGTGGACGGTCGATGTGGTTCTTCCCCACCAGACAAACAGAGTGTAAAGGGTGAGATGTTACACGAGAGGCACCATCGAAAGGCGCATGTATATCGGATAGAACCAGGACCCCTCAACAAGATGATATATCACAAATCCGAGAAAAAAAGAATAAGTTGGTAGTGGATGATGATGATGATGCGCAGGCAGACAAAGAACCATCAAAACCCCAGATCGACCACTGGCGACTCGGTACAAGTGGGTTGGGCCTTGGGGTGGAGTGTTTTAGTGGTTTGAAGTCGGGACTTTTGGGGTGGTTGATGGGCTTGAGACCCTAAAAGGAGGACGTAGTGAGCGGGTGGCTGACCTAAAAAGCGTCCCCCCAGGAAGTATCCAGAAGTTTAAGTGCCCGAGAGGGGATAGCCTGTGCTGCTTGTCAAGGGACTGCATGTGTTTCAGGCTGTCCAGGCCGAAAGGAATTGCCCATCCATCCGAACTCCTTGCCCAGATTGCATATCTTTGTGGCTTGTCTCGAATCAGATCCGATTTTTCTCTTTTTCCATTATTTCCCTTTCTCCCTGACACTCATTCGGAATGTTGCTAAAAAGCATACTTGATGTTGTTCCGGTGGTTTCCCTCCAAAGGGCTGACTCAGAAGATGACAAGTGAGGGGAACTCTCAAACCGTGTCCCTCCAGAGTCTCTTGGGTTTGCTGGATAACTGGCCGGAAGCATGTGCTGACACTCATTCGGCCGGCCACCGGAAAGAGCAAACTTAGCTTATCTTGAGCCAAAGAACGACGTCCAGAGTCGATCCTCATCGTGTTCTAGACACCTCAGCCTCTGAGAAGTACCCACGGAATACATATTTCGACCAACGACTTCTCACTGTGACGTGACCGACTCTGAACAGCGTAAGTAGAAATAGTTCGTATCTCACCTACCCTATCACGATGCAGCTCGTTGACATTGACTGGAATCTGAGCATCTTTGCCTTGGAGAACACGGCACGCCTTGCATCTCGGTGGGTTATTTTAATCACCTGGCTAGTAACTTATACCTAGACCACGGAGAAAACGGACCATAACCGACATTCGAATATCAAGAACACATTTATCAGAAGACCATGTGATTTGGGAGCAGGAGCTCGATCATTTATCATTATTACTGTGCCATCGCCAGTGGTGCTGAAATATTAGTGGGTTTATGGTTTTGATGTGGGAATTGAGTGCCCCACGGCAAAGTGGAAAACTTCCATGTTGTTTGTTGTCGAACGACCAGAGCGTTTTCACCGACCGATTCCAGTTGCATCAAGCTCACAACTTGTTGATCTTATGCACTGCTTCTACCGACGCTTATGACGGCTCCCACTCTGGAATTGTTTTTGAGGCTCCATTCAATGCCACTCCCAGCACCATGGTTGTGCCCTTGTCTTGAAGACCAAGAGACGTATGCGTGCTACTGTTGATCGAGGCACTCCTGCACCTTCCACACTCGTTTCTTCTTGATCAAACGCACCCGGGCTCAGTACTTGTGATCAGCACCTAGGGACGCATAATTCTCCATTTCACGCAATGAAAACAGACCCAAGAGGATGACGAGGCTGATTATTAGAATGTAATTTTGTCTTGCTGATTCTTTGCCTCAGCCTGTTCAGTTGTCGCCCCGTGCAACCTCCGACTCGCCGAATTTGCACTCTCAATGAATTGGTGGCGGCTAAGCCTCCAGCGATGCCAGTTGATGATTGGAGCAAAGAAGCGCCGGTAAGATTGGACGCGTTGATTGGGTGCAGGATGTCCGTTGAACAAATTAAGCATAAGCAGAGTTGACATCGGTCGGCGACGGTGTGCGGAGGGTTTGACATGTTTTGAATGTTTTAGGGCCTGGTGGACATTGGTGCTCCAGAGTCACTGGCCAGATTCTCGTTAGGCTCCAAGGCGGGCGGGTGAACGAAATGGCAGTCTCACTTTAACTTTTAGTCCCTGGAACACCACACCGCGGCTTCCCCCCTGGCTGTTTGTTGCGATGGGGTTGTTGTCGTGAAAGAGAACTTCAGTTTCATCTTTCCCTTCTTGCACTCTTTCTTGCAACTCACATTCTTGACATTCGTGACTTCTTCACTCCTTCCTCGTCGGGAGTGATACTCTTTCATTTGGCATTTGTTCAGCTACATTCCTTTGCTGAACAAACAGCCGTCCATTCATTCTCATCTGTCACCCAACCTCCTTCTCCGCAACCCAACCCGCCCGGTGCGCATACACATCTGCACCTCAAACGGCCTGCAGACCGTCCATACAGATCGTTCTTGACGCGTATACGGACACCACCAGCCTTCTTGTCTCACGGACACGAAGATCCCAAGTGACGAATTTGAGGTCAACGGGGCGCAGCCGTACGAAAAACCTGAATCCTGCTTGTCGCAGTGGCCGTACTCCGACCACCGACCATCCTTACATCAGCCTCGACTCGACATCTATATTCGTGTACGTCCTTGACGGGCGCCCATGCCGTACTACTATCCCCGCGAAGTAGCCATGGATTCATCAAATCACTTTACTCTTCAACGCCGCGACTCCTCCGATTTCACAGATGATACACCAACATACTCGTCCTCAATGGGTCATTTGATATTCGCCTTCTTCATCCTTCTACTACTGGCCTCGCTATGCTCAATAGCCTTGTTCTTCCTGCGACGAAGACGTTTGGCGAAAAAGCAAGCAGTGTTGCCAACATTCCACCAATCCTCGCACCACCGCTCGCCATCCATCAGCAACTTCTCTGGTCTTGACAAGAACGAGTCCATATTTGTTTATGACGAAAAGATGAACCTTATCCACAACTCGTCAAGTCCACCTTCGTCAGCTGTGCCTGAAATCCATATCACGTTCCCCGACGAAGCTGGTGACTCTGGCAAGATCCAGAAGGGTCGCGTTGTGGTGGTTCATATCACGGAATCTGGGAGTGTCGGCATGGAACCACTGAACCAGGACAAGCTTCCTCTGTATACACAGGAGGATGCCAACCGCTTCCAATCTCTCGACCTTGAGAGAATAGGTGGACTGAAAGAAAAGGATCCTTCTGCCCAGAATTGGTCATGAACATCCCCATTCTGAGTGCTCGGCGACACCACAGACAATTCAGACACCATCTCAGAAGCTTATACCTCACGTGGGCTGTAGTGCATGTCAAGGATCGCGTCGAAGGACAGACTTGGATATCAACATTGTCCCCGACACTGAAAGCGTCATGTCATGCCTGGGGAATCACAGGACCACCATGGCTGTACATATTTGTAATATGGAGCGGGGCATTGTTTTATAGGATCATGGGGGAGTTTTGTACATATTGTATAGTCGAAGCTGGCTGGTCTGTCCGTGTCTTGGACCATAGCCTTCGTACAATGGAATGCTCATCGAGTGCACCTCAAAAGCCGCAGACTCCCATCAAACAATTGTTACCACGTGCGGAAGGCTCACTAGGCCGAGCTCTTCTGTGAAGGTAGGATAGTGAGTCAGTTTTACGATAGAAATTCTTACAACCTGCACACGAGCAATGAGAGGTATTCACGTGTTCAACACAACAGCCGGTTTTCGATTTCTTGAATCCAAGCAGCTCCACCCCGCCTGAGTGGCTCTTCGAATTGCTAAACGCGTCAACAAGCCCAGGGGCCTCAGGCACACCAGAGCCAATCGTTGCGCCCGCCCTGACCGAGTCCGCATTTTTCTCTGTTGATTGACAACACCGGGCCCGCTGGCAGTTCAGTGTTCCAGTCCTCCATTGTACGAGACTCGCTGTCGCCTGCCGATACCGCCATACCTATTATCCTCACGCAGTCCTACGATAGCTCGAAATGAAGAACAACCACGTATAGATATCCCAACAAACATAAACAACATTGTCCACGCTACCACGCGGTGCTCGGCCATGGCCACCGTTGCGATAGCCGGGCATGAAGACAGCTACAACGATGGTCTGCACGCGTCCGTCAGAGACTTGTCCGATCCATTCCTAGATGACACTCAATCACGACGTTTATCACACGCCCACCGCTATTCCAGTCTAATTGATCCTGAATCGATCACTTTGGGCGCAACCACATCCCCCTCTCAGGCCAAACGAAGTATCATTGCACACATAGCTGAGACGGAGCGCCGTCTCCACGATACTCAGAAGCTGGGCCAGTCCCTCTTGCAACAACAGTCCGAGCTGAATGAGAAGCTGCGGGAAGTGGAAGAACAGCAGGGAGATGCGGAAATCACGCCAGAATTACGGCAGAGGCTGGCCGATTTGGAAAAGGAACATAATGATGTTGGGAAAGAAATAGCAAGGGCCTTACTCGGCCCCAAATCCAGGGCTGTCAGTGGAGAAGATAAGCCCCCAGCTGAGCCAACTACACTTTCCAGTCAGGCTACAGCCTCGCCGACCAAAATGACCGCTCCCAATCGACGGCAACGTAATCAACCAAGCAACCGAGCCGGCGACTTACAGTTTGCGGCAGACATCAGTACGTCGCTTCTGGCTCAAGTGAGACAGCTGCAAAGCGCGGTGGCTGAACGAGATGAACTCTTGAAGCATGCCAACACTGATAGAGATCGCTTGGAACATGAGACTCTGGTCCTCACCCAACGTTTGCGCGCTCTCGATGAGAGCGAACAAAAGTACAAGGATGAAAACTGGAACCTTGAAACTCAGACACACGAGTTGCTTGCTGCGTCTCGCGAGGCTGCTGACCGTGAGAAGAGATTGAATGCTGGTCTTGCAGCTGCTGTAGCTGAAAAGTCACGATTGCAGATTGAGATGGACGAGATACGGCTGGCTCATGAGAAGCTCACAGATGAACATGCCACAGCACGAAAAGCACATGATTCGGAACTGCATACCCTTCGCCGGACCATTGACGTTGGAGATAGTGAGAGAACCTCATTGCAAGGCAAGATCGACGAATTGAATGCGCAGAATCATGAGCTGGCACGGGCTGTCGCTGCACGTCTGCGTGATCACCGTCCAGACTCACAGATGCTTGCAGGTCAAGATCAAGATGATGAATTCGAGAACCTTGAGTCTCCCGAGCACTCTCCGCCTGCTTCCCCGACCAAAGCAACACCGCGTCATGGCGGTTTAGAGTCTGAAACCCTCCGAAGTTCTCTGCACCATGCTCACCGAATGATCCAAAACCTCAAGAATAATATCCATCGTGAGAAGACGGAGAAGATCGAGCTCAAACGCATGCTTCAGGATGCTAGAGACGAGCTCGAACTGCGACGTGGAGACGGATCTTTGGGTAGCGGTAGCAAAAGACAAAAGACCAAGTCAGAAGCCTTCAAGAAACCTCTCCGACCGGACATGCTGGGAGGTACCCGACGCCCGCGAACTGATATTGAACTCGAAGATGAAGACTGGGAGGACAATCTTGCCGACACGCCTACCCATGCACAATTTCAGAATCACTTGGCCGTGCCAATGACTGCTGGAGGACGTTTTGCGGATGTAAGCGATGCATATCAGACAGCAAATGAGACAGAAGGCGCATTCGAGACCGCTGACGAAAGGCACACTACCGAAAGCGAGGACTTCCAAACAGGAGCAGAGAGTATGGCAGGAGACAGCACGGATGACTTGACCGAAACAGAGGACGCCGTATCTCAGCTTCGCCGTCGACCAACTAAACTATCCCTTGCTTCCAAGCCCGCTGGTGATCGACAATCATATATGAGCACTGCTTCTACTTCCGCAGGAGAGGACGAAGACGAGGTCAAAACTCCAGTTCTCGCCCAGCCTTACAAGTTCCGCCTAAGAAATGGTCGCAACTCAGTCGCGCGTCAATCCAGAATCCCTACGGATGCCACGCCGACAAACCTCTACTCCGACGCAATCTCTCAAGACTCTCCAGCCACTGCCAACAGTGAGCGTAGCCCGCCCGCTGCTGAGCAGAGTCTGTTTGCAGAACTTGGCGACCTTGATGGATCGTCCAACTTCGGCACTCCTGGTGGAGAGAGCACAGCTTCGGTAGCGTCTACCCCAGGCGGCCTTGGCTACACTCCTAGTAAGCAAGCAGCTTCGCAGTCGACGCCTTTGAGCGCTGTGAAGCCGACAATGGTCGATTCTTCTACGATGACTGAGCCGTGGCGACCAGAACAGGATCATTCGGCAGGTGCGGTCCCGATCCTGCCACATGAAAGCCCTGAGCAGCCACGTTTTCTATACCAAGACCAGGTGCAACCGTCAAAACCTTCAGACTTTCCTCTGCCTCCAAGCGTCGCAAGCTCACCTATCAAACATATCGACAACGGTACACAGTACACCCCGCAGAGAACATTCCAAGAAAGTCCATTCAGAAACACTGCTTTCATTACTCCACCGAAAACTGTATGGGACGAAGCTCAGAGCCCAGAGGTGCTCCATACCAGTGTTGATGCCACGCAACAGCCACAAACACCTAAGCAGCTTGGTTACTCCGGCGTGCTGATGCGCGACACAAAGCCTACCTCACCTGAAAGAACCCCTGAACCTGTCCATCCAGAGAGTCTGGCCTTGTCCTCCATCTAT